>NC_138814.1:1668984-2268984 GCF_965178545.1 Coloeus monedula | reverse complement strand
CCCAACGCCTGCAACACTGGCCCTGCCCTCCAGCTTCAGGGATGGACTCAACCAAAGGATCTCAAACAGAGACCTTGCTGATGGGTCCTTTATTTAATGTGAATACACACAGAGCAGACTCCTTATTGACACAGTCCCTGTCAACAGTCATATTCAGCCTGTAAACAGTGAATAAGATGCATAACAACATCTTTTGGGTACAACATTAACACATGAGAAGAAAAAAAGCCCAAAAACCACCACCACCAAAACAACCTGAGAAGGCAGGCTGGGCCTCTAATGAGTACACTTCAGCCTATGGAGCTGAAAACAGGCGGGTTTTTGCTGCTGGAAAGCATCCAGTCATCATTTTCCTCTGGGCATCCTTGAGCTCCTGGCTCCTCAGGCTGTAGATGAGGGGCTTCAGGGCTGGAGGCACCACCGAGTACAGAACTAGCAGTGCCAGGTCCAGGGATGGGGAGGAGAAGGAGGGGGGCTTCAGGCAGGTAACAAAGCCAGTGCTGAGGAACAGGGAGACCACAGCCAGGTGAGGGAGGCACGTGCAAAAGGCTTTGTGCCATCCCTGCTCAGAGGGGATCCTCAGCACAGCCCTCAAGATCTGCACATAGGAGAAAACAATGAACACAAAAGTACCAAAAGATAAACAGATGGAAAACACAACAAGCCCGAGTTCCCTGAGGTGGCAGTGTGAGCAGGAGAGCTTGAGGATCTGTGGGATTTCACCCAAGAACTGGCCCAGGGCACTGCCCTGGCACAGGGGCAAGGAAAACGTAGTGGCCGTGTGCAGCAGAGCATTGAGAAAGCCACTGGCCCAGGCAGCTGCTGCCATGTGAGCACAAGCTCTGCTGCCCAGGAGGGGGTCCTGTCTTGCAGGGGTTTGCAGAGGGACACGTAGTGGTCGTACCACTCGACGGTGAGGAGGGAAAACTCTTCTGAAATGAAAAAGAGAAAGAGAAAGAGGCTGTGCAGCACCTCCTGCGTAGGACGTGGTTCTGGTGTCCCAAAAGGGAATTGTGCCAAATGGCTCAGCTGCCGGCCCTCAGCCCTTCTGCTCTTCCGCCTGCCTCCCCCAGGCTGGTCAAAATGAGGACAGAGGTGCTGCCTGTGGACAGATCCAGATCCCAAGCCTGGGGAAGCTGCTGGCACATCCATTCAAGTCACTCAAGAGAGAAGAGACCACTTTATGGCTCTGGATGCTCTCTGTGCCCACTTCAAGTTCATCTGTCAGCAGAAAGGTAAGAGAAGCTGTGCTGGGCTGCATCCCTGCGCACGGCCGCATCGCCCCGATGCATCTGCTCGTCTTCCCGGGCCTTGCGATGGCCCCTTCTGTGCAGACACGGGGCTCATGTGGGCTCTGCTTCTGGCACAGAACTTGAAATACTGCGGGCCAGAGAGAAGGATCCTGGGCGCTCAGACCCGCCTGCCTAAAATCCTGCGAGAGGACTCGGTGTGCCTGGATCCAAGCCCAGCCACAGACCTGTCCAAACTGTATATAGTTCTAGAAAGTTAATTACCTTCTAGATATAATTTATATAAGTTAACCATATCTATAAATTATATATTTGATAAATATATCTAATATATGAAAACTATGAGTCAATAAAATATATAGATTATATCTATTATGTCATGTATATAAATTCTATATAGTATGAATACATATTCTATATATTAGCTATATATATAGAGATGAGCTTTTCAAATAAAAGAAACAATGTCTTGAAATCGATTACAGAAATGATAATGACTGCAGCACACAGCTCTATCTATGAGTATAGTGCACCATTTTTGAAGCAATATGGAAGCAATTATGTTAAAGCTAGCAGACTTGGGAGGAAAACTGAGAATTGTGAGTGGGAAATGTGAGGACGAAAAGGTGGGAAATGTGAGGGGAGAAAAGGGCAGGAAACACCAGGGGAGAAAGGGGCGGGAAACATGAGGGGAGAAAAAGGGCGGGAAATGTGAGGGGAGAAAAAGAGCAGGAAATGTGAGGGGAGAAAAAGGCAGGAAATGGAACATAAAAAAGACAGGAAACTTGAGCAAAAAGGATGGGAAATGAGAAGGGCAGAAGGGCGGGAAGCGTGAGCAGAAAAGTGGTGGGAAACTTGAGGGGAAAAGGGTGGGAAACGTGAATAAAAATGGGAAAATGGCGGGACAAATGACATGAGCCCAGGGGTGCTTTGTTTGGGGTCCTGCTTGGATTCAGCAGCTCGAGCTGTTTCTGTGTTACTGCACCATGAATAAATGGCTTTGTGGAACAAGACATCTGAGACTCGGCCATGGCAAAGCTGGGCTTGAAGCAGTGAGGAAACCTGGTGTGACTGTGGGAGCAGGGACGCGTTGGGTCACTGGAGCTGCCGCCGCTGTGAGGGGGCTCCAGTCCCAGCAGCTAAAATCTGTGCCCTTGGAGGTTCTCCCAGAGAGACTCAACAGGCTCACACTGGATCGGTTCCTTAACACTGCCATGACCACAGCAAGTCCTTGCACCATTGCTTTGGCTGCTTCCCTCTTTGCCCACTCCCCTCAGAGTTTGTTCCTGTCCCAGTTATCAGCTCCTGTGCTGCCTTTCCCACTCCATTGGAAATCTCCAATCACACAATTGTGTGTGCTCGGAACCCGAGCTGCTCTCCCCACGCAGTTCTCGGGTGGTCTCAGCACACAGGGACAGGTGGGCTCAGGTCCCTGGGACAAGGGCCCCACGCCATGCAGCTCCATCACGGATGAGCTTGGGACTGGGGCTCCCTGGGGTGGTTTGGGGGTCTCAAGTGGGAGGGTCTGCAGTGGTTCTAGGTGAGGGGGTTGCGGGATCCTGGAGGAAGGTTGAGGCTCCCCTTTAGATTTGGAGGTCCCAGGGGCTTTTTGAAGTGTTCCAGAAAGTGGTTGAGTGGCCCCAAGGGCATTTGGGGGGCAGAGGAGGGGGAGAATTGGGGCTTCAAGGAGGTGTTTGGGGGACACCGGAGGGGGATTGGGGGTCCCAGGGAGAGTCTGAGTGGACTTGGGGGGGTGGTTCCAGGGGGGGAAGTTCAGGCAGGGTTCAGAATGGGAGGGTTGCGGGAGTTTGGGGGAGTTTGGGGGTCTGGGGTGGGTTTAGGGCTGCCAGAGAAGGCTAGAGGGGGCTTGGGGGATCCCAGAGAAGGGTTTGGGGGGGTTTTGGGAGTCTCAGACCCTCCCAAGTTATGTGACTCCCCAGTGCGAGACCTCCCAAGTATGATCTCCCTCAAATTGTAAGCCCCCCAGTCGTGCAACCCTCCAGGAATTTGACCCCAAGACAGAAACCCCAAACTCATGGAAACCCCCAAAATCTGAACCCCATTCCCATGATCCCCCCAAGCTGTGACCCTGAAATCTGAGCCCCTACAAATTGGGACCCCCAAAATCTGACCCCCCCCAAGTCATGCAATTCCCCACAAATTGAGACCCCCATCATGTGAGTGTCTAATCTGCTCCCCCAGGGCTCTGAGACTCCCCCACTCCTACGACACCCCCAAGTCATGGCACCCCCCCAGTCTGAGCCCCCGCCACTCTGAGTCCCCCACTCTGAGCTCACCCAACTCCACTGACCCCTCCTCCCATTTGGGGCCCACATAAGTCAAACAAACCCCTCAGAGTCCAAACTCCCCAACATCTCATCCCCATTCCCATGACCCTCCAAATTGCGTCACCTCCCATTCTCAGCCCCCCACAAGCCGTGTGGCCCCCTCAAACCTGACCCCTCCCATTCCCACCTATACCCAAAATCTGAAGCCCCTCAAATCATGCGACTCCCCCACATTCCCACCCCCTCACATCCCCTGCCACAAATCCCCTATGGTCCTGCCCCCACCACCTCCAAAATATCCCCAGACCCCATCAAACCCTCACGTTTTCCCCCTCTTGATTAAAAAACACTCGCAGAGCTTCAAGAATGATAAAAAGCTCTCGCCAACACCCACGACTACAGCGTAGGAATGATGCACGCTCCCCAGTCATGGTATAACTGGAAACATTTATTAAAAGTCCACATAGCTTTTATTATTGTCATACATGAGATCCCTAATTGTGTTTGGTCTTTGCATATTAAGTGTTTTAATCAATTAATTCTGAGTTAAATATTTTTAAATTGAATGCTAAAATTAACCCATCAGCCCAGGTACAAAAACCAAGTTCCATTATCAGTATTTTCAATTGTTCAAAGTAGTTTATTAAAGGAGTTGCACTATTCCCAGTTAAAAATCCTCAGTCAAAAATCCCCAAGTTATGCTCCCTTTTCAAACTTTAAACCACCTGTACACCACAAGAGTTATCTTTCCTATGTTTACTGTATACTTTTACAAGTGTTTTAAGATGTGTTGGATGTATTTTAATAATTTTTTAAAGTGTTTTTACTTTGCACCTTAATCCAAAGCCTAACTCCAAAACCCCAGTTTCTAACAGCCACCAGCAATTTTTAGCTCCTCAACCGTTACCCTGCAGGCAAGCTCCACGGCAACTTGAATTTTAATGAGGGCATTTTTCCACCCTTATTTCAACTGATACCACCCCTCTGACAACGACGAGCTATTGGTGGACTGAGATGATCTCACAAAGGGAAAGCACCAATCACTTTCAACCAAAGGGGTGGGCTGTGGGCGGGCTGTGGGCGGACTGGGGTGGAGCAAAGGCACTATAAAAAGGAAGACCGAGCCTCAGAGAGAAAAGTTGCCCTGTAGGCTAGGCATTAAAAGCCTTACTCCTATTAGGGAGCATTTAATTACCTTTTTTGACTCTTGGATCAGTCAGGAGTCACCTCAGCACTGCAAGTCTTTTTTTTTCACCACCTGAGGTCCAGTGCTGTCTCAGCCAGAAGATCTCAGATCCCTGCACTCCTGGGGCATCACCTACTGAGCCATAGGATCCCAAATTTTTATAGTTTTCTAATTTTTGTAATTTTTCAATTTTTCTGCTTTCAATAAATTATTTTATTTTTTAATTTAACTAAGAGTTGTCTCTTTCCTCACAATTATATTTTCACTATTTGAGAACACAATCTTATTGAGCATGTGCAGAAAGCAGGAGTGAAAAGCTCAAGCCCAAGGAAGGCTTATGAGCCTTCGTCCAAAACGACCACCAGGAGGCTGACGACCGCCTCGTGCAGAAACCGCCCATGTGCTACAAGGGCTGACATCATCATCATGTGATTAGAAAATATGTTGCACTATGAAGGATAGGAAAGTAGAATGTGTGCATTCAGTACAAAAGTGTAAAAGCTAGTACTGTGTGAAGAGTGGACGAGTGAGTTTGTGGTGGAGCTATCCCCCTCACTCCCGGCATCGCATAAACAAATACCTGCTCTCTAGGCCTTACACTATGGAGCACTGTTTGCTTGCCTAGGTTTCAGGCATCAATACAAGAAAATATACATGCCAAACATGTATAAGTATATAGTATATAGTATATAGAGTATTAGTATATATAGTATATATTATATATAGTATTAGTATATAGCTCTAAGCCCTACTAGAGCGAAACCAATGACATGTTTAACCCAACGTCCAAAACGGAACCTTCCCAGCCAGGGGAAGAGGCCAAAAGGATCCCATCCCTGCTTTTGCTGCAGTTCTCCAGACAGCTCCTTCAATTCCTGCATGCTTTTGGGAATGGATTCCCAATGGTCACTCAGGTTCATACAGCACATTCCATCAAAGTCTTCACATCTGTGTCCCTGGGCTAGCAACAAAAACTCTATTGCTGCTCTACTTTGCAATGTTGCATGACGTACACAGTCGACATCTGTTAACAATCCTATTAAAGCATTACTGGTAGCGTTCCTTTCCCTCGCAAGCCAACAGCCTGGTTTATTAATTGTGATCAAGGCCTGAGCCGTACCAACAGAGGCAACTAAGGAACTAAAAATTCTTTTTGTAGGATTCCAGAATTTAACCTCAGAGTTACAGTCAGGGGCAAGTGATTGAACATCACGCTTATTTTGCCTATGTCGCAGTGTCCAATTCGTTAGTGCTTCGAGATTGGGATGAAACATGGTTAAATGACCAAAAGTAATGGACCTCGCACTGCTTTTCCTGGAATGCCTTCCCATGCTCTGTTGCCACATATCAAAAATATGTTATCGGGCAGGCTGATTGCATTGGTCCCTGTTGCGACTTGGGAGGGAGTAGTGACATTGCACCAGGCAGAGGCATCACAGCAAATGCCAGTGCCGCTTCTATCAACTCCTGTGTTGTCTGTGTTTGGATCGTTAGCATAATTAGGGTAGAAACACACAGGAGCTTTTATAGACCCGAGCACATGCAGCTCTTGCGGCCACAGTGAGAGAGCAGAAAAGTTATTTATTTTTCTCATGCCTCCATTAGCATTGCCCAAATGCCATCCCACAGACTGGCCAGCATCAGACTGCCGGGATCCCAAACACGCCCACGACGATCTCTGCTTACCTGCAGTTGTACAATCACGTGTCCCTGGCTGATTGTAGAACTTGTTCCATTCATCCTTTGTCAAAGGAATGCCAACCAGACATGTCTGAAATGGATCACTAGCACTGGTCATGGAAATACAAAGGCTAGGTTGCTAAATTGCTTTGGCTAATGGCAGCCAAACATTGCTCTTGGGTTGTGGGACCCGTGCTTCATTCACAATCCTCGAGAATCCGCTGAGGATGGCAAAAAAGGCTTCCCATGTTGTGCCAGAACCCATTGTAACTGATTAGCAAACTAAAATTGAGCTGCCTTCAAGTCTTCATTCCTGCTGCAGCGGCTTTGATGTTCTTCGCAGGTAACCAATAGGGTCCTGGGGATAGAGAAACACAGCCACAACCACGTCCCCACGTTAGCAAAGGCACGGGGACTAACCATTGTCCGCTCTGCAGACAATGGTTAATAGGCGGTTGAGAATCCCTTAAGGTATCACGGGAACACCTTCTCTCACTTGCTGGAAATATTTCAAAAGTTTAAAACAAATGTTGCTTTGTCCCAGTTGTTCCTGAGCTGTTATACCAAGGGGATCCCCCCTTTTTTTTGTTTAAGAAACATTTTTGTTAAAAGGGCATGAGTGCGTTCCACAACAGCTTGACCTGTCAAGGAATGAGGTATGCCAGATACATGACGTATACCCCAAGAGTGAAAAAAGGTTTTTGTTGGGGTCTCCTCTCCCCACTGTGTAGCCCTGGGAGAGGGGGCCCTGGGGCACAGACACGGGGTTTCCCTGCCCCTGCTCAGCCTCGTTCCCATTGGTTGGTTTGTGTTCCCTGCGCGGGCAGAAGGACCCTTGGTCTGGTGACTGGAACAGTTCCTGGGCACAGCCCCGGCCATGCGGCTGGAGAAATAAACATCTCTCTGAAACAGCTATCAAGAATCTGTCTGTCCATATATATTTCCTTTCCACGGGACTCCTGGTTTGGTATATGCGTGTTGCAAGATCCCCACTGCAACAGGTTTTCACTGGTTGGGAGACGTGCTGGACCATTATCAGTTTTTACTGCCTTTGGGACTCCTAAGGTGGCAATAGCTCACAACATGTGCTTAATGACATCTCTTGCCTTTTCCCCTTTATGAGCGGAGGCAACAAAAGATTTGGAATAAGTGTCAGCTGAGACATGCACGTATTTTAAGGTGCCAAAAGAAGAAATGTGGGTAACATCCATCTGCCAGACTTCCTTGACCCATAACCCTCTCGGATTTGTACCTACCGTGGTAGGTAAAGGAGTTGAGTGTGCACAACCAGGGCAAGAATGAACAATTTGTCTGCCTTGAGAAAACGTAAGATCAAATTGTTTACTCAAAGCTTTTGCATTCTGGTGATAGAATTCGTGGGACACCTTTGTCTGGGCAATTTGAGTTGGAACTGCTGCCATCATTGTTAGAGGGTCTGCGACTGCATTGCCTTGCACCAGAGGCGCAGGCAAAGATGAGGGAGACCTAAGATGCGTAACATAATGTCCTCGGTTACAATGTAAGATGGAACCAAAAGTATGTATTCCATTATCATCATCACAAGCTCTTAAAGCAGGTGGGGCTGTGCTTTTTGTCTCCTACCATGACTCATCCCTGATAACTCTCTCCGGGGTCTATCTCTGTTTAATGGCATGTCAAGCACCCACCACATGACTCATAGAATTACATCAGCCCATTGGGGGATGCTCTGCCCAGGGGGAGCAACCAAGCATTCCCACCTGCATATAATCTGGCCTTTGGAACAGCACAAGCAGCCCTTCCCTGCTGGATTCCCAGAGGACAAGAGCTGCATAACCACCACTGGACCTTCAGAGGAGGACCAGACCTTTCTACAGGATCACCACTTCAACAGAACCACTTCAGGAGGACTGCAGCCACTGCTTCATCGCACTGCTACCACCACCCTGCCCGGCAGGCTGTCAGCTCGTATCCTGACTCTGTCAGGTTAAGCCAGTATTTCTGTATTATTGCCTTGTTATGTATACTACTAAAGAACTGTTGTTCCTATTTCTCATATAATTGCTTGAAAGCCCCTTCATTTCAAAATTATAATAATTCACAGCGAAGGGGCTTACATTTTCCATTCGGAGGGAGGCTCCTGCCTTCCTTAGCAGACACTTGTCTTTCCAACCAGACACATAAAAACAACACGATCGGCCTTGAACATAATCTTACTGAGTAGACAACAGAATCAACAAATTCTTGTTGTGCACTTGCTTTACGTAGGAATGTTCAATGTGGCTTAGAATGCCAACTACGTATAAGCAACCTGATATTAGGTTGAACGGTTCATTTGAAACAATCGCAAAGCCTCTACGGCGGCTGCTAATTCTACCAGCTGTGTTGGCCCTGGCTGAAAAATCACAGAGTTTTCCCAATCCCCTGTGGAATTTTTCCAGGCAACAACTGCTTTCTCAGTTTTCCCAGAGCTATCAATGAAGACTCTCTTTGCTCCACACAGGGGTTGTGACCATGTTAGAAAACGCAGCTGCAAAGAAAGATCTTTTAAAGATTGCAAAAGTTTACTTTTCAGCAAAGAATTAACAATGTTTCCCAAAAAGTCTCTCAGGGAAGTCTGTAAAGTAAATGACTCCCACAACATATCCTGAAAAGCGTCTGCATGCAAAGGAATGTGGATGTGAGAAGCATCTTCCCCACTTAGGCTCTGGCATCGTTTTCGTCCTGTGGAAACAAGTCTAACAATCATGTCAAGTAAAGTGGTCACTGGCTTTGAAAATGTGTGAGGTAAAAATACCCACTCTAGCACCCACAACTCTTGTTTATCAACACACCGCTGTGCTATTAGTGCATCTGGTTGGAATTCTGCCAGGATAAGGAAAAGCCTCAGCGGTAACTCTGCTTGTCGTCTGGATACAAAGAATGTCTGCATTTTATCTGTCACAAGTTGCAGTGCTTCACGGGCTTCTGGATTGAGTTTGTGAGGACACGTTAAACCTGCGTCTCCCTTAAGCAAATTAAATAAGGGTGACAGTTCCTCAGTGGAGGTACCAAGGGTAGGTCTGAGCCAATGAACAGTTCCTAATAATTTTTGCAAATCATTTAGCATTTCAATAGAGGTCCTCAGCACAATGGGCTGAGGAACAATTTTCTGTCCAAATAATAGAAACCCCAGGTATTTCCAGGGTGGGACAGTTTGAACTGCTGCAATATAAAGACCAAATTTGTCAAAAGAAAGACGCAAAAAGGCAAAACAGTTTTGCAACACAAGAGTCATCTGCTACTAGCAGTGTATCATCCATATAATGATACAATGGAACTGTTGAAAACTGTGGCCGCACCGGTTGTAAAGCACTTGCTACCACAACCTGGCATATTGTAGGACTGTTTGCAACCATCCTTGAAGCCCACCGTTGGTGCAGCCCGGAAACGTTGCAGG
The DNA here is from genome assembly GCF_965178545.1 of Coloeus monedula. NCBI lineage: Eukaryota > Metazoa > Chordata > Aves > Passeriformes > Corvidae > Coloeus > Coloeus monedula. Next base: position 2,259,162 of record NC_138814.1, on the reverse strand, counting down.
TCTAGGATCATTTCAGGAGACTCTAAGTCTCTGTTCAGGGAGCCATTTGCAACGTATGAACGATGCACGGTCCCCAGCCCTGCTACCACCAGCAACATTTATTGAAAGTGTACATAGCTTTTATAGTATTTTCACTCCCAGGTTAGAATAGCATGAGCCTGGATATCCAATAGTATAACTGTTGTGAGAAACAAAGCCCACTCCTCTTTTTGGGGGGTTTTAGAAATTTAATAAGGGACAATAGGAGATAAAGGTCACTTAAAGCAAAACCGACAGTGCTGGGTGCTTGGCCGTGGCCAGAGGCACACAAAGTTACACAAACTTTCCGTTCATATGCTTTAACACTATACATATTAATAAACCACAATGCGTATGCATCATTTTTCTAAGAACTAATTTATGTTTCCTTAGAAAAGATTAACATAGTTCCTCCCCCGATCTGCCTTTTTAGACAATGTGTAACATGATCGTGAGGGTCTTCGGGGCTCTTCTTCGATGAAGGCTCAAGGTCTTCCTCGCATCTGAACTTTTCAACTTCGTCTTTGGAGCATGTGCAGTTATGGTGTTCCTTGGTCTTTCTGGATCTAACTGTTTTAACTTCTCCATTTTGTGGCTAATTGACTTCACATTTGCCAATTTCTCATTAGTACACCCTGCTGCTTCCCAAAATAGCTATACCTGCCTATTTTTGAGATTATTCACCTGCTGAGTTTCCGCTTATTTAAGCATTAAGCGATTAGTTAACCATATACCAGCTATTACATTGGATAGAAGGTTATGATTCAGGTTATATTTGTATCTTATAACTCAACCTATATAAGCATCTTGTAACTTTGACCCCGGTTAGAACATTAACTAGTTAATATCTGCGTAGCACAGTCATTCTTAACATAGTTGCACATAATATTTCCTAACATATTCTGATAGATAATATTTCTTAAATTTTACTACCTGTGAAAGCCAATGCTATAATAGCTGTTTATCACACTGGTCATACGTCTGCTAACCAGTAATATACGTGATCGAGTCCCTAATAGCAACCTCAGCCTTTCTTCCCTGAGACAAGTGCTTGTAGAACAATTTCTTCTGCAAAACTACTGTGCTTCTGCTACTTGTTCCATTTTACATCTCTCCTGCCTTGACTGAATAGTCCTTTCTTTCTAACGAGACCTCTTTGTTCTCTTATTACAACTTTTCTTTGTTTTCCTTCCCCACACAAAACACATCACAATACACCGTAGAAAAGGGGAGATCCCCCAATCCTCACTCCAAAACCCCCTCGGTGAGCCCCCCAATTCCACACCAATTTCCCCCGGGGACTCCCAGTCTCCCCACAACCTCCCATCTCAGAGGGGGTCCCTGACACCCCCAATGTCACCCCCAGGCCCTGCTTGGGGTGGAGGGGCTTCTCCTCTTCCTCAAGGGGACGGCGATGGCCTGGGGGGGAGCAAAGGCTGATGCTGTGGGCCCCTGAACCATAAAACCACCACAAAACCACCCTTTTCACCTCAAGTCATCCCCAATTCTGCCACCCACAGGGGGTCTTCTCCTTCTCCTCTTCTTCCTCCTCCTCATCATCCATGGGCGTGGCAGGAACCCAGGGGAGGCTGGGGTCCCTCCAAAACCCAACCCTCCCCTAAAACCTCACATACTCCCCTTTCTACCCCACTCCCCCGTTCCCCCCCTATCCATATTTTCTCCTTTCTCCCACTTTTTGGCCTCAAGGAGCCCCTTTTGCACCTCAAATCCTGCTCCCAAGCCCCCACATTCCTACTCTGCACCCCAGAAGGGGACCTTCTCACAACAGAAATCCCCCATTCACACCCCAAATTCCTCCCAAGACCCCCAAATCCCCTCAATGCCCCCTCCCCTCCCTCGCCCCGGCCCCTCCCGTCCACCGAATTCTCACTAATCCTGCTCTTCCCACCCCGAAGCACCCCGCACCCCCCCTTCTCCCTTCTCCCCTAACCCGACCTCCCCCTCGCATCCCCTCTCCACCCCTCCAACCCCCCCAGACTGCCCCACAACCACCCCGATCCCCCCCGACCCTGCCCGGGCCCTGCCGCCAGCTGACCGCGCCTCTTCCGCTCCCTAGCGCCGCCTGCCGGGGGGGAGGACCCGCGTCCCGCTGCCTTGCCAGGCGGCACTGCCTGCCCGGCCGCGCTCCCTCCCGGAGCACCCCCGCTCCAGCCACGCCACGCCCCACCCACGCACTCAAGGCCAGCGGCGTCTCCGTGTCCCTGCCGCATCCCCCGACCTCGCTGCCCTTGGCCACGCACCTTCCTCTTCTGCCTCATCTCCCACACGAGAGCCCTGCTCAGCCCAGCCGCCTTTCTGCCTTCTCACTTTTACTGAAATCCCTTTGCAAGAATAAAACTCTTAGGATTTTCCATCGCCCCACTGTAGTCCGTTTCCTCCCATCAGTTCTTGCCAAGAGGCCGTTCCCTTCCGTGGGAAGCAAGGTGATAGGAATGTGACACGGCTTTGGATTCTCCAGGTCAGGGTCAGTGGTGTGGACCGCCAGAGCCAACAGCGCACAAGCGAACCCTCTGCGTGCTGGCACCACCCGAGAACTGCATGGGGAGAGCAGCTGGACTTCCAGGAACACACGATTGGACACGGAGATTTCCAGCGGCGTGGCAAAGGCACAACAGGAGCTGATAACTGGGGCAGGAACAAATTCTGAGGGTAGTAGGCAAAGACGGGGGACCACCAAAAGCAATGGTGCAAGGACTTGCTGTGGCCATGGCAGTGTTAAGGAACAATCCAGTGTGACATTGCAGAGTCCCTCTGGGAGAAATCCCAAGGCCACAGATTTTAGCTGCTGGGACTGGAGCATATTCACAGCAGCGGCTCCAGTGACTCCACGCATGCCAACTTGAGTCCCCACGGAACCACTCCCACAGTCACACCAGGTTTCCTCACTGCTTCAAGCCCAGCTTTGCCATGGCCGAGTCTCAGATGTCTTGTTCCACAAAGCCATTTATTCATGGTGCAGTAACACAGAAACAGCTCGAGCTGCTGAATCCAAGCAGGACCCCAAACAAAGCACCCCTGGGCTCCTGTCATTTGTCCCACCATTTTCCCGTTTTTATTCATGTTTCCCACCCTTTTCCCCTCAAGTTTCCCACCATTTTTCCTCTCACGCTTCCCACCCTTCCATCCCCTCACATTTCCCATCATTTTTGGCCTCATGTTTCCTGCCCTTTTTCCCTTTATGTTTCACACCCATGTTTCCTCCTGTTGCCCTTCTTTGTCCCTCACGTTTCCTGCCCTCTCCTCCCCTCACATTTCCTGCCCTTTTCTCCCCTACGTTTTCCACCCCTTTTCCCCATCATGTTTCTTGCCATTCTTTCCTCCTCACACTTCCTGCCCTTCTATCCCTTCACATTTGCCTTCACTTTTCCCCTCACATTTCCCCCATTTTCTCCCCTTCTCTTTCACACCCTTTCTTCCTCTAATTTCCCGTTCTTTTTGCTCACCTTTACTGCCCTTTTCTCCCCTCACGTTTCCCGCCCTTTTTCTCCCCTCATGTTTCCCGCCCTTTTTCCCCCTCAGGTTTCCTGCCTTTTTCTTCCCTCACATTTCCCGCCCTTTACTCCCCTCACCTTTCCCGCAATTTTGTCCCCTCACATTTGCCATTTTTTACTTCACATTTTCCACCCTTTTCCCCCTCATGTTTCACACCCTTTTCCCCTGTACTAGTTTGAAAATAAACCAGTGGGAGGCACCAAGTCAGAATAACAATTTAATGGGGAAGTTTAAAGAAAAGGAAAGAGAAAAAAAAAAACTAAAAGAAAACACTGGTTCAAACTGACAGAGTCAAGATACAACCTGAGTCCCTGTTAGGCAGGGTGGTGGTAGCAGTCTGCTAGAATGGTGGCTGCAGTCCTCTGAAGCGGTGATCCTGTAGAAAAGAGGGTCTGCTCTTCCTCAGAAGGTCCAGTGGTGACTGTGTAGCTCCTGTCCTCTGGAAATCCAGTGGAAAGGCCTCCTCTCTGGTGTTCAGCCTCAGCTTATATCCACGCTGGGATGCTTGGTTCCTCCCTCTGGGTGGAGCATCTCACAATGGGGTAATGAGTCATGAGGCCAGGTGTTGATTGGGCTCATTAACAGATGATAGTCCAGAGGGAGTTATCTATGAGTCATGCGGCAGGACAATGATGGGCCATTAATAGCAAGATAGTCTGGGGGGAGGAGGCAAGGAAACACTGCCCCACCTGATTTCAACGGCTGATGGGGATGGTAATAGAATACACTGCAACCCAGGACATTATCCACCCCTTATTCTATTACCATCTGCATCATCCCAAATCAATACCTTCTTTAAACTCTACACACACATACATACATACATACATATATATATATATATATACAATGAAACCCTACGCACCGTTCTCACCTAAGATTAGGTCTCCTTGTGGTACACAATGGGTTTCCCCATCTTTTTGCATTACCCACCAAGTGCAACCAGGTCCTTGAGCAAAGACAATCCCACGGATGGGTTTGCCTTTGCCTGAGGTGGGATTGATCCAAACAGTCTGTCATAGGTTAGCAAGCATAGTCCCGGAAGGGACGTCCTTGCTAAGGGGTGCTTACAGTTTCCTCTGGGAACTGATAGAACCTATCAGCTGGCCAGTTTGAATATGGACGATTCTCTAAGCCACTTAAAGTTGTGAACACCTCTGTGATCCACATTTAAGAATAGGCAAACTCCCCCTCCAAGCCCTCTCTCGTTTCCGGCGCTGGGACAGGTGGCTGCGGGCCCCGTGTGGGGGCCAGCGGGCCCGGCCAGGCCCTGCTTGGGCCAGGCCGGGCCGGGCCACGACCATCCTGGAGCCATGGACCTGTTCCAGCCGTGGAACCCCCCCCACTGCCTTGCCGTGGGCAGCCGGAGCGGCTCGGCTCTCCCCCCTCTCCACTGCGATAAGGAACATTCAACATTCCAGCTGCAAAGCTGCAAGGCCGAGGTGAGATTAACCCTTTTATTGCTGTGAAGAGCTAAAAACCTGAGGGAAGAGAGAGAGGAGATGCTTAAAGCTGAAATTCTGTTGTGAAGCTATGATATATCAGAGTATCCTGTTGTAATTTCATGAAGATATGGGGGGTGGAGTGTTCAACTCGTAAGCAAAAGCACCTGCACTGAGATAGGCAGATGCTGACGCAGCTGTAATTTCGTGAGAAGTTTGAACAAGGAGAGATGAACCAGATGAGGACTTTTGCTCCAAACGGGAAAGGAGAAAACCTCAGTACCTAGAGATGCTCCCAGAGATAGTCTTAATGATGAAGATGATGAAGACCCTTTGCTCCCAGGGAAGGAGAAGGGCCTCTGTTTTTGTTTCTGAACGGCTCAACCTTAAAATTGTACCCCAAGAAACTTCAAGAGTGGACCCTCGAAAGCAGTTGCGGGAAAAGCTGCAAGTCGGGGGAAAGGACTCACACGCAGGCAGAGAGACTCCTCTTCCTAAATGGACTGAACAATATTTGGAAGTGGGCGGCTGTCTCGTTGTGATAATGTTTTCATAGCATGAGCAAGAAGAGACTTCTCTTTCTAAATGGACTGAACAAGGTTATTATAGAAGTGGTAAACAGACTGAACATCTTAAGGGTTGTTTTTTCACATTGTCAGTGGGAGAAGGGAGGAAGGTGGGGGGAGGAGGAGAGTTCTGAAGGTGGTATAATTTTTTTTCTTCCCTCTTTTAGAGTTGTTAATAAACTTCTTTATATTCTTTCAAGTTTGGTGCCTGCTTTGCATTTCTCCTAATTCTTATCTCACAGCAGATAAACAGTAATGAGTATTTTGGACCAAACCACTACACTAAATTGGTGTTTCCGCCCGGTTGCAAACCGAACCCGCGACACAGTCTTTCCTAAAATACCCCTCAGGTGTACCGCAGGGACTCTATCTCCATCCACTGTGTGCAAGGGTTCAGACTCGGCGGGACCAGCTCGATTGATGGACCCTCGGGTATTGACCATCCAGGTGGCCTTTGCTAAGTTCACTTCCCAATTTTTGAAGGTCCCCCCACCAAGTGCCTTTAGGGTGGTTTTAAGTAGTCCATTGCAGCGTTCAACTTTTCCGGCAGCTGGTGCATGATAAGGAATATGATATATCCATTCAATACCGTGTTCTCTGGCCCAGGTGTTGATGAGGCTGTTCTTAAAATGAGTCCCGTTGTCCGACTCGATCCTGTCAGGGGTGCCATGTCTCCACAGGACTTGCTTTTCCAGGCCCAGGATGGTGTTCCGGGCTGTAGCATGAGGCACAGGGTAGGTCTCCAGCCATCCAGTTGTCGCTTCAACCATGGTCAACACGTAGCGCTTGCCTTGGCGGGTTTGGGGAAGGGTGATGTAATCAACCTGCCAGGCTTCCCCATACCTGTACTTTGACCATCGTCCACCGTACCACAGAGGCTTCACCCGCTTGGCCTGTTTGATTGCAGCACAGGTCTCACAACTGTGGATGACCTGTGAGATGCTGTCCATGGAAAGGTCCACCCCTCGGTCACGGGCCCATCGGTATGTTGCATCTCTCCCCTGATGACCAGAGGCATCATGGGCCCAACGAGCTAGGAATAATTCTCCCTTGTGCTGCCAGTCCAGATCCACCTGAGATACTTTCACCTTAGCAGCTCGGTCCACCTGCTCGTTGTTGCGATGCTCTTCATTAGCCCGACTCTTGGGTACGTGCGCATCCACGTGTCGAACCTTCACGGTCAGCTTCTCTACTCGGGTGGCGATGTCCTGCCAAATCTCAGCGGCCCAGATGGGTTTCCCTCTGCGCTGCCAGTTGGCCTTTCTCCAGCGATCCAGCCATCCCCACAGAGCATTAGCTACCATCCACGAGTCGGTGTAGAGATAGAGCCTCGGCCACTTCTCTCGTTCAGCAATATCCAAAGCCAGCTGGACGGCTTTAAGCTCTGCAACCTGACTCGATCCACCTCGTCCCTCGGTAGCTTGTGCAACTCGTCGTGTGGGGCTCCATACTGCAGCTTTCCACTTTCGGTTAGCGCCTACAATTCGGCAGGAACCATCAGTGAAGAGGGCATAACGTCTTTCAGTCTCCGGTAGCTCATTATATGGTGGGGCTTCCTCAGCACGAGTCACTTGCTCTTCCTCTTCTTCAGAAGATAATCCAAAAGTCTCACCTTCAGGCCAGTTTGTTATAATTTCTAGAATCCCAGGGCGATTCGGGTTTCCAATACGGGCACGCTGTGTGATGAGGGCGATCCATTTGCTCCATGTGGTGTCGGTGGCGTGATGCGTGGAAGGAACCTTTCCCTTGAACATCCAACCCTGCACCGGTAGTCGGGGTGCCAGAAGCAACTGTGCTTCAGTGCCAATTACCTCAGAGGCAGCTTGGACTCCTTCATAGACTGCCAAGATTTCCTTCTCTGTGGGAGTGTAGTTGGCTTCAGACCCTCTGTAGCTTCAGCTCCAGAATCCCAGTGGTCGGCCACGAGTCTCACCAGGCACCTTCTGCCAGAGGCTCCAGGACAGACCATTGTTCCCGGCTGCAGAGTAGAGCACGTTCTTCACCTCTGGTCCTGTTCTGACTGGGCCAAGGGCTACCGCATGAGCGATTTCCTGTTTGATCTGGGCAAAGGCTTGCTGCTGTTCAGGGCCCCAGTGGAAATCATTCTTCTTGCGGGTAACCAGGTAGAGAGGACTCACGATCTGGCTGTACTCGGGAATGTGCATCCTCCAGAAACCTATGGCGCCTAGGAAAGCTTGTGTTTCCTTCTTGTTGGTCGGTGGAGACATCGCAGTGATCTTATTGATGACCTCAGTGGGAATCTGACGCCGTCCATCTTGCCACTTTACTCCCAGGAACTGGATCTCTTGAGCAGGTCCCTTGACTTTGCTCCTTTTGATGGCAAAGCCAGCTTCCAGGAGAATCTGGATGATTTTCTCTCCTTTCTCAAACACTTCCTTTGCTGTGTTTCCCCACACAATGATGTCATCGATGTATTGCAGATGTTCTGGAGCCTCACCCTTTTCCAATGCAGTCTGGATCAGTCCGTGGCAAATGGTGGGACTGTGCTTCCACCCCTGGGGCAGTCGATTCCAGGTGTATTGCACACCCTTCCAGGTAAAAGCAAACTGGGGCCTGCATTCTGCTGCCAAAGGAATGGAGAAGAAGGCATTGGCAATGTCAATAGTAGAGTACCACTTTGCTGCTTTGGACTCCAGCTCGTACTGAAGTTCCAACATGTCCGGCACAGCGGCACTCAATGGTGGCGTGACCTCATTCAGGCCACGGTAGTCCACCGTCAGCCTCCATTCTCCACTGGACTTACGCACTGGCCATATAGGGCTGTTGAAAGGTGAATGGGCCTTGCTGACCACCCCTTGGCTCTCCAGTTTGCGAATCATCTCATGGATGGGAACCACAGAGTCTCTGTCGGTGCGGTATTGCCGGCGGTGCACTGTTGCTGGGGCGATTGGCACCTGTTGTTCTTCAACTCTCAGCAGTCCCACAGCAGAGGGGTCATCTGAGAGGCCAGGCAATGTACTCAGTTGTCTGATATCTTCTGTCTCCACAGCAGCTATCCCAAAAGCCCAACGATGTCCTTTTGGGTCCTTGAAATACCCATTTCTGAGATAGTCTATGCCGAGAATGCACGGGGCCTCCGGGCCCGTCACGATGGGGTGTTTCTGCCACTCGTTCCCAGTTAAACTCACTTCAGCTTCCAGTACAGTCAGCTGCTGGGATCCTCCTGTCACTCCAGAAATAGAAATGGGTTCTGCTCCCACATACCTTGATGGCATCAGAGTGCATTGAGCACCGGTGTCAACCAAAGCCGTGTATTTTTGTGGGTCAGATGTGCCAGGCCATCGGACCCACACAGTCCAAAAGACCCGATTCTCCCTTTCCTCTACCTGGCTAGAGGCAGGGCCCCTCTATTCCTAGTCATGTTGCATGTTGCTCCCTTCCGGTGAATACGTTCCTGAGGTCCCTTCAAGAGGATCGGTCATATTATCATTCCGGTACCGTCTGGAGTTCTGTGTGCGAGAGACCGGAGCAATATTGACTCTAGATGCGCTTCGTGTGGTAGTTGTCCCTCTTTTTAGTTCACGTACCCGAGCTGCTAAGGAGGAGGTGGGTTTTCCATCCCACTTACTCATGTCTTCTCCATGTTCCTGAAGGAAAAACCAGAGGTTACCTCGTGGGGTGTATCCTCTCTCCCTGGTTGGGGGACGCCGGCTCCTAATGGCAGAGACTCTTGTTGGTTCTGGCGAGATCGGGTAAATCTCTTCCTTAAGTTCCTTTTTCAGTTTCTGATGGCCTTCTTCAATCAAGCTCCGGACTTGCTCAGCCAAAAGACTTGTTTCCACGGATGAGACATGGGTGCGAAACGGGGCTGTGACGGTGTCCTCGTAAATCCTCAGTTTGTTCACCAAGACGCCCACCCTGTCCTCGCCTTCCCTCCATTGCAGCGTTGCCAGGTAACGGGAGTATATCTCTGGTCCAAGGCGTGCGAACCTCAACCACATCTGTGACGTGCACTGGACACCATCTGGGCTCTTAGGAAATCTCTCGTCTTCTGAGAAAATGATCTCCAGCACAGCCAATTCCCTCAGGCACTGGATACCTTGTTCCATTGTGCTCCATTTCCCTTGGTGCACCTGGAGGTCTTCTTTACAAAGGTACCTGTCCCTTACACTTGTAAGCAGTCGCCGCCAGAGGCTGAGAGTTTCTTGGGTTCTCCCGATCCCCTGGTCAATGACCACATCCCGGGACAGAGATCCCAGCTGCCTGGCCTCACTTCCGTCCAGAATGGTGTCATTGGCTGCAGCGTCCCAGATGCGGAGCAGCCAGGTCAGGATAGACTCGTTCGTCTGGCGGGTGAATTCCCTCCGCAGGTCACGCAGCTCACCCAGGGATAGCGACCGAGTGATGATCTCTGGCTCTGCCTCTTCTGCTGGGTGCGAAGGTCCTGCTGCATCCTCGTCAGTCACAATGTGGGCTGATTTGCTTTTTGATTTCTTCTTCTGAACAGGGGCAACTGCAATTGGTTTAGGCTGTTCTGGTTCGGTGACGGTTTGCATGGGGACACTGAGAGTGCTTTTGGTTCCCTTCTCCTCTGTGTCAGTCTGCGTGGACATGGACGCTGTTGCTTTGCATTTGGTTTCTTTCTCCTCTGTGTCAGTCTGCGTAGACATGGACGCCGTTGTCTTGCATCTGGGTTCTTTCTCCTCGGTGACAGTCTGAGTAGACATGGACGCTGTTGCTTTGCATTTGGTTCCTTTCTCCTCTGTGTCAGTCTGCGTAGGCATGATGTTTGTTGCTCTGCTCTTTTTCCCTCCCTCATCCTGAGGATGCTGTGCCACGGCTCTGATCTTAAGCATGGTGTACATGGTGCAGGCTGTACAGAGAAGACAAAGCAGAACTGACAGCAAGTTTATGCCGTCTTTGACATCCAGAGGGAATTCAATATTTTCAAAAACTGCTGTGCCTGGCCTGAAAGGCTGGAAGAAACCACTCTCTACTCCTCCCACCAGGGGCTGGGTGCGATTGTTGAGGAGATCCCAGACATAGGAGCCCAGACTAGGACAGCCAAACAAAACTGAGTATATACTCCGAATGGTATTCATCGCCTCACAGGTTATTATGCTGTAGACATAATAAACCATTAAAGCAATTCTCATACCATTCCCTGGTTTTAACAGGAGTAATACTACAGGCAGGTAGTTCCCCATGTGAGGAAAAATATAGAGAGCAAGATACAGTACCCACGTAGACAAGCTGAGCACCATGGTGAATAGGTTTCCGTTAACACAAAATTGTAATTCTGACTTTCTCTCAGAGCTGCCCCACATTGGGCGCCAAATTATGTACTAGTTTGAAAACAAACCAGTGGGAGGCACCAAGTCAGAATAACAATTTAATGGGGAAGTTTAAAGAAAAGGAAAGAGAAAAAAAAAAACTAAAAGAAAACACTGGTTCAAACTGACAGAGTCAAGATACAACCTGAGTCCCTGTTAGGCAGGGTGGTGGTAGCAGTCTGCTAGAATGGTGGCTGCAGTCCTCTGAAGCGGTGATCCTGTAGAAAAGAGGGTCTGCTCTTCCTCAGAAGGTCCAGTGGTGACTGTGTAGCTCCTGTCCTCTGGAAATCCAGTGGAAAGGCCTCCTCTCTGGTGTTCAGCCTCAGCCTATATCCACGCTGGGATGCTTGGTTCCTCCCTCTGGGTGGAGCATCTCACAATGGGGTAATGAGTCATGAGGCCAGGTGTTGATTGGGCTCATTAACAGATGATAGTCCAGAGGGAGTTATCTATGAGTCATGCGGCAGGACAATGATGGGCCATTAATAGCAAGATAGTCTGGGGGGAGGAGGCAAGGAAACACTGCCCCACCTGATTTCAACGGCTGATGGGGATGGTAATAGAATACACTGCAACCCAGGACATCCCCTCACATTTCCCCCCGTTTTCTCCCCTCCTGATCCTGTCCTTTTTTCCCATCATGTTTCCTGCCCACAAGTCTCCCTTTCCTCTTGAGTTGTCCACTCATGCTGGGTGTCTCCATGTCCATCCACCTGGCTGTCATCACAGGCCTTGCTCTCCTTTGTCATCCATAAGGTTTGGCAGCTCAGGGCTCTGGCTTTCTTTCATTGCTGGTTTTAGTCAATTGTTCATAACTCAACCTGTGACCTTTCACTTTTTAGCCTGCAGTTCTCCTCTCCAGCCTGCTGCAGGGGAAAGGGGAGGGGGAGTGCGAGAAGGGAGCAGTGCATGATTTGGAGTGTTCCCCCACCATAGTGGGGGAACTGGGGTGTCACAAAGGGCCCCCTGTGACCCGCCACCTGCCCCTAGCAACAGCTCAAAGGGTTTGTTGACGTGGAACCAGCGCCCAGCCTGCAGTGTCCGGCAGGACAGCGACGGGACAGGACGGGAGCACACAGCTGGCGAGAAGCCCGCTGGTTTTAGCTCACGTCTTGCTCTGCAGCAGGGAGTAAGGTATTAAACCAAACCTTGCCCCTTGCCTATTCTCAGAACTTCATCTCCATTCAGTAGAATGGAGAAGAGACCTCCAAGCCAGCCCACGGTGGCCTGGGAGGAGGACACGGCTCTTCAGGAGAGCAGCTCAGCAGCGGAGCCCACCGAGGTGACCACGGTGCAGCCATTGCAGCCCAGTGAGTGAGGGGCCCTGTGGGACTGGGCAGGGCTGGGATCAGGTTTCCCCGGCACACGGGCAGATGGGGATCACAGGGGTGGGAGTGATGCCGGAGTGCCAGAGCTGCTCGGGGCAGGACACCAGCCCCGGCACAGCCTGTGCCGAGGAGGGGGAGAGCAGAGGGGGCCCCAGCTGCTGCTCTGGAGCGTGGGCAGCGAGGGTCAGTGGCTGGCAAGAGGCAGTGGTGCTGTGGGATGCTGGACGTGTCCCTCTCGTCTGCCAGAGCGCTCCTCAGCCCGGGGCACTGGGCATTGCCCTGCCATGGTGTGCTCCAGCAGGGCAGCTCCTCTGATGGGCATCCTCCAGTCGGGAGCTGCACTGAAAGGCTGTGCCAAGGGAACGGGCACAGCCTGGGCAGAGGGCAGATCTCCTTCCTCTGCTCTCTCCTCTCCCCTCACCCTCTTCAGCTCTCTCTTCTCTCCCCCTCCATTAGATGCTGTGTATGGACAGGAAGCCATGGACTTCATCCAGGCCTTTGCCAGCAGCCCCGACCAGGTACCCACGGCCTGCTGGACAGCGGCTGTGCCCGGCCAGGGGTGCTGGCTCTGCAGAGCAGCTGCTCCCACAGGGCACTGCACCCTAAGGGCTCTGGTCCTACTGGAGGGGTGTCCTCGCTTCACGCTGCCCTGTTGTCTCTGTCCTCCAGCTCCAGGATGAGGACCTGAAGCTCAAGTTCCTCGACGGCATCTGTATCCTGTGCCGAGCTGCCAAGGACTGTGGCTTCTGCAAGGACCTGGATGCTTTCTACCACAAATACAAGCTGGGAGAGAAGATCCAGGTGAGGGAGCACCCAGCAATCTGGGGAAGGGAGCAACGAGCCCCAGCAGCCAGTGAGGGCAGTGCGTGGGCAGGGCAAGGCTCTGGTGGCACTGGGTGCTGGCAGCTGCCAGGTTGCAGCCCAGCTGTGCTCTGCAGGTGCTGCTGCAATTGGAGCCCAAGTACGAGATTTGCACGGAGGTGCGGCGGCTGGCCATGCTCGCTATTGCCGGACTGAGGTACCGGCCCATCACACCTGCAGACCCCTGCCCAGCACTCTGTGCCCACCTGCCCATCCCTCCTGGAAGCCCAGCCCCAGTGCTGCAGGAGACCTTGAGACACTGCTCCCAGCACCGGTGGCCAGCTGGGCCCCTCTCTCTTTGCAGCACGCTGGGGACGGTGCTGGAGAACAGAAGAAAACTCTTAAGACTCTGCTTCGACAGCATCTTTTTCCTTCCCCCAAGCGGGGAAATGACGAGCCGGGAAGCGTCTCTGTATTCTCAGGTAAGTGCTGGGTGAACTGGAGGAGCCTCCAGTCTGTCCAGGCTGCTCCCGACCAGCCCGTGCTGCCTAAGGACCAAAGATCCAAGGCAGGCCACGATCTCAGCTTCGTTTTCCTACCCTCATCCCTTCATGCCTTGCCAGGCTCCAGCCACCTCCGGCAATGCCGGCTGCTCTGCCCCCCAGCACACGGCCTGCTCCTGTGTCCCTCCCCTCACACTGGCACTTCAGATCAGTCTCCTGGGAGTGGGAGGGACAGCAGAATCACAGCCACTGCTCTCTGTCGTCCTTGCAGACCCTGCATGCCATGGACACCATGCTGGAGGTGATGGTGTTCAGCTCTCCTGCCTCCAAAACCAGCAAGATGCTGCAGGACGTCTTGGAGGTCTGGCCTGTGCACAGAGTGGGGGTCGAATGACTGTTCCTCACTTAGGAGGGGAAGGAGCCCGGGCTTGTGTCCAGTCTTGTCCTGGCTCCTGCCAAATGAACCCTGTCCCGGCCAGAACCAGGACATTCCCCCAGTGCTGTGCAGGCAAGAGCGCACTGCGGGGAGGCTGCCCAGCTGGCCCAGGGAAGCAGAGGCTGGCCCCAGGCGCTGCTGGAGCACAAGGAGCATTGCCTTCCTTGCTGCCCACCAGCTTTGCCTGGGGCCTTTGTGCCAGGCCTGCCAGGGCCCCCAGGGGCAGGATCCCCCCTGAAAGCTCTGCCTGAGGGCACAGGAAGTCTGGAGGGAGGGTGCAAGTGTGTCTCATGAGTGCGGCCCTGCCACTGCTGCTGCTGGAGTGGGCGTCTGCTCACGGGGCTCACCTGCAGCTTCTCTCTTCCCAGGTTCTGCTGCACTACTGCCTTTATGACACCGTGGCTGTGCAGGAGAGGCTCATGGGCAGGGTCAGGCTGCTGAGCCATTTGCTGGCCGACTCTTCCACTGTGCAGGTAAGGACCGGGCACCCTCCAGCCAGGCCATCTCCCCATCCCTGTGCCCTGGCACAGCCACAACTCCAAGGTGCCTGCAAGGCCTCAGCTGCCCACCCTCAGACCTTCTGCTCTTCTGCCTGCCTCCCCCAGGCTGCCCAAACTGAGGACAGCGGTGCTGCCAGCAGACAGGTCCGGATCCCAGTCCTCGGGAAGCTGCTGGGCCATCTCTTTTTCAAGTTATTCAGGAAAGAAGAAACCAGCTTGATGGCACTGGACATTCTCTGCTTCCTCTTGACGTTCCTCTCTGAGCAGAAATGTAAGAGAAGCTGTGGTGGGCGGCGTCCCCCGTGCACCGCCACATGCCCAGATACAGCTGCTTGTCTTCCTGGGTCTTGCAAAGGCTCCTTGTTGTGCTTGGTGCAGGTGGCACCATGTCCCCAGAGCTGCTGTCACCTCTGCTCCTGCCCCTCGCTCTCTGCCAGGCTCTTGATGCTCCCGTGTAGCCGAGCTGCTCCTCCGCACAGGACTCAGCCCCAATCCGCCCCTTCCCCATGTCCCCTGGCGAGCTCGTGTCCTGCCCTGCCACCCTCCAGCCCCGCAAGCCCTTCCCCCTGAGCAGTACTGCAGCCACGGTGTAACTGGGAGCTGCATGTGGAGCTCCAGGGGCTCGGAGCTTCCCAGGCCAGCTTCACTGGGTACGGACACTGGAGGCAGCTCCCCCTTTCCACCAGTGCCCACCACCTCCTCCCATGACCGACTGCTCCCAAGCCATTCCTGCATCCCGACGCTTGCCGGGGTTGGGTCGGCTGCTGGCACAGCGGCTGTGTCTCAGCCGCACATTGGTGTTTTCCCTCTCTTTAGGTGCCACACCACCAGCGGTTCGTGCCCAGCTCCCAGCATACTGGCAATCTGAGATCACCTCCCTGCTGGATACGCCCAGCTCCTGGAGAGTTCAGGTGACCAGCCCTCCCCCTTGCTGGGCCTCTCATCTGTGGCATCAGCAGGGGATTGGTGTGCACAAAGGGGCGCAGAATCAGCGGGGCTGACCCTGGCGAGAGGCTTCCCACTGTCCCCGAGCAGGGAACACTGCAGTGTCCCAGCAGCAGCAGAAGCAGCAGCTCCAGCCCTGCTGGCCACCAGCGAGCCCTGGCTCTCTGTAGGGCGCGTGCCGCATGCCTGAGAGCCCAGCCCTCCTCCTTGTCATGGGGCCCTCCTCATCCTCCCCTGCATAGGGACTGTGGGCACTGCTGCCAGCTTTCCTGCGGCCACTGCCGCCAGCACTGCCCGGCACCTCTGGCCAGGGCTGCTCGCGCTGCCCAGCCGAGCAGAACCCTTTGGGCACTGGCTGGCACTGGCCTCCACTCCCTTCCTTCCTGCCACAGGCCTTTGGGAGATACCTCAGGCCAGCTGAGAGGACGGGCATCGTCCTTGTGGCCATTGAGATCCTGGGCCGCTCCAGCCTCCTGGACAAGAAGGCGCCCAAGGAGTTTCTGCAGGTGGCCATGGAATTCCCTGAGCTGTGGCTGATGGATGTAAGTGGCCTGTGGCTGGATTGCTCTGCCCTTGAGCCCTGACAGGTTCCTCCCTCCCTCCCTCCCATAGCCAGGATTGGGGGGGGTGCCTGAAACCACCTTGAGGCAGCAGAGAGTGCGTTAGGATCCCACTTCTGACACCCAAATAATGGTAGGATCTGGTCATTTAAAAATTCCTCGGCCAAAATTAAGGTGCAAACAAGACCACATGCCAAGGCCAACAGTACGGATTTCATTTAAGAGTAAATGGGAGATAGAGAGAGAGGGGGAATGAGGAAGAGACACAAACACACACACACATTACTTAGAAAGATGGTCACCCGCACACGGGTCCCTGCGGCATCCCCCCTGGCCCTTCTTCTTCTGATCCTCTTGGTGGTGGGGATTTCCAAACACCCCCCTCGCCTGTCTTCCCTCCAGGTGCCAAAAGTTGTGAGACACATCTTTGAGCACTGTGATGAGAAAATCACAACAGCCGCTCACAGCTTTCCCACACTGCTTGACCTGATGGCCAGTAAGTGGCCTCGGCGAGTCGTCGTGACAGCTCTGAAGGTCGCCCCAATATTCAGGTACTGGCCCTGACCGCCCAGAGGGCTTGTTCCCTATGGGGAGAGGGACCCCGAGACTCTCTGGCTGCCAGACACAAGAACACTGCAGCACCCCCCAAAGCAAGCGGGGCCCTCCATCCCACCATGCTCAGCCCAGGCCCACAGCAGCCAAAGCTGGCTGGGCCAGCCCAGAGCCAGCACGCTGCTCCCAGTCCCACCGGGAACACCCCGTCAGCCATGTCCACCTGCCCAGGCTGGGCCCCTGCGCACCCCAAGTCCTGCAGGGCTGGCGCAGGCCACACTGCAGTGGCCGAGGCAGCCCTGCTGACAGCGCTCTGCCTTGCAGCGACAAAGTCTGTCTGTGGAAGGCCATGTTCTCCGTGCACCAGACTCTGGAGGAGGTTTTGAAGGAGCTGCACGTGAAATTCTGGGACCGGCAAAGGAACATCTCTCAGCAGCAGAAGTCCTGCCTCGCTTTCTTGGCTGTGAGTCATCAGGAAAAGCCCATGTGCCCTTGCCCTCCGCTGCCGGTGGGAAGCGGGAGCTGAGCCAGGACAGCCCTGCCAGCTCTGCCCAGGCTCTCTGCCGCTTCCTTCCAGATGCTGGCCTCTGATGATGTTGTAGAGAACAAAGTGGGTCCATTGTACAAAGCCTTGAGACTTCTGAGGTCGCCAAGAATGGAAATGGTCTCTCTGGTGCTCAGGGCCCTTTTGACGCTGTCGGAGAGAGCTGAGACGGTGAGCAGGCTGCTCTCAGGGGCAGACATGTGGCACCTGGACTCTGAGGCCTCGGGGAAGGTGGTGGCTTGGCCTGGGCTGCGAGTCAGGTGCTGGGGTGACTGCTCCAAACGCCCTGCCTGCCATGGGATGGCCTGGAGGCTGCCTGGGGAGCTGACCAGGCACAGACGTTCTCAGGGAATGGAAACTGTCTTTCATACAGGCACGAAAAATGAAGGGCCTCCTGTCCGAGTTGCTGAAATTCCTGTGGCATCGGTCTTGGGACATTTCGGTGATGGTCATGGACATCTTCCAAAATGTGCTGGGGCACCTGAAGAAGAGAGAGGCCAGCGCCATGATTGTGAAAGCGGTGCAGAGGCTCTGGCACCTCTTTGACGCCGTAAGGCTGATGTGGGAGCCTGAGCCCCGCAGCAGGGCCCTGGGCAATGACAGCTGCCCTGCAGCCCAGCCCTGCAAGTAGCACTGGCAGCAGGCCCCGCTCTCTGGGCTCCCCTGGGATGGATTCTGGGCCTTGCAGCCCAGTGCTGATCCTGCCCGCTCTGGGCTGTGAGCCCGCAGCATCGCCCCTCACCTCAGGCACCTCAGCTCAGCCCCTCCTGGCCGCGGGCAGGGAGCCGCTGTGTGCAGAGCTCACCTTTCCTCCTTCCTACCAGGAGGAAGACTTTGTGCGGGAGCACTCCATCCGCCTCTTCAGAGACCTGCTGGGCAAAACGGCGTGGATGGACAAGAAGGCCATGAAGGAAAAGGCCTGGAAAGTCCTGGTCCGGCTCCTGCTTCACATGAGTGACCAGGCCCCCAGCGTGGCCAAGGTACCCATGTCCAGGCTGAGCTCTGACCAAGAGAGGCGTGGCTGACACCCCCTGGGGGGGTCCCGAGCATCAGGGCAAGGGCTGCTGGCAGCGGGCAGCGTTCCCCCAGCACAGCCCCTGGGAACCAGCGCCAGCAGGGCCAGACAAGCTGGCACGGCCATTTCCATCTCTGCCCTGCCTGCTCCAGCAGGGCTCGGCAGCAGCCCAGCACCACCGAGGCCTGGACACGTGTGTCCCCAAAGGCTTCTCAGCTGTCCCCACAGGTGTCCCTGCAGGGCTTTGCACCTCAATCCCTGCTGCCCAGGCCCATCCCCAAGAGACCCCTGGACACTTTGGCGAGGGCATGTCCC
Source organism: Coloeus monedula (assembly GCF_965178545.1). NCBI lineage: Eukaryota > Metazoa > Chordata > Aves > Passeriformes > Corvidae > Coloeus > Coloeus monedula. The sequence continues at coordinate 2,240,830 of NC_138814.1, read as the reverse complement.
AGCTTCCTAAGGGCGCGGTCACCCCAGGAACAAAGCCCAAGGCTCCTTCCACAGGCAGGCCCTGGTGCCACCTCCCAGCTTCTGTCCCACAGGCATCTACAGAAGCCGTTCTGGCTATAGCAGAGCTCCTCAAGTGGAAAGAGCTCAAGCAGCTGGCGCAGACGGAGCAGACGTGGAGGATGGGCGAGTGCTTGGTGAGGACGAGACCACGCTGGACGAGGGCTGCCCACAACACCGTGCCGGGGCTGTGAGCTCTGCAGCTGGGACTCCCCAGGGCTGTTGCGGCCCAGAGCGCCCAGCCTGGAGCTGCAGCCTTGCTCCTGTCTCGGGAACAGGAGTCTCCTCTAGGCCCATGTTCCCTTCCTTCCCCCAGCATGAGGGAGGGCTCTGAGCCATGGGGGTGCTGGCAGGAGGGGCTGATCTGACCAGCTGGGGCCCTCTGAGTAATGCCCACAGCCTTGTGCTCCCTGCAGTTGGCCAAGGAGAGCAGCAGGGCTGAACAGTTTGTGTTGGACAGCCAGCGCTACCTGCGGAGCCCTCAGGCCCCCATGCGAGAGGCAGCCCTCAGGTTCATTGGTGAGTCCCAGCCCCCAGGGTCCCTCTTTGGGCAGCCTGGCCCCGTCCCCCCAGCCCTGGGGCTGACACGGGCAGGGCCTCGGCCTCCCTGTGCCCCCCTGCCAACACAGGTGGCTTTGGTGGCCACCTTGCCAGTGCCACCCCCGGGCTGCTGAGGGGGTCAGGCAGGGCCGGGGGCCACGCTGCTGGGAGCACGCTGGGGAGCAGGGGCTGACGGAGCTCTGTGCCCAGGGCTGGCTGCGCGGCACCTGACAGAGCAGAGTGAGGACACCGTGGCTGAGGTGCTCTGGGGTGAGTGGGGAGCCTGGGCTCAGGGGAGCTGAGGCGTCTCTGCACACACGGGGGCTCATCTGGGCTCTCTTTCTGTCATAGAGCTTGACAGACTGCAAACAGGAGACAAGGATCCCGCCATCTGTTCCCTGGCAGTTCAGACCAGCTTGGTCCTGAAGTCTCCAAGGAAGCAGCGAAGATCAGGATTCTCCCTGCGTGCGCTGTGCTGCTGGTGCCGCTGAGCAGAGAGGGACCTTGATGTAAGGCTTGGCAGGGACACAAACTCAAACACCTGCTGAATGATCAGGTGTGAAAAGGATGCCCTGGCTTTCTAAGGTCCTTCTCAAAGCGCAAGCCGGCATTTCCATGACTGCTGACTCTGCCATTGCCCTGACCAGGAGGGACCCATTCCCCCCAGCCCCTGAGCATGGCGTGAGGTGGTCTAGAATAAGCCCAGGGTCATGGCCAGTCCCCTCCTGGCTCCTGCCAAATGGCTCAGCTGCCGGCCCTCAGCCCTTCTGCTCTTCTGCCTGCCTCCTCCAGCCTGGTCAAAATGAGGACAGAGGTGCTGCCTGTGGACAGATCCAGATCCCAGGCCTGGGGAAGCTGCTGGCACATCCATTCAAGTCACTCAAGAGAGAAGAGACCACTTTATGGCGCTGGATGCTCTCTGTGCCCACTTCAAGTTCATCTGTCAGCAGAAAGGTAAGAGAAGCTGTGCTGGGCTGCATCCCTGCGCACGGCCGCATCGCCCCGATGCATCTGCTCGTCTTCCCGGGCCTTGCGATGGCCCCTTCTGTGCAGACACGGGGCTCATGTGGGCTCTGCTTCTGGCACAGAACTTGAAATACTGCGGGCCAGAGAGAAGGATCCTGGGCGCTCAGACCCGCCTGCCTAAAATCCTGCGAGAGGACTCGGTGTGCCTGGATCCAAGCCCAGCCACAGACCTGTCCAAACTGTATATAGTTCTAGAAAGTTAATTACCTTCTAGATATAATTTATATAAGTTAACCATATCTATAAATTATATATTTGATAAATATATCTAATATATGAAAATTATGAGTCAATAAAATATATAGATTATATCTATTATGTCATGTATATAAATTCTATATAGTATGAATACATATTCTATATATTAGCTATATATATAGAGATGAGCTTTTCAAATAAAAGAAACAATGTCTTGAAATCGATTACAGAAATGATAATGACTGCAGCACACAGCTCTATCTATGAGTATAGTGCACCATTTTTGAAGCAATATGGAAGCAATTATGTTAAAGCTAGCAGACTTGGGAGGAAAAGTGAGAATTGTGGGTGGGAAATGTGCGGGGAGAAAAGGGCGGGAAACACGAGGGGACAAAATGGTGGGGAAACATGAGGGGAGAAAAGGGCGGGAAATGTGAGGGGAGAAAAGGGTGGGAAATGGAACGCAAAAAAGGACAGGAATCTTGAGTAAAAAGGATGGGAAATGCGAGGAAGAAAGAGTGCGAAACCTAGGGGAGAAAAGGTGAGAAACATGAGGGACAAAATGATGGCAAATGTGAGGGAACAGAAGGGCAGGAAGTGTGAGGGGGAAAAATGGTGGGAAATGTGAGGGCGGGAAAAAAGGTGGAAAATGTCAGGGGAGAAAAGAGCAGGAAATGTGTGGGGGAAAAGATGGGAAACGGGAGGAGAAAAAGATGGGAAATGGGAGGAAACATGGGGGTGAAACATAAGGGGAAAAAGGCAGGAAACATGAGGCCAAAAATGATGGGAAATGTGAGGGGACGGAAGGGAGGGAAGCGTGAGAGGAAAAGTGGTGGGAAACTTGAGGGGAAAAGGGTGGGAAACATGAATAAAAATGGGAACATGGTGGGACAAATGACAGGAGCCCAGGGGTGCTTTGTTTGGGGTTGTCTTGGGGTGACCTTATGATGTGTATCCCATATCGCTGCCTATGCCCAGGAATTAATTCCTGTGCCTTTCTATGCCTCTTAACTGAGCCTGAGAGGGGGAAGGAAAAAACGGAGCAAAACTTTTGCAACGCACTTTGCAGCTTGTTCAAGGTCACACACAGATAGCAATCGGTTTTCCCCGCTGCGGCAGGGGAGGGAGGAAGCACCCGGCTTGCTGCGCCCAGAACAGGTTTTTTGGCCAGTGGTTCAGCTGCTTTGTTCTCCGGAGACAGACTGAGAGTTGAATTTTTTCCTTCTCTGCAATATCGGATTTTCTCCCTTTTCTACTGGACTGCTTGATTGCTTTAACATCAGAACACATCGGGAGGACTTTCCACCGGGCACAGAGGGCCTGGCCCTGAGGACTCTCTGAGGAGACCAAAGGCAGGACTCTAATGCTTTCCCAGGGTTTGCCTCCACAGCAAAAGATTTTACCATTTAACATTATTTTCCTTTCCCATGTGTTTGTTAAAGAAACAGTTTTATCTTCTTCACTTTCCTTCGAGGAAACTTTATTTTTTCCCGAACCTGGTGGGGGAGGGGTGGTTGTGCCTTCTCTCAGAGGATCTATTTCTAAATTTGGCCAAACCGGTACAGGGGTCCTGCTTGGATTCAGCAGCTCGAGCTGTTTCTGTGTTACTGCACCATGAATAAATGGCTTTGTGGAACAAGACATCTGAGACTCGGCCATGGCAAAGCTGGGCTTGAAGCAGTGAGGAAACCTGGTGTGACTGTGGGAGCAGGGACGCGTTGGGTCACTGGAGCTGCCGCCGCTGTGAGGGGGCTCCAGTCCTAGCAGCTAAAATCTGTGCCCTTGGACGTTCTCCCAGAGAGACTCAACAAGCTCACACTGGATCGGTTCCTTAACACTGCCATGGCCACAGCAAGTCCTTGTACCATTGCTTTGGCTGCTTCCCTCTTTGCCCACTCCCCTCAGAGTTTGTTCCTGTCCCAGTTATCAGCTCCTGTGCTGCCTTTCCCACTCCGTTGGAAATCTCCAATCACACAGTTGTGTGTGCTCGGAACCCGAGCTGCTCTCCCCACGCAGTTCTCGGGTGGTCTCAGCACACAGGGACAGGTGGGCTCAGGTCCCTGGGACAAGGGCCCCACGCCATGCAGCTCCATCACGGATGAGCTTGGGACTGGGGCTCCCTGGGGTGGTTTGGGGGTCTCAAGTGAGAGGTTCTGCAGTAGTTCCAGGTGAGGGGGTTAGGGGATCCTGGAGGAAGGTTGAGAGTCCCCATTGGATTTGGAGGTCCCAGGGGCTTTTAGAGGTGCTCCAGAAAGTGGTTGAGTGGCCCCAAGGGCATTTGGGGGGCAGAGGAGGGGTAGAACTGGGGACTCAAGGAGGTATTTGGAGGACACCGGAGGGGGATTGAGGTTCCCAGGGAGAGTCTGGGTGGACTTGGGGGGGTGGTTCCAGGGGGGGAAGTTCAGGCAGGGTTCAGAAAGGGAGGGTTGCGGGAGTTTGGGGGTCTGGGGTGGGTTTAGGGCTGCCAGCGAAGGCTAGAGGGGTTCCAGAGGAGGGCTTGGGAGATCCCAGAGAAGAGTTTGGGGGGTGCCAGGGGGGGTTTTGGGAGTCTCAGACCCTCCCAAGTTATGTGACTCCCCAGTGTGAGACCTCCCAAATATGATCTCCCTCAAATTGTAAGCCCCCCAGTCGTGCAACCCTCCAGCAATTTGACCCCAAGACAGAAACCCCAAACTCACGGAAACCCCCAAAATCTGAACCCCATTCCCATGATCCCCCCAAGCTGTGACCCTGAAATCTGAGCCCCTACAAATTGTGACCCCCAACATCTGACCACCCCAAGTCATGCAATTCCCCACAAATTGAGACCCCCATCATGTGAGTGTCTAATCTGCTCCCCCAGGGCTGTGTGACTCTCCCACTCCTACCACACCCCCAAGTCATGGCACCCCCCCAGTCTGAGCCCCCGCCACTCTGAGTCCCCCACTCTGAGCTCACCCAACTCCACTGACCCCTCCTCCCATTTGGGGCCCACATAAGTCAAACAAACCCCCCAGAGTCCAAACTCCCCAACATCTCACCCCCATTCCCATGACCCTCCAAATTGCGTCACCTCCCATTCTGAGCCCCCCCCCAAGCCGTGTGGCCCCCTCAAACCTGACCCCTCCCATTCCCACCTATACCCAAAATCTGAAGCCCCTCAAATCATGCGACTCCCCCACATTCCCACCCCCTCACATCCCCTGCCCCAATTCCCCCATGGTCCTGCCCCCACCACCTCCAAAATATCCCCAAACCCCCTCCAACTCTCACCTTTTTCCCCTCTTGCTTAAAAAACTTTCGCGGAGCTTCAGGAATGATAAAAAGCTCTCGCCAACACCCACGACCGCAACGTAGGAATGATGCACGCTCCCCAGTCGTGGTATAACTGGAAACATTTATTAAAAGTCCACATAGCTTTCATTATATTTTCACTATTTCAGAACACAATCTTATTGAGCATGTGCAGAAAGCAGGAGTGAAAAGCTCAAGCCCAAGGAAGGCTTATGAGCCTTCGTCCAAAACGACCACCAGGAGGCTGACGACCGCCTCGTGCAGAAACCGCCCATGTGCTACAAGGGCTGACATCATCATCATGTGATTAGAAAATATGTTGCACTATGAAGGTTAGGAAAGTAGAATGGGTGCATTCAGTACAAAAGTGTAAAAGCTAGTACTGTGTGAAGAATGGACGAGTGAGTTTGTGGTGGAGCTATCCCCCTCACTCCCGGCATCGCATAAACAAATACCTGCTCTCTAGGCCTTACACTATGGAGCACTGTTTGCTTGCCTAGGTTTCAGGCATCAATACAAGAAAATATACATGCCAAACATGTATAAGTATATAGTATATAGTATATATAGTATTAGTATACATAGTATATATTATATATAGTATTAGTATATAGCTCTAAGCCCTACTAGAGCGAAACCAATGACATGTTTAACCCAACGTCCAAAACGGAACCTTCCCAGCCAGGAGAAGAGGCCAAAAGGATCCCATCCCTGCTTTTGCTGCAGTTCTCCAGACAGCTCCTTCAATTCCTGCATGCTTTTGGGAATGGATTCCCAATGGTCACTCAGGTTCATACAGCACATTCCATCAAAGTCTTCACATCTGTGTCCCTGGGCTAGCAACAAAAACTCTATTGCTGCTCTACTTTGCAATGTTGCATGACGTACACAGTCGACATCTGTTAACAATCCTGTTGAAGCATTACTGGTAGCGTTCCTTTCCCTCGCAAGCCAACAGCCTGGTTTATTAATTGTGATCAAGGCCTGTGCCGTACCAACAGAGGCAACTAAGGAACTAAAAATTCTTTTTGTAGGATTCCAGAATTTAACCTCAGAGTTACAGTCAGGGCCAAGTGATTGAACATCACGCTTATTTTGCCTATGTCGCAGTGTCCAATTAGTTAGTGCTTCGAGATTGGGATGAAACATGGTTAAACAAACAAAAGTAATGGACCTCGCACTGCTTTTCCTGGAATGCCTTCCCATGCTCTGTTGCCACATATCAAAAATATGTTATCGGGCAGGCTGATTGCATTGGTCCCCGTTGCGACTTGGGAGGGAGTAGTGACATTGCACCAGGCAGAGGCATCACGGTAAATGCCAGTGCCGCTTCTATCAACTCCTGTGTTGTCTGTGTTTGGATCGTTAGCATAATTAGGGTAGAAACACACAGGAGCTTTTATAGACCCGAGCACATCCAGCTCTTGCGGCCACAGTGAGAGAGCAGAAAAGTTATTTATTTTTCTCATGCCTCCATTAGCATTGCCCAAATGCCATCCCACAGACTGGCCAGCATCAGACTGCCGGGATCCCAAACACGCCCACGACGATCTCTGCTTACCTGCAGTTGTACAATCACGTGTCCCTGTCTGATTGTAGAACTTGTTCCATTCATCCTTTGTCAAAGGAATGCCAACCAGACATGTCTGAAATGGATCACTAGCACTGGTCATGGAAATACAAAGGCTAGGTTGCTAAATTGCTTTGGCTAATGGCAGCCAAACATTGCTCTTGGGTTGTGGGACCCGTGCTTCATTCACAATCCTCGAGAATCCGCTGAGGATGGCAAAAAAGGCTTCCCATGTTGTGCCAGAACTCATTGTAACTGATTAGCAAACTAAAATTGAGCTGCCTTCAAGTCTTCATTCCTGCTGCAGCGGCTTTGATGTTCTTCGCAGGTAACCAATAGGGTCCTGGGGATAGAGAAACACAGCCACAACCACGTCCCCACGTTAGCAAAGGCACGGGGCCTAACCATTGTCCGCTCTGCAGACCTTTATAATAGACAGGCGGTTGAGAATCCCTTAAGGTATCACGGGAACACCTTCTCTCACTTGCTGGAAATATTTCAAAAGTTTAAAACAAATGTTGCTTTGTCCCAGTTGTTCCTGAGCTGTTATACCAAGGGGATCCCCCCTTCTTTTTGTTTAAGAAGCATTTTCGTTAAAAGGGCATGAGTGCGTTCCACAACAGCTTGACCTGTCGAGGAATGAGGTATGCCAGATACGTGACGTATACCCCAAGAGTGAAAAAAGGTTTTCACTGATTGGGAGACATGTGCTGGACCATTATCAGTTTTTACTACCTTTGGGACTCCTAAGGTGGCAATAGCTCACAACATGTGCTTAATGACATCTCTTGCCTTTTCCCTTTTATGAGCGGAGGCAACAAAAGATTTGGAATAAGTGTCAGCTGAGACATGCACGTATTTTAAGGTGCCAAAAGAAGAAATGTGGGTAACATCCATCTGCCAGACTTCCTTGACCCATAACCCTCTCGGATTTGTACTTACCGTGGTAGGTAAAGGAGTTGAGTGTGCACAACCAGGGCAAGAATGAACAATTTGTCTGCCTTGAGAAAACGTAAGATCAAATTGTTTACTCAAAGCTTTTGCATTCTGGTGATAGAATTCGTGGGACACCTTTGTCTGGGCAATTTGAGTTGGAACTGCTGCCATCATTGTTAGAGGGTCTGCGACTGCATTGCCTTGCACCAGAGGCGCAGGCAAAGATGAGGGAGACCTAAGATGCGTAACATAATGTCCTCGGTTACAATGTAAGATGGAACCAAAAGTATGTATTCCATTATCATCGTCACAAGCTCTTAAAGCAGGTGGGGCTGTGCTTTTTGTCTCCTACCATGACTCATCCCTGATAACTCTCTCCGGGGTCTATCTCTGTTTAATGGCATGTCAAGCACCCACCACATGACTCATAGAATTACATCAGCCCATTGGGAGATGCTCTGCCCAGGGGGAGCAACCAAGCATTCCCACCTGCATATAATCTGGCCTTTGGAACAGCACAAGCAGCCCTTCCCTGCTGGATTCCCAGAGGACAAGAGCTGCATAACCACCACTGGACCTTCAGAGGAGGACCAGACCTTTCTACAGGATCACCACTTCAACAGAACCACTTCAGGAGGACTGCAGCCACTGCTTCATCGCACTGCTACCACCACCCTGCCCGGCAGGCTGTCAGCTCGTATCCTGACTCTGTCAGGTTAAGCCAGTATTTCTGTATTATTGCCTTGTTATGTATACTACTAAAGAACTGTTGTTCCTATTTCTCATATAATTGCCTGAAAGCCCCTTCATTTCAAAATTATAATAATTCACAGCGAAGGGGCTTACATTTTCCATTCCGAGGGAGGCTCCTACCTTCCTTAGCAGACACTTGTCTTTCCAACCAGACACATAAAAACAACACGATCGGCCTTGAACAGAATTTTACTGAGTAGACAACAGAACCAACAAATTCTTGTTGTGCACTTGCTTTAAGTAGGAATGTTCAATATGGCTTAGAATGCCAACTACGTATAAGCAACCTGATATTAGGTTGAACGGTTCATTTGAAACAATCGCAAAGCCTCTACGGCGGCTGCTAATTCTACCAGCTGTGTTGGCCCTGGCTGAAAAATCACAGAGTTTTCCCAATCCCCTGTGGAATTTTTCCAGGCAACAACTGCTTTCTCAGTTTTCCCAGAGCCATCGATGAAGACTCTCTTTGCTCCACGCAGGGGTTGTGACCATGCTAGAAAACGCAGCTGCAAAGAAAGATCTTTTAAAGATTGCAGAAGTTTACTTTTCAGCAAAGAATTAACAATGTTTCCCAAAAAGTCTCTCAGGGAAGTCTGTAAAGTAAATGATTCCCACAACATATCCTGAAAAGCGTCTGCATGCAAAGGAATGTGGATGTGAGAAGGATCTTCCCCACTTAGGCTCTGGCATCGTTTTCGTCCTGTGGAAACAAGTCTAACAATCATGTCAAGTAAAGTGGTCACTGGCTTTGAAAATGTGTGAGGTAAAAATACCCACTCTAGCACCCACAACTCTTGTTTATCAACACACCGCTGTGCTATTAGTGCATCTGGTTGGAATTCTGCCAGGATAAGGAAAAGCCTCAGCGGTAACTCTGCTTGTCGTCTGGATACAAAGGATGTCTGCATTTTATCTGTCACAAGTTGCAGTGCTTCACGGGCTTCTGGATTGAGTTTGTGAGGACACGTTAAACCTGCGTCTCCCTTAAGCAAATTAAATAAGGGTGACAGTTCCTCAGTGGAGGTACCAAGGGTAGGTCTGAGCCAATGAACAGTTCCTAATAATTTTTGCAAATCATTTAGCATTTCAATAGAGGTCCTCAGCACAATGGGCTGAGGAACAATTTTCTGTCCAAATAATAGAAACCCCAGGTATTTCCAGGGTGGGACAGTTTGAACTGCTGCAATATAAAGACCAAATTTGTCAAAAGAAAGACGCAAAAAGGCAAAACAGTTTTGCAACACAAGAGTCATCTGCTACTAGCAGTGTATCATCCATATAATGATACAATGGAACTGTTGAAAACTGTGGCCGCACCGGTTGTAAAGCACTTGCTACCACAACCTGGCATATTGTAGGACTGTTTGCAACCATCCTTGAAGCCCACCGTTGGTGCAGCCCGGAAACGTTGCAGGTCTAGGATCATTTCAGGAGACTCTAAGTCTCTGTTCAGGGAGCCATTTGCAACGTATGAACGATGCACGGTCCCCAGCCCTGGTACCACCAGCAACATTTATTGAAAGTGTACATAGCTTTTATAGTATTTTCACTCCCAGGTTAGAATAGCGTGAGCCTGGATAGCCAATAGTATAACTGTTGTGAGAAACAAAGCCCACTCCTCTTTTTTGGGGGTTTTAGAAATTTAATAAGGGACAATAGGAGATAAAGGTCACTTAAAGCAAAACCGACAGTGCTGGGTGCTTGGCCGTGGCCAGAGGCACACAAAGTTACACAAACTTTCCGTTCATATGCTTTAACACTATACATATTAATAAACCACAATGCGTATGCATCATTTTTCTAAGAACTAATTTATGTTTCCTTAGAAAAGATTAACATAGTTCCTCCCCCGATCTGCCTTTTTAGACAATGTGTAACATGATCGTGAGGGTCTTCGGGGCTCTTCTTCGATGAAGGCTCAAGGTCTTCCTCGCATCTGAACTTTTCAACTTCGTCTTTGGAGCATGTGCAGTTATGGTGTTCCTTGGTCTTTCTGGATCTAACTGTTTTAACGTCTCCATTTTGTGGCTAATTGACTTCACATTTGCCAATTTCTCATTAGTACACCCTGCTGCTTCCCAAAATAGCTATACTTGCCTATTTTTGAGATTATTCACCTGCTGAGTTTCCGCTTATTTAAGCATTAAGCGATTAGTTAACCATATACCAGCTATTACATTGGATAGAAGGTTATGATTCAGGTTATATTTGTATCTTATAACTCAACCTATATAAGCATCTTGTAACTTTGACCCCGGTTAGAACATTAACTAGTTAATATCTGCGTAGCACAGTCATTCTTAACATAGTTGCACATAATATTTCCTAACATATTCTGATAGATAATATTTCTTAAATTTCACTACCTGTGAAAGCCAATGCTGTAATAGCTGTTTATCACACTGGTCATACGTCTGCTAACCAGTAATATACGTGATCGAGTCCCTAATAGCAACCTCAGCCTTTCTTCCCTGAGACAAGTGCTTGTAGAACAATTTCTTCTGCAAAACTACTGTGCTTCTGCTACTTGTTCCATTTTACATCTCTCCTGCCTTGACTGAATAGTCCTTTCTTTCTAACGAGACCTCTTTGTTCTCTTATTACAACTTTTCTTTGTTTTCCTTCCCCACACAAAACACATCACAATACACCGTAGAAAAGGGGAGATCCCCCAATCCTCACTCCAAAACCCCCTCGGTGAGCCCCCCAATTCCACACCAATTTCCCCCGGGGACTCCCAGTCTCCCCACAAACTCCCCATCTCAGAGGGGGTCCCTGACACCCCCAATGTCACCCCCAGGCCCTGCTTGGGGTGGAGGGGCTTCTCCTCTTCCTCAAGGGGACGGCGATGGCCTGGGGGGGAGCAAAGGCTGATGTTGTGGGCCCCTGAACCGTAAAACCACCACAAAACCACCCTTTTCACCTCAAGTCATCCCCAATTCTGCCACCCACAGGGGGTCTTCTCCTTCTCCTCTTCTTCCTCCTCCTCATCATCCATGGGCGTGGCAGGAACACAGGAGAGGCTGGGGTCCCTCCAAAACCCAACCCTCCCCTAAAACCTCACATACTCCCCTTTCTACCCCACTCCCCCGTTCCCCCCCAATCCATATTTTCTCCTTTCTCCCACTTTTTGGCCTCAAGGAGCCCCTTTTGCACCTCAAATCCTGCTCCCAAGCCCCCACATTCCTACTCTGCACCCCAGAAGGGGACCTTCTCACAACAGAAATCCACCATTCACACCCCAAATTCCTCCCAAGACCCCCAAATCCCCTCAATGCCCCCTCCCCTCCCTCGCCCCGGCCCCTCCCGTCCACCGAATTCTCACTAATCCTGCTCTTCCCACCCCGAAGCACCCCGCACCCCCCCTTCTCCCTTCTCCCCTAACCCGACCTCCCCCTCACATCCCCTCTCCACCCCTCCAACCCCCCCAGACTGCCCCACAACCACCCCGATCCCCCCCCGACCCTGCCCGGGCCCTGCCGCCAGCTGACCGCGCCTCTTCCGCTCCCTAGCGCCGCCTGCCGGGGGGGAGGACCCGCGTCCCGCTGCCTTGCCAGGCGGCACTGCCTGCCCGGCCGCGCTCCCTCCCGGAGCACCCCCGCTCCAGCCACGCCACGCCCCACCCACGCACTCAAAGCCGGCGGCGTCTCCGTGTCCCTGCCGCATCCCCCGACCTCGCTGCCCTTGGCCACGCACCTTCCTCTTCTGCCTCATCTCCCACACGAGAGCCCTGCTCAGCCCAGCCGCCTTTCTGCCTTCTCACTTTTACTGAAATCCCTTTGCAAGAATAAAACTCTTAGGATTTTCCATCGCCCCACTGTAGTCCGTTTCCTCCCATCAGTTCTTGCCAAGAGGCCGTTCCCTTCCGTGGGAAGCAAGGTGATAGGAATGTGACACGGCTTTGGATTCTCCAGGTCAGGGTCAGTGGTGTGGACCGCCAGAGCCAACAGCGCACAAGCGAACCCTCTGCGTGCTGGCACCACCCGAGAACTGCATGGGGAGAGCAGCTGGACTTCCAGGAACACACGATTGGACACGGAGATTTCCAGCGGCGTGGCAAAGGCACAACAGGAGCTGATAACTGGGGCAGGAACAAATTCTGAGGGTAGTAGGCAAAGACGGGGGACCACCAAAAGCAATGGTGCAAGGACTTGCCGTGGCCATGGCAGTGTTAAGGAACAATCCAGTGTGACATTGCAGAGTCCCTCTGGGAGAAATCCCAAGGCCACAGATTTTAGCTGCTGGGACTGGAGCATATTCACAGCAGCGGCTCCAGTGACTCCACGCATGCCAACTTGAGTCCCCACGGAACCACTCCCACAGTCACACCAGGTTTCCTCACTGCTTCAAGCCCAGCTTTGCCATGGCCGAGTCTCAGATGTCTTGTTCCACAAAGCCATTTATTCATGGTGCAGTAACACAGAAACAGTTCGAGCTGCTGAATCCAAGCAGGACCCCAAACAAAGCACCCCTGGGCTCCTGTCATTTGTCCCACCATTTTCCCGTTTTTATTCATGTTTCCCACCCTTTTCCCCTCAAGTTTCCCACCATTTTTCCTCTCACGCTTCCCACCCTTCCATCCCCTCACATTTCCCATCATTTTTGGCCTCATGTTTCCTGCCCTTTTTCCCTTTATGTTTCACACCCATGTTTCCTCCTGTTGCCCTTCTTTGTCCCTCACGTTTCCCGCCCTTTTTCTCCCCTCATGTTTCCCGCCATTTTTCCCCCTCAGGTTTCCTGCCTTTTTCTTCCCTCACATTTCCCGCCCTTTTCTCCCCTCACCTTTCCCGCAATTTTGTCCCCTCATATTTGCCATTTTTTACTTCACATTTTCCACCCTTTTCCCCCTCATGTTTCACACCCTTTTCCCCTCACATTTCCGCCGTTTTCTCCCCTCCTGATCCTGCCCTTTTTTCCCATCATGTTTCCTGCCCACAAGTCTCCCTTTCCTCTTGAGTTGTCCACTCATGCTGGGTGTCTCCGTGTCCATCCACCTGGCTGTCATCACAGGCCTTGCTCTCCTTTGTCATCCATAAGGTTTGGCAGCTCAGGGCTCTGGCTTTCTTTCATTGCTGGTTTTAGTCAATTGTTCATAACTCAACCTGTGACCTTTCACTTTTTAGCCTGCAGTTCTCCTCTCCAGCCTGCTGCAGGGGAAAGGGGAGGGGGAGTGCGAGAAGGGAGCAGTGCATGATTTGGAGTGTTTCAGTGGGAGCACCATAGTGGGGGAACTGGGGTGTCACAAAGGGCCCCCTGTGACCCGCCACCTGCCCCTAGCAACAGCTCAAAGGGTTTGTTGATGTGGAACCAGCGCCCAGCCTGCAGTGTCCGGCAGGACAGCGACGGGACAGGACGGGAGCACACAGCTGGCGAGAAGCCCGCTGGTTTTAGCTCACGTCTTGCTCTGCAGCAGGGAGTAAGGTATTAAACCAAACCTTGCCCCTTGCCTATTCTCAGAACTTCATCTCCATTCAGTAGAATGGAGAAGAGACCTCCAAGCCAGCCCACGGTGGCCTGGGAGGAGGACACGGCTCTTCAGGAGAGCAGCTCAGCAGCGGAGCCCGCCGAGGTGACCACGGTGCAGCCATTGCAGCCCAGTGAGTGAGGGGCCCTGTGGGACTGGGCAGGGCTGGGATCAGGTTTCCCCGGCACACGGGCAGATGGGGATCACAGGGGTGGGAGTGATGCCGGAGTGCCAGAGCTGCTCGGGGCAGGACACCAGCCCCGGCACAGCCTGTGCCGAGGAGGGGGAGAGCAGAGGGGGCCCCAGCTGCTGCTCTGGAGCGTGGGCAGCGAGGGTCAGTGGCTGGCAAGAGGCAGTGGTGCTGTGGGATGCTGGACGTGTCCCTCTCGTCTGCCAGAGCGCTCCTCAGCCCGGGGCACTGGGCATTGCCCTGCCATGGTGTGCTCCAGCAGGGCAGCTCCTCTGATGGGCATCCTCCAGTCGGGAGCTGCACTGAAAGGCTGTGCCAAGGGAACGGGCACAGCCTGGGCAGAGGGCAGATCTCCTTCCTCTGCTCTCTCCTCTCCCCTCACCCTCTTCAGCTCTCTCTTCTCTCCCCCTCCATTAGATGCTGTGTATGGACAGGAAGCCATGGACTTCATCCAGGCCTTTGCCAGCAGCCCCGACCAGGTACCCACGGCCTGCTGGACAGCGGCTGTGCCCGGCCAGGGGTGCTGGCTCTGCAGAGCAGCTGCTCCCACAGGGCACTGCACCCTAAGGGCTCTGGTCCTACTGGAGGGGTGTCCTCGCTTCACGCTGCCCTGTTGTCTCTGTCCTCCAGCTCCAGGATGAGGACCTGAAGCTCAAGTTCCTCGACGGCATCTGTATCCTGTGCCGAGCTGCCAAGGACTGTGGCTTCTGCAAGGACCTGGATGCTTTCTACCACAAATACAAGCTGGGAGAGAAGATCCAGGTGAGGGAGCACCCAGCAATCTGGGGAAGGGAGCAACGAGCCCCAGCAGCCAGTGAGGGCAGTGCGTGGGCAGGGCAAGGCTCTGGTGGCACTGGGTGCTGGCAGCTGCCAGGTTGCAGCCCAGCTGTGCTCTGCAGGTGCTGCTGCAATTGGAGCCCAAGTACGAGATTTGCACGGAGGTGCGGCGGCTGGCCATGCTCGCTATTGCCGGACTGAGGTACCGGCCCATCACACCTGCAGACCCCTGCCCAGCACTCTGTGCCCACCTGCCCATCCCTCCTGGAAGCCCAGCCCCAGTGCTGCAGGAGACCTTGAGACACTGCTCCCAGCACCGGTGGCCAGCTGGGCCCCTCTCTCTTTGCAGCACGCTGGGGACGGTGCTGGAGAACAGAAGAAAACTCTTAAGACTCTGCTTCGACAGCATCTTTTTCCTTCCCCCAAGCGGGGAAATGACGAGCCGGGAAGCGTCTCTGTATTCTCAGGTAAGTGCTGGGTGAACTGGAGGAGCCTCCAGTCTGTCCAGGCTGCTCCCGACCAGCCCGTGCTGCCTAAGGACCAAAGATCCAAGGCAGGCCACGATCTCAGCTTCGTTTTCCTACCCTCATCCCTTCATGCCTTGCCAGGCTCCAGCCACCTCCGGCAATGCCGGCTGCTCTGCCCCCCAGCACACGGCCTGCTCCTGTGTCCCTCCCCTCACACTGGCACTTCAGATCAGTCTCCTGGGAGTGGGAGGGACAGCAGAATCACAGCCACTGCTCTCTGTCGTCCTTGCAGACCCTGCATGCCATGGACACCATGCTGGAGGTGATGGTGTTCAGCTCTCCTGCCTCCAAAACCAGCAAGATGCTGCAGGACGTCTTGGAGGTCTGGCCTGTGCACAGAGTGGGGGTCGAATGACTGTTCCTCACTTAGGAGGGGAAGGAGCCCGGGCTTGTGTCCAGTCTTGTCCTGGCTCCTGCCAAATGAACCCTGTCCCGGCCAGAACCAGGACATTCCCCCAGTGCTGTGCAGGCAAGAGCGCACTGCGGGGAGGCTGCCCAGCTGGCCCAGGGAAGCAGAGGCTGGCCCCAGGCGCTGCTGGAGCACAAGGAGCATTGCCTTCCTTGCTGCCCACCAGCTTTGCCTGGGGCCTTTGTGCCAGGCCTGCCAGGGCCCCCAGGGGCAGGATCCCCCCTGAAAGCTCTGCCTGAGGGCACAGGAAGTCTGGAGGGAGGGTGCAAGTGTGTCTCATGAGTGCGGCCCTGCCACTGCTGCTGCTGGAGTGGGCGTCTGCTCACGGGGCTCACCTGCAGCTTCTCTCTTCCCAGGTTCTGCTGCACTACTGCCTTTATGACACCGTGGCTGTGCAGGAGAGGCTCATGGGCAGGGTCAGGCTGCTGAGCCATTTGCTGGCCGACTCTTCCACTGTGCAGGTAAGGACCGGGCACCCTCCAGCCAGGCCATCTCCCCATCCCTGTGCCCTGGCACAGCCACAACTCCAAGGTGCCTGCAAGGCCTCAGCTGCCCACCCTCAGACCTTCTGCTCTTCTGCCTGCCTCCCCCAGGCTGCCCAAACTGAGGACAGCGGTGCTGCCAGCAGACAGGTCCGGATCCCAGTCCTCGGGAAGCTGCTGGGCCATCTCTTTTTCAAGTTATTCAGGAAAGAAGAAACCAGCTTGATGGCACTGGACATTCTCTGCTTCCTCTTGACGTTCCTCTCTGAGCAGAAATGTAAGAGAAGCTGTGGTGGGCGGCGTCCCCCGTGCACCGCCACATGCCCAGATACAGCTGCTTGTCTTCCTGGGTCTTGCAAAGGCTCCTTGTTGTGCTTGGTGCAGGTGGCACCATGTCCCCAGAGCTGCTGTCACCTCTGCTCCTGCCCCTCGCTCTCTGCCAGGCTCTTGATGCTCCCGTGTAGCCGAGCTGCTCCTCCGCACAGGACTCAGCCCCAATCCGCCCCTTCCCCATGTCCCCTGGCGAGCTCGTGTCCTGCCCTGCCACCCTCCAGCCCCGCAAGCCCTTCCCCCTGAGCAGTACTGCAGCCACGGTGTAACTGGGAGCTGCATGTGGAGCTCCAGGGGCTCGGAGCTTCCCAGGCCAGCTTCACTGGGTACGGACACTGGAGGCAGCTCCCCCTTTCCACCAGTGCCCACCACCTCCTCCCATGACCGACTGCTCCCAAGCCATTCCTGCATCCCGACGCTTGCCGGGGTTGGGTCGGCTGCTGGCACAGCGGCTGTGTCTCAGCCGCACATTGGTGTTTTCCCTCTCTTTAGGTGCCACACCACCAGCGGTTCGTGCCCAGCTCCCAGCATACTGGCAATCTGAGATCACCTCCCTGCTGGATACGCCCAGCTCCTGGAGAGTTCAGGTGACCAGCCCTCCCCCTTGCTGGGCCTCTCATCTGTGGCATCAGCAGGGGATTGGTGTGCACAAAGGGGCGCAGAATCAGCGGGGCTGACCCTGGCGAGAGGCTTCCCACTGTCCCCGAGCAGGGAACACTGCAGTGTCCCAGCAGCAGCAGAAGCAGCAGCTCCAGCCCTGCTGGCCACCAGCGAGCCCTGGCTCTCTGTAGGGCGCGTGCCGCATGCCTGAGAGCCCAGCCCTCCTCCTTGTCATGGGGCCCTCCTCATCCTCCCCTGCATAGGGACTGTGGGCACTGCTGCCAGCTTTCCTGCGGCCACTGCCGCCAGCACTGCCCGGCACCTCTGGCCAGGGCTGCTCGCGCTGCCCAGCCGAGCAGAACCCTTTGGGCACTGGCTGGCACTGGCCTCCACTCCCTTCCTTCCTGCCACAGGCCTTTGGGAGATACCTCAGGCCAGCTGAGAGGACGGGCATCGTCCTTGTGGCCATTGAGATCCTGGGCCGCTCCAGCCTCCTGGACAAGAAGGCGCCCAAGGAGTTTCTGCAGGTGGCCATGGAATTCCCTGAGCTGTGGCTGATGGATGTAAGTGGCCTGTGGCTGGATTGCTCTGCCCTTGAGCCCTGACAGGTTCCTCCCTCCCTCCCTCCCATAGCCAGGATTGGGGGGGGTGCCTGAAACCACCTTGAGGCAGCAGAGAGTGCGTTAGGATCCCACTTCTGACACCCAAATAATGGTAGGATCTGGTCATTTAAAAATTCCTCGGCCAAAATTAAGGTGCAAACAAGACCACATGCCAAGGCCAACAGTACGGATTTCATTTAAGAGTAAATGGGAGATAGAGAGAGAGGGGGAATGAGGAAGAGACACAAACACACACACACATTACTTAGAAAGATGGTCACCCGCACACGGGTCCCTGCGGCATCCCCCCTGGCCCTTCTTCTTCTGATCCTCTTGGTGGTGGGGATTTCCAAACACCCCCCTCGCCTGTCTTCCCTCCAGGTGCCAAAAGTTGTGAGACACATCTTTGAGCACTGTGATGAGAAAATCACAACAGCCGCTCACAGCTTTCCCACACTGCTTGACCTGATGGCCAGTAAGTGGCCTCGGCGAGTCGTCGTGACAGCTCTGAAGGTCGCCCCAATATTCAGGTACTGGCCCTGACCGCCCAGAGGGCTTGTTCCCTATGGGGAGAGGGACCCCGAGACTCTCTGGCTGCCAGACACAAGAACACTGCAGCACCCCCCAAAGCAAGCGGGGCCCTCCATCCCACCATGCTCAGCCCAGGCCCACAGCAGCCAAAGCTGGCTGGGCCAGCCCAGAGCCAGCACGCTGCTCCCAGTCCCACCGGGAACACCCCGTCAGCCATGTCCACCTGCCCAGGCTGGGCCCCTGCGCACCCCAAGTCCTGCAGGGCTGGCGCAGGCCACACTGCAGTGGCCGAGGCAGCCCTGCTGACAGCGCTCTGCCTTGCAGCGACAAAGTCTGTCTGTGGAAGGCCATGTTCTCCGTGCACCAGACTCTGGAGGAGGTTTTGAAGGAGCTGCACGTGAAATTCTGGGACCGGCAAAGGAACATCTCTCAGCAGCAGAAGTCCTGCCTCGCTTTCTTGGCTGTGAGTCATCAGGAAAAGCCCATGTGCCCTTGCCCTCCGCTGCCGGTGGGAAGCGGGAGCTGAGCCAGGACAGCCCTGCCAGCTCTGCCCAGGCTCTCTGCCGCTTCCTTCCAGATGCTGGCCTCTGATGATGTTGTAGAGAACAAAGTGGGTCCATTGTACAAAGCCTTGAGACTTCTGAGGTCGCCAAGAATGGAAATGGTCTCTCTGGTGCTCAGGGCCCTTTTGACGCTGTCGGAGAGAGCTGAGACGGTGAGCAGGCTGCTCTCAGGGGCAGACATGTGGCACCTGGACTCTGAGGCCTCGGGGAAGGTGGTGGCTTGGCCTGGGCTGCGAGTCAGGTGCTGGGGTGACTGCTCCAAACGCCCTGCCTGCCATGGGATGGCCTGGAGGCTGCCTGGGGAGCTGACCAGGCACAGACGTTCTCAGGGAATGGAAACTGTCTTTCATACAGGCACGAAAAATGAAGGGCCTCCTGTCCGAGTTGCTGAAATTCCTGTGGCATCGGTCTTGGGACATTTCGGTGATGGTCATGGACATCTTCCAAAATGTGCTGGGGCACCTGAAGAAGAGAGAGGCCAGCGCCATGATTGTGAAAGCGGTGCAGAGGCTCTGGCACCTCTTTGACGCCGTAAGGCTGATGTGGGAGCCTGAGCCCCGCAGCAGGGCCCTGGGCAATGACAGCTGCCCTGCAGCCCAGCCCTGCAAGTAGCACTGGCAGCAGGCCCCGCTCTCTGGGCTCCCCTGGGATGGATTCTGGGCCTTGCAGCCCAGTGCTGATCCTGCCCGCTCTGGGCTGTGAGCCCGCAGCATCGCCCCTCACCTCAGGCACCTCAGCTCAGCCCCTCCTGGCCGCGGGCAGGGAGCCGCTGTGTGCAGAGCTCACCTTTCCTCCTTCCTACCAGGAGGAAGACTTTGTGCGGGAGCACTCCATCCGCCTCTTCAGAGACCTGCTGGGCAAAACGGCGTGGATGGACAAGAAGGCCATGAAGGAAAAGGCCTGGAAAGTCCTGGTCCGGCTCCTGCTTCACATGAGTGACCAGGCCCCCAGCGTGGCCAAGGTACCCATGTCTAGGCTGAGCTCTGACCAAGAGAGGCGTGGCTGACACCCCCTGGGGGGGTCCCGAGCATCAGGGCAAGGGCTGCTGGCAGCGGGCAGCGTTCCCCCAGCACAGCCCCTGGGAACCAGCGCCAGCAGGGCCAGACAAGCTGGCACGGCCATTTCCATCTCTGCCCTGCCTGCTCCAGCAGGGCTCGGCAGCAGCCCAGCACCACCGAGGCCTGGACACGTGTGTCCCCAAAGGCTTCTCAGCTGTCCCCACAGGTGTCCCTGCAGGGCTTTGCACCTCAATCCCTGCTGCCCAGGCCCATCCCCAAGAGACCCCTGGACACTTTGGCGAGGGCATGTCCCAGCTTCCTAAGGGCGCGGTCACCCCAGGAACAAAGCCCAAGGCTCCTTCCACAGGCAGGCCCTGGTGCCACCTCCCAGCTTCTGTCCCACAGGCATCTACAGAAGCCGTTCTGGCTATAGCAGAGCTCCTCAAGTGGAAAGAGCTCAAGCAGCTGGCGCAGACGGAGCAGACGTGGAGGATGGGCGAGTGCTTGGTGAGGACGAGACCACGCTGGACGAGGGCTGCCCACAACACCGTGCCGGGGCTGTGAGCTCTGCAGCTGGGACTCCCCAGGGCTGTTGTGGCCCAGAGCGCCCAGCCTGGAGCTGCAGCCTTGCTCCTGTCTCGGGAACAGGAGTCTCCTCTAGGCCCATGTTCCCTTCCTTCCCCCAGCATGAGGGAGGGCTCTGAGCCATGGGGGTGCTGGCAGGAGGGGCTGATCTGACCAGCTGGGGCCCTCTGAGTAATGCCCACAGCCTTGTGCTCCCTGCAGTTGGCCAAGGAGAGCAGCAGGGCTGAACAGTTTGTGTTGGACAGCCAGCGCTACCTGCGGAGCCCTCAGGCCCCCATGCGAGAGGCAGCCCTCAGGTTCATTGGTGAGTCCCAGCCCCCAGGGTCCCTCTTTGGGCAGCCTGGCCCCGTCCCCCCAGCCCTGGGGCTGACACGGGCAGGGCCTCGGCCTCCCTGTGCCCCCCTGCCAACACAGGTGGCTTTGGTGGCCACCTTGCCAGTGCCACCCCCGGGCTGCTGAGGGGGTCAGGCAGGGCCGGGGGCCACGCTGCTGGGAGCACGCTGGGGAGCAGGGGCTGACGGAGCTCTGTGCCCAGGGCTGGCTGCGCGGCACCTGACAGAGCAGAGTGAGGACACCGTGGCTGAGGTGCTCTGGGGTGAGTGGGGAGCCTGGGCTCAGGGGAGCTGAGGCGTCTCTGCACACACGGGGGCTCATCTGGGCTCTCTTTCTGTCATAGAGCTTGACAGACTGCAAACAGGAGACAAGGATCCCGCCATCTGTTCCCTGGCAGTTCAGACCAGCTTGGTCCTGAAGTCTCCAAGGAAGCAGCGAAGATCAGGATTCTCCCTGCGTGCGCTGTGCTGCTGGTGCCGCTGAGCAGAGAGGGACCTTGATGTAAGGCTTGGCAGGGACACAAACTCAAACACCTGCTGAATGATCAGGTGTGAAAAGGATGCCCTGGCTTTCTAAGGTCCTTCTCAAAGCGCAAGCCGGCATTTCCATGACTGCTGACTCTGCCATTGCCCTGACCAGGAGGGACCCATTCCCCCCAGCCCCTGAGCATGGCGTGAGGTGGTCTAGAATAAGCCCAGGGTCATGGCCAGTCCCCTCCTGGCTCCTGCCAAATGGCTCAGCTGCCGGCCCTCAGCCCTTCTGCTCTTCTGCCTGCCTCCTCCAGCCTGGTCAAAATGAGGACAGAGGTGCTGCCTGTGGACAGATCCAGATCCCAGGCCTGGGGAAGCTGCTGGCACATCCATTCAAGTCACTCAAGAGAGAAGAGACCACTTTATGGCGCTGGATGCTCTCTGTGCCCACTTCAAGTTCATCTGTCAGCAGAAAGGTAAGAGAAGCTGTGCTGGGCTGCATCCCTGCGCACGGCCGCATCGCCCCGATGCATCTGCTCGTCTTCCCGGGCCTTGCGATGGCCCCTTCTGTGCAGACACGGGGCTCATGTGGGCTCTGCTTCTGGCACAGAACTTGAAATACTGCGGGCCAGAGAGAAGGATCCTGGGCGCTCAGACCCGCCTGCCTAAAATCCTGCGAGAGGACTCGGTGTGCCTGGATCCAAGCCCAGCCACAGACCTGTCCAAACTGTATATAGTTCTAGAAAGTTAATTACCTTCTAGATATAATTTATATAAGTTAACCATATCTATAAATTATATATTTGATAAATATATCTAATATATGAAAATTATGAGTCAATAAAATATATAGATTATATCTATTATGTCATGTATATAAATTCTATATAGTATGAATACATATTCTATATATTAGCTATATATATAGAGATGAGCTTTTCAAATAAAAGAAACAATGTCTTGAAATCGATTACAGAAATGATAATGACTGCAGCACACAGCTCTATCTATGAGTATAGTGCACCATTTTTGAAGCAATATGGAAGCAATTATGTTAAAGCTAGCAGACTTGGGAGGAAAAGTGAGAATTGTGGGTGGGAAATGTGCGGGGAGAAAAGGGCGGGAAACACGAGGGGACAAAATGGTGGGGAAACATGAGGGGAGAAAAGGGCGGGAAATGTGAGGGGAGAAAAGGGTGGGAAATGGAACGCAAAAAAGGACAGGAATCTTGAGTAAAAAGGATGGGAAATGCGAGGAAGAAAGAGTGCGAAACCTAGGGGAGAAAAGGTGAGAAACATGAGGGACAAAATGATGGCAAATGTGAGGGAACAGAAGGGCAGGAAGTGTGAGGGGGAAAAATGGTGGGAAACGTGAGGGCGGGAAAAAAGGTGGAAAATGTCAGGGGAGAAAAGAGCAGGAAATGTGTGGGGGAAAAGATGGGAAACGGGAGGAGAAAAAGATGGGAAATGGGAGGAAACATGGGGGTGAAACATAAGGGGAAAAAGGCAGGAAACATGAGGCCAAAAATGATGGGAAATGTGAGGGGACGGAAGGGAGGGAAGCGTGAGAGGAAAAGTGGTGGGAAACTTGAGGGGAAAAGGGTGGGAAACATGAATAAAAATGGGAACATGGTGGGACAAATGACAGGAGCCCAGGGGTGCTTTGTTTGGGGTTGTCTTGGGGTGACCTTATGATGTGTATCCCATATCGCTGCCTATGCCCAGGAATTAATTCCTGTGCCTTTCTATGCCTCTTAACTGAGCCTGAGAGGGGGAAGGAAAAAACGGAGCAAAACTTTTGCAACGCACTTTGCAGCTTGTTCAAGGTCACACACAGATAGCAATCGGTTTTCCCCGCTGCGGCAGGGGAGGGAGGAAGCACCCGGCTTGCTGCGCCCAGAACAGGTTTTTTGGCCAGTGGTTCAGCTGCTTTGTTCTCCGGAGACAGACTGAGAGTTGAATTTTTTCCTTCTCTGCAATATCGGATTTTCTCCCTTTTCTACTGGACTGCTTGATTGCTTTAACATCAGAACACATCGGGAGGACTTTCCACCGGGCACAGAGGGCCTGGCCCTGAGGACTCTCTGAGGAGACCAAAGGCAGGACTCTAATGCTTTCCCAGGGTTTGCCTCCACAGCAAAAGATTTTACCATTTAACATTATTTTCCTTTCCCATGTGTTTGTTAAAGAAACAGTTTTATCTTCTTCACTTTCCTTCGAGGAAACTTTATTTTTTCCCGAACCTGGTGGGGGAGGGGTGGTTGTGCCTTCTCTCAGAGGATCTATTTCTAAATTTGGCCAAACCGGTACAGGGGTCCTGCTTGGATTCAGCAGCTCGAGCTGTTTCTGTGTTACTGCACCATGAATAAATGGCTTTGTGGAACAAGACATCTGAGACTCGGCCATGGCAAAGCTGGGCTTGAAGCAGTGAGGAAACCTGGTGTGACTGTGGGAGCAGGGACGCGTTGGGTCACTGGAGCTGCCGCCGCTGTGAGGGGGCTCCAGTCCTAGCAGCTAAAATCTGTGCCCTTGGACGTTCTCCCAGAGAGACTCAACAAGCTCACACTGGATCGGTTCCTTAACACTGCCATGGCCACAGCAAGTCCTTGTACCATTGCTTTGGCTGCTTCCCTCTTTGCCCACTCCCCTCAGAGTTTGTTCCTGTCCCAGTTATCAGCTCCTGTGCTGCCTTTCCCACTCCGTTGGAAATCTCCAATCACACAGTTGTGTGTGCTCGGAACCCGAGCTGCTCTCCCCACGCAGTTCTCGGGTGGTCTCAGCACACAGGGACAGGTGGGCTCAGGTCCCTGGGACAAGGGCCCCACGCCATGCAGCTCCATCACGGATGAGCTTGGGACTGGGGCTCCCTGGGGTGGTTTGGGGGTCTCAAGTGAGAGGTTCTGCAGTAGTTCCAGGTGAGGGGGTTGGGGGATCCTGGAGGAAGGTTGAGAGTCCCCATTGGATTTGGAGGTCCCAGGGGCTTTTAGAGGTGCTCCAGAAAGTGGTTGAGTGGCCCCAAGGGCATTTGGGGGGCAGAGGAGGGGTAGAACTGGGGACTCAAGGAGGTATTTGGAGGACACCGGAGGGGGATTGAGGTTCCCAGGGAGAGTCTGGGTGGACTTGGGGGGGTGGTTCCAGGGGGGGAAGTTCAGGCAGGGTTCAGAAAGGGAGGGTTGCGGGAGTTTGGGGGTCTGGGGTGGGTTTAGGGCTGCCAGCGAAGGCTAGAGGGGTTCCAGAGGAGGGCTTGGGAGATCCCAGAGAAGAGTTTGGGGGGTGCCAGGGGGGGTTTTGGGAGTCTCAGACCCTCCCAAGTTATGTGACTCCCCAGTGTGAGACCTCCCAAATATGATCTCCCTCAAATTGTAAGCCCCCCAGTCGTGCAACCCTCCAGCAATTTGACCCCAAGACAGAAACCCCAAACTCACGGAAACCCCCAAAATCTGAACCCCATTCCCATGATCCCCCCAAGCTGTGACCCTGAAATCTGAGCCCCTACAAATTGTGACCCCCAACATCTGACCACCCCAAGTCATGCAATTCCCCACAAATTGAGACCCCCATCATGTGAGTGTCTAATCTGCTCCCCCAGGGCTGTGTGACTCTCCCACTCCTACCACACCCCCAAGTCATGGCACCCCCCCAGTCTGAGCCCCCGCCACTCTGAGTCCCCCACTCTGAGCTCACCCAACTCCACTGACCCCTCCTCCCATTTGGGGCCCACATAAGTCAAACAAACCCCCCAGAGTCCAAACTCCCCAACATCTCACCCCCATTCCCATGACCCTCCAAATTGCGTCACCTCCCATTCTGAGCCCCCCCCCAAGCCGTGTGGCCCCCTCAAACCTGACCCCTCCCATTCCCACCTATACCCAAAATCTGAAGCCCCTCAAATCATGCGACTCCCCCACATTCCCACCCCCTCACATCCCCTGCCCCAATTCCCCCATGGTCCTGCCCCCACCACCTCCAAAATATCCCCAAACCCCCTCCAACTCTCACCTTTTTCCCCTCTTGCTTAAAAAACTTTCGCGGAGCTTCAGGAATGATAAAAAGCTCTCGCCAACACCCACGACCGCAACGTAGGAATGATGCACGCTCCCCAGTCGTGGTATAACTGGAAACATTTATTAAAAGTCCACATAGCTTTCATTATATTTTCACTATTTCAGAACACAATCTTATTGAGCATGTGCAGAAAGCAGGAGTGAAAAGCTCAAGCCCAAGGAAGGCTTATGAGCCTTCGTCCAAAACGACCACCAGGAGGCTGACGACCGCCTCGTGCAGAAACCGCCCATGTGCTACAAGGGCTGACATCATCATCATGTGATTAGAAAATATGTTGCACTATGAAGGTTAGGAAAGTAGAATGGGTGCATTCAGTACAAAAGTGTAAAAGCTAGTACTGTGTGAAGAATGGACAAGTGAGTTTGTGGTGGAGCTATCCCCCTCACTCCCGGCATCGCATAAACAAATACCTGCTCTCTAGGCCTTACACTATGGAGCACTGTTTGCTTGCCTAGGTTTCAGGCATCAATACAAGAAAATATACATGCCAAACATGTATAAGTATATAGTATATAGTATATATAGTATTAGTATACATAGTATATATTATATATAGTATTAGTATATAGCTCTAAGCCCTACTAGAGCGAAACCAATGACATGTTTAACCCAACGTCCAAAACGGAACCTTCCCAGCCAGGAGAAGAGGCCAAAAGGATCCCATCCCTGCTTTTGCTGCAGTTCTCCAGACAGCTCCTTCAATTCCTGCATGCTTTTGGGAATGGATTCCCAATGGTCACTCAGGTTCATACAGCACATTCCATCAAAGTCTTCACATCTGTGTCCCTGGGCTAGCAACAAAAACTCTATTGCTGCTCTACTTTGCAATGTTGCATGACGTACACAGTCGACATCTGTTAACAATCCTGTTGAAGCATTACTGGTAGCGTTCCTTTCCCTCGCAAGCCAACAGCCTGGTTTATTAATTGTGATCAAGGCCTGTGCCGTACCAACAGAGGCAACTAAGGAACTAAAAATTCTTTTTGTAGGATTCCAGAATTTAACCTCAGAGTTACAGTCAGGGCCAAGTGATTGAACATCACGCTTATTTTGCCTATGTCGCAGTGTCCAATTAGTTAGTGCTTCGAGATTGGGATGAAACATGGTTAAACAAACAAAAGTAATGGACCTCGCACTGCTTTTCCTGGAATGCCTTCCCATGCTCTGTTGCCACATATCAAAAATATGTTATCGGGCAGGCTGATTGCATTGGTCCCTGTTGCGACTTGGGAGGGAGTAGTGACATTGCACCAGGCAGAGGCATCACGGTAAATGCCAGTGCCACTTCTATCAACTCCTGTGTTGTCTGTGTTTGGATCGTTAGCATAATTAGGGTAGAAACACACAGGAGCTTTTATAGACCCGAGCACATCCAGCTCTTGCGGCCACAGTGAGAGAGCAGAAAAGTTATTTATTTTTCTCATGCCTCCATTAGCATTGCCCAAATGCCATCCCACAGACTGGCCAGCATCAGACTGCCGGGATCCCAAACACGCCCACGACGATCTCTGCTTACCTGCAGTTGTACAATCACGTGTCCCTGTCTGATTGTAGAACTTGTTCCATTCATCCTTTGTCAAAGGAATGCCAACCAGACATGTCTGAAATGGATCACTAGCACTGGTCATGGAAATACAAAGGCTAGGTTGCTAAATTGCTTTGGCTAATGGCAGCCAAACATTGCTCTTGGGTTGTGGGACCCGTGCTTCATTCACAATCCTCGAGAATCCGCTGAGGATGGCAAAAAAGGCTTCCCATGTTGTGCCAGAACTCATTGTAACTGATTAGCAAACTAAAATTGAGCTGCCTTCAAGTCTTCATTCCTGCTGCAGCGGCTTTGATGTTCTTCGCAGGTAACCAATAGGGTCCTGGGGATAGAGAAACACAGCCACAACCACGTCCCCACGTTAGCAAAGGCACGGGGCCTAACCATTGTCCGCTCTGCAGACCTTTATAATAGACAGGCGGTTGAGAATCCCTTAAGGTATCACGGGAACACCTTCTCTCACTTGCTGGAAATATTTCAAAAGTTTAAAACAAATGTTGCTTTGTCCCAGTTGTTCCTGAGCTGTTATACCAAGGGGATCCCCCCTTCTTTTTGTTTAAGAAGCATTTTCGTTAAAAGGGCATGAGTGCGTTCCACAACAGCTTGACCTGTCGAGGAATGAGGTATGCCAGATACGTGACGTATACCCCAAGAGTGAAAAAAGGTTTTCACTGATTGGGAGACATGTGCTGGACCATTATCAGTTTTTACTACCTTTGGGACTCCTAAGGTGGCAATAGCTCACAACATGTGCTTAATGACATCTCTTGCCTTTTCCCTTTTATGAGCGGAGGCAACAAAAGATTTGGAATAAGTGTCAGCTGAGACATGCACGTATTTTAAGGTGCCAAAAGAAGAAATGTGGGTAACATCCATCTGCCAGACTTCCTTGACCCATAACCCTCTCGGATTTGTACTTACCGTGGTAGGTAAAGGAGTTGAGTGTGCACAACCAGGGCAAGAATGAACAATTTGTCTGCCTTGAGAAAACGTAAGATCAAATTGTTTACTCAAAGCTTTTGCATTCTGGTGATAGAATTCGTGGGACACCTTTGTCTGGGCAATTTGAGTTGGAACTGCTGCCATCATTGTTAGAGGGTCTGCGACTGCATTGCCTTGCACCAGAGGCGCAGGCAAAGATGAGGGAGACCTAAGATGCGTAACATAATGTCCTCGGTTACAATGTAAGATGGAACCAAAAGTATGTATTCCATTATCATCGTCACAAGCTCTTAAAGCAGGTGGGGCTGTGCTTTTTGTCTCCTACCATGACTCATCCCTGATAACTCTCTCCGGGGTCTATCTCTGTTTAATGGCATGTCAAGCACCCACCACATGACTCATAGAATTACATCAGCCCATTGGGAGATGCTCTGCCCAGGGGGAGCAACCAAGCATTCCCACCTGCATATAATCTGGCCTTTGGAACAGCACAAGCAGCCCTTCCCTGCTGGATTCCCAGAGGACAAGAGCTGCATAACCACCACTGGACCTTCAGAGGAGGACCAGACCTTTCTACAGGATCACCACTTCAACAGAACCACTTCAGGAGGACTGCAGCCACTGCTTCATCGCACTGCTACCACCACCCTGCCCGGCAGGCTGTCAGCTCGTATCCTGACTCTGTCAGGTTAAGCCAGTATTTCTGTATTATTGCCTTGTTATGTATACTACTAAAGAACTGTTGTTCCTATTTCTCATATAATTGCCTGAAAGCCCCTTCATTTCAAAATTATAATAATTCACAGCGAAGGGGCTTACATTTTCCATTCCGAGGGAGGCTCCTACCTTCCTTAGCAGACACTTGTCTTTCCAACCAGACACATAAAAACAACACGATCGGCCTTGAACAGAATTTTACTGAGTAGACAACAGAACCAACAAATTCTTGTTGTGCACTTGCTTTAAGTAGGAATGTTCAATATGGCTTAGAATGCCAACTACGTATAAGCAACCTGATATTAGGTTGAACGGTTCATTTGAAACAATCGCAAAGCCTCTACGGCGGCTGCTAATTCTACCAGCTGTGTTGGCCCTGGCTGAAAAATCACAGAGTTTTCCCAATCCCCTGTGGAATTTTTCCAGGCAACAACTGCTTTCTCAGTTTTCCCAGAGCCATCGATGAAGACTCTCTTTGCTCCACGCAGGGGTTGTGACCATGCTAGAAAACGCAGCTGCAAAGAAAGATCTTTTAAAGATTGCAGAAGTTTACTTTTCAGCAAAGAATTAACAATGTTTCCCAAAAAGTCTCTCAGGGAAGTCTGTAAAGTAAATGATTCCCACAACATATCCTGAAAAGCGTCTGCATGCAAAGGAATGTGGATGTGAGAAGGATCTTCCCCACTTAGGCTCTGGCATCGTTTTCGTCCTGTGGAAACAAGTCTAACAATCATGTCAAGTAAAGTGGTCACTGGCTTTGAAAATGTGTGAGGTAAAAATACCCACTCTAGCACCCACAACTCTTGTTTATCAACACACCGCTGTGCTATTAGTGCATCTGGTTGGAATTCTGCCAGGATAAGGAAAAGCCTCAGCGGTAACTCTGCTTGTCGTCTGGATACAAAGGATGTCTGCATTTTATCTGTCACAAGTTGCAGTGCTTCACGGGCTTCTGGATTGAGTTTGTGAGGACACGTTAAACCTGCGTCTCCCTTAAGCAAATTAAATAAGGGTGACAGTTCCTCAGTGGAGGTACCAAGGGTAGGTCTGAGCCAATGAACAGTTCCTAATAATTTTTGCAAATCATTTAGCATTTCAATAGAGGTCCTCAGCACAATGGGCTGAGGAACAATTTTCTGTCCAAATAATAGAAACCCCAGGTATTTCCAGGGTGGGACAGTTTGAACTGCTGCAATATAAAGACCAAATTTGTCAAAAGAAAGACGCAAAAAGGCAAAACAGTTTTGCAACACAAGAGTCATCTGCTACTAGCAGTGTATCATCCATATAATGATACAATGGAACTGTTGAAAACTGTGGCCGCACCGGTTGTAAAGCACTTGCTACCACAACCTGGCATATTGTAGGACTGTTTGCAACCATCCTTGAAGCCCACCGTTGGTGCAGCCCGGAAACGTTGCAGGTCTAGGATCATTTCAGGAGACTCTAAGTCTCTGTTCAGGGAGCCATTTGCAACGTATGAACGATGCACGGCCCCCAGCCCTGGTACCACCAGCAACATTTATTGAAAGTGTACATAGCTTTTATAGTATTTTCACTCCCAGGTTAGAATAGCGTGAGCCTGGATAGCCAATAGTATAACTGTTGTGAGAAACAAAGCCCACTCCTCTTTTTTGGGGGTTTTAGAAATTTAATAAGGGACAATAGGAGATAAAGGTCACTTAAAGCAAAACCGACAGTGCTGGGTGCTTGGCCGTGGCCAGAGGCACACAAAGTTACACAAACTTTCCGTTCATATGCTTTAACACTATACATATTAATAAACCACAATGCGTATGCATCATTTTTCTAAGAACTAATTTATGTTTCCTTAGAAAAGATTAACATAGTTCCTCCCCCGATCTGCCTTTTTAGACAATGTGTAACATGATCGTGAGGGTCTTCGGGGCTCTTCTTCGATGAAGGCTCAAGGTCTTCCTCGCATCTGAACTTTTCAACTTCGTCTTTGGAGCATGTGCAGTTATGGTGTTCCTTGGTCTTTCTGGATCTAACTGTTTTAACGTCTCCATTTTGTGGCTAATTGACTTCACATTTGCCAATTTCTCATTAGTACACCCTGCTGCTTCCCAAAATAGCTATACTTGCCTATTTTTGAGATTATTCACCTGCTGAGTTTCCGCTTATTTAAGCATTAAGCGATTAGTTAACCATATACCAGCTATTACATTGGATAGAAGGTTATGATTCAGGTTATATTTGTATCTTATAACTCAACCTATATAAGCATCTTGTAACTTTGACCCCGGTTAGAACATTAACTAGTTAATATCTGCGTAGCACAGTCATTCTTAACATAGTTGCACATAATATTTCCTAACATATTCTGATAGATAATATTTCTTAAATTTCACTACCTGTGAAAGCCAATGCTGTAATAGCTGTTTATCACACTGGTCATACGTCTGCTAACCAGTAATATACGTGATCGAGTCCCTAATAGCAACCTCAGCCTTTCTTCCCTGAGACAAGTGCTTGTAGAACAATTTCTTCTGCAAAACTACTGTGCTTCTGCTACTTGTTCCATTTTACATCTCTCCTGCCTTGACTGAATAGTCCTTTCTTTCTAACGAGACCTCTTTGTTCTCTTATTACAACTTTTCTTTGTTTTCCTTCCCCACACAAAACACATCACAATACACCGTAGAAAAGGGGAGATCCCCCAATCCTCACTCCAAAACCCCCTCGGTGAGCCCCCCAATTCCACACCAATTTCCCCCGGGGACTCCCAGTCTCCCCACAACCTCCCCATCTCAGAGGGGGTCCCTGACACCCCCAATGTCACCCCCAGGCCCTGCTTGGGGTGGAGGGGCTTCTCCTCTTCCTCAAGGGGACGGCGATGGCCTGGGGGGGAGCAAAGGCTGATGTTGTGGGCCCCTGAACCGTAAAACCACCACAAAACCACCCTTTTCACCTCAAGTCATCCCCAATTCTGCCACCCACAGGGGGTCTTCTCCTTCTCCTCTTCTTCCTCCTCCTCATCATCCATGGGTGTGGCAGGAACACAGGAGAGGCTGGGGTCCCTCCAAAACCCAACCCTCCCCTAAAACCTCACATACTCCCCTTTCTACCCCACTCCCCCGTTCCCCCCCAATCCATATTTTCTCCTTTCTCCCACTTTTTGGCCTCAAGGAGCCCCTTTTGCACCTCAAATCCTGCTCCCAAGCCCCCACATTCCTACTCTGCACCCCAGAAGGGGACCTTCTCACAACAGAAATCCCCCATTCACACCCCAAATTCCTCCCAAGACCCCCAAATCCCCTCAATGCCCCCTCCCCTCCCTCGCCCCGGCCCCTCCCGTCCACCGAATTCTCACTAATCCTGCTCTTCCCACCCCGAAGCACCCCGCACCCCCCCTTCTCCCTTCTCCCCTAACCCGACCTCCCCCTCACATCCCCTCTCCACCCCTCCAACCCCCCCAGACTGCCCCACAACCACCCCGATCCCCCCCCGACCCTGCCCGGGCTTTGCCGCCAGCTGACCGCGCCTCTTCCGCTCCCTAGCGCCGCCTGCCGGGGGGGAGGACCCGCGTCCCGCTGCCTTGCCAGGCGGCACTGCCTGCCCGGCCGCGCTCCCTCCCGGAGCACCCCCGCTCCAGCCACGCCACGCCCCACCCACGCACTCAAAGCCGGCGGCGTCTCCGTGTCCCTGCCGCATCCCCCGACCTCGCTGCCCTTGGCCACGCACCTTCCTCTTCTGCCTCATCTCCCACACGAGAGCCCTGCTCAGCCCAGCCGCCTTTCTGCCTTCTCACTTTTACTGAAATCCCTTTGCAAGAATAAAACTCTTAGGATTTTCCATCGCCCCACTGTAGTCCGTTTCCTCCCATCAGTTCTTGCCAAGAGGCCGTTCCCTTCCGTGGGAAGCAAGGTGATAGGAATGTGACACGGCTTTGGATTCTCCAGGTCAGGGTCAGTGGTGTGGACCGCCAGAGCCAACAGCGCACAAGCGAACCCTCTGCGTGCTGGCACCACCCGAGAACTGCATGGGGAGAGCAGCTGGACTTCCAGGAACACACGATTGGACACGGAGATTTCCAGCGGCGTGGCAAAGGCACAACAGGAGCTGATAACTGGGGCAGGAACAAATTCTGAGGGTAGTAGGCAAAGACGGGGGACCACCAAAAGCAATGGTGCAAGGACTTGCCGTGGCCATGGCAGTGTTAAGGAACAATCCAGTGTGACATTGCAGAGTCCCTCTGGGAGAAATCCCAAGGCCACAGATTTTAGCTGCTGGGACTGGAGCATATTCACAGCAGCGGCTCCAGTGACTCCACGCATGCCAACTTGAGTCCCCACGGAACCACTCCCACAGTCACACCAGGTTTCCTCACTGCTTCAAGCCCAGCTTTGCCATGGCCGAGTCTCAGATGTCTTGTTCCACAAAGCCATTTATTCATGGTGCAGTAACACAGAAACAGTTCGAGCTGCTGAATCCAAGCAGGACCCCAAACAAAGCACCCCTGGGCTCCTGTCATTTGTCCCACCATTTTCCCGTTTTTATTCATGTTTCCCACCCTTTTCCCCTCAAGTTTCCCACCATTTTTCCTCTCACGCTTCCCACCCTTCCATCCCCTCACATTTCCCATCATTTTTGGCCTCATGTTTCCTGCCCTTTTTCCCTTTATGTTTCACACCCATGTTTCCTCCTGTTGCCCTTCTTTGTCCCTCACGTTTCCCGCCCTTTTTCTCCCCTCATGTTTCCCGCCATTTTTCCCCCTCAGGTTTCCTGCCTTTTTCTTCCCTCACATTTCCCGCCCTTTTCTCCCCTCACCTTTCCCGCAATTTTGTCCCCTCATATTTGCCATTTTTTACTTCACATTTTCCACCCTTTTCCCCCTCATGTTTCACACCCTTTTCCCCTCACATTTCCGCCGTTTTCTCCCCTCCTGATCCTGCCCTTTTTTCCCATCATGTTTCCTGCCCACAAGTCTCCCTTTCCTCTTGAGTTGTCCACTCATGCTGGGTGTCTCCGTGTCCATCCACCTGGCTGTCATCACAGGCCTTGCTCTCCTTTGTCATCCATAAGGTTTGGCAGCTCAGGGCTCTGGCTTTCTTTCATTGCTGGTTTTAGTCAATTGTTCATAACTCAACCTGTGACCTTTCACTTTTTAGCCTGCAGTTCTCCTCTCCAGCCTGCTGCAGGGGAAAGGGGAGGGGGAGTGCGAGAAGGGAGCAGTGCATGATTTGGAGTGTTTCAGTGGGAGCACCATAGTGGGGGAACTGGGGTGTCACAAAGGGCCCCCTGTGACCCGCCACCTGCCCCTAGCAACAGCTCAAAGGGTTTGTTGATGTGGAACCAGCGCCCAGCCTGCAGTGTCCGGCAGGACAGCGACGGGACAGGACGGGAGCACACAGCTGGCGAGAAGCCCGCTGGTTTTAGCTCACGTCTTGCTCTGCAGCAGGGAGTAAGGTATTAAACCAAACCTTGCCCCTTGCCTATTCTCAGAACTTCATCTCCATTCAGTAGAATGGAGAAGAGACCTCCAAGCCAGCCCACGGTGGCCTGGGAGGAGGACACGGCTCTTCAGGAGAGCAGCTCAGCAGCGGAGCCCGCCGAGGTGACCACGGTGCAGCCATTGCAGCCCAGTGAGTGAGGGGCCCTGTGGGACTGGGCAGGGCTGGGATCAGGTTTCCCCGGCACACGGGCAGATGGGGATCACAGGGGTGGGAGTGATGCCGGAGTGCCAGAGCTGCTCGGGGCAGGACACCAGCCCCGGCACAGCCTGTGCCGAGGAGGGGGAGAGCAGAGGGGGCCCCAGCTGCTGCTCTGGAGCGTGGGCAGCGAGGGTCAGTGGCTGGCAAGAGGCAGTGGTGCTGTGGGATGCTGGACGTGTCCCTCTCGTCTGCCAGAGCGCTCCTCAGCCCGGGGCACTTGGCATTGCCCTGCCATGGTGTGCTCCAGCAAGGCAGCTCCTCTGATGGGCATCCTCCAGTCGGGAGCTGCACTGAAAGGCTGTGCCAAGGGAACGGGCACAGCCTGGGCAGAGGGCAGATCTCCTTCCTCTGCTCTCTCCTCTCCCCTCACCCTCTTCAGCTCTCTCTTCTCTCCCCCTCCATTAGATGCTGTGTATGGACAGGAAGCCATGGACTTCATCCAGGCCTTTGCCAGCAGCCCCGACCAGGTACCCACGGCCTGCTGGACAGCGGCTGTGCCCGGCCAGGGGTGCTGGCTCTGCAGAGCAGCTGCTCCCACAGGGCACTGCACCCTAAGGGCTCTGGTCCTACTGGAGGGGTGTCCTCGCTTCACGCTGCCCTGTTGTCTCTGTCCTCCAGCTCCAGGATGAGGACCTGAAGCTCAAGTTCCTCGACGGCATCTGTATCCTGTGCAGAGCTGCCAAGGACTGTGGCTTCTGCAAGGACCTGGATGCTTTCTACCACAAATACAAGCTGGGAGAGAAGATCCAGGTGAGGGGGCACCCGGCAATCTGGGGAAGGGAGCAACGAGCCCCAGCAGCCAGTGAGGGCAGTGCGTGGGCAGGGCAAGGCTCTGGTGGCACTGGGTGCTGGCAGCTGCCAGGTTGCAGCCCAGCTGTGCTCTGCAGGTGCTGCTGCAATTGGAGCCCAAGTACGAGATTTGCACGGAGGTGCGGCGGCTGGCCATGCTCGCTATTGCCGGACTGAGGTACCGGCCCATCACACCTGCAGACCCCTGCCCAGCACTCTGTGCCCACCTGCCCATCCCTCCTGGAAGCCCAGCCCCAGTGCTGCAGGAGACCTTGAGACACTGCTCCCAGCACCGGTGGCCAGCTGGGCCCCTCTCTCTTTGCAGCACGCTGGGGACGGTGCTGGAGAACAGAAGAAAACTCTTAAGACTCTGCTTCGACAGCATCTTTTTCCTTCCCCCAAGCGGGGAAATGACGAGCCGGGAAGCGTCTCTGTATTCTCAGGTAAGTGCTGGGTGAACTGGAGGAGCCTCCAGTCTGTCCAGGCTGCTCCCGACCAGCCCGTGCTGCCTAAGGACCAAAGATCCAAGGCAGGCCACGGTCTCAGCTTCGTTTTCCTACCCTCATCCCTTCATGCCTTGCCAGGCTCCAGCCACCTCCGGCAATGCCGGCTGCTCTGCCCCCCAGCACACGGCCTGCTCCTGTGTCCCTCCCCTCACACTGGCACTTCAGATCAGTCTCCTGGGGGTGGGAGGGACAGCAGAATCACAGCCACTGCTCTCTGTCGTCCTTGCAGACCCTGCATGCCATGGACACCATGCTGGAGGTGATGGTGTTCAGCTCTCCTGCCTCCAAAACCAGCAAGATGCTGCAGGACGTCTTGGAGGTCTGGCCTGTGCACAGAGTGGGGGTCGAATGACTGTTCCTCACTTAGGAGGGGAAGGAGCCCGGGCTTGTGTCCAGTCTTGTCCTGGCTCCTGCCAAATGAACCCTGTCCCGGCCAGAACCAGGACATTCCCCCAGTGCTGTGCAGGCAAGAGCGCACTGCGGGGAGGCTGCCCAGCTGGCCCAGGGAAGCAGAGGCTGGCCCCAGGCGCTGCTGGAGCACAAGGAGCAGAGGGCAGCCCCTGCCTTCCTTGCTGCCCACCAGCTTTGCCTGGGGCCTTTGTGCCAGGCCTGCCAGGGCCCCCAGGGGCAGGATCCCCCCTGAAAGCTCTGCCTGAGGGCACAGGAAGTCTGGAGGGAGGGTGCAAGTGTGTCTCATGAGTGCGGCCCTGCCACTGCTGCTGCTGGAGTGGGCGTCTGCTCACGGGGCTCACCTGCAGCTTCTCTCTTCCCAGGTTCTGCTGCACTACTGCCTTTATGACACCGTGGCTGTGCAGGAGAGGCTCATGGGCAGGGTCAGGCTGCTGAGCCATTTGCTGGCCGACTCTTCCACTGTGCAGGTAAGGACCGGGCACCCTCCAGCCAGGCCATCTCCCCATCCCTGTGCCCTGGCACAGCCACAACTCCAAGGTGCCTGCAAGGCCTCAGCTGCCCACCCTCAGACCTTCTGCTCTTCTGCCTGCCTCCCCCAGGCTGCCCAAACTGAGGACAGCGGTGCTGCCAGCAGACAGGGCCGGATCCCAGTTCTCGGGAAGCTGCTGGGCCATCTCTTTTTCAAGTTATTCAGGAAAGAAGAAACCAGCTTGATGGCACTGGACATTCTCTGCTTCCTCTTGACGTTCCTCTCTGAGCAGAAATGTAAGAGAAGCTGTGGTGGGCGGCATCCCCCGTGCACCGCCACATGCCCAGATACAGCTGCTTGTCTTCCTGGGTCTTGCAAAGGCTCCTTGTTGTGCTTGGTGCAGGTGGCACCATGTCCCCAGAGCTGCTGTCACCTCTGCTCCTGCCCCTCGCTCTCTGCCAGGCTCTTGATGCTCCCGTGTAGCCGAGCTGCTCCTCCACACAGGACTCAGCCCCAATCCGCCCCTTCCCCATGTCCCCTGGCGAGCTCGTGTCCTGCCCTGCCACCCTCCAGCCCCGCAAGCCCTTCCCCCTGAGCAGTACTGCAGCCACGGTGTAACTGGGAGCTGCATGTGGAGCTCCAGGGGCTCGGAGCTTCCCAGGCCAGCTTCACTGGGTACGGACACTGGAGGCAGCTCCCCCTTTCCACCAGTGCCCACCACCTCCTCCCATGACCGACTGCTCCCAAGCCATTCCTGCATCCCGACGCTTGCCGGGGTTGGGTCGGCTGCTGGCACAGCGGCTGTATCTCAGCCGCACATTGGTGTTTTCCCTCTCTTTAGGTGCCACACCGCCAGCGGTTCGTGCCCAGCTCCCAGCATACTGGCAATCTGAGATCACCTCCCTGCTGGATACGCCCAGCTCCTGGAGAGTTCAGGTGACCAGCCCTCCCCCTTGCTGGGCCTCTCACCCTTGGCATCAGCAGGGGATTGGTGTGCACAAAGGGGTGCAGAATCAGCGGGGCTGACCCTGGCGAGAGGCTTCCCACTGTCCCCGAGCAGGGAACACTGCGGTGTCCCAGCAGCAGCAGAAGCAGCAGCTCCAGCCCTGCTGGCCACCAGCGAGCCCTGGCTCTCTGTAGGGCGCGTGCCGCATGCCTGAGAGCCCAGCCCTCCTCCTTGTCATGGGGCCCTCCTCATCCTCCCCTGCATAGGGACTGTGGGCACTGCTGCCAGCTTTCCTGCGGCCACTGCCGCCAGCACTGCCCGGCACCTCTGGCCAGGGCTGCTCGCGCTGCCCAGCCGAGCAGAACCCTTTGGGCACTGGCTGGCACTGGCCTCCACTCCCTTCCTTCCTGCCACAGGCCTTTGGGAGATACCTCAGGCCAGCTGAGAGGACGGGCATCGTCCTTGTGGCCATTGAGATCCTGGGCCGCTCCAGCCTCCTGGACAAGAAGGCGCCCAAGGAGTTTCTGCAGGTGGCCATGGAATTCCCTGAGCTGTGGCTGATGGATGTAAGTGGCCTGTGGCTGGATTGCTCTGCCCTTGAGCCCTGACAGGTTCCTCCCTCCCTCCCTCCCATAGCCAGGATTGGGGGGAGTGCCTGAAACCACCTTGAGGCAGCAGAGAGTGCGTTAGGATCCCACTTCTGACACCCAAATAATGGTAGGATCTGGCCATTTAAAAATTCCTCGGCCAAAATTAAGGTGCAAACAAGACCACATGCCAAGGCCAACAGTACGGATTTCATTTAAGAGTAAATGGGAGATAGAGAGAGAGGGGGAATGAGGAAGAGACACAAACACACACACATTACTTAGAAAGATGGTCACCTGCACACGGGTCCCTGCGGCATCCCCCCTGGCCCTTCTTCTTCTGATCCTCTTGGTGGTGGGGATTTCCAAACACCCCCCTCGCCTGTCTTCCCTCCAGGTGCCAAAAGTTGTGAGACACATCTTTGAGCACTGTGATGAGAAAATCACAACAGCCGCTCACAGCTTTCCCACACTGCTTGACCTGATGGCCAGTAAGTGGCCTCGGCGAGTCGTCGTGACAGCTCTGAAGGTCGCCCCAATATTCAGGTACTGGCCCTGACCGCCCAGAGGGCTTGTTCCCTATGGGGAGAGGGACCCCGAGACTCTCTGGCTTCCAGACACAAGAACACTGCAGCACCCCCCAAAGCAAGCGGGGCCCTCCATCCCACCATGCTCAGCCCAGGCCCACAGCAGCCAAAGCTGGCTGGGCCAGCCCAGAGCCAGCACGCTGCTCCCAGTCCCACCGGGAACACCCCGTCAGCCATGTCCACCTGCCCAGGCTGGGCCCCTGCGCACCCCAAGTCCTGCAGGGCTGGCGCAGGCCACACTGCAGTGGCCGAGGCAGCCCTGCTGACAGCGCTCTGCCTTGCAGCGACAAAGTCTGTATGTGGAAGGCCATGTTCTCCGTGCACCAGACTCTGGAGGAGGTTTTGAAGGAGCTGCACGTGAAATTCTGGGACCGGCAAAGGAACATCTCTCAGCAGCAGAAGTCCTGCCTCGCTTTCTTGGCTGTGAGTCATCAGGAAAAGCCCATGTGCCCTTGCCCTCTGCTGCCGGTGGGAAGCGGGAGCTGAGCCAGGACAGCCCTGCCAGCTCTGCCCAGGCTCTCTGCCGCTTCCTTCCAGATGCTGGCCTCTGATGATGTTGTAGAGAACAAAGTGGGTCCATTGTACAAAGCCTTGAGACTTCTGAGGTCGCCAAGAATGGAAATGGTCTCTCTGGTGCTCAGGGCCCTTTTGACGCTGTCAGAGAGAGCTGAGACGGTGAGCAGGCTGCTCTCAGGGGCAGACATGTGGCACCTGGACTCTGAGGCCTCGGGGAAGGTGGTGGCTTGGCCTGGGCTGCGAGCCAGGTGCTGGGGTGACTGCTCCAAACGCCCTGCCTGCCATGGGATGGCCTGGAGGCTGCCTGGGGAGCTGACCAGGCACAGACGTTCTCAGGGAATGGAAACTGTCTTTCATACAGGCACGAAAAATGAAGGGCCTCCTGTCCGAGTTGCTGAAATTCCTGTGGCATCGGTCTTGGGACATTTCGGTGATGGTCATGGACATCTTCCAAAATGTGCTGGGGCACCTGAAGAAGAGAGAGGCCAGCGCCATGATTGTGAAAGCGGTGCAGAGGCTGTGGCACCTCTTTGACGCCGTAAGGCTGATGTGGGAGCCTGAGCCCCGCAGCAGGGCCCTGGGCAATGACAGCTGCCCTGCAGCCCAGCCCTGCAAGTAGCACTGGCAGCAGGCCCCGCTCTCTGGGCTCCCCTGGGATGGATTCTGGGCCTTGCAGCCCAGCGCTGATCCTGCCCGCTCTGGGCTGTGAGCCCGCAGCATCGCCCCTCACCTCAGGCACCTCAGCTCAGCCCCTCCTGGCCGCGGGCAGGGAGCCGCTGTGTGCGGAGCTCACCTTTCCTCCTTCCTACCAGGAGGAAGACTTTGTGCGGGAGCACTCCATCCGCCTCTTCAGAGACCTGCTGGGCAAAACGGCGTGGATGGACAAGAAGGCCATGAAGGAAAAGGCCTGGAAAGTCCTGGTCCGGCTCCTGCTTCACATGAGTGACCAGGCCCCCAGCGTGGCCAAGGTACCCATGTCCAGGCTGAGCACTGACCAAGAGAGGCGTGGCTGACACCCCCTGGGGGGGTCCCGAGCATCAGGGCAAGGGCTGCTGGCAGCGGGCAGCGTTCCCCCAGCACAGCCCCTGGGAACCAGCGCCAGCAGGGCCAGACAAGCTGGCACGGCCATTTCCATCTCTGCCCTGCCTGCTCCAGCAGGGCTCGGCAGCAGCCCAGCACCACCGAGGCCTGGACACGTGTGTCCCCAAAGGCTTCTCAGCTGTCCCCACAGGTGTCCCTGCAGGGCTTTGCACCTCAATCCCTGCTGCCCAGGCCCATCCCCAAGAGACCCCTGGACACTTTGGCGAGGGCATGTCCCAGCTTCC
Organism: Coloeus monedula; assembly: GCF_965178545.1. Lineage (NCBI taxonomy): Eukaryota > Metazoa > Chordata > Aves > Passeriformes > Corvidae > Coloeus > Coloeus monedula. The sequence continues at coordinate 2,200,536 of NC_138814.1, read as the reverse complement.
TAAGGGCGCGGTCACCCCAGGAACAAAGCCCAAGGCTCCTTCCACAGGCAGGCCCTGGTGCCACCTCCCAGCTTCTGTCCCACAGGCATCTACAGAAGCCGTTCTGGCTATAGCAGAGCTCCTCAAGTGGAAAGAGCTCAAGCAGCTGGCGCAGACGGAGCAGACGTGGAGGATGGGCGAGTGCTTGGTGAGGACGAGACCCAGGCTGGACGAGGGCTGCCCACAACACCGTGCCGGGGCTGTGAGCTCTGCAGCTGGGACTCCCCAGGGCTGTTGCGGCCCAGAGCGCCCAGCCTGGAGCTGCAGCCTTGCTCCTGTCTCGGGAACAGGAGTCTCCTCTAGGCCCATGTTCCCTTCCTTCCCCCAGCATGAGGGAGGGCTCTGAGCCATGGGGGTGCTGGCAGGAGGGGCTGATCTGACCAGCTGGGGCCCTCTGAGTAATGCCCACAGCCTTGTGCTCCCTGCAGTTGGCCAAGGACAGCAGCAGGGCCGAACAGTTTGTGTTGGACAGCCAGCGCTACCTGCGGAGCCCTCAGGCCCCCATGCGAGAGGCGGCCCTCAGGTTCATTGGTGAGTCCCAGCCCCCAGGGTCCCTCTTTGGGCAGCCTGGCCCCGTCCCCCCAGCCCTGGGGCTGACACGGGCAGGGCCTCGGCCTCCCTGTGCCCCCCTGCCAACACAGGTGGCTTTGGTGGCCACCTTGCCAGTGCCACCCCCGGGCTGCTGAGGGGGTCAGGCAGGGCCGGGGGCCACGCTGCTGGGAGCACGCTGGGGAGCAGGGGCTGACGGAGCTCTGTGCCCAGGGCTGGCTGCGCGGCACCTGACAGAGCAGAGTGAGGACACCGTGGCTGAGGTGCTCTGGGGTGAGTGGGGAGCCTGGGCTCAGGGGAGCTGAGGCGTCTCTGCACACACGGGGGCTCATCTGGGCTCTCTTTCTGTCATAGAGCTTGACAGACTGCAAACAGGAGACAAGGATCCCGCCATCTGTTCCCTGGCAGTTCAGACCAGCTTGGTCCTGAAGTCTCCAAGGAAGCAGCGAAGATCAGGATTCTCCCTGCGTGCGCTGTGCTGCTGGTGCCGCTGAGCAGAGAGGGACCTTGATGTAAGGCTTGGCAGGGACACAAACTCAAACACCTGCTGAATGATCAGGTGTGAAAAGGATGCCCTGGCTTTCTAAGGTCCTTCTCAAAGCGCAAGCCAGCATTTCCATGACTGCTGACTCTGCCATTGCCCTGACCAGGAGGGACCCATTCCCCCCAGCCCCTGAGCATGGCGTGAGGTGGTCTAGAATAAGCCCAGGGTCATGGCCAGTCCCCTCCTGGCTCGTGCCAAATGGCTCAGCTGCCGGCCCTCAGCCCTTCTGCTCTTCTGCCCGCCTCCTCCAGCCTGGTCAAAATGAGGACAGAGGTGCTGCCTGTGGACAGATCCAGATCCCAGGCCTGGGGAAGCTGCTGGCACATCCATTCAAGTCACTCAAGAGAGAAGAGACCACTTTATGGCTCTGGATGCTCTCTGTGCCCACTTCAAGTTCATCTGTCAGCAGAAAGGTAAGAGAAGCTGTGCTGGGCTGCATCCCTGCGCACGGCCGCATTGCCCCGATGCATCTGCTCGTCTTCCCGGGCCTTGCGATGGCCCCTTCTGTGCAGACACGGGGCTCATGTGGGCTCTGCTTCTGGCACAGAACTTGAAATACTGCGGGCCAGAGAGAAGGATCCTGGGCGCTCAGACCCGCCTGCCTAAAATCCTGCGAGAGGACTCGGTGTGCCTGGATCCAAGCCCAGCCACAGACCTGTCCAAACTGTATATAGTTCTAGAAAGTTAATTACCTTCTAGATATAATTTATATAAGTTAACCATATCTATAAATTATATATTTGATAAATATATCTATGAAAACTATGAGTCAATAAAATATATAGATTATATCTATTATGTCATGTATATAAATTCTATATAGTATGAATACATATTCTATATATTAGCTATATATATATAGATGAGCTTTTCAAATAAAAGAAACAATGTCTTGAAATCGATTACAGAAATGATAATGACTGCAGCACACAGCTCTATCTATGAGTATAGTGCACCATTTTTGAAGCAATATGGAAGCAATTATGTTAAAGCTAGCAGACTTGGGAGGAAAAGTGAGAATTGTGGGTGGGAAATGTGCGGGGAGAAAAGGGCGGGAAACACGAGGGGACAAAATGGTGGGGAAACATGAGGGGAGAAAAGGGCGGGAAATGTGAGGGGAGAAAAGGGTGGGAAATGGAACGCAAAAAAGGACAGGAATCTTGAGTAAAAAGGATGGGAAATGAGAGGAAGAAAGAGTGCGAAACCTAGGGGAGAAAAGGTGAGAAACATGAGGGACAAAATGATGGCAAATGTGAGGGAACAGAAGGGCAGGAAGTGTGAGGGGGAAAAATGGTGGGAAACGTGAGGGCGGGAAAAAAGGTGGAAAATGTCAGGGGAGAAAAGAGCAGGAAATGTGTGGGGGAAAAGATGGGAAACGGGAGGAGAAAAAGATGGGAAATGGGAGGAAACATGGGGGTGAAACATAAGGGGAAAAAGGCAGGAAACATGAGGCCAAAAATGATGGGAAATGTGAGGGGACGGAAGGGAGGGAAGCGTGAGAGGAAAAGTGGTGGGAAACTTGAGGGGAAAAGGGTGGGAAACATGAATAAAAATGGGAACATGGTGGGACAAATGACAGGAGCCCAGGGGTGCTTTGTTTGGGGTTGTCTTGGGGTGACCTTATGATGTGTATCCCATATCGCTGCCTATGCCCAGGAATTAATTCCTGTGCCTTTCTATGCCTCTTAACTGAGCCTGAGAGGGGGAAGGAAAAAACGGAGCAAAACTTTTGCAACGCACTTTGCAGCTTGTTCAAGGTCACACACAGATAGCAATCGGTTTTCCCCGCTGCGGCAGGGGAGGGAGGAAGCACCCGGCTTGCTGCGCCCAGAACAGGTTTTTTGGCCAGTGGTTCAGCTGCTTTGTTCTCCGGAGACAGACTGAGAGTTGAATTTTTTCCTTCTCTGCAATATCGGATTTTCTCCCTTTTCTACTGGACTGCTTGATTGCTTTAACATCAGAACACATCGGGAGGACTTTCCACCGGGCACAGAGGGCCTGGCCCTGAGGACTCTCTGAGGAGACCAAAGGCAGGACTCTAATGCTTTCCCAGGGTTTGCCTCCACAGCAAAAGATTTTACCATTTAACATTATTTTCCTTTCCCATGTGTTTGTTAAAGAAACAGTTTTATCTTCTTCACTTTCCTTCGAGGAAACTTTATTTTTTCCCGAACCTGGTGGGGGAGGGGTGGTTGTGCCTTCTCTCAGAGGATCTATTTCTAAATTTGGCCAAACCGGTACAGGGGTCCTGCTTGGATTCAGCAGCTCGAGCTGTTTCTGTGTTACTGCACCATGAATAAATGGCTTTGTGGAACAAGACATCTGAGACTCGGCCATGGCAAAGCTGGGCTTGAAGCAGTGAGGAAACCTGGTGTGACTGTGGGAGCAGGGACGCCTTGGGTCACTGGAGCTGCCGCCGCTGTGAGGGGGCTCCAGTCCTAGCAGCTAAAATCTGTGCCCTTGGACGTTCTCCCAGAGAGACTCAACAAGCTCACACTGGATCGGTTCCTTAACACTGCCATGGCCACAGCAAGTCCTTGCACCATTGCTTTGGCTGCTTCCCTCTTTGCCCACTCCCCTCAGAGTTTGTTCCTGTCCCAGTTATCAGCTCCTGTGCTGCCTTTCCCACTCCGTTGGAAATCTCCAATCACACAGTTGTGTGTGCTCGGAACCCGAGCTGCTCTCCCCACGCAGTTCTCGGGTGGTCTCAGCACACAGGGACAGGTGGGCTCAGGTCCCTGGGACAAGGGCCCCACGCCATGCAGCTCCATCACGGATGAGCTTGGGACTGGGGCTCCCTGGGGTGGTTTGGGGGTCTCAAGTGAGAGGTTCTGCAGTAGTTCCAGGTGAGGGGGTTGGGGGATCCTGGAGGAAGGTTGAGTCCCCATTGGATTTGGAGGTCCCAGGGGCTTTTAGAGGTGCTCCAGAAAGTGGTTGAGTGGCCCCAAGGGCATTTGGGGGGCAGAGGAGGGGTAGAACTGGGGACTCAAGGAGGTATTTGGAGGACACCGGAGGGGGATTGAGGTTCCCAGGGAGAGTCTGGGTGGACTTGGGGGGGTGGTTCCAGGGGGGGAAGTTCAGGCAGGGTTCAGAAAGGGAGGGTTGCGGGAGTTTGGGGGAGTTTGGGGGTCTGGGGTGGGTTTAGGGCTGCCAGCGAAGGCTAGAGGGGTTCCAGAGGAGGGCTTGGGGGATCCCAGAGAAGAGTTTGGGGGGTGCCAGGGGGGGTTTTGGGAGTCTCAGACCCTCCCAAGTTATGTGACTCCCCAGTGTGAGACCTCCCAAGTATGATCTCCCTCAAATTGTAAGCCCCCCAGTCGTGCAACCCTCCAGGAATTTGACCCCAAGACAGAAACCCCAAACTCACGGAAACCCCCAAAATCTGAACCCCATTCCCATGATCCCCCCAAGCTGTGACCCTGAAATCTGAGCCCCTACAAATTGTGACCCCCAACATCTGACCACCCCAAGTCATGCAATTCCCCACAAATTGAGACCCCCATCATGTGAGTGTCTAATCTGCTCCCCCAGGGCTGTGTGACTCTCCCACTCCTACCACACCCCCAAGTCATGGCACCCCCCCAGTCTGAGCCCCCGCCACTCTGAGTCCCCCACTCTGAGCTCACCCAACTCCACTGACCCCTCCTCCCATTTGGGGCCCACATAAGTCAAACAAACCCCCCAGAGTCCAAACTCCCCAACATCTCACCCCCATTCCCATGACCCTCCAAATTGCATCACCTCCCATTCTGAGCCCCCCCCAAGCCGTGTGGCCCCCTCAAACCTGACCCCTCCCATTCCCACCTATACCCAAAATCTGAAGCCCCTCAAATCATGCGACTCCCCCACATTCCCACCCCCTCACATCCCCTGCCCCAATTCCCCCATGGTCCTGCTCCCACCACCTCCAAAATATCCCCAAACCCCCTCCAACTCTCACCTTTTTCCCCTCTTGCTTAAAAAACTCTCGCGGAGCTTCAGGAATGATAAAAAGCTCTCGCCAACACCCACGACCGCAACGTAGGAATGATGCACGCTCCCCAGTCGTGGTATAACTGGAAACATTTATTAAAAGTCCACATAGCTTTCATTATATTTTCACTATTTGAGAACACAATCTTATTGAGCATGTGCAGAAAGCAGGAGTGAAAAGCTCAAGCCCAAGGAAGGCTTATGAGCCTTCGTCCAAAACGACCACCAGGAGGCTGACGACCGCCTCGTGCAGAAACCGCCCATGTGCTACAAGGGCTGACATCATCATCATGTGATTAGAAAATATGTTGCACTATGAAGGTTAGGAAAGTAGAATGGGTGCATTCAGTACAAAAGTGTAAAAGCTAGTACTGTGTGAAGAATGGACGAGTGAGTTTGTGGTGGAGCTATCCCCCTCACTCCCGGCATCGCATAAACAAATACCTGCTCTCTAGGCCTTACACTATGGAGCACTGTTTGCTTGCCTAGGTTTCAGGCATCAATACAAGAAAATATACATGCCAAACATGTATAAGTATATAGTATATAGTATATATAGTATTAGTATACATAGTATATATTATATATAGTATTAGTATATAGCTCTAAGCCCTACTAGAGCGAAACCAATGACATGTTTAACCCAACGTCCAAAACGGAACCTTCCCAGCCAGGAGAAGAGGCCAAAAGGATCCCATCCCTGCTTTTGCTGCAGTTCTCCAGACAGCTCCTTCAATTCCTGCATGCTTTTGGGAATGGATTCCCAATGGTCACTCAGGTTCATACAGCACATTCCATCAAAGTCTTCACATCTGTGTCCCTGGGCTAGCAACAAAAACTCTATTGCTGCTCTACTTTGCAATGTTGCATGACGTACACAGTCGACATCTGTTAACAATCCTGTTGAAGCATTACTGGTAGCGTTCCTTTCCCTCGCAAGCCAACAGCCTGGTTTATTAATTGTGATCAAGGCCTGTGCCGTACCAACAGAGGCAACTAAGGAACTAAAAATTCTTTTTGTAGGATTCCAGAATTTAACCTCAGAGTTACAGTCAGGGCCAAGTGATTGAACATCACGCTTATTTTGCCTATGTCGCAGTGTCCAATTAGTTAGTGCTTCGAGATTGGGATGAAACATGGTTAAACAAACAAAAGTAATGGACCTCGCACTGCTTTTCCTGGAATGCCTTCCCATGCTCTGTTGCCACATATCAAAAATATGTTATCGGGCAGGCTGATTGCATTGGTCCCTGTTGCGACTTGGGAGGGAGTAGTGACATTGCACCAGGCAGAGGCATCACGGTAAATGCCAGTGCCACTTCTATCAACTCCTGTGTTGTCTGTGTTTGGATCGTTAGCATAATTAGGGTAGAAACACACAGGAGCTTTTATAGACCCGAGCACATCCAGCTCTTGCGGCCACAGTGAGAGAGCAGAAAAGTTATTTATTTTTCTCATGCCTCCATTAGCATTGCCCAAATGCCATCCCACAGACTGGCCAGCATCAGACTGCCCGGATCCCAAACACGCCCACGACGATCTCTGCTTACCTGCAGTTGTACAATCACGTGTCCCTGTCTGATTGTAGAACTTGTTCCATTCATCCTTTGTCAAAGGAATGCCAACCAGACATGTCTGAAATGGATCACTAGCACTGGTCATGGAAATACAAAGGCTAGGTTGCTAAATTGCTTTGGCTAATGGCAGCCAAACATTGCTCTTGGGTTGTGGGACCCGTGCTTCATTCACAATCCTCGAGAATCCGCTGAGGATGGCAAAAAAGGCTTCCCATGTTGTGCCAGAACTCATTGTAACTGATTAGCAAACTAAAATTGAGCTGCCTTCAAGTCTTCATTCCTGCTGCAGCGGCTTTGATGTTCTTCGCAGGTAACCAATAGGGTCCTGGGGATAGAGAAACACAGCCACAACCACGTCCCCACGTTAGCAAAGGCACGGGGCCTAACCATTGTCCGCTCTGCAGACCTTTATAATAGACAGGCGGTTGAGAATCCCTTAAGGTATCACGGGAACACCTTCTCTCACTTGCTGGAAATATTTCAAAAGTTTAAAACAAATGTTGCTTTGTCCCAGTTGTTCCTGAGCTGTTATACCAAGGGGATCCCCCCTTCTTTTTGTTTAAGAAGCATTTTCGTTAAAAGGGCATGAGTGCGTTCCACAACAGCTTGACCTGTCGAGGAATGAGGTATGCCAGATACGTGACGTATACCCCAAGAGTGAAAAAAGGTTTTCACTGATTGGGAGACATGTGCTGGACCATTATCAGTTTTTACTACCTTTGGGACTCCTAAGGTGGCAATAGCTCACAACATGTGCTTAATGACATCTCTTGCCTTTTCCCTTTTATGAGCGGAGGCAACAAAAGATTTGGAATAAGTGTCAGCTGAGACATGCACGTATTTTAAGGTGCCAAAAGAAGAAATGTGGGTAACATCCATCTGCCAGACTTCCTTGACCCATAACCCTCTCGGATTTGTACTTACCGTGGTAGGTAAAGGAGTTGAGTGTGCACAACCAGGGCAAGAATGAACAATTTGTCTGCCTTGAGAAAACGTAAGATCAAATTGTTTACTCAAAGCTTTTGCATTCTGGTGATAGAATTCGTGGGACACCTTTGTCTGGGCAATTTGAGTTGGAACTGCTGCCATCATTGTTAGAGGGTCTGCGACTGCATTGCCTTGCACCAGAGGCGCAGGCAAAGATGAGGGAGACCTAAGATGCGTAACATAATGTCCTCGGTTACAATGTAAGATGGAACCAAAAGTATGTATTCCATTATCATCGTCACAAGCTCTTAAAGCAGGTGGGGCTGTGCTTTTTGTCTCCTACCATGACTCATCCCTGATAACTCTCTCCGGGGTCTATCTCTGTTTAATGGCATGTCAAGCACCCACCACATGACTCATAGAATTACATCAGCCCATTGGGGGATGCTCTGCCCAGGGGGAGCAACCAAGCATTCCCACCTGCATATAATCTGGCCTTTGGAACAGCACAAGCAGCCCTTCCCTGCTGGATTCCCAGAGGACAAGAGCTGCATAACCACCACTGGACCTTCAGAGGAGGACCAGACCTTTCTACAGGATCACCACTTCAACAGAACCACTTCAGGAGGACTGCAGCCACTGCTTCATCGCACTGCTACCACCACCCTGCCCGGCAGGCTGTCAGCTCGTATCCTGACTCTGTCAGGTTAAGCCAGTATTTCTGTATTATTGCCTTGTTATGTATACTACTAAAGAACTGTTGTTCCTATTTCTCATATAATTGCCTGAAAGCCCCTTCATTCCAAAATTATAATAATTCACAGCGAAGGGGCTTACATTTTCCATTCCGAGGGAGACTCCTACCTTCCTTAGCAGACACTTGTCTTTCCAACCAGACACATAAAAACAACACGATCGGCCTTGAACAGAATTTTACTGAGTAGACAACAGAACCAACAAATTCTTGTTGTGCACTTGCTTTAAGTAGGAATGTTCAATATGGCTTAGAATGCCAACTACGTATAAGCAACCTGATATTAGGTCGAATGGTTCATTTGAAACAATCGCAAAGCCTCTACGGCGGCTGCTAATTCTACCAGCTGTGTTGGCCCTGGCTGAAAAATCACAGAGTTTTCCCAATCCCCTGTGGAATTTTTCCAGGCAACAACTGCTTTCTCAGTTTTCCCAGAGCCATCGATGAAGACTCTCTTTGCTCCACGCAGGGGTTGTGACCATGCTAGAAAACGCAGCTGCAAAGAAAGATCTTTTAAAGATTGCAGAAGTTGACTTTTCAGCAAAGAATTAACAATGTTTCCCAAAAAGTCTCTCAGGGAAGTCTGTAAAGTAAATGATTCCCACAACATATCCTGAAAAGCGTCTGCATGCAAAGGAATGTGGATGTGAGAAGGATCTTCCCCACTTGGGCTCTGGCATCGTTTTCGTCCTGTGGAAACAAGTCTAACAATCATGTCAAGTAAAGTGGTCACTGGCTTTGAAAATGTGTGAGGTAAAAATACCCACTCTAGCACCCACAACTGTTGTTTATCAACACACCGCTGTGCTATTAGTGCATCTGGTTGGAATTCTGCCAGGATAAGGAAAAGCCTCAGCGGTAACTCTGCTTGTCGTCTGGATACAAAGGATGTCTGCATTTTATCTGCCACAAGTTGCAGTGCTTCACGGGCTTCTGGATTGAGTTTGTGAGGACACGTTAAACCTGCGTCTCCCTTAAGCAAATTAAATAAGGGTGACAGTTCCTCAGTGGAGGTACCAAGGGTAGGTCTGAGCCAATGAACAGTTCCTAATAATTTTTGCAAATCATTTAGCATTTCAATAGAGGTCCTCAGCACAATGGGCTGAGGAACAATTTTCTGTCCAAATAATAGAAACCCCAGGTATTTCCAGGGTGGGACAGTTTGAACTGCTGCAATATAAAGACCAAATTTGTCAAAAGAAAGACGCAAAAAGGCAAAACAGTTTTGCAACACAAGAGTCATCTGCTACTAGCAGTGTATCATCCATATAATGATACAATGGAACTGTTGAAAACTGTGGCCGCACCGGTTGTAAAGCACTTGCTACCACAACCTGGCATATTGTAGGACTGTTTGCAACCATCCTTGAAGCCCACCGTTGGTGCAGCCTGGAAACGTTGCAGGTCTAGGATCATTTCAGGAGACTCTAAGTCTCTGTTCAGGGAGCCATTTGCAACGTATGAACGATGCACGGCCCCCAGCCCTGGTACCACCAGCAACATTTATTGAAAGTGTACATAGCTTTTATAGTATTTTCACTCCCAGGTTAGAATAGCGTGAGCCTGGATAGCCAATAGTATAACTGCTGTGAGAAACAAAGCCCACTCCTCTTTTTTGGGGGTTTTAGAAATTTAATAAGGGACAATAGGAGATAAAGGTCACTTAAAGCAAAACCGACAGTGCTGGGTGCTTGGCCGTGGCCAGAGGCACACAAAGTTACACAAACTTTCCGTTTATATGCTTTAACACTATACATATTAATAAACCACAATGCGTATGCATCATTTTTCTAAGAACTAATTTATGTTTCCTTAGAAAAGATTAACATAGTTCCTCCCCCGATCTGCCTTTTTAGACAATGTGTAACATGATCGTGAGGGTCTTCGGGGCTCTTCTTCGATGAAGGCTCAAGGTCTTCCTCGCATCTGAACTTTTCAACTTCGTCTTTGGAGCATGTGCAGTTATGGTGTTCCTTGGTCTTTCTGGATCTAACTGTTTTAACTTCTCCATTTTGTGGCTAATTGACTTCACATTTGCCAATTTCTCATTAGTACACCCTGCTGCTTCCCAAAATAGCTATACTTGCCTATTTTTGAGATTATTCACCTGCTGAGTTTCCGCTTATTTAAGCATTAAGCGATTAGTTAACCATATACCAGCTATTACATTGGATAGAAGGTTATGATTCAGGTTATATTTGTATCTTATAACTCAACCTATATAAGCATCTTGTAACTTTGACCCCGGTTAGAACATTAACTAGTTAATATCTGCGTAGCACAGTCATTCTTAACATAGTTGCACATAATATTTCCTAACATATTCTGATAGATAATATTTCTTAAATTTTACTACCTGTGAAAGCCAATGCTATAATAGCTGTTTATCACACTGGTCATACGTCTGCTAACCAGTAATATACGTGATCGAGTCCCTAATAGCAACCTCAGCCTTTCTTCCCTGAGACAAGTGCTTGTAGAACAATTTCTTCTGCAAAACGACTCTGCTTCTGCTACTTGTTCCATTTTACATCTCTCCTGCCTTGACTGAATAGTCCTTTCTTTCTAACGAAACCTCTTTGTTCTCTTATTACAACTTTTCTTTGTTTTCCTTCCCCACACAAAACACATCACAATACACCGTAGAAAAGGGGAGATCCCCCAATCCTCACTCCAAAACCCCCTCGGTGAGCCCCCCAATTCCACACCAATTTCCCCCGGGGACTCCCAGTCTCCCCACAACCTCCCCATCTCAGAGGGGGTCCCTGACACCACCAATGTCACCCCCAGGCCCTGCTTGGGGTGGAGGGGCTTCTCCTCTTCCTCAAGGGGATGGCGATGGCCTGGGGGGGAGCAAAGGCTGATGTTGTGGGCCCCTGAACCGTAAAACCACCACAAAACCGCCCTTTTCACCTCAAGTCATCCCCAATTCTGCCACCACAGGGGGTCTTCTCCTTCTCCTCTTCTTCCTCCTCCTCATCATCCATGGGTGTGGCAGGAACACAGGAGAGGCTGGGGTCCCTCCAAAACCCAACCCTCCCCTAAAACCTCACATACTCCCCTTTCTACCCCACTCCCCCGTTCCCCCCCAATCCATATTTTCTCCTTTCTCCCACTTTTTGGCCTCAAGGAGCCCCTTTTGCACCTCAAATCCTGCTCCCAAGCCCCCACATTCCTACTCTGCACCCCAGAAGGGGACCTTCTCACAACAGAAATCCCCCATTCACACCCCAAATTCCTCCCAAGACCCCCAAATCCCCTCAATGCCCCCTCCCCTCCCTCGCCACGGCCCCTCCCGTCCACCGAATTCTCACTAATCCTGCTCTTCCCACCCCGAAGCACCCCGCACCCCCCCTTCTCCCTTCTCCCCTAACCCCACCTCCCCCTCACATCCCCTCTCCACCCCTCCAACCCCCCCAGACTGCCCCACAACCACCCCGATCCCCCCCGACCCTGCCCGGGCCCTGCCGCCAGCTGACCGCGCCTCTTCCGCTCCCTAGCGCCGCCTGCCGGGGGGGAGGACCCGCGTCCCGCTGCCTTGCCAGGCGGCACTGCCTGCCCGGCCGCGCTCCCTCCCGGAGCACCCCCGCTCCAGCCACGCCACGCCCCACCCACGCACTCAAGGCCGGCGGCGTCTCCGTGTCCCTGCCGCATCCCCCGACCTCGCTGCCCTTGGCCACGCACCTTCCTCTTCTGCCTCATCTCCCACACGAGAGCCCTGCTCAGCCCAGCCGCCTTTCTGCCTTCTCACTTTTACTGAAATCCCTTTGCAAGAATAAAACTCTTAGGATTTTCCATCGCCCCACTGTAGTCCGTTTCCTCCCATCAGTTCTTGCCAAGAGGCCGTTCCCTTCCGTGGGAAGCAAGGTGATAGGAATGTGACACGGCTTTGGATTCTCCAGGTCAGGGTCAGTGGTGTGGACCGCCAGAGCCAACAGCGCACAAGCGAACCCTCTGCGTGCTGGCACCACCCGAGAACTGCATGGGGAGAGCAGCTGGACTTCCAGGAACACACGATTGGACACGGAGATTTCCAGCGGCGTGGCAAAGGCACAACAGGAGCTGATAACTGGGGCAGGAACAAATTCTGAGGGTAGTAGGCAAAGACGGGGGACCACCAAAAGCAATGGTGCAAGGACTTGCTGTGGCCATGGCAGTGTTAAGGAACAATCCAGTGTGACATTGCAGAGTCCCTCTGGGAGAAATCCCAAGGCCACAGATTTTAGCTGCTGGGACTGGAGCATATTCACAGCAGCGGCTCCAGTGACTCCACGCATGCCAACTTGAGTCCCCACGGAACCACTCCCACAGTCACACCAGGTTTCCTCACTGCTTCAAGCCCAGCTTTGCCATGGCCGAATCTCAGATGTCTTGTTCCACAAAGCCATTTATTCATGGTGCAGTAACACAGAAACAGCTCGAGCTGCTGAATCCAAGCAGGACCCCAAACAAAGCACCCCTGGGCTCCTGTCATTTGTCCCACCATTTTCCCGTTTTTATTCATGTTTCCCACCCTTTTCCCCTCAAGTTTCCCACCATTTTTCCTCTCACGCTTCCCACCCTTCCATCCCCTCACATTTCCCATCATTTTTGGCCTCATGTTTCCTGCCCTTTTTCCCTTTATGTTTCACACCCATGTTTCCTCCTGTTGCCCTTCTCTGTCCCTCACGTTTCCCGCCCTTTTTCTCCCCTCATGTTTCCCGCCATTTTTCCCCCTCAGGTTTCCTGCCTTTTTCTTCCCTCACATTTCCCGCCTTTTTCTCCCCTCACCTTTCCCGCAATTTTGTCCCCTCATATTTGCCATTTTTTACTTCACATTTTCCACCCTTTTCCCCCTCATGTTTCACACCCTTTTCCCCTCACATTTCCCCCCGTTTTCTCCCCTCCTGATCCTGCCCTTTTTTCCCATCATGTTTCCTGCCCACAAGTCTCCCTTTCCTCTTGAGTTGTCCACTCATGCTGGGTGTCTCCGTGTCCATCCACCTGGCTGTCATCACAGGCCTTGCTCTCCTTTGTCATCCATAAGGTTTGGCAGCTCAGGGCTCTGGCTTTCTTTCATTGCTGGTTTTAGTCAATTGTTCATAACTCAACCTGTGACCTTTCACTTTTTAGCCTGCAGTTCTCCTCTCCATCCTGCTGCAGGGGAAAGGGGAGGGGGAGTGCGAGAAGGGAGCAGTGCATGATTTGGAGTGTTTCAGTGGGAGCACCATAGTGGGGGAACTGGGGTGTCACAAAGGGCCCCCTGTGACCCGCCACCTGCCCCTAGCAACAGCTCAAAGGGTTTGTTGACGTGGAACCAGCGCCCAGCCTGCAGTGTCCGGCAGGACAGCGACGGGACAGGACGGGAGCACACAGCTGGCGAGAAGCCCGCTGGTTTTAGCTCATGTCTTGCTCTGCAGCAGGGAGTAAGGTATTAAACCAAACCTTGCCCCTTGCCTATTCTCAGAACTTCATCTCCATTCAGTAGAATGGAGAAGAGACCTCCAAGCCAGCCCACGGTGGCCTGGGAGGAGGACGCGGCTCTTCAGGAGAGCAGCTCAGCAGCGGAGCCCGCCGAGGTGACCACGGTGCAGCCATTGCAGCCCAGTGAGTGAGGGGCCCTGTGGGACTGGGCAGGGCTGGGATCAGGTTTCCCCGGCACACGGGCAGATGGGGATCACAGGGGTGGGAGTGATGCCGGAGTGCCAGAGCTGCTCGGGGCAGGACACCAGCCCCGGCACAGCCTGTGCCGAGGAGGGGGAGAGCAGAGGGGGCCCCAGCTGCTGCTCTGGAGCGTGGGCAGCGAGGGTCAGTGGCTGGCAAGAGGCAGTGGTGCTGTGGGATGCTGGACGTGTCCCTCTCGTCTGCCAGAGCGCTCCTCAGCCCGGGGCACTGGGCATTGCCCTGCCATGGTGTGCTCCAGCAGGGCAGCTCCTCTGATGGGCATCCTCCAGTCGGGAGCTGCACTGAAAGGCTGTGCCAAGGGAACGGGCACAGCCTGGGCAGAGGGCAGATCTCCTTCCTCTGCTCTCTCCTCTCCCCTCACCCTCTTCAGCTCTCTCTTCTCTCCCCCTCCATTAGATGCTGTGTATGGACAGGAAGCCATGGACTTCATCCAGGCCTTTGCCAGCAGCCCCGACCAGGTACCCACGGCCTGCTGGACAGCGGCTGTGCCCGGCCAGGGGTGCTGGCTCTGCAGAGCAGCTGCTCCCACAGGGCACTGCACCCTAAGGGCTCTGGTCCTACTGGAGGGGTGTCCTCGCTTCACGCTGCCCTGTTGTCTCTGTCCTCCAGCTCCAGGATGAGGACCTGAAGCTCAAGTTCCTCGACGGCATCTGTATCCTGTGCAGAGCTGCCAAGGACTGTGGCTTCTGCAAGGACCTGGATGCTTTCTACCACAAATACAAGCTGGGAGAGAAGATCCAGGTGAGGGGGCACCCGGCAATCTGGGGAAGGGAGCAACGAGCCCCAGCAGCCAGTGAGGGCAGTGCGTGGGCAGGGCAAGGCTCTGGTGGCACTGGGTGCTGGCAGCTGCCAGGTTGCAGCCCAGCTGTGCTCTGCAGGTGCTGCTGCAATTGGAGCCCAAGTACGAGATTTGCACGGAGGTGCGGCGGCTGGCCATGCTCGCTATTGCCGGACTGAGGTACCGGCCCATCACACCTGCAGACCCCTGCCCAGCACTCTGTGCCCACCTGCCCATCCCTCCTGGAAGCCCAGCCCCAGTGCTGCAGGAGACCTTGAGACACTGCTCCCAGCACCGGTGGCCAGCTGGGCCCCTCTCTCTTTGCAGCACGCTGGGGACGGTGCTGGAGAACAGAAGAAAACTCTTAAGACTCTGCTTCGACAGCATCTTTTTCCTTCCCCCAAGCGGGGAAATGACGAGCCGGGAAGCGTCTCTGTATTCTCAGGTAAGTGCTGGGTGAACTGGAGGAGCCTCCAGTCTGTCCAGGCTGCTCCCGACCACCCCGTGTTGCCTAAGGACCAAAGATCCAAGGCAGGCCACGGTCTCAGCTTCGTTTTCCTACCCTCATCCCTTCATGCCTTGCCAGGCTCCAGCCACCTCCGGCAATGCCGGCTGCTCTGCCCCCCAGCGCACGGCCTGCTCCTGTGTCCCTCCCCTCACACTGGCACTTCAGATCAGTCTCCTGGGAGTGGGAGGGACAGCAGAATCACAGCCACTGCTCTCTGTCGTCCTTGCAGACCCTGCATGCCATGGACACCATGCTGGAGGTGATGGTGTTCAGCTCTCCTGCCTCCAAAACCAGCAAGATGCTGCAGGACGTCTTGGAGGTCTGGCCTGTGCACAGAGTGGGGGTCGAACGACTGTTCCTCACTTAGGAGGGGAAGGAGCCCGGGCTTGTGTCCAGTCTTGTCCTGGCTCCTGCCAAATGAACCCTGTCCCGGCCAGAACCAGGACATTCCCCCAGTGCTGTGCAGGCAAGAGCGCACTGCGGGGAGGCTGCCCAGCTGGCCCAGGGAAGCAGAGGCTGGCCCCAGGCGCTGCTGGAGCACAAGGAGCAGAGGGCAGCCCCTGCCTTCCTTGCTGCCCACCAGCTTTGCCTGGGGCCTTTGTGCCAGGCCTGCCAGGGCCCCCAGGGGCAGGATCCCCCCTGAAAGCTCTGCCTGAGGGCACAGGAAGTCTGGAGGGAGGGTGCAAGTGTGTCTCATGAGTGCGGCCCTGCCACTGCTGCTGCTGGAGTGGGCGTCTGCTCACGGGGCTCACCTGCAGCTTCTCTCTTCCCAGGTTCTGCTGCACTACTGCCTTTATGACACCGTGGCTGTGCAGGAGAGGCTCATGGGCAGGGTCAGGCTGCTGAGCCATTTGCTGGCCGACTCTTCCACTGTGCAGGTAAGGACCGGGCACCCTCCAGCCAGGCCATCTCCCCATCCCTGTGCCCTGGCACAGCCACAACTCCAAGGTGCCTGCAAGGCCTCAGCTGCCCACCCTCAGACCTTCTGCTCTTCTGCCTGCCTCCCCCAGGCTGCCCAAACTGAGGACAGCGGTGCTGCCAGCAGACAGGGCCGGATCCCAGTCCTCGGGAAGCTGCTGGGCCATCTCTTTTTCAAGTTATTCAGGAAAGAAGAAACCAGCTTGATGGCACTGGACATTCTCTGCTTCCTCTTGACGTTCCTCTCTGAGCAGAAATGTAAGAGAAGCTGTGGTGGGCGGCATCCCCCGTGCACCGCCACATGCCCAGATACAGCTGCTTGTCTTCCTGGGTCTTGCAAAGGCTCCTTGTTGTGCTTGGTGCAGGTGGCACCATGTCCCCAGAGCTGCTGTCACCTCTGCTCCTGCCCCTCGCTCTCTGCCAGGCTCTTGATGCTCCCGTGTAGCCGAGCTGCTCCTCCGCACAGGACTCAGCCCCAATCCGCCCCTTCCCCATGTCCCCTGGCGAGCTCGTGTCCTGCCCTGCCACCCTCCAGCCCCGTAAGCCCTTCCCCCTGAGCAGTACTGCAGCCACGGTGTAACTGGGAGCTGCATGTGGAGCTCCAGGGGCTCAGAGCTTCCCAGGCCAGCTTCACTGGGTACGGACACTGGAGGCAGCTCCCCCTTTCCACCAGTGCCCACCACCTCCTCCCATGACCGACTGCTCCCAAGCCATTCCTGCATCCCGACGCTTGCCGGGGTTGGGTCGGCTGCTGGCACAGCGGCTGTATCTCAGCCGCACATTGGTGTTTTCCCTCTCTTTAGGTGCCACACCACCAGCGGTTCGTGCCCAGCTCCCAGCATACTGGCAATCTGAGATCACCTCCCTGCTGGATACGCCCAGCTCCTGGAGAGTTCAGGTGACCAGCCCTCCCCCTTGCTGGGCCTCTCATCTGTGGCATCAGCAGGGGATTGGTGCGCACAAAGGGGCGCAGAATCAGCGGGGCTGACCCTGGCGAGAGGCTTCCCACTGTCCCCGAGCAGGGAACACTGCGGTGTCCCAGCAGCAGCAGAAGCAGCAGCTCCAGCCCTGCTGGCCACCAGCGAGCCCTGGCTCTCTGTAGGGCGCGTGCCGCATGCCTGAGAGCCCAGCCCTCCTCCTTGTCATGGGGCCCTCCTCATCCTCCCCTGCATAGGGACTGTGGGCACTGCTGCCAGCTTTCCTGCGGCCACTGCCGCCAGCACTGCCCGGCACCTCTGGCCAGGGCTGCTCGCGCTGCCCAGCCGAGCAGAACCCTTTGGGCACTGGCTGGCACTGGCCTCCACTCCCTTCCTTCCTGCCACAGGCCTTTGGGAGATACCTCAGGCCAGCTGAGAGGACGGGCATCGTCCTTGTGGCCATTGAGATCCTGGGCCGCTCCAGCCTCCTGGACAAGAAGGCGCCCAAAGAGTTTCTGCAGGTGGCCATGGAATTCCCTGAGCTGTGGCTGATGGATGTAAGTGGCCTGTGGCTGGATTGCTCTGCCCTTGAGCCCTGACAGGTTCCTCCCTCCCTCCCTCCCATAGCCAGGATTGGGGGGAGTGCCTGAAACCACCTTGAGGCAGCAGAGAGTGCGTTAGGATCCCACTTCTGACACCCAAATAATGGTAGGATCTGGTCATTTAAAAATTCCTCGGCCAAAATTAAGGTGCAAACAAGACCACATGCCAAGGCCAACAGTACGGATTTCATTTAAGAGTAAATGGGAGATAGAGAGAGAGGGGGAATGAGGAAGAGACACAAACACACACACATTACTTAGAAAGATGGTCACCCGCACACGGGTCCCTGCGGCATCCCCCCTGGCCCTTCTTCTTCTGATCCTCTTGGTGGTGGGGATTTCCAAACACCCCCCTCGCCTGTCTTCCCTCCAGGTGCCAAAAGTTGTGAGACACATCTTTGAGCACTGTGATGAGAAAATCACAACAGCCGCTCACAGCTTTCCCACACTGCTTGACCTGATGGCCAGTAAGTGGCCTCGGCGAGTCGTCGTGACAGCTCTGAAGGTCGCCCCAATATTCAGGTACTGGCCCTGACCGCCCAGAGGGCTTGTTCCCTATGGGGAGAGGGACCCCGAGACTCTCTGGCTGCCAGACACAAGAACACTGCAGCACCCCCCAAAGCAAGCGGGGCCCTCCATCCCACCATGCTCAGCCCAGGCCCACAGCAGCCAAAGCTGGCTGGGCCAGCCCAGAGCCAGCACGCTGCTCCCAGTCCCACCGGGAACACCCCGTCAGCCATGTCCACCTGCCCAGGCTGGGCCCCTGCGCACCCCAAGTCCTGCAGGGCTGGCGCAGGCCACACTGCAGTGGCCGAGGCAGCCCTGCTGACAGCGCTCTGCCTTGCAGCGACAAAGTCTGTCTGTGGAAGGCCATGTTCTCCGTGCACCAGACTCTGGAGGAGGTTTTGAAGGAGCTGCACGTGAAATTCTGGGACCGGCAAAGGAACATCTCTCAGCAGCAGAAGTCCTGCCTCGCTTTCTTGGCTGTGAGTCATCAGGAAAAGCCCATGTGCCCTTGCCCTCCGCTGCCGGTGGGAAGCGGGAGCTGAGCCAGGACAGCCCTGCCAGCTCTGCCCAGGCTCTCTGCCGCTTCCTTCCAGATGCTGGCCTCTGATGATGTTGTAGAGAACAAAGTGGGTCCATTGTACAAAGCCTTGAGACTTCTGAGGTCGCCAAGAATGGAAATGGTCTCTCTGGTGCTCAGGGCCCTTTTGACGCTGTCGGAGAGAGCTGAGACGGTGAGCAGGCTGCTCTCAGGGGCAGACATGTGGCACCTGGACTCTGAGGCCTCGGGGAAGGTGGTGGCTTGGCCTGGGCTGCGAGTCAGGTGCTGGGGTGACTGCTCCAAACGCCCTGCCTGCCATGGGATGGCCTGGAGGCTGCCTGGGGAGCTGACCAGGCACAGACGTTCTCAGGGAATGGAAACTGTCTTTCATACAGGCACGAAAAATGAAGGGCCTCCTGTCCGAGTTGCTGAAATTCCTGTGGCATCGGTCTTGGGACATTTCGGTGATGGTCATGGACATCTTCCAAAACGTGCTGGGGCACCTGAAGAAGAGAGAGGCCAGCGCCATGATTGTGAAAGCGGTGCAGAGGCTGTGGCACCTCTTTGACGCCGTAAGGCTGATGTGGGAGCCTGAGCCCCGCAGCAGGGCCCTGGGCAATGACAGCTGCCCTGCAGCCCAGCCCTGCAAGGAGCACTGGCAGCAGGCCCCGCTCTCTGGGCTCCCCTGGGATGGATTCTGGGCCTTGCAGCCCAGCGCTGATCCTGCCCGCTCTGGGCTGTGAGCCCGCAGCATCGCCCCTCACCTCAGGCACCTCAGCTCAGCCCCTCCTGGCCGCGGGCAGGGAGCCGCTGTGTGCGGAGCTCACCTTTCCTCCTTCCTACCAGGAGGAAGACTTTGTGCGGGAGCACTCCATCCGCCTCTTCAGAGACCTGCTGGGCAAAACGGCGTGGATGGACAAGAAGGCCATGAAGGAAAAGGCCTGGAAAGTCCTGGTCCGGCTCCTGCTTCACATGAGTGACCAGGCCCCCAGCGTGGCCAAGGTACCCATGTCCAGGCTGAGCTCTGACCAAGAGAGGCGTGGCTGACACCCCCTGGGGGGGTCCCGAGCATCAGGGCAAGGGCTGCTGGCAGCAGGCAGCGTTCCCCCAGCACAGCCCCTGGGAACCAGCGCCAGCAGGGCCAGACAAGCTGGCACGGCCATTTCCATCTCTGCCCTGCCTGCTCCAGCAGGGCTCGGCAGCAGCCCAGCACCACCGAGGCCTGGACACGTGTGTCCCCAAAGGCTTCTCAGCTGTCCCCACAGGTGTCCCTGCAGGGCTTTGCACCTCAATCCCTGCTGCCCAGGCCCATCCCCAAGAGACCCCTGGACACTTTGGCGAGGGCATGTCCCAGCTTCCTAAGGGCTCGGTCACCCCAGGAACAAAGCCCAAGGCTCCTTCCACAGGCAGGCCCTGGTGCCACCTCCCAGCTTCTGTCCCACAGGCATCTACAGAAGCCATTCTGGCTATAGCAGAGCTCCTCAAGTGGAAAGAGCTCAAGCAGCTGGCGCAGACGGAGCAGACGTGGAGGATGGGCGAGTGCTTGGTGAGGACGAGACCACGCTGGACGAGGGCTGCCCACAACACCGTGCCGGGGCTGTGAGCTCTGCAGCTGGGACTCCCCAGGGCTGTTGCGGCCCAGAGCGCCCAGCCTGGAGCTGCAGCCTTGCTCCTGTCTCGGGAACAGGAGTCTCCTCTAGGCCCATGTTCCCTTCCTTCCCCCAGCATGAGGGAGGGCTCTGAGCCATGGGGGTGCTGGCAGGAGGGGCTGATCTGACCAGCTGGGGCCCTCTGAGTAATGCCCACAGCCTTGTGCTCCCTGCAGTTGGCCAAGGACAGCAGCAGGGCCGAACAGTTTGTGTTGGACAGCCAGCGCTACCTGCGGAGCCCTCAGGCCCCCATGCGAGAGGCGGCCCTCAGGTTCATTGGTGAGTCCCAGCCCCCAGGGTCCCTCTTTGGGCAGCCTGGCCCCGTCCCCCCAGCCCTGGGGCTGACACGGGCAGGGCCTCGGCCTCCCTGTGCCCCCCTGCCAACACAGGTGGCTTTGGTGGCCACCTTGCCAGTGCCACCCCCGGGCTGCTGAGGGGGTCAGGCAGGGCCGGGGGCCACGCTGCTGGGAGCACGCTGGGGAGCAGGGGCTGACGGAGCTCTGTGCCCAGGGCTGGCTGCGCGGCACCTGACAGAGCAGAGTGAGGACACCGTGGCTGAGGTGCTCTGGGGTGAGTGGGGAGCCTGGGCTCAGGGGAGCTGAGGCGTCTCTGCACACACGGGGGCTCATCTGGGCTCTCTTTCTGTCATAGAGCTTGACAGACTGCAAACAGGAGACAAGGATCCCGCCATCTGTTCCCTGGCAGTTCAGACCAGCTTGGTCCTGAAGTCTCCAAGGAAGCAGCGAAGATCAGGATTCTCCCTGCGTGCGCTGTGCTGCTGGTGCCGCTGAGCAGAGAGGGACCTTGATGTAAGGCTTGGCAGGGACACAAACTCAAACACCTGCTGAATGATCAGGTGTGAAAAGGATGCCCTGGCTTTCTAAGGTCCTTCTCAAAGCGCAAGCCGGCATTTCCATGACTGCTGACTCTGCCATTGCCCTGACCAGGAGGGACCCATTCCCCCCAGCCCCTGAGCATGGCGTGAGGTGGTCTAGAATAAGCCCAGGGTCATGGCCAGTCCCCTCCTGGCTCCTGCCAAATGGCTCAGCTGCCGGCCCTCAGCCCTTCTGCTCTTCTGCCTGCCTCCTCCAGCCTGGTCAAAATGAGGACAGAGGTGCTGCCTGTGGACAGATCCAGATCCCAGGCCTGGGGAAGCTGCTGGCACATCCATTCAAGTCACTCAAGAGAGAAGAGACCACTTTATGGCTCTGGATGCTCTCTGTGCCCACTTCAAGTTCATCTGTCAGCAGAAAGGTAAGAGAAGCTGTGCTGGGCTGCATCCCTGCGCACGGCCGCATCGCCCCGATGCATCTGCTCGTCTTCCCGGGCCTTGCGATGGCCCCTTCTGTGCAGACACGGGGCTCATGTGGGCTCTGCTTCTGGCACAGAACTTGAAATACTGCGGGCCAGAGAGAAGGATCCTGGGCGCTCAGACCCGCCTGCCTAAAATCCTGCGAGAGGACTCGGTGTGCCTGGATCCAAGCCCAGCCACAGACCTGTCCAAACTGTATATAGTTCTAGAAAGTTAATTACCTTCTAGATATAATTTATATAAGTTAACCATATCTATAAATTATATATTTGATAAATATATCTAATATATGAAAATTATGAGTCAATAAAATATATAGATTATATCTATTATGTCATGTATATAAATTCTATATAGTATGAATACATATTCTATATATTAGCTATATATATAGAGATGAGCTTTTCAAATAAAAGAAACAATGTCTTGAAATCGATTACAGAAATGATAATGACTGCAGCACACAGCTCTATCTATGAGTATAGTGCACCATTTTTGAAGCAATATGGAAGCAATTATGTTAAAGCTAGCAGACTTGGGAGGAAAAGTGAGAATTGTGGGTGGGAAATGTGCGGGGAGAAAAGGGCGGGAAACACGAGGGGACAAAATGGTGGGGAAACATGAGGGGAGAAAAGGGCGGGAAATGTGAGGGGAGAAAAGGGTGGGAAATGGAACGCAAAAAAGGACAGGAATCTTGAGTAAAAAGGATGGGAAATGAGAGGAAGAAAGAGTGCGAAACCTAGGGGAGAAAAGGTGAGAAACATGAGGGACAAAATGATGGCAAATGTGAGGGAACAGAAGGGCAGGAAGTGTGAGGGGGAAAAATGGTGGGAAACGTGAGGGCGGGAAAAAAGGTGGAAAATGTCAGGGGAGAAAAGAGCAGGAAATGTGTGGGGGAAAAGATGGGAAACGGGAGGAGAAAAAGATGGGAAATGGGAGGAAACATGGGGGTGAAACATAAGGGGAAAAAGGCAGGAAACATGAGGCCAAAAATGATGGGAAATGTGAGGGGACGGAAGGGAGGGAAGCGTGAGAGGAAAAGTGGTGGGAAACTTGAGGGGAAAAGGGTGGGAAACATGAATAAAAATGGGAACATGGTGGGACAAATGACAGGAGCCCAGGGGTGCTTTGTTTGGGGTTGTCTTGGGGTGACCTTATGATGTGTATCCCATATCGCTGCCTATGCCCAGGAATTAATTCCTGTGCCTTTCTATGCCTCTTAACTGAGCCTGAGAGGGGGAAGGAAAAAACGGAGCAAAACTTTTGCAACGCAGTTTGCAGCTTGTTCAAGGTCACACACAGATAGCAATCGGTTTTCCCCGCTGCGGCAGGGGAGGGAGGAAGCACCCGGCTTGCTGCGCCCAGAACAGGTTTTTTGGCCAGTGGTTCAGCTGCTTTGTTCTCCGGAGACAGACTGAGAGTTGAATTTTTTCCTTCTCTGCAATATCGGATTTTCTCCCTTTTCTACTGGACTGCTTGATTGCTTTAACATCAGAACACATCGGGAGGACTTTCCACCGGGCACAGAGGGCCTGGCCCTGAGGACTCTCTGAGGAGACCAAAGGCAGGACTCTAATGCTTTCCCAGGGTTTGCCTCCACAGCAAAAGATTTTACCATTTAACATTATTTTCCTTTCCCATGTGTTTGTTAAAGAAACAGTTTTATCTTCTTCACTTTCCTTCGAGGAAACTTTATTTTTTCCCGAACCTGGTGGGGGAGGGGTGGTTGTGCCTTCTCTCAGAGGATCTATTTCTAAATTTGGCCAAACCGGTACAGGGGTCCTGCTTGGATTCAGCAGCTCGAGCTGTTTCTGTGTTACTGCACCATGAATAAATGGCTTTGTGGAACAAGACATCTGAGACTCGGCCATGGCAAAGCTGGGCTTGAAGCAGTGAGGAAACCTGGTGTGACTGTGGGAGCAGGGACGCGTTGGGTCACTGGAGCTGCCGCCGCTGTGAGGGGGCTCCAGTCCTAGCAGCTAAAATCTGTGCCCTTGGAGGTTCTCCCAGAGAGACTCAACAAGCTCACACTGGATCGGTTCCTTAACACTGCCATGGCCACAGCAAGTCCTTGCACCATTGCTTTGGCTGCTTCCCTCTTTGCCCACTCCCCTCAGAGTTTGTTCCTGTCCCAGTTATCAGCTCCTGTGCTGCCTTTCCCACTCCGTTGGAAATCTCCAATCACACAGTTGTGTGTGCTCGGAACCCGAGCTGCTCTCCCCACGCAGTTCTCGGGTGGTCTCAGCACACAGGGACAGGTGGGCTCAGGTCCCTGGGACAAGGGCCCCACGCCATGCAGCTCCATCACGGATGAGCTTGGGACTGGGGCTCCCTGGGGTGGTTTGGGGGTCTCAAGTGAGAGGTTCTGCAGTAGTTCCAGGTGAGGGGGTTGGGGGATCCTGGAGGAAGGTTGAGAGTCCCCATTGGATTTGGAGGTCCCAGGGGCTTTTAGAGGTGCTCCAGAAAGTGGTTGAGTGGCCCCAAGGGCATTTGGGGGGCAGAGGAGGGGTAGAACTGGGGACTCAAGGAGGTATTTGGAGGACACCGGAGGGGGATTGAGGTTCCCAGGGAGAGTCTGGGTGGACTTGGGGGGGTGGTTCCAGGGGGGGAAGTTCAGGCAGGGTTCAGAAAGGGAGGGTTGCGGGAGTTTGGGGGATTTTGGGGGTCTGGGGTGGGTTTAGGGCTGCCAGCGAAGGCTAGAGGGGTTCCAGAGGAGGGCTTGGGGGATCCCAGAGAAGAGTTTGGGGGGTGCCAGGGGGGGTTTTGGGAGTCTCAGACCCTCCCAAGTTATGTGACTCCCCAGTGTGAGACCTCCCAAGTATGATCTCCCTCAAATTGTAAGCCCCCCAGTCGTGCAACCCTCCAGGAATTTGACCCCAAGACAGAAACCCCAAACTCACGGAAACCCCCAAAATCTGAACCCCATTCCCATGATCCCCCCAAGCTGTGACCCTGAAATCTGAGCCCCTACAAATTGTGACCCCCAACATCTGACCACCCCAAGTCATGCAATTCCCCACAAATTGAGACCCCCATCATGTGAGTGTCTAATCTGCTCCCCCAGGGCTGTGTGACTCTCCCACTCCTACCACACCCCCAAGTCATGGCACCCCCCCAGTCTGAGCCCCCGCCACTCTGAGTCCCCCACTCTGAGCTCACCCAACTCCACTGACCCCTCCTCCCATTTGGGGCCCACATAAGTCAAACAAACCCCCCAGAGTCCAAACTCCCCAACATCTCACCCCCATTCCCATGACCCTCCAAATTGCGTCACCTCCCATTCTCAGCCCCCCACAAGCCGTGTGGCCCCCTCAAACCTGACCCCTCCCATTCCCACCTATACCCAAAATCTGAAGCCCCTCAAATCGTGCGACTCCCCCACATTCCCACCCCCTCACATCCCCTGCCCCAATTCCCCCATGGTCCTGCCCCCACCACCTCCAAAATATCCCCAAACCCCCTCCAACTCTCACCTTTTTCCCCTCTTGCTTAAAAAACTCTCGCGGAGCTTCAGGAATGATAAAAAGCTCTCGCCAACACCCACGACCGCAACGTAGGAATGATGCACGCTCCCCAGTCGTGGTATAACTGGAAACATTTATTAAAAGTCCACATAGCTTTCATTATATTTTCACTATTTGAGAACACAATCTTATTGAGCATGTGCAGAAAGCAGGAGTGAAAAGCTCAAGCCCAAGGAAGGCTTATGAGCCTTCGTCCAAAACGACCACCAGGAGGCTGACGACCGCCTCGTGCAGAAACCGCCCATGTGCTACAAGGGCTGACATCATCATCATGTGATTAGAAAATATGTTGCACTATGAAGGTTAGGAAAGTAGAATGGGTGCATTCAGTACAAAAGTGTAAAAGCTAGTACTGTGTGAAGAATGGACGAGTGAGTTTGTGGTGGAGCTATCCCCCTCACTCCCGGCATCGCATAAACAAATACCTGCTCTCTAGGCCTTATCCTATGGAGCACTGTTTGCTTGCCTAGGTTTCAGGCATCAATACAAGAAAATATACATGCCAAACATGTATAAGTATATAGTATAGAGTATATAGTATATATAGTATTAGTATACATAGTATATATTATATATAGTATTAGTATATAGCTCTAAGCCCTACTAGAGCGAAACCAATGACATGTTTAACCCAACGTCCAAAACGGAACCTTCCCAGCCAGGAGAAGAGGCCAAAAGGTTCCCATCCCTGCTTTTGCTGCAGTTCTCCAGACAGCTCCTTCAATTCCTGCATGCTTTTGGGAATGGATTCCCAATGGTCACTCAGGTTCATACAGCACATTCCATCAAAGTCTTCACATCTGTGTCCCTGGGCTAGCAACAAAAACTCTATTGCTGCTCTACTTTGCAATGTTGCATGACGTACACAGTCGACATCTGTTAACAATCCTGTTGAAGCATTACTGGTAGCGTTCCTTTCCCTCGCAAGCCAACAGCCTGGTTTATTAATTGTGATCAAGGCCTGTGCCGTACCAACAGAGGCAACTAAGGAACTAAAAATTCTTTTTGTAGGATTCCAGAATTTAACCTCAGAGTTACAGTCAGGGCCAAGTGATTGAACATCACGCTTATTTTGCCTATGTCGCAGTGTCCAATTAGTTAGTGCTTCGAGATTGGGATGAAACATGGTTAAACAAACAAAAGTAATGGACCTCGCACTGCTTTTCCTGGAATGCCTTCCCATGCTCTGTTGCCACATATCAAAAATATGTTATCGGGCAGGCTGATTGCATTGGTCCCCGTTGCGACTTGGGAGGGAGTAGTGACATTGCACCAGGCAGAGGCATCACGGTAAATGCCAGTGCCGCTTCTATCAACTCCTGTGTTGTCTGTGTTTGGATCGTTAGCATAATTAGGGTAGAAACACACAGGAGCTTTTATAGACCCGAGCACATCCAGCTCTTGCGGCCACAGTGAGAGAGCAGAAAAGTTATTTATTTTTCTCATGCCTCCATTAGCATTGCCCAAATGCCATCCCACAGACTGGCCAGCATCAGACTGCCGGGATCCCAAACACGCCCACGACGATCTCTGCTTACCTGCAGTTGTACAATCACGTGTCCCTGTCTGATTGTAGAACTTGTTCCATTCATCCTTTGTCAAAGGAATGCCAACCAGACATGTCTGAAATGGATCACTAGCACTGGTCATGGAAATACAAAGGCTAGGTTGCTAAATTGCTTTGGCTAATGGCAGCCAAACATTGCTCTTGGGTTGTGGGACCCGTGCTTCATTCACAATCCTCGAGAATCCGCTGAGGATGGCAAAAAAGGCTTCCCATGTTGTGCCAGAACTCATTGTAACTGATTAGCAAACTAAAATTGAGCTGCCTTCAAGTCTTCATTCCTGCTGCAGCGGCTTTGATGTTCTTCGCAGGTAACCAATAGGGTCCTGGGGATAGAGAAACACAGCCACAACCACGTCCCCACGTTAGCAAAGGCACGGGGCCTAACCATTGTCCGCTCTGCAGACCTTTATAATAGACAGGCGGTTGAGAATCCCTTAAGGTATCACGGGAACACCTTCTCTCACTTGCTGGAAATATTTCAAAAGTTTAAAACAAATGTTGCTTTGTCCCAGTTGTTCCTGAGCTGTTATACCAAGGGGATCCCCCCTTCTTTTTGTTTAAGAAGCATTTTCGTTAAAAGGGCATGAGTGCGTTCCACAACAGCTTGACCTGTCGAGGAATGAGGTACGCCAGATACGTGACGTATACCCCAAGAGTGAAAAAAGGTTTTCACTGATTGGGAGACATGTGCTGGACCATTATCAGTTTTTACTACCTTTGGGACTCCTAAGGTGGCAATAGCTCACAACATGTGCTTAATGACATCTCTTGCCTTTTCCCTTTTATGAGCGGAGGCAACAAAAGATTTGGAATAAGTGTCAGCTGAGACATGCACGTATTTTAAGGTGCCAAAAGAAGAAATGTGGGTAACATCCATCTGCCAGACTTCCTTGACCCATAACCCTCTCGGATTTGTACTTACCGTGGTAGGTAAAGGAGTTGAGTGTGCACAACCAGGGCAAGAATGAACAATTTGTCTGCCTTGAGAAAACGTAAGATCAAATTGTTTACTCAAAGCTTTTGCATTCTGGTGATAGAATTCGTGGGACACCTTTGTCTGGGCAATTTGAGTTGGAACTGCTGCCATCATTGTTAGAGTGTCTGCGACTGCATTGCCTTGCACCAGAGGCACAGGCAAAGATGAGGGAGACCTAAGATGCGTAACATAATGTCCTCGGTTACAATGTAAGATGGAACCAAAAGTATGTATTCCATTATCATCGTCACAAGCTCTTAAAGCAGGTGGGGCTGTGCTTTTTGTCTCCTACCATGACTCATCCCTGATAACTCTCTCCGGGGTCTATCTCTGTTTAATGGCATGTCAAGCACCCACCACATGACTCATAGAATTACATCAGCCCATTGGGGGATGCTCTGCCCAGGGGGAGCAACCAAGCATTCCCACCTGCATATAATCTGGCCTTTGGAACAGCACAAGCAGCCCTTCCCTGCTGGATTCCCAGAGGACAAGAGCTGCATAACCACCACTGGACCTTCAGAGGAGGACCAGACCTTTCTACAGGATCACCACTTCAACAGAACCACTTCAGGAGGACTGCAGCCACTGCTTCATCGCACTGCTACCACCACCCTGCCCGGCAGGCTGTCAGCTCGTATCCTGACTCTGTCAGGTTAAGCCAGTATTTCTGTATTATTGCCTTGTTATGTATACTACTAAAGAACTGTTGTTCCTATTTCTCATATAATTGCCTGAAAGCCCCTTCATTCCAAAATTATAATAATTCACAGCGAAGGGGCTTACATTTTCCATTCCAAGGGAGACTCCTACCTTCCTTAGCAGACACTTGTCTTTCCAACCAGACACATAAAAACAACACGATCGGCCTTGAACAGAATTTTACTGAGTAGACAACAGAACCAACAAATTCTTGTTGTGCACTTGCTTTAAGTAGGAATGTTCAATATGGCTTAGAATGCCAACTACGTATAAGCAACCTGATATTAGGTCGAATGGTTCATTTGAAACAATCGCAAAGCCTCTACGGCGGCTGCTAATTCTACCAGCTGTGTTGGCCCTGGCTGAAAAATCACAGAGTTTTCCCAATCCCCTGTGGAATTTTTCCAGGCAACAACTGCTTTCTCAGTTTTCCCAGAGCCATCGATGAAGACTCTCTTTGCTCCACGCAGGGGTTGTGACCATGCTAGAAAACGCAGCTGCAAAGAAAGATCTTTTAAAGATTGCAGAAGTTGACTTTTCAGCAAAGAATTAACAATGTTTCCCAAAAAGTCTCTCAGGGAAGTCTGTAAAGTAAATGATTCCCACAACATATCCTGAAAAGCGTCTGCATGCAAAGGAATGTGGATGTGAGAAGGATCTTCCCCACTTAGGCTCTGGCATCGTTTTCGTCCTGTGGAAACAAGTCTAACAATCATGTCAAGTAAAGTGGTCACTGGCTTTGAAAATGTGTGAGGTAAAAATACCCACTCTAGCACCCACAACTGTTGTTTATCAACACACCGCTGTGCTATTAGTGCATCTGGTTGGAATTCTGCCAGGATAAGGAAAAGCCTCAGCGGTAACTCTGCTTGTCGTCTGGATACAAAGGATGTCTGCATTTTATCTGCCACAAGTTGCAGTGCTTCACGGGCTTCTGGATTGAGTTTGTGAGGACACGTTAAACCTGCGTCTCCCTTAAGCAAATTAAATAAGGGTGACAGTTCCTCAGTGGAGGTACCAAGGGTAGGTCTGAGCCAATGAACAGTTCCTAATAATTTTTGCAAATCATTTAGCATTTCAATAGAGGTCCTCACCACAATGGGCTGAGGAACAATTTTCTGTCCAAATAATAGAAACCCCAGGTATTTCCAGGGTGGGACAGTTTGAACTGCTGCAATATAAAGACCAAATTTGTCAAAAGAAAGACGCAAAAAGGCAAAACAGTTTTGCAACACAAGAGTCATCTGCTACTAGCAGTGTATCATCCATATAATGATACAATGGAACTGTTGAAAACTGTGGCCACACCGGTTGTAAAGCACTTGCTACCACAACCTGGCATATTGTAGGACTGTTTGCAACCATCCTTGAAGCCCACCGTTGGTGCAGCCCGGAAACGTTGCAGGTCTAGGATCATTTCAGGAGACTCTAAGTCTCTGTTCAGGGAGCCATTTGCAACGTATGAACGATGCACGGTCCCCAGCCCTGGTACCACCAGCAACATTTATTGAAAGTGTACATAGCTTTTATAGTATTTTCACTCCCAGGTTAGAATAGCGTGAGCCTGGATAGCCAATAGTATAACTGCTGTGAGAAACAAAGCCCACTCCTCTTTTTTGGGGGTTTTAGAAATTTAATAAGGGACAATAGGAGATAAAGGTCACTTAAAGC
The DNA here is from genome assembly GCF_965178545.1 of Coloeus monedula. Classification (NCBI taxonomy): domain Eukaryota; kingdom Metazoa; phylum Chordata; class Aves; order Passeriformes; family Corvidae; genus Coloeus; species Coloeus monedula. The sequence continues at coordinate 2,170,344 of NC_138814.1, read as the reverse complement.
AAAACCGACAGTGCTGGGTGCTTGGCCGTGGCCAGAGGCACACAAAGTTACACAAACTTTCCGTTTATATGCTTTAACACTATACATATTAATAAACCACAATGCGTATGCATCATTTTTCTAAGAACTAATTTATGTTTCCTTAGAAAAGATTAACATAGTTCCTCCCCCGATCTGCCTTTTTAGACAATGTGTAACATGATCGTGAGGGTCTTCGGGGCTCTTCTTCGATGAAGGCTCAAGGTCTTCCTCGCATCTGAACTTTTCAACTTCGTCTTTGGAGCATGTGCAGTTATGGTGTTCCTTGGTCTTTCTGGATCTAACTGTTTTAACGTCTCCATTTTGTGGCTAATTGACTTCACATTTGCCAATTTCTCATTAGTACACCCTGCTGCTTCCCAAAATAGCTATACTTGCCTATTTTTGAGATTATTCACCTGCTGAGTTTCCGCTTATTTAAGCATTAAGCGATTAGTTAACCATATACCAGCTATTACATTGGATAGAAGGTTATGATTCAGGTTATATTTGTATCTTATAACTCAACCTATATAAGCATCTTGTAACTTTGACCCCGGTTAGAACATTAACTAGTTAATATCTGCGTAGCACAGTCATTCTTAACATAGTTGCACATAATATTTCCTAACATATTCTGATAGATAATATTTCTTAAATTTTACTACCTGTGAAAGCCAATGCTATAATAGCTGTTTATCACACTGGTCATACGTCTGCTAACCAGTAATATACGTGATCGAGTCCCTAATAGCAACCTCAGCCTTTCTTCCCTGAGACAAGTGCTTGTAGAACAATTTCTTCTGCAAAACTACTGTGCTTCTGCTACTTGTTCCATTTTACATCTCTCCTGCCTTGACTGAATAGTCCTTTCTTTCTAACAAAACCTCTTTGTTCTCTTATTACAACTTTTCTTTGTTTTCCTTCCCCACACAAAACACATCACAATACACCGTAGAAAAGGGGAGATCCCCCAATCCTCACTCCAAAACCCCCTCGGTGAGCCCCCCAATTCCACACCAATTTCCCCCGGGGACTCCCAGTCTCCCCACAACCTCCCCATCTCAGAGGGGGTCCCTGACACCACCAATGTCACCCCCAGGCCCTGCTTGGGGTGGAGGGGCTTCTCCTCTTCCTCAAGGGGATGGCGATGGCCTGGGGGGGAGCAAAGGCTGATGTTGTGGGCCCCTGAACCGTAAAACCACCACAAAACCGCCCTTTTCACCTCAAGTCATCCCCAATTCTGCCACCACAGGGGGTCTTCTCCTTCTCCTCTTCTTCCTCCTCCTCATCATCCATGGGTGTGGCAGGAACACAGGAGAGGCTGGGGTCCCTCCAAAACCCAACCCTCCCCTAAAACCTCACATACTCCCCTTTCTACCCCACTCCCCCGTTCCCCCCCAATCCATATTTTCTCCTTTCTCCCACTTTTTGGCCTCAAGGAGCCCCTTTTGCACCTCAAATCCTGCTCCCAAGCCCCCACATTCCTACTCTGCACCCCAGAAGGGGACCTTCTCACAACAGAAATCCACCATTCACACCCCAAATTCCTCCCAAGACCCCCAAATCCCCTCAATGCCCCCTCCCCTCCCTCGCCACGGCCCCTCCCGTCCACCGAATTCTCACTAATCCTGCTCTTCCCACCCCGAAGCACCCCGCACCCCCCCTTCTCCCTTCTCCCCTAACCCCACCTCCCCCTCACATCCCCTCTCCACCCCTCCAACCCCCCCAGACTGCCCCACAACCACCCCGATCCCCCCCGACCCTGCCCGGGCCCTGCCGCCAGCTGACCGCGCCTCTTCCGCTCCCTAGCGCCGCCTGCCGGGGGGGAGGACCCGCGTCCCGCTGCCTTGCCAGGCGGCACTGCCTGCCCGGCCGCGCTCCCTCCCGGAGCACCCCCGCTCCAGCCACGCCACGCCCCACCCACGCACTCAAGGCCGGCGGCGTCTCCGTGTCCCTGCCGCATCCCCCGACCTCGCTGCCCTTGGCCACGCACCTTCCTCTTCTGCCTCATCTCCCACACGAGAGCCCTGCTCAGCCCAGCCGCCTTTCTGCCTTCTCACTTTTACTGAAATCCCTTTGCAAGAATAAAACTCTTAGGATTTTCCATCGCCCCACTGTAGTCCGTTTCCTCCCATCAGTTCTTGCCAAGAGGCCGTTCCCTTCCGTGGGAAGCAAGGTGATAGGAATGTGACACGGCTTTGGATTCTCCAGGTCAGGGTCAGTGGTGTGGACCGCCAGAGCCAACAGCGCACAAGCGAACCCTCTGCGTGCTGGCACCACCCGAGAACTGCATGGGGAGAGCAGCTGGACTTCCAGGAACACACGATTGGACACGGAGATTTCCAGCGGCGTGGCAAAGGCACAACAGGAGCTGATAACTGGGGCAGGAACAAATTCTGAGGGTAGTAGGCAAAGACGGGGGACCACCAAAAGCAATGGTGCAAGGACTTGCTGTGGCCATGGCAGTGTTAAGGAACAATCCAGTGTGACATTGCAGAGTCCCTCTGGGAGAAATCCCAAGGCCACAGATTTTAGCTGCTGGGACTGGAGCATATTCACAGCAGCGGCTCCAGTGACTCCACGCATGCCAACTTGAGTCCCCACGGAACCACTCCCACAGTCACACCAGGTTTCCTCACTGCTTCAAGCCCAGCTTTGCCATGGCCGAATCTCAGATGTCTTGTTCCACAAAGCCATTTATTCATGGTGCAGTAACACAGAAACAGCTCGAGCTGCTGAATCCAAGCAGGACCCCAAACAAAGCACCCCTGGGCTCCTGTCATTTGTCCCACCATTTTCCCGTTTTTATTCATGTTTCCCACCCTTTTCCCCTCAAGTTTCCCACCATTTTTCCTCTCACGCTTCCCACCCTTCCATCCCCTCACATTTCCCATCATTTTTGGCCTCATGTTTCCTGCCCTTTTTCCCTTTATGTTTCACACCCATGTTTCCTCCTGTTGCCCTTCTCTGTCCCTCACGTTTCCCGCCCTTTTTCTCCCCTCATGTTTCCCGCCATTTTTCCCCCTCAGGTTTCCTGCCTTTTTCTTCCCTCACATTTCCCGCCTTTTTCTCCCCTCACCTTTCCCGCAATTTTGTCCCCTCATATTTGCCATTTTTTACTTCACATTTTCCACCCTTTTCCCCCTCATGTTTCACACCCTTTTCCCCTCACATTTCCCCCCGTTTTCTCCCCTCCTGATCCTGCCCTTTTTTCCCATCATGTTTCCTGCCCACAAGTCTCCCTTTCCTCTTGAGTTGTCCACTCATGCTGGGTGTCTCCGTGTCCATCCACCTGGCTGTCATCACAGGCCTTGCTCTCCTTTGTCATCCATAACGTTTGGCAGCTCAGGGCTCTGGCTTTCTTTCATTGCTGGTTTTAGTCAATTGTTCATAACTCAACCTGTGACCTTTCACTTTTTAGCCTGCAGTTCTCCTCTCCATCCTGCTGCAGGGGAAAGGGGAGGGGGAGTGCGAGAAGGGAGCAGTGCATGATTTGGAGTGTTTCAGTGGGAGCACCATAGTGGGGGAACTGGGGTGTCACAAAGGGCCCCCTGTGACCCGCCACCTGCCCCTAGCAACAGCTCAAAGGGTTTGTTGACGTGGAACCAGCGCCCAGCCTGCAGTGTCCGGCAGGACAGCGACGGGACAGGACGGGAGCACACAGCTGGCGAGAAGCCCGCTGGTTTTAGCTCATGTCTTGCTCTGCAGCAGGGAGTAAGGTATTAAACCAAACCTTGCCCCTTGCCTATTCTCAGAACTTCATCTCCATTCAGTAGAATGGAGAAGAGACCTCCAAGCCAGCCCACGGTGGCCTGGGAGGAGGACGCGGCTCTTCAGGAGAGCAGCTCAGCAGCGGAGCCCACCGAGGTGACCACGGTGCAGCCATTGCAGCCCAGTGAGTGAGGGGCCCTGTGGGACTGGGCAGGGCTGGGATCAGGTTTCCCCGGCACACGGGCAGATGGGGATCACAGGGGTGGGAGTGATGCCGGAGTGCCAGAGCTGCTCGGGGCAGGACACCAGCCCCGGCACAGCCTGTGCCGAGGAGGGGGAGAGCAGAGGGGGCCCCAGCTGCTGCTCTGGAGCGTGGGCAGCGAGGGTCAGTGGCTGGCAAGAGGCAGTGGTGCTGTGGGATGCTGGACGTGTCCCTCTCGTCTGCCAGAGCGCTCCTCAGCCCGGGGCACTGGGCATTGCCCTGCCATGGTGTGCTCCAGCAGGGCAGCTCCTCTGATGGGCATCCTCCAGTCGGGAGCTGCACTGAAAGGCTGTGCCAAGGGAACGGGCACAGCCTGGGCAGAGGGCAGATCTCCTTCCTCTGCTCTCTCCTCTCCCCTCACCCTCTTCAGCTCTCTCTTCTCTCCCCCTCCATTAGATGCTGTGTATGGACAGGAAGCCATGGACTTCATCCAGGCCTTTGCCAGCAGCCCCGACCAGGTACCCACGGCCTGCTGGACAGCGGCTGTGCCCGGCCAGGGGTGCTGGCTCTGCAGAGCAGCTGCTCCCACAGGGCACTGCACCCTAAGGGCTCTGGTCCTACTGGAGGGGTGTCCTCGCTTCACGCTGCCCTGTTGTCTCTGTCCTCCAGCTCCAGGATGAGGACCTGAAGCTCAAGTTCCTCGACGGCATCTGTATCCTGTGCAGAGCTGCCAAGGACTGTGGCTTCTGCAAGGACCTGGATGCTTTCTACCACAAATACAAGCTGGGAGAGAAGATCCAGGTGAGGGGGCACCCGGCAATCTGGGGAAGGGAGCAACGAGCCCCAGCAGCCAGTGAGGGCAGTGCGTGGGCAGGGCAAGGCTCTGGTGGCACTGGGTGCTGGCAGCTGCCAGGTTGCAGCCCAGCTGTGCTCTGCAGGTGCTGCTGCAATTGGAGCCCAAGTACGAGATTTGCACGGAGGTGCGGCGGCTGGCCATGCTCGCTATTGCCGGACTGAGGTACCGGCCCATCACACCTGCAGACCCCTGCCCAGCACTCTGTGCCCACCTGCCCATCCCTCCTGGAAGCCCAGCCCCAGTGCTGCAGGAGACCTTGAGACACTGCTCCCAGCACCGGTGGCCAGCTGGGCCCCTCTCTCTTTGCAGCACGCTGGGGATGGTGCTGGAGAACAGAAGAAAACTCTTAAGACTCTGCTTCGACAGCATCTTTTTCCTTCCCCCAAGCGGGGAAATGACGAGCCGGGAAGCGTCTCTGTATTCTCAGGTAAGTGCTGGGTGAACTGGAGGAGCCTCCAGTCTGTCCAGGCTGCTCCCGACCAGCCCGTGCTGCCTAAGGACCAAAGATCCAAGGCAGGCCACGGTCTCAGCTTCGTTTTCCTACCCTCATCCCTTCATGCCTTGCCAGGCTCCAGCCACCTCCGGCAATGCCGGCTGCTCTGCCCCCCAGCACACGGCCTGCTCCTGTGTCCCTCCCCTCACACTGGCACTTCAGATCAGTCTCCTGGGAGTGGGAGGGACAGCAGAATCACAGCCACTGCTCTCTGTCGTCCTTGCAGACCCTGCATGCCATGGACACCATGCTGGAGGTGATGGTGTTCAGCTCTCCTGCCTCCAAAACCAGCAAGATGCTGCAGGACGTCTTGGAGGTCTGGCCTGTGCACAGAGTGGGGGTCGAACGACTGTTCCTCACTTAGGAGGGGAAGGAGCCCGGGCTTGTGTCCAGTCTTGTCCTGGCTCCTGCCAAATGAACCCTGTCCCGGCCAGAACCAGGACATTCCCCCAGTGCTGTGCAGGCAAGAGCGCACTGCGGGGAGGCTGCCCAGCTGGCCCAGGGAAGCAGAGGCTGGCCCCAGGCGCTGCTGGAGCACAAGGAGCAGAGGGCAGCCCCTGCCTTCCTTGCTGCCCACCAGCTTTGCCTGGGGCCTTTGTGCCAGGCCTGCCAGGGCCCCCAGGGGCAGGATCCCCCCTGAAAGCTCTGCCTGAGGGCACAGGAAGTCTGGAGGGAGGGTGCAAGTGTGTCTCATGAGTGCGGCCCTGCCACTGCTGCTGCTGGAGTGGGCGTCTGCTCACGGGGCTCACCTGCAGCTTCTCTCTTCCCAGGTTCTGCTGCACTACTGCCTTTATGACACCGTGGCTGTGCAGGAGAGGCTCATGGGCAGGGTCAGGCTGCTGAGCCATTTGCTGGCCGACTCTTCCACTGTGCAGGTAAGGACCGGGCACCCTCCAGCCAGGCCATCTCCCCATCCCTGTGCCCTGGCACAGCCACAACTCCAAGGTGCCTGCAAGGCCTCAGCTGCCCACCCTCAGACCTTCTGCTCTTCTGCCTGCCTCCCCCAGGCTGCCCAAACTGAGGACAGCGGTGCTGCCAGCAGACAGGGCCGGATCCCAGTCCTCGGGAAGCTGCTGGGCCATCTCTTTTTCAAGTTATTCAGGAAAGAAGAAACCAGCTTGATGGCACTGGACATTCTCTGCTTCCTCTTGACGTTCCTCTCTGAGCAGAAATGTAAGAGAAGCTGTGGTGGGCGGCATCCCCCGTGCACCGCCACATGCCCAGATACAGCTGCTTGTCTTCCTGGGTCTTGCAAAGGCTCCTTGTTGTGCTTGGTGCAGGTGGCACCATGTCCCCAGAGCTGCTGTCACCTCTGCTCCTGCCCCTCGCTCTCTGCCAGGCTCTTGATGCTCCCGTGTAGCCGAGCTGCTCCTCCGCACAGGACTCAGCCCCAATCCGCCCCTTCCCCATGTCCCCTGGTGAGCTCGTGTCCTGCCCTGCCACCCTCCAGCCCGCAAGCCCTTCCCCCTGAGCAGTACTGCAGCCACGGTGTAACTGGGAGCTGCATGTGGAGCTCCAGGGGCTCAGAGCTTCCCAGGCCAGCTTCACTGGGTACGGACACTGGAGGCAGCTCCCCCTTTCCACCAGTGCCCACCACCTCCTCCCATGACCGACTGCTCCCAAGCCATTCCTGCATCCCGACGCTTGCCGGGGTTGGGTCGGCTGCTGGCACAGCGGCTGTATCTCAGCCGCACATTGGTGTTTTCCCTCTCTTTAGGTGCCACACCACCAGCGGTTCGTGCCCAGCTCCCAGCATACTGGCAATCTGAGATCACCTCCCTGCTGGATACGCCCAGCTCCTGGAGAGTTCAGGTGACCAGCCCTCCCCCTTGCTGGGCCTCTCATCTGTGGCATCAGCAGGGGATTGGTGTGCACAAAGGGGCGCAGAATCAGCGGGGCTGACCCTGGCGAGAGGCTTCCCACTGTCCCCGAGCAGGGAACACTGCGGTGTCCCAGCAGCAGCAGAAGCAGCAGCTCCAGCCCTGCTGGCCACCAGCGAGCCCTGGGTCTCTGTAGGGCGCGTGCCGCATGCCTGAGAGCCCAGCCCTCCTCCTTGTCATGGGGCCCTCTCATCCTCCCCTGCATAGGGACTGTGGGCACTGCTGCCAGCTTTCCTGCGGCCACTGCCGCCAGCACTGCCCGGCACCTCTGGCCAGGGCTGCTCGCACTGCCCAACTGAGCAGAACCCTTTGGGCACTGGCTGGCACTGGCCTCCACTCCCTTCCTTCCTGCCACAGGCCTTTGGGAGATACCTCAGGCCAGCTGAGAGGACGGGCATCGTCCTTGTGGCCATTGAGATCCTGGGCCGCTCCAGCCTCCTGGACAAGAAGGCGCCCAAGGAGTTTCTGCAGGTGGCCATGGAATTCCCTGAGCTGTGGCTGATGGATGTAAGTGGCCTGTGGCTGGATTGCTCTGCCCTTGAGCCCTGACAGGTTCCTCCCTCCCTCCCTCCCATAGCCAGGATTGGGGGGAGTGCCTGAAACCACCTTGAGGCAGCAGAGAGTGCGTTAGGATCCCACTTCTGACACCCAAATAATGGTAGGATCTGGTCATTTAAAAATTCCTCGGCCAAAATTAAGGTGCAAACAAGACCACATGCCAAGGCCAACAGTACGGATTTCATTTAAGAGTAAATGGGAGATAGAGAGAGAGGGGGAATGAGGAAGAGACACAAACACACACACACATTACTTAGAAAGATGGTCACCCGCACACGGGTCCCTGCGGCATCCCCCCTGGCCCTTCTTCTTCTGATCCTCTTGGTGGTGGGGATTTCCAAACACCCCCCTCGCCTGTCTTCCCTCCAGGTGCCAAAAGTTGTGAGACACATCTTTGAGCACTGTGATGAGAAAATCACAACAGCCGCTCACAGCTTTCCCACACTGCTTGACCTGATGGCCAGTAAGTGGCCTCGGCGAGTCGTCGTGACAGCTCTGAAGGTCGCCCCAATATTCAGGTACTGGCCCTGACCGCCCAGAGGGCTTGTTCCCTATGGGGAGAGGGACCCCGAGACTCTCTGGCTGCCAGACACAAGAACACTGCAGCACCCCCCAAAGCAAGCGGGGCCCTCCATCCCACCATGCTCAGCCCAGGCCCACAGCAGCCAAAGCTGGCTGGGCCAGCCCAGAGCCAGCACGCTGCTCCCAGTCCCACCGGGAACACCCCGTCAGCCATGTCCACCTGCCCAGGCTGGGCCCCTGCGCACCCCAAGTCCTGCAGGGCTGGCCCAGGCCACACTGCAGTGGCCGAGGCAGCCCTGCTGACAGCGCTCTGCCTTGCAGCGACAAAGTCTGTCTGTGGAAGGCCATGTTCTCCATGCACCAGACTCTGGAGGAGGTTTTGAAGGAGCTGCACGTGAAATTCTGGGACCGGCAAAGGAACATCTCTCAGCAGCAGAAGTCCTGCCTCGCTTTCTTGGCTGTGAGTCATCAGGAAAAGCCCATGTGCCCTTGCCCTCCGCTGCCGGTGGGAAGCGGGAGCTGAGCCAGGACAGCCCTGCCAGCTCTGCCCAGGCTCTCTGCCGCTTCCTTCCAGATGCTGGCCTCTGATGATGTTGTAGAGAACAAAGTGGGTCCATTGTACAAAGCCTTGAGACTTCTGAGGTCGCCAAGAATGGAAGTGGTCTCTCTGGTGCTCAGGGCCCTTTTGACGCTGTCGGAGAGAGCTGAGACGGTGAGCAGGCTGCTCTCAGGGGCAGACATGTGGCACCTGGACTCTGAGGCCTCGGGGAAGGTGGTGGCTTGGCCTGGGCTGCGAGTCAGGTGCTGGGGTGACTGCTCCAAACGCCCTGCCTGCCATGGGATGGCCTGGAGGCTGCCTGGGGAGCTGACCAGGCACAGATGTTCTCAGGGAATGGAAACTGTCTTTCATACAGGCACGAAAAATGAAGGGCCTCCTGTCCGAGTTGCTGAAATTCCTGTGGCATCGGTCTTGGGACATTTCGGTGATGGTCATGGACATCTTCCAAAACGTGCTGGGGCACCTGAAGAAGAGAGAGGCCAGCGCCATGATTGTGAAAGCGGTGCAGAGGCTCTGGCACCTCTTTGACGCCGTAAGGCTGATGTGGGAGCCTGAGCCCCGCAGCAGGGCCCTGGGCAATGACAGCTGCCCTGCAGCCCAGCCCTGCAAGGAGCACTGGCAGCAGGCCCCGCTCTCTGGGCTCCCCTGGGATGGATTCTGGGCCTTGCAGCCCAGCGCTGATCCTGCCCGCTCTGGGCTGTGAGCCCGCAGCATCACCCCTCACCTCAGGCACCTCAGCTCAGCCCCTCCTGGCCGCGGGCAGGGAGCCGCTGTGTGCGGAGCTCACCTTTCCTCCTTCCTACCAGGAGGAAGACTTTGTGCGGGAGCACTCCATCCGCCTCTTCAGAGACCTGCTGGGCAAAACGGCGTGGATGGACAAGAAGGCCATGAAGGAAAAGGCCTGGAAAGTCCTGGTCCGGCTCCTGCTTCACATGAGTGACCAGGCCCCCAGCGTGGCCAAGGTACCCATGTCTAGGCTGAGCTCTGACCAAGAGAGGCGTGGCTGACACCCCCTGGGGGGGTCCCGAGCATCAGGGCAAGGGCTGCTGGCAGCGGGCAGCGTTCCCCCAGCACAGCCCCTGGGAACCAGCGCCAGCAGGGCCAGACAAGCTGGCACGGCCATTTCCATCTCTGCCCTGCCTGCTCCAGCAGGGCTCGGCAGCAGCCCAGCACCACCGAGGCCTGGACACGTGTGTCCCCAAAGGCTTCTCAGCTGTCCCCACAGGTGTCCCTGCAGGGCTTTGCACCTCAATCCCTGCTGCCCAGGCCCGTCCCCAAGAGACCCCTGGACACTTTGGCGAGGGCATGTCCCAGCTTCCTAAGGGCGCGGTCACCCCAGGAACAAAGCCCAAGGCTCCTTCCACAGGCAGGCCCTGGTGCCACCTCCCAGCTTCTGTCCCACAGGCATCTACAGAAGCCGTTCTGGCTATAGCAGAGCTCCTCAAGTGGAAAGAGCTCAAGCAGCTGGCGCAGACGGAGCAGACGTGGAGGATGGGCGAGTGCTTGGTGAGGACGAGACCCAGGCTGGACGAGGGCTGCCCACAACACCGTGCCGGGGCTGTGAGCTCTGCAGCTGGGACTCCCCAGGGCTGTTGCGGCCCAGAGCGCCCAGCCTGGAGCTGCAGCCTTGCTCCTGTCTCGGGAACAGGAGTCTCCTCTAGGCCCATGTTCCCTTCCTTCCCCCAGCATGAGGGAGGGCTCTGAGCCATGGGGGTGCTGGCAGGAGGGGCTGATCTGACCAGCTGGGGCCCTCTGAGTAATGCCCACGGCCTTGTGCTCCCTGCAGTTGGCCAAGGAGAGCAGCAGGGCCGAACAGTTTGTGTTGGACAGCCAGCCCTACCTGTGGAGCCCTCAGGCCCCCATGCGAGAGGCGGCCCTCAGGTTCATTGGTGAGTCCCAGCCCCCAGGGTCCCTCTTTGGGCAGCCTGGCCCCGTCCCCCCAGCCCTGGGGCTGACACGGGCAGGGCCTCGGCCTCCCTGTGCCCCCCTGCCAACACAGGTGGCTTTGGTGGCCACCTTGCCAGTGCCACCCCCGGGCTGCTGAGGGGGTCAGGCAGGGCCGGGAGCCACGCTGCTGGGAGCACGCTGGGGAGCAGGGGCTGACGGAGCTCTGTGCCCAGGGCTGGCTGCGCGGCACCTGACAGAGCAGAGTGAGGACACCGTGGCTGAGGTGCTCTGGGGTGAGTGGGGAGCCTGGGCTCAGGGGAGCTGAGGCGTCTCTGCACACACGGGGGCTCATCTGGGCTCTCTTTCTGTCATAGAGCTTGACAGACTGCAAACAGGAGACAAGGATCCCGCCATCTGTTCCCTGGCAGTTCAGACCAGCTTGGTCCTGAAGTCTCCAAGGAAGCAGCGAAGATCAGGATTCTCCCTGCGTGCGCTGTGCTGCTGGTGCCGCTGAGCAGAGAGGGACCTTGATGTAAGGCTTGGCAGGGACACAAACTCAAACACCTGCTGAATGATCAGGTGTGAAAAGGATGCCCTGGCTTTCTAAGGTCCTTCTCAAAGCGCAAGCCGGCATTTCCATGACTGCTGACTCTGCCATTGCCCTGACCAGGAGGGACCCATTCCCCCCAGCCCCTGAGCATGGCGTGAGGTGGTCTAGAATAAGCCCAGGGTCATGGCCAGTCCCCTCCTGGCTCCTGCCAAATGGCTCAGCTGCCGGCCCTCAGCCCTTCTGCTCTTCTGCCTGCCTCCTCCAGCCTGGTCAAAATGAGGACAGAGGTGCTGCCTGTGGACAGATCCAGATCCCAGGCCTGGGGAAGCTGCTGGCACATCCATTCAAGTCACTCAAGAGAGAAGAGACCACTTTATGGCTCTGGATGCTCTCTGTGCCCACTTCAAGTTCATCTGTCAGCAGAAAGGTAAGAGAAGCTGTGCTGGGCTGCATCCCTGCGCACGGCCGCATCGCCCCGATGCATCTGCTCGTCTTCCCGGGCCTTGCGATGGCCCCTTCTGTGCAGACACGGGGCTCATGTGGGCTCTGCTTCTGGCACAGAACTTGAAATACTGCGGGCCAGAGAGAAGGATCCTGGGCGCTCAGACCCGCCTGCCTAAAATCCTGCGAGAGGACTCGGTGTGCCTGGATCCAAGCCCAGCCACAGACCTGTCCAAACTGTATATAGTTCTAGAAAGTTAATTACCTTCTAGATATAATTTATATAAGTTAACCATATCTATAAATTATATATTTGATAAATATATCTAATATATGAAAATTATGAGTCAATAAAATATATAGATTATATCTATTATGTCATGTATATAAATTCTATATAGTATGAATACATATTCTATATATTAGCTATATATATAGAGATGAGCTTTTCAAATAAAAGAAACAATGTCTTGAAATCGATTACAGAAATGATAATGACTGCAGCACACAGCTCTATCTATGAGTATAGTGCACCATTTTTGAAGCAATATGGAAGCAATTATGTTAAAGCTAGCAGACTTGGGAGGAAAAGTGAGAATTGTGGGTGGGAAATGTGCGGGGAGAAAAGGGCGGGAAACACGAGGGGACAAAATGGTGGGGAAACATGAGGGGAGAAAAGGGCGGGAAATGTGAGGGGAGAAAAGGGTGGGAAATGGAACGCAAAAAAGGACAGGAATCTTGAGTAAAAAGGATGGGAAATGCGAGGAAGAAAGAGTGCGAAACCTAGGGGAGAAAAGGTGAGAAACATGAGGGACAAAATGATGGCAAATGTGAGGGAACAGAAGGGCAGGAAGTGTGAGGGGGAAAAATGGTGGGAAACGTGAGGGCGGGAAAAAAGGTGGAAAATGTCAGGGGAGAAAAGAGCAGGAAATGTGTGGGGGAAAAGATGGGAAACGGGAGGAGAAAAAGATGGGAAATGGGAGGAAACATGGGGGTGAAACATAAGGGGAAAAAGGCAGGAAACATGAGGCCAAAAATGATGGGAAATGTGAGGGGACGGAAGGGAGGGAAGCGTGAGAGGAAAAGTGGTGGGAAACTTGAGGGGAAAAGGGTGGGAAACATGAATAAAAATGGGAACATGGTGGGACAAATGACAGGAGCCCAGGGGTGCTTTGTTTGGGGTTGTCTTGGGGTGACCTTATGATGTGTATCCCATATCGCTGCCTATGCCCAGGAATTAATTCCTGTGCCTTTCTATGCCTCTTAACTGAGCCTGAGAGGGGGAAGGAAAAAACGGAGCAAAACTTTTGCAACGCAGTTTGCAGCTTGTTCAAGGTCACACACAGATAGCAATCGGTTTTCCCCGCTGCGGCAGGGGAGGGAGGAAGCACCCGGCTTGCTGCGCCCAGAACAGGTTTTTTGGCCAGTGGTTCAGCTGCTTTGTTCTCCGGAGACAGACTGAGAGTTGAATTTTTTCCTTCTCTGCAATATCGGATTTTCTCCCTTTTCTACTGGACTGCTTGATTGCTTTAACATCAGAACACATCGGGAGGACTTTCCACCGGGCACAGAGGGCCTGGCCCTGAGGACTCTCTGAGGAGACCAAAGGCAGGACTCTAATGCTTTCCCAGGGTTTGCCTCCACAGCAAAAGATTTTACCATTTAACATTATTTTCCTTTCCCATGTGTTTGTTAAAGAAACAGTTTTATCTTCTTCACTTTCCTTCGAGGAAACTTTATTTTTTCCCGAACCTGGTGGGGGAGGGGTGGTTGTGCCTTCTCTCAGAGGATCTATTTCTAAATTTGGCCAAACCGGTACAGGGGTCCTGCTTGGATTCAGCAGCTCGAGCTGTTTCTGTGTTACTGCACCATGAATAAATGGCTTTGTGGAACAAGACATCTGAGACTCGGCCATGGCAAAGCTGGGCTTGAAGCAGTGAGGAAACCTGGTGTGACTGTGGGAGCAGGGACGCGTTGGGTCACTGGAGCTGCTGCCGCTGTGAGGGGGCTCCAGTCCCAGCAGCTAAAATCTGTGCCCTTGGAGGTTCTCCCAGAGAGACTCAACAAGCTCACACTGGATCGGTTCCTTAACACTGCCATGGCCACAGCAAGTCCTTGCACCATTGCTTTGGCTGCTTCCCTCTTTGCCCACTCCCCTCAGAGTTTGTTCCTGTCCCAGTTATCAGCTCCTGTGCTGCCTTTCCCACTCCGTTGGAAATCTCCAATCACACAGTTGTGTGTGCTCGGAACCCGAGCTGCTCTCCCCACGCAGTTCTCGGGTGGTCTCAGCACACAGGGACAGGTGGGCTCAGGTCCCTGGGACAAGGGCCCCACGCCATGCAGCTCCATCACGGATGAGCTTGGGATTGGGGCTCCCTGGGGTGGTTTGGGGGTCTCAAGTGAGAGGTTCTGCAGTAGTTCCAGGTGAGGGGGTTGGGGGATCCTGGAGGAAGGTTGAGAGTCCCCATTGGATTTGGAGGTCCCAGGGGCTTTTAGAGGTGCTCCAGAAAGTGGTTGAGTGGCCCCAAGGGCATTTGGGGGGCAGAGGAGGGGTAGAACTGGGGACTCAAGGAGGTATTTGGAGGACACCGGAGGGGGATTGAGGTTCCCAGGGAGAGTCTGGGTGGACTTGGGGGGGTGGTTCCAGGGGGGGAAGTTCAGGCAGGGTTCAGAAAGGGAGGGTTGCGGGAGTTTGGGGGATTTTGGGGGTCTGGGGTGGGTTTAGGGCTGCCAGCGAAGGCTAGAGGGGTTCCAGATGAGGGCTTGGGGGATCCCAGAGAAGAGTTTGGGGGGTGCCAGGGGGGGTTTTGGGAGTCTCAGACCCTCCCAAGTTATGTGACTCCCCAGTGTGAGACCTCCCAAGTATGATCTCCCTCAAATTGTAAGCCCCCCAGTCGTGCAACCCTCCAGGAATTTGACCCCAAGACAGAAACCCCAAACTCACGGAAACGCCCAAAATCTGAACCCCATTCCCATGATCCCCCCAAGCTGTGACCCTGAAATCTGAGCCCCTACAAATTGTGACCCCCAACATCTGACCACCCCAAGTCATGCAATTCCCCACAAATTGAGACCCCCATCATGTGAGTGTCTAATCTGCTCCCCCAGGGCTGTGTGACTCTCCCACTCCTACCACACCCCCAAGTCATGGCACCCCCCCAGTCTGAGCCCCCGCCACTCTGAGTCCCCCACTCTGAGCTCACCCAACTCCACTGACCCCTCCTCCCATTTGGGGCCCACATAAGTCAAACAAACCCCCCAGAGTCCAAACTCCCCAACATCTCACCCCCATTCCCATGACCCTCCAAATTGCGTCACCTCCCATTCTCAGCCCCCCACAAGCCGTGTGGCCCCCTCAAACCTGACCCCTCCCATTCCCACCTATACCCAAAATCTGAAGCCCCTCAAATCATGCGACTCCCCCACATTCCCACCCCCTCACATCCCCTGCCCCAATTCCCCCATGGTCCTGCCCCCACCACCTCCAAAATATCCCCAAACCCCCTCCAACTCTCACCTTTTTCCCCTCTTGCTTAAAAAACTCTCGCGGAGCTTCAGGAATGATAAAAAGCTCTCGCCAACACCCACGACCGCAACGTAGGAATGATGCACGCTCCCCAGTCGTGGTATAACTGGAAACATTTATTAAAAGTCCACATAGCTTTCATTATATTTTCACTATTTGAGAACACAATCTTATTGAGCATGTGCAGAAAGCAGGAGTGAAAAGCTCAAGCCCAAGGAAGGCTTATGAGCCTTCGTCCAAAACGACCACCAGGAGGCTGACGACCGCCTCGTGCAGAAACCGCCCATGTGCTACAAGGGCTGACATCATCATCATGTGATTAGAAAATATGTTGCACTATGAAGGTTAGGAAAGTAGAATGGGTGCATTCAGTACAAAAGTGTAAAAGCTAGTACTGTGTGAAGAATGGACGAGTGAGTTTGTGGTGGAGCTATCCCCCTCACTCCCGGCATCGCATAAACAAATACCTGCTCTCTAGGCCTTATCCTATGGAGCACTGTTTGCTTGCCTAGGTTTCAGGCATCAATACAAGAAAATATACATGCCAAACATGTATAAGTATATAGTATAGAGTATATAGTATATAGTATATAGTATATATAGTATTAGTATACATAGTATATATTATATATAGTATTAGTATATAGCTCTAAGCCCTACTAGAGTGAAACCAATGACATGTTTAACCCAACGTCCAAAACGGAACCTTCCCAGCCAGGAGAAGAGGCCAAAAGGATCCCATCCCTGCTTTTGCTGCAGTTCTCCAGACAGCTCCTTCAATTCCTGCATGCTTTTGGGAATGGATTCCCAATGGTCACTCAGGTTCATACAGCACATTCCATCAAAGTCTTCACATCTGTGTCCCTGGGCTAGCAACAAAAACTCTATTGCTGCTCTACTTTGCAATGTTGCATGACGTACACAGTCGACATCTGTTAACAATCCTGTTAAAGCATTACTGGTAGCGTTCCTTTCCCTCGCAAGCCAACAGCCTGGTTTATTAATTGTGATCAAGGCCTGTGCCGTACCAACAGAGGCAACTAAGGAACTAAAAATTCTTTTTGTAGGATTCCAGAATTTAACCTCAGAGTTACAGTCAGGGCCAAGTGATTGAACATCACGCTTATTTTGCCTATGTCGCAGTGTCCAATTAGTTAGTGCTTCGAGATTGGGATGAAACATGGTTAAACAAACAAAAGTAATGGACCTCGCACTGCTTTTCCTGGAATGCCTTCCCATGCTCTGTTGCCACATATCAAAAATATGTTATCGGGCAGGCTGATTGCATTGGTCCCCGTTGCGACTTGGGAGGGAGTAGTGACATTGCACCAGGCAGAGGCATCACGGTAAATGCCAGTGCCGCTTCTATCAACTCCTGTGTTGTCTGTGTTTGGATCGTTAGCATAATTAGGGTAGAAACACACAGGAGCTTTTATAGACCCGAGCACATCCAGCTCTTGCGGCCACAGTGAGAGAGCAGAAAAGTTATTTATTTTTCTCATGCCTCCATTAGCATTGCCCAAATGCCATCCCACAGACTGGCCAGCATCAGACTGCCGGGATCCCAAACACGCCCACGACGATCTCTGCTTACCTGCAGTTGTACAATCACGTGTCCCTGTCTGATTGTAGAACTTGTTCCATTCATCCTTTGTCAAAGGAATGCCAACCAGACATGTCTGAAATGGATCACTAGCACTGGTCATGGAAATACAAAGGCTAGGTTGCTAAATTGCTTTGGCTAATGGCAGCCAAACATTGCTCTTGGGTTGTGGGACCCGTGCTTCATTCACAATCCTCGAGAATCCGCTGAGGATGGCAAAAAAGGCTTCCCATGTTGTGCCAGAACTCATTGTAACTGATTAGCAAACTAAAATTGAGCTGCCTTCAAGTCTTCATTCCTGCTGCAGCGGCTTTGATGTTCTTCGCAGGTAACCAATAGGGTCCTGGGGATAGAGAAACACAGCCACAACCACGTCCCCACGTTAGCAAAGGCACGGGGCCTAACCATTGTCCGCTCTGCAGACCTTTATAATAGACAGGCGGTTGAGAATCCCTTAAGGTATCACGGGAACACCTTCTCTCACTTGCTGGAAATATTTCAAAAGTTTAAAACAAATGTTGCTTTGTCCCAGTTGTTCCTGAGCTGTTATACCAAGGGGATCCCCCCTTCTTTTTGTTTAAGAAGCATTTTCGTTAAAAGGGCATGAGTGCGTTCCACAACAGCTTGACCTGTCGAGGAATGAGGTACGCCAGATACGTGACGTATACCCCAAGAGTGAAAAAAGGTTTTCACTGATTGGGAGACATGTGCTGGACCATTATCAGTTTTTACTACCTTTGGGACTCCTAAGGTGGCAATAGCTCACAACATGTGCTTAATGACATCTCTTGCCTTTTCCCTTTTATGAGCGGAGGCAACAAAAGATTTGGAATAAGTGTCAGCTGAGACATGCACGTATTTTAAGGTGCCAAAAGAAGAAATGTGGGTAACATCCATCTGCCAGACTTCCTTGACCCATAACCCTCTCGGATTTGTACTTACCGTGGTAGGTAAAGGAGTTGAGTGTGCACAACCAGGGCAAGAATGAACAATTTGTCTGCCTTGAGAAAACGTAAGATCAAATTGTTTACTCAAAGCTTTTGCATTCTGGTGATAGAATTCGTGGGACACCTTTGTCTGGGCAATTTGAGTTGGAACTGCTGCCATCATTGTTAGAGTGTCTGCGACTGCATTGCCTTGCACCAGAGGCGCAGGCAAAGATGAGGGAGACCTAAGATGCGTAACATAATGTCCTCGGTTACAATGTAAGATGGAACCAAAAGTATGTATTCCATTATCATCGTCACAAGCTCTTAAAGCAGGTGGGGCTGTGCTTTTTGTCTCCTACCATGACTCATCCCTGATAACTCTCTCCGGGGTCTATCTCTGTTTAATGGCATGTCAAGCACCCACCACATGACTCACAGAATTACATCAGCCCATTGGGAGATGCTCTGCCCAGGGGGAGCAACCAAGCATTCCCACCTGCATATAATCTGGCCTTTGGAACAGCACAAGCAGCCCTTCCCTGCTGGATTCCCAGAGGACAAGAGCTGCATAACCACCACTGGACCTTCAGAGGAGGACCAGACCTTTCTACAGGATCACCACTTCAACAGAACCACTTCAGGAGGACTGCAGCCACTGCTTCATCGCACTGCTACCACCACCCTGCCCGGCAGGCTGTCAGCTCGTATCCTGACTCTGTCAGGTTAAGCCAGTATTTCTGTACTATTGCCTTGTTATGTATACTACTAAAGAACTGTTGTTCCTATTTCTCATATAATTGCCTGAAAGCCCCTTCATTTCAAAATTATAATAATTCACAGCGAAGGGGCTTACATTTTCCATTCCAAGGGAGGCTCCTGCCTTCCTTAGCAGACACCTGTCTTTCCAACCAGACACATAAAAACAACACGATCGGCCTTGAACAGAATTTTACTGAGTAGACAACAGAACCAACAAATTCTTGCTTTAAGTAGGAATGTTCAATATGGCTTAGAATGCCAACTACGTATAAGCAACCTGATATTAGGTTGAACGGTTCATTTGAAACAATCGCAAAGCCTCTACGGCGGCTGCTAATTCTACCAGCTGTGTTGGCCCTGGCTGAAAAATCACAGAGTTTTCCCAATCCCCTGTGGAATTTTTCCAGGCAACAACTGCTTTCTCAGTTTTCCCAGAGCCATCGATGAAGACTCTCTTTGCTCCACGCAGGGGTTGTGACCATGCTAGAAAACGCAGCTGCAAAGAAAGATCTTTTAAAGATTGCAGAAGTTGACTTTTCAGCAAAGAATTAACAATGTTTCCCAAAAAGTCTCTCAGGGAAGTCTGTAAAGTAAATGATTCCCACAACATATCCTGAAAAGCGTCTGCATGCAAAGGAATGTGGATGTGAGAAGCATCTTCCCCACTTAGGCTCTGGCATCATTTTCGTCCTGTGGAAACAAGTCTAACAATCATGTCAAGTAAAGTGGTCACTGGCTTTGAAAATGTGTGAGGTAAAAATACCCACTCTAGCACCCACAACTGTTGTTTATCAACACACCGCTGTGCTATTAGTGCATCTGGTTGGAATTCTGCCAGGATAAGGAAAAGCCTCAGCGGTAACTCTGCTTGTCGTCTGGATACAAAGGATGTCTGCATTTTATCTGCCACAAGTTGCAGTGCTTCACGGGCTTCTGGATTGAGTTTGTGAGGACACGTTAAACCTGCGTCTCCCTTAAGCAAATTAAATAAGGGTGACAGTTCCTCAGTGGAGGTACCAAGGGTAGGTCTGAGCCAATGAACAGTTCCTAATAATTTTTGCAAATCATTTAGCATTTCAATAGAGGTCCTCACCACAATGGGCTGAGGAACAATTTTCTGTCCAAATAATAGAAACCCCAGGTATTTCCAGGGTGGGACAGTTTGAACTGCTGCAATATAAAGACCAAATTTGTCAAAAGAAAGACGCAAAAAGGCAAAACAGTTTTGCAACACAAGAGTCATCTGCTACTAGCAGTGTATCATCCATATAATGATACAATGGAACTGTTGAAAACTGTGGCCACACCGGTTGTAAAGCACTTGCTACCACAACCTGGCATATTGTAGGACTGTTTGCAACCATCCTTGAAGCCCACCGTTGGTGCAGCCCGGAAACGTTGCAGGTCTAGGATCATTTCAGGAGACTCTAAGTCTCTGTTCAGGGAGCCATTTGCAACGTATGAACGATGCACGGTCCCCAGCCCTGGTACCACCAGCAACATTTATTGAAAGTGTACATAGCTTTTATAGTATTTTCACTCCCAGGTTAGAATAGCGTGAGCCTGGATAGCCAATAGTATAACTGCTGTGAGAAACAAAGCCCACTCCTCTTTTTTGGGGGTTTTAGAAATTTAATAAGGGACAATAGGAGATAAAGGTCACTTAAAGCAAAACCGACAGTGCTGGGTGCTTGGCCGTGGCCAGAGGCACACAAAGTTACACAAACTTTCCGTTTATATGCTTTAACACTATACATATTAATAAACCACAATGCGTATGCATCATTTTTCTAAGAACTAATTTATGTTTCCTTAGAAAAGATTAACATAGTTCCTCCCCCGATCTGCCTTTTTAGACAATGTGTAACATGATCGTGAGGGTCTTCGGGGCTCTTCTTCGATGAAGGCTCAAGGTCTTCCTCGCATCTGAACTTTTCAACTTCGTCTTTGGAGCATGTGCAGTTATGGTGTTCCTTGGTCTTTCTGGATCTAACTGTTTTAACGTCTCCATTTTGTGGCTAATTGACTTCACATTTGCCAATTTCTCATTAGTACACCCTGCTGCTTCCCAAAATAGCTATACTTGCCTATTTTTGAGATTATTCACCTGCTGAGTTTCCGCTTATTTAAGCATTAAGCGATTAGTTAACCATATACCAGCTATTACATTGGATAGAAGGTTATGATTCAGGTTATATTTGTATCTTATAACTCAACCTATATAAGCATCTTGTAACTTTGACCCCGGTTAGAACATTAACTAGTTAATATCTGCGTAGCACAGTCATTCTTAACATAGTTGCACATAATATTTCCTAACATATTCTGATAGATAATATTTCTTAAATTTTACTACCTGTGAAAGCCAATGCTATAATAGCTGTTTATCACACTGGTCATACGTCTGCTAACCAGTAATATACGTGATCGAGTCCCTAATAGCAACCTCAGCCTTTCTTCCCTGAGACAAGTGCTTGTAGAACAATTTCTTCTGCAAAACGACTCTGCTTCTGCTACTTGTTCCATTTTACATCTCTCCTGCCTTGACTGAATAGTCCTTTCTTTCTAACGAAACCTCTTTGTTCTCTTATTACAACTTTTCTTTGTTTTCCTTCCCCACACAAAACACATCACAATACACCGTAGAAAAGGGGAGATCCCCCAATCCTCACTCCAAAACCCCCTCGGTGAGCCCCCCAATTCCACACCAATTTCCCCCGGGGACTCCCAGTCTCCCCACAACCTCCCCATCTCAGAGGGGGTCCCTGACACCACCAATGTCACCCCCAGGCCCTGCTTGGGGTGGAGGGGCTTCTCCTCTTCCTCAAGGGGATGGCGATGGCCTGGGGGGGAGCAAAGGCTGATGTTGTGGGCCCCTGAACCGTAAAACCACCACAAAACCGCCCTTTTCACCTCAAGTCATCCCCAATTCTGCCACCACAGGGGGTCTTCTCCTTCTCCTCTTCTTCCTCCTCCTCATCATCCATGGGCGTGGCAGGAACACAGGAGAGGCTGGGGTCCCTCCAAAACCCAACCCTCCCCTAAAACCTCACATACTCCCCTTTCTACCCCACTCCCCCGTTCCCCCCCAATCCATATTTTCTCCTTTCTCCCACTTTTTGGCCTCAAGGAGCCCCTTTTGCACCTCAAATCCTGCTCCCAAGCCCCCACATTCCTACTCTGCACCCCAGAAGGGGACCTTCTCACAACAGAAATCCCCCATTCACACCCCAAATTCCTCCCAAGACCCCCAAATCCCCTCAATGCCCCCTCCCCTCCCTCGCCACGGCCCCTCCCGTCCACCGAATTCTCACTAATCCTGCTCTTCCCACCCCGAAGCACCCCGCACCCCCCCTTCTCCCTTCTCCCCTAACCCGACCTCCCCCTCACATCCCCTCTCCACCCCTCCAACCCCCCCAGACTGCCCCACAACCACCCCGATCCCCCCCGACCCTGCCCGGGCCCTGCCGCCAGCTGACCGCGCCTCTTCCGCTCCCTAGCGCCGCCTGCCGGGGGGGAGGACCCGCGTCCCGCTGCCTTGCCAGGCGGCACTGCCTGCCCGGCCGCGCTCCCTCCCGGAGCACCCCCGCTCCAGCCACGCCACGCCCCACCCACGCACTCAAGGCCGGCGGCGTCTCCGTGTCCCTGCCGCATCCCCCGACCTCGCTGCCCTTGGCCACGCACCTTCCTCTTCTGCCTCATCTCCCACACGAGAGCCCTGCTCAGCCCAGCCGCCTTTCTGCCTTCTCACTTTTACTGAAATCCCTTTGCAAGAATAAAACTCTTAGGATTTTCCATCGCCCCACTGTAGTCCGTTTCCTCCCATCAGTTCTTGCCAAGAGGCCGTTCCCTTCCGTGGGAAGCAAGGTGATAGGAATGTGACACGGCTTTGGATTCTCCAGGTCAGGGTCAGTGGTGTGGACCGCCAGAGCCAACAGCGCACAAGCGAACCCTCTGCGTGCTGGCACCACCCGACAACTGCATGGGGAGAGCAGCTGGACTTCCAGGAACACACGGTTGGACACGGAGATTTCCAGCGGCGTGGCAAAGGCACAACAGGAGCTGATAACTGGGGCAGGAACAAATTCTGAGGGTAGTAGGCAAAGACAGGGGACCACCAAAAGCAATGGTGCAAGGACTTGCTGTGGCCATGGCAGTGTTAAGGAACAATCCAGTGTGACATTGCAGAGTCCCTCTGGGAGAAATCCCAAGGCCACAGATTTTAGCTGCTGGGACTGGAGCATATTCACAGCAGCGGCTCCAGTGACTCCACGCATGCCAACTTGAGTCCCCACGGAACCACTCCCACAGTCACACCAGGTTTCCTCACTGCTTCAAGCCCAGCTTTGCCATGGCCGAGTCTCAGATGTCTTGTTCCACAAAGCCATTTATTCATGGTGCAGTAACACAGAAACAGCTCGAGCTGCTGAATCCAAGCAGGACCCCAAACAAAGCACCCCTGGGCTCCTGTCATTTGTCCCACCATTTTCCCGTTTTTATTCATGTTTCCCACCCTTTTCCCCTCAAGTTTCCCACCATTTTTCCTCTCACCCTTCCATCCCCTCACATTTCCCATCATTTTTGGCCTCATGTTTCCTGCCTTTTTTCCGTTTATGTTTCACACCCATGTTTCCTCCTGTTGCCCTTCTTTGTCCCTCACGTTTCCTGCCCTTTTCTCCCCTACGTTTTCCACCCCTTTTCCCCATCATGTTTCTTGCCATTCTTTCCTCCTCACACTTCCTGCCCTTCTATCCCTTCACATTTGCCTTCACTTTTTCCCTCACATTTCCCCCATTTTCTCCCCTTCTCTTTCACACCCTTTCTTCCTCTAATTTCCCGTTCTTTTTCTCCCCTCATGTTTCCCGCCGTTTTTCCCCCTCAGGTTTCCTGCCTTTTTCTTCCCTCACATTTCCCGCCCTTTTCTCCCCTCACATTTCCCGCCCTTTTCTCCCCTCACCTTTCCCGCAATTTTGTCCCCTCATATTTGCCATTTTTTACTTCACATTTTCCACCCTTTCCCCCCTCATGTTTCACACCCTTTTCCCCTCACATTTCCCCCCGTTTTCTCCCCTCCTGATCCTGCCCTTTTTTCCCATCATGTTTCCTGCCCACAAGTCTCCCTTTCCTCCTGAGTTGTCCACTCATGCTGGGTGTCTCCGTGTCCATCCACCTGGCTGTCATCACAGGCCTTGCTCTCCTTTGTCATCCATAAGGTTGGGCAGCTCAGGGCTCTGGCTTTCTTTCATTGCTGGTTTTAGTCAATTGTTCATAACTCAACCTGTGACCTTTCACTTTTTAGCCTGCAGTTCTCCTCTCCATCCTGCTGCAGGGGAAAGGGGAGGGGGAGTGCGAGAAGGGAGCAGTGCATGATTTGGAGTGTTTCAGTGGGAGCACCATAGTGGGGGAACTGGGGTGTCACAAAGGGCCCCCTGTGACCCGCCACCTGCCCCTAGCAACAGCTCAAAGGGTTTGTTGACGTGGAACCAGCGCCCAGCCTGCAGTGTCCGGCAGGACAGCGACGGGACAGGACAGGAGCACACAGCTGGCGAGAAGCCCGCTGGTTTTAGCTCACGTCTTGCCCTGCAGCAGGGAGTAAGGTAATAAAACAAACCTTCTCCCTTGCCTGTATTCATCTCATTTCTCTATTCAGTAGAATGGAGAAGAGACCCCCAAGACGGCCCAGGGTGGCCTGGGCACAGAATGTGGCTCCTCAGGAGAGCAGCTCTGCAGCGGAGCCCGCCGAGGTGACCACGGTGCAGCCATTGCAGCCCAGTGAGTGAGGGGCCCTGTGGGACTGGGCAGGGCTGGGATCAGGTTTCCCCGGCACACGGGCAGATGGGGATCACAGGGGTGGGAGTGATGCCGGAGTGCCAGAGCTGCTCGGGGCAGGACACCAGCCCCGGCACAGCCTGTGCCGAGGAGGGGGAGAGCAGAGGGGGCCCCAGCTGCTGCTCTGGAGCGTGGGCAGTGAGGGTCAGTGGCTGGCAAGAGGCAGTGGTGCTGTGGGATGCTGGACGTGTCCCTCTCATCTGCCAGAGCGCTCCTCAGCCCGGGGCACTGGGCATTGCCCTGCCATGGTGTGCTCCAGCAGGGCAGCTCCTCTGATGGGCATCCTCCAGCCGGAAGCCGCATGGGAAGGCTGTGCCAGGGGAGCAGGTGTGGCCTGGGCAGAGGGCAGATCTCCTTCCTCTTCTCTCTGCTATTGATGCACCTTCTGCAGTTTCCTTTCTCTCCCCCTTCGTTAGAGGCCTTATGCACGCAGAAAGCCATGGACTTCATCCGGGCCTTCGCCTGCAGCCCCAAACAGGTACCCACCGGCCGCTGAATGGTGGCTGTGCCTGGACAGGGGTGCTGGCTCTGCAGAGCAGCTGCTCCCACAGGGCACTGCACCCTAAGGGCTCTGGTCCCGCTGGCTGGGTGTTCTCACTTCACCCTGCCCCGTTGTCTCTGTTCCCCAGCTCCAAGACAAGGATCTGAAGCTCAAGTTCCTTGACAGCATCTGCACATTCTGCAGAGATGCCAAGGATCCTGGCTTCTCCAAGGACCTGGATGTTTTCTGCCACAAATACAAGCTGGGAGAGAAGATCCAGGTGAGGGAGCACCCAGCAATCTGGGGAAGGGAGCAATGAGCCCCAGCAGCCAGTGAGGGCAGTGCGTGGGCAGGGCAAGGCTCTGGTGGCACTGGGTGCTGGCAGCTGCCAGGTTGCAGCCCAGCTGTGCTCTGCAGGTGCTGCTGCAATTGGAGCCCAAGAACGAGATTTGCACGGAGGTGCGGCGGCTGGCCATGCTCGCTATTGCCGGACTGAGGTACCGGCCCATCACACCTGCAGACCCCTGCCCAGCACTCTGTGCCCACCTGCCCATCCCTCCTGGAAGCCCAGCCCCAGTGCTGCAGGAGACCTTGAGACACTGCTCCCAGCACCGGTAGCCAGCTGGGCCCCTCTCTCTTTGCAGCACGCTGGGGACGGTGCTGGAGAACAGAAGAAAACTCTTAAGACTCTGCTTTGACAGCATCTTTTTCCTTCCTCCAAGCGGGGAAATGACGAGCCGGGAAGCGTCTCTGTATTCTCAGGTAAGTGCTGGGTGAACTGGAGGAGCCTCCAGTCTGTCCAGGCTGCTCCCGACCAGCCCGTGCTGCCTAAGGACCAAAGATCCAAGGCAGGCCACGGTCTCAGCTTCGTTTTCCTACCCTCATCCCTTCATGCCTTGCCAGGCTCCAGCCACCTCCGGCAATGCCGGCTGCTCTGCCCCCCAGCACACGGCCTGCTCCTGTGTCCCTCCCCTCACACTGGCACTTCAGATCAGTCTCCTGGGAGTGGGAGGGACAGCAGAATCACAGCCACTGCTCTCTGTCGTCCTTGCAGACCCTGCATGCCATGGACACCATGCTGGAGGTGATGGTGTTCAGCTCTCCTGCCTCCAAAACCAGCAAGATGCTGCAGGACATCTTGGAGGTCTGGCCTGTGCACAGAGTGGGGGTCGAACGACTGTTCCTCACTTAGGAGGGGAAGGAGCCCGGGCTTGTGTCCAGTCTTGTCCTGGCTCCTGCCAAATGAACCCTGTCCCGGCCAGAACCAGGACATTCCCCCAGTGCTGTGCAGGCAAGAGCGCACTGCGGGGAGGCTGCCCAGCTGGCCCAGGGAAGCAGAGGCTGGCCCCAGGCGCTGCTGGAGCACAAGGAGCAGAGGGCAGCCCCTGCCTTCCTTGCTGCCCACCAGCTTTGCCTGGGGCCTTTGTGCCAGGCCTGCCAGGGCCCCCAGGGGCAGGATCCCCCCTGAAAGCTCTGCCTGAGGGCACAGGAAGTCTGGAGGGAGGGTGCAAGTGTGTCTCATGAGTGCGGCCCTGCCACTGCTGCTGCTGGAGTGGGCGTCTGCTCACGGGGCTCACCTGCAGCTTCTCTCTTCCCAGGTTTTGCTGGACTACTGCCTTTATGACACCGTGGCTGTGCAGGAGAGGCTCATGGGCAGGGTCAGGCTGCTGAGCCATTTGCTGGCCGACTCTTCCACTGTGCAGGTAAGGACCGGGCACCCTCCAGCCAGGCCATCTCCCCATCCCTGTGCCCTGGCACAGCCACAACTCCAAGGTGCCTGCAAGGCCTCAGCTGCCCACCCTCAGACCTTCTGCTCTTCTGCCTGCCTCCCCCAGGCTGCCCAAACTGAGGACAGCGGTGCTGCCAGCAGACAGGGCCGGATCCCAGTCCTCGGGAAGCTGCTGGGCCATCTCTTTTTCAAGTTATTCAGGAAAGAAGAAACCAGCTTGATGGCCCTGGACATTCTCTGCTTCCTCTTGACGTTCCTCTCTGAGCAGAAATGTAAGAGAAGCTGTGGTGGGCGGCATCCCCCGTGCACCGCCACATGCCCAGATACAGCTGCTTGTCTTGCTGGGTCTTGCAAAGGCTCCTTGTTGTGCTTGGTGCAGGTGGCACCATGTCCCCAGAGCTGCTGTCACCTCTGCTCCTGCCCCTCGCTCTCTGCCAGGCTCTTGATGCTCCCGTGTAGCCGAGCTGCTCCTCCACACAGGACTCAGCCCCAATCCGCCCCTTCCCCATGTCCCCTGGTGAGCTCGTGTCCTGCCCTGCCACCCTCCAGCCCGCAAGCCCTTCCCCCTGAGCAGTACTGCAGCCACGGTGTAACTGGGAGCTGCATGTGGAGTTCCAGGGGCTCGGAGCTTCCCAGGCCAGCTTCACTGGGTACGGACACTGGAGGCAGCTCCCCCTTTCCACCAGTGCCCACCACCTCCTCCCGTGACTGACTGCTCCCAAGCCATTCCTGCATCCCGACGCTTGCCGGGGTTGGGTCGGCTGCTGGCACAGCGGCTGTGTCTCAGCCGCACATTGGTGTTTTCCCTCTCTTTAGGTGCCACACCGCCAGCGGTTCGTGCCCAGCTCCCAGCATACTGGCAATCTGAGATCACCTCCCTGCTGGATACGCCCAGCTCCTGGAGAGTTCAGGTAACCAGCCCTCCCCCTTGCTGGGCCTCTCATCCATGGCATCAGCAGGGGATTGGTGTGCACAAAGGGGCGCAGAATCAGCGGGGCTGACCCTGGCGAGAGGCTTCCCACTGTCCCCGAGCAGGGAACACTGCGGTGTCCCAGCAGCAGCAGAAGCAGCAGCTCCAGCCCTGCTGGCCACCAGCGAGTCCTGGGTCTCTGTAGGGCCCGTGCCCCATGCCTGAGAGCCCAGCCCTCCTCCTTGTCATGGGGCCCTCCTCATCCTCCCCTGCATAGGGACTGTGGGCACTGCTGCCAGCTTTCCTGCGGCCACTGCTGCCAGCACTGCCCGGCACCTCTGGCCAGGGCTGCTCGTGCTGCCCAGCCAAGCAGAACCCTTTGGGCACTGGCTGGCACTGGCCTCCACTCCCTTCCTTCCTGCCACAGGCCTTTGGGAGGTACCTCAGGCCAGCTGAGAGGACGGGCATCGTCCTTGTGGCCATTGAGATCCTGGGCCGCTCCAGCCTCCTGGACAAGAAGGCGCCCAAGGAGTTTCTGCAGGTGGCCATGGAATTCCCTGAGCTGTGGCTGATGGATGTAAGTGGCCTGTGGCTGGATTGCTCTGCCCTTGAGCCCTGACAGGTTCCTCCCTCCCTCCCTCCCATAGCCAGGATTGGGGGGGGTGCCTGAAACCACCTTGAGGCAGCAGAGAGTGAGTTAGGATCCAAATTCTGACACCCAAATAATGGTAGGATCTGGTCATTTAAAAATTCCTCGGCCAAAATTAAGGTGCAAACAAGACCACATGCCAAGGCCAACAGTACGGATTTCATTTAAGAGTAAATGGGAGATAGAGAGAGAGGGGGAATGAGAAAGAGACACAAACACACACACATTACATAGAAAGATCTTCACCCGCACACGGGTCCCTGCGGCATCCCAGGACATGGCAGCACCACCTTCACCTGTGTTCCTTCCAGGTGCCAAAAGTTGTGAGACACATCTTTGCATACTATGATGAAACAAATGCAGCAACCGCTCACAGCTTTCCCACACTGCTTGACCTGATGGCCAGTAAGTGGCCTCGGCGAGTCGTTGCGACAGCTCTGAAGGTCGCCCCAATATTCAGGTACTGGCCCTGACCACCCAGAGGGCTTGTTCCCTATGGGGAGAGGGACCCCGAGACTCTCTGGCTGCCAGACACAAGAACACTGCAGCACCCCCCAAAGCAAGCGGGGCCCTCCATCCCACCATGCTCAGCCCAGGCCCACAGCAGCCAAAGCTGGCTGGGCCAGCCCAGAGCCAGCACGCTGCTCCCAGTCCCACCGGGAACACCCCGTCAGCCATGTCCACCTGCCCAGGCTGGGCCCCTGCGCACCCCAAGTCCTGCAGGGCTGGCGCAGGCCACACTGCAGTGGCCGAGGCAGCCCTGCTGACAGCGCTCTGCCTTGCAGCGACAAAGTCTGTCTGTGGAAGGCCATGTTCTCCGTGCACCAGACTCTGGAGAAGGTTTTGAAGGAGCTGCACATCAAACTGCAGGGCCGGCAGAAGGACATCTTCACACAGCAGGAGAAGTCCTGCCTCACTTTCTTGGCTGTGAGTCATCAGGAAAAGCCCATGTGCCCTTGCCCTCCGCTGCCGGTGGGAAGCAGGAGCTGAGCCAGGACAGCCCTGCCAGCTCTGCCCAGGCTCTCTGCCGCTTCCTTCCAGATGCTGGCCTCTGATGATGTACAAGAACAGGAACTGGGTTCACTGTACAAAGATCTGGATCTTCTGAGGTGTCCAAGAGTGGAAATGGTCTCTCTGGTGCTCAGGGCCCTCGTGACACTGTCAGAGAGAGCTGAGACGGTGAGCAGGCTGCTCTCAGGGGCAGACATGTGGCACCTGGACTCTGAGGCCTCGGGGAAGGTGGTGGCTTGGCCTGGGCTGCGAGTCAGGTGCTGGGGTGACTGCTCCAAATGCCCTGCCTGCCATGGGATGGCCCTGAGGCTGCCTGGGGAGCTGACCAGGCACAGACGTTCTCAGGGAATGGAAACTGTCTTTCATACAGGCACGAAAAATGAAGGGCCTCCTGTCCGAGTTGCTGAAATTCCTGTGGCATTGGTCTGGGGACGTTTCAGTGATGGTCATGGACATCTTCCAAAACGTGCTGGGGCACCTGAAGAAGAGAGAGGCCAGCGCCATGATTGTGAAAGCGGTGCAGAGGCTCTGGCACCTCTTCGACGCGGTAAGGCTGATGCGGGAGCCTGAGCCCCGCAGCAGGGCCCTGGGCAATGACAGCTGCCCTGCAGCCCAGCCCTGCAAGGAGCACTGGCAGCAGGCCCCGCTCTCTGGGCTCCCCTGGGATGGATTCTGGGCCTTGCAGCCCAGCGCTGATCCTGCCCGCTCTGGGCTGTGAGCCCGCAGCATCGCCCCTCACCTCAGGCACCTCAGCTCAGCCCCTCCTGGCCGCGGGCAGGGAGCCGCTGTGTGCGGAGCTCACCTTTCCTCCTTCCTACCAGGAGGAAGACTTTGTGCGGGAGCACTCCATCCGCCTCTTCAGAGACCTGCTGGGCAAAACGGCGTGGATGGACAAGAAGGCCATGAAGGAAAAGGCCTGGAAAGTCCTGGTCCGGCTCCTGCTTCACATGAGTGACCAGGCCCCCAGCGTGGCCAAGGTACCCATGTCTAGGCTGAGCTCTGACCAAGAGAGGCGTGGCTGACACCCCCTGGGGGGGTCCCGAGCATCAGGGCAAGGGCTGCTGGCAGCGGGCAGCGTTCCCCCAGCACAGCCCCTGGGAACCAGCGCCAGCAGGGCCAGACAAGCTGGCACGGCCATTTCCATCTCTGCCCTGCCTGCTCCAGCAGGGCTCGGCAGCAGCCCAGCACCACCGAGGCCTGGACACGTGTGTCCCCAAAGGCTTCTCAGCTGTCCCCACAGGTGTCCCTGCAGGGCTTTGCACCTCAATCCCTGCTGCCCAGGCCCGTCCCCAAGAGACCCCTGGACACTTTGGCGAGGGCATGTCCCAGCTTCCTAAGGGCGCGGTCACCCCAGGAACAAAGCCCAAGGCTCCTTCCACAGGCAGGCCCTGGTGCCACCTCCCAGCTTCTGTCCCACAGGCATCTACAGAAGCCGTTCTGGCTATAGCAGAGCTCCTCAAGTGGAAAGAGCTCAAGCAGCTGGCGCAGACGGAGCAGACGTGGAGGATGGGCGAGTGCTTGGTGAGGACGAGACCCAGGCTGGACGAGGGCTGCCCACAACACCGTGCCGGGGCTGTGAGCTCTGCAGCTGGGACTCCCCAGGGCTGTTGCGGCCCAGAGCGCCCAGCCTGGAGCTGCAGCCTTGCTCCTGTCTCGGGAACAGGAGTCTCCTCTAGGCCCATGTTCCCTTCCTTCCCCCAGCATGAGGGAGGGCTCTGAGCCATGGGGGTGCTGGCAGGAGGGGCTGATCTGACCAGCTGGGGCCCTCTGAGTAATGCCCACAGCCTTGTGCTCCCTGCAGTTGGCCAAGGACAGCAGCAGGGCCGAACAGTTTGTGTTGGACAGCCAGCGCTACCTGCGGAGCCCTCAGGCCCCCATGCGAGAGGCGGCCCTCAGGTTCATTGGTGAGTCCCAGCCCCCAGGGTCCCTCTTTGGGCAGCCTGGCCCCGTCCCCCCAGCCCTGGGGCTGACACGGGCAGGGCCTCGGCCTCCCTGTGCCCCCCTGCCAACACAGGTGGCTTTGGTGGCCACCTTGCCAGTGCCACCCCCGGGCTGCTGAGGGGGTCAGGCAGGGCCGGGGGCCACGCTGCTGGGAGCACGCTGGGGAGCAGGGGCTGACGGAGCTCTGTGCCCAGGGCTGGCTGCGCGGCACCTGACAGAGCAGAGTGAGGACACCGTGGCTGAGGTGCTCTGGGGTGAGTGGGGAGCCTGGGCTCAGGGGAGCTGAGGCGTCTCTGCACACACGGGGGCTCATCTGGGCTCTCTTTCTGTCATAGAGCTTGACAGACTGCAAACAGGAGACAAGGATCCCGCCATCTGTTCCCTGGCAGTTCAGACCAGCTTGGTCCTGAAGTCTCCAAGGAAGCAGCGAAGATCAGGATTCTCCCTGCGTGCGCTGTGCTGCTGGTGCCGCTGAGCAGAGAGGGACCTTGATGTAAGGCTTGGCAGGGACACAAACTCAAACACCTGCTGAATGATCAGGTGTGAAAAGGATGCCCTGGCTTTCTAAGGTCCTTCTCAAAGCGCAAGCCGGCATTTCCATGACTGCTGACTCTGCCATTGCCCTGACCAGGAGGGACCCATTCCCCCCAGCCCCTGAGCATGGCGTGAGGTGGTCTAGAATAAGCCCAGGGTCATGGCCAGTCCCCTCCTGGCTCCTGCCAAATGGCTCAGCTGCCGGCCCTCAGCCCTTCTGCTCTTCTGCCTGCCTCCTCCAGCCTGGTCAAAATGAGGACAGAGGTGCTGCCTGTGGACAGATCCAGATCCCAGGCCTGGGGAAGCTGCTGGCACATCCATTCAAGTCACTCAAGAGAGAAGAGACCACTTTATGGCTCTGGATGCTCTCTGTGCCCACTTCAAGTTCATCTGTCAGCAGAAAGGTAAGAGAAGCTGTGCTGGGCTGCATCCCTGCGCACGGCCGCATCGCCCCGATGCATCTGCTCGTCTTCCCGGGCCTTGCGATGGCCCCTTCTGTGCAGACACGGGGCTCATGTGGGCTCTGCTTCTGTCACAGAACTTGAAATACTGCGGGCCAGAGAGAAGGATCCTGGGCGCTCAGACCCGCCTGCCTAAAATCCTGCGAGAGGACTCGGTGTGCCTGGATCCAAGCCCAGCCACAGACCTGTCCAAACTGTATATAGTTCTAGAAAGTTAATTACCTTCTAGATATAATTTATATAAGTTAACCATATCTATAAATTATATATTTGATAAATATATCTAATATATGAAAATTATGAGTCAATAAAATATATAGATTATATCTATTATGTCATGTATATAAATTCTATATAGTATGAATACATATTCTATATATTAGCTATATATATAGAGATGAGCTTTTCAAATAAAAGAAACAATGTCTTGAAATCGATTACAGAAATGATAATGACTGCAGCACACAGCTCTATCTATGAGTATAGTGCACCATTTTTGAAGCAATATGGAAGCAATTATGTTAAAGCTAGCAGACTTGGGAGGAAAAGTGAGAATTGTGGGTGGGAAATGTGCGGGGAGAAAAGGGCGGGAAACACGAGGGGACAAAATGGTGGGGAAACATGAGGGGAGAAAAGGGCGGGAAATGTGAGGGCAGAAAAGGGTGGGAAATGGAACGCAAAAAAGGACAGGAATCTTGAGTAAAAAGGATGGGAAATGAGAGGAAGAAAGAGTGCGAAACCTAGGGGAGAAAAGGTGAGAAACATGAGGGACAAAATGATGGCAAATGTGAGGGAACAGAAGGGCAGGAAGTGTGAGGGGGAAAAATGGTGGGAAACGTGAGGGCGGGAAAAAAGGTGGAAAATGTCAGGGGAGAAAAGAGCAGGAAATGTGTGGGGGAAAAGATGGGAAACGGGAGGAGAAAAAGATGGGAAATGGGAGGAAACATGGGGGTGAAACATAAGGGGAAAAAGGCAGGAAACATGAGGCCAAAAATGATGGGAAATGTGAGGGGACGGAAGGGAGGGAAGCGTGAGAGGAAAAGTGGTGGGAAACTTGAGGGGAAAAGGGTGGGAAACATGAATAAAAATGGGAACATGGTGGGACAAATGACAGGAGCCCAGGGGTGCTTTGTTTGGGGTTGTCTTGGGGTGACCTTATGATGTGTATCCCATATCGCTGCCTATGCCCAGGAATTAATTCCTGTGCCTTTCTATGCCTCTTAACTGAGCCTGAGAGGGGGAAGGAAAAAACGGAGCAAAACTTTTGCAACGCAGTTTGCAGCTTGTTCAAGGTCACACACAGATAGCAATCGGTTTTCCCCGCTGCGGCAGGGGAGGGAGGAAGCACCCGGCTTGCTGCGCCCAGAACAGGTTTTTTGGCCAGTGGTTCAGCTGCTTTGTTCTCCGGAGACAGACTGAGAGTTGAATTTTTTCCTTCTCTGCAATATCGGATTTTCTCCCTTTTCTACTGGACTGCTTGATTGCTTTAACATCAGAACACATCGGGAGGACTTTCCACCGGGCACAGAGGGCCTGGCCCTGAGGACTCTCTGAGGAGACCAAAGGCAGGACTCTAATGCTTTCCCAGGGTTTGCCTCCACAGCAAAAGATTTTACCATTTAACATTATTTTCCTTTCCCATGTGTTTGTTAAAGAAACAGTTTTATCTTCTTCACTTTCCTTCGAGGAAACTTTATTTTTTCCCGAACCTGGTGGGGGAGGGGTGGTTGTGCCTTCTCTCAGAGGATCTATTTCTAAATTTGGCCAAACCGGTACAGGGGTCCTGCTTGGATTCAGCAGCTCGAGCTGTTTCTGTGTTACTGCACCATGAATAAATGGCTTTGTGGAACAAGACATCTGAGACTCGGCCATGGCAAAGCTGGGCTTGAAGCAGTGAGGAAACCTGGTGTGACTGTGGGAGCAGGGACGCGTTGGGTCACTGGAGCTGCCGCCGCTGTGAGGGGGCTCCAGTCCTAGCAGCTAAAATCTGTGCCCTTGGACGTTCTCCCAGAGAGACTCAACAAGCTCACACTGGATCGGTTCCTTAACACTGCCATGGCCACAGCAAGTCCTTGCACCATTGCTTTGGCTGCTTCCCTCTTTGCCCACTCCCCTCAGAGTTTGTTCCTGTCCCAGTTATCAGCTCCTGTGCTGCCTTTCCCACTCCGTTGGAAATCTCCAATCACACAGTTGTGTGTGCTCGGAACCCGAGCTG
Organism: Coloeus monedula; assembly: GCF_965178545.1. Lineage (NCBI taxonomy): Eukaryota > Metazoa > Chordata > Aves > Passeriformes > Corvidae > Coloeus > Coloeus monedula. The sequence goes on along the minus strand of NC_138814.1, from coordinate 2,136,087 downwards.
CTCTCCCCACGCAGTTCTCGGGTGGTCTCAGCACACAGGGACAGGTGGGCTCAGGTCCCTGGGACAAGGGCCCCACGCCATGCAGCTCCATCACGGATGAGCTTGGGACTGGGGCTCCCTGGGGTGGTTTGGGGGTCTCAAGTGAGAGGTTCTGCAGTAGTTCCAGGTGAGGGGGTTGGGGGATCCTGGAGGAAGGTTGAGAGTCCCCATTGGATTTGGAGGTCCCAGGGGCTTTTAGAGGTGCTCCAGAAAGTGGTTGAGTGGCCCCAAGGGCATTTGGGGGGCAGAGGAGGGGTAGAACTGGGGACTCAAGGAGGTATTTGGAGGACACCGGAGGGGGATTGAGGTTCCCAGGGAGAGTCTGGGTGGACTTGGGGGGGTGGTTCCAGGGGGGGAAGTTCAGGCAGGGTTCAGAAAGGGAGGGTTGCGGGAGTTTGGGGGATTTTGGGGGTCTGGGGTGGGTTTAGGGCTGCCAGCGAAGGCTAGAGGGGTTCCAGAGGAGGGCTTGGGGGATCCCAGAGAAGAGTTTGGGGGGTGCCAGGGGGGGTTTTGGGAGTCTCAGACCCTCCCAAGTTATGTGACTCCCCAGTGTGAGACCTCCCAAGTATGATCTCCCTCAAATTGTAAGCCCCCCAGTCGTGCAACCCTCCAGGAATTTGACCCCAAGACAGAAACCCCAAACTCACGGAAACCCCCAAAATCTGAACCCCATTCCCATGATCCCCCCAAGCTGTGACCCTGAAATCTGAGCCCCTACAAATTGTGACCCCCAACATCTGACCACCCCAAGTCATGCAATTCCCCACAAATTGAGACCCCCATCATGTGAGTGTCTAATCTGCTCCCCCAGGGCTGTGTGACTCTCCCACTCCTACCACACCCCCAAGTCATGGCACCCCCCCAGTCTGAGCCCCCGCCACTCTGAGTCCCCCACTCTGAGCTCACCCAACTCCACTGACCCCTCCTCCCATTTGGGGCCCACATAAGTCAAACAAACCCCCCAGAGTCCAAACTCCCCAACATCTCACCCCCATTCCCATGACCCTCCAAATTGCGTCACCTCCCATTCTGAGCCCCCCCCAAGCCGTGTGGCCCCCTCAAACCTGACCCCTCCCATTCCCACCTATACCCAAAATCTGAAGCCCCTCAAATCATGCGACTCCCCCACATTCCCACCCCCTCACATCCCCTGCCCCAATTCCCCCATGGTCCTGCCCCCACCACCTCCAAAATATCCCCAAACCCCCTCCAACTCTCACCTTTTTCCCCTCTTGCTTAAAAAACTTTCGCGGAGCTTCAGGAATGATAAAAAGCTCTCGCCAACACCCACGACCGCAACGTAGGAATGATGCACGCTCCCCAGTCGTGGTATAACTGGAAACATTTATTAAAAGTCCACATAGCTTTCATTATATTTTCACTATTTGAGAACACAATCTTATTGAGCATGTGCAGAAAGCAGGAGTGAAAAGCTCAAGCCCAAGGAAGGCTTATGAGCCTTCGTCCAAAACGACCACCAGGAGGCTGACGACCGCCTCGTGCAGAAACCGCCCATGTGCTACAAGGGCTGACATCATCATCATGTGATTAGAAAATATGTTGCACTATGAAGGTTAGGAAAGTAGAATGGGTGCATTCAGTACAAAAGTGTAAAAGCTAGTACTGTGTGAAGAATGGACGAGTGAGTTTGTGGTGGAGCTATCCCCCTCACTCCCGGCATCGCATAAACAAATACCTGCTCTCTAGGCCTTACACTATGGAGCACTGTTTGCTTGCCTAGGTTTCAGGCATCAATACAAGAAAATATACATGCCAAACATGTATAAGTATATAGTATAGAGTATATAGTATAGAGTATATAGTATATATAGTATTAGTATACATAGTATATATTATATATAGTATTAGTATATAGCTCTAAGCCCTACTAGAGTGAAACCAATGACATGTTTAACCCAACGTCCAAAACGGAACCTTCCCAGCCAGGAGAAGAGGCCAAAAGGATCCCATCCCTGCTTTTGCTGCAGTTCTCCAGACAGCTCCTTCAATTCCTGCATGCTTTTGGGAATGGATTCCCAATGGTCACTCAGGTTCATACAGCACATTCCATCAAAGTCTTCACATCTGTGTCCCTGGGCTAGCAACAAAAACTCTATTGCTGCTCTACTTTGCAATGTTGCATGACGTACACAGTCGACATCTGTTAACAATCCTGTTGAAGCATTACTGGTAGCGTTCCTTTCCCTCGCAAGCCAACAGCCTGGTTTATTAATTGTGATCAAGGCCTGTGCCGTACCAACAGAGGCAACTAAGGAACTAAAAATTCTTTTTGTAGGATTCCAGAATTTAACCTCAGAGTTACAGTCAGGGCCAAGTGATTGAACATCACGCTTATTTTGCCTATGTCGCAGTGTCCAATTAGTTAGTGCTTCGAGATTGGGATGAAACATGGTTAAACAAACAAAAGTAATGGACCTCGCACTGCTTTTCCTGGAATGCCTTCCCATGCTCTGTTGCCACATATCAAAAATATGTTATCGGGCAGGCTGATTGCATTGGTCCCCGTTGCGACTTGGGAGGGAGTAGTGACATTGCACCAGGCAGAGGCATCACGGTAAATGCCAGTGCCGCTTCTATCAACTCCTGTGTTGTCTGTGTTTGGATCGTTAGCATAATTAGGGTAGAAACACACAGGAGCTTTTATAGACCCGAGCACATCCAGCTCTTGCGGCCACAGTGAGAGAGCAGAAAAGTTATTTATTTTTCTCATGCCTCCATTAGCATTGCCCAAATGCCATCCCACAGACTGGCCAGCATCAGACTGCCGGGATCCCAAACACGCCCACGACGATCTCTGCTTACCTGCAGTTGTACAATCACGTGTCCCTGTCTGATTGTAGAACTTGTTCCATTCATCCTTTGTCAAAGGAATGCCAACCAGACATGTCTGAAATGGATCACTAGCACTGGTCATGGAAATACAAAGGCTAGGTTGCTAAATTGCTTTGGCTAATGGCAGCCAAACATTGCTCTTGGGTTGTGGGACCCGTGCTTCATTCACAATCCTCGAGAATCCGCTGAGGATGGCAAAAAAGGCTTCCCATGTTGTGCCAGAACTCATTGTAACTGATTAGCAAACTAAAATTGAGCTGCCTTCAAGTCTTCATTCCTGCTGCAGCGGCTTTGATGTTCTTCGCAGGTAACCAATAGGGTCCTGGGGATAGAGAAACACAGCCACAACCACGTCCCCACGTTAGCAAAGGCACGGGGCCTAACCATTGTCCGCTCTGCAGACCTTTATAATAGACAGGCGGTTGAGAATCCCTTAAGGTATCACGGGAACACCTTCTCTCACTTGCTGGAAATATTTCAAAAGTTTAAAACAAATGTTGCTTTGTCCCAGTTGTTCCTGAGCTGTTATACCAAGGGGATCCCCCCTTCTTTTTGTTTAAGAAGCATTTTCGTTAAAAGGGCATGAGTGCGTTCCACAACAGCTTGACCTGTCGAGGAATGAGGTACGCCAGATACGTGACGTATACCCCAAGAGTGAAAAAAGGTTTTCACTGATTGGGAGACATGTGCTGGACCATTATCAGTTTTTACTACCTTTGGGACTCCTAAGGTGGCAATAGCTCACAACATGTGCTTAATGACATCTCTTGCCTTTTCCCTTTTATGAGCGGAGGCAACAAAAGATTTGGAATAAGTGTCAGCTGAGACATGCACGTATTTTAAGGTGCCAAAAGAAGAAATGTGGGTAACATCCATCTGCCAGACTTCCTTGACCCATAACCCTCTCGGATTTGTACTTACCGTGGTAGGTAAAGGAGTTGAGTGTGCACAACCAGGGCAAGAATGAACAATTTGTCTGCCTTGAGAAAACGTAAGATCAAATTGTTTACTCAAAGCTTTTGCATTCTGGTGATAGAATTCGTGGGACACCTTTGTCTGGGCAATTTGAGTTGGAACTGCTGCCATCATTGTTAGAGTGTCTGCGACTGCATTGCCTTGCACCAGAGGCGCAGGCAAAGATGAGGGAGACCTAAGATGCGTAACATAATGTCCTCGGTTACAATGTAAGATGGAACCAAAAGTATGTATTCCATTATCATCGTCACAAGCTCTTAAAGCAGGTGGGGCTGTGCTTTTTGTCTCCTACCATGACTCATCCCTGATAACTCTCTCCGGGGTCTATCTCTGTTTAATGGCATGTCAAGCACCCACCACATGACTCACAGAATTACATCAGCCCATTGGGAGATGCTCTGCCCAGGGGGAGCAACCAAGCATTCCCACCTGCATATAATCTGGCCTTTGGAACAGCACAAGCAGCCCTTCCCTGCTGGATTCCCAGAGGACAAGAGCTGCATAACCACCACTGGACCTTCAGAGGAGGACCAGACCTTTCTACAGGATCACCACTTCAACAGAACCACTTCAGGAGGACTGCAGCCACTGCTTCATCGCACTGCTACCACCACCCTGCCCGGCAGGCTGTCAGCTCGTATCCTGACTCTGTCAGGTTAAGCCAGTATTTCTGTACTATTGCCTTGTTATGTATACTACTAAAGAACTGTTGTTCCTATTTCTCATATAATTGCCTGAAAGCCCCTTCATTTCAAAATTATAATAATTCACAGCGAAGGGGCTTACATTTTCCATTCCAAGGGAGGCTCCTGCCTTCCTTAGCAGACACCTGTCTTTCCAACCAGACACATAAAAACAACACGATCGGCCTTGAACAGAATTTTACTGAGTAGACAACAGAACCAACAAATTCTTGTTGTGCACTTGCTTTAAGTAGGAATGTTCAATATGGCTTAGAATGCCAACTACGTATAAGCAACCTGATATTAGGTTGAACGGTTCATTTGAAACAATCGCAAAGCCTCTACGGCGGCTGCTAATTCTACCAGCTGTGTTGGCCCTGGCTGAAAAATCACAGAGTTTTCCCAATCCCCTGTGGAATTTTTCCAGGCAACAACTGCTTTCTCAGTTTTCCCAGAGCCATCGATGAAGACTCTCTTTGCTCCACGCAGGGGTTGTGACCATGCTAGAAAACGCAGCTGCAAAGAAAGATCTTTTAAAGATTGCAGAAGTTTACTTTTCAGCAAAGAATTAACAATGTTTCCCAAAAAGTCTCTCAGGGAAGTCTGTAAAGTAAATGATTCCCACAACATATCCTGAAAAGCGTCTGCATGCAAAGGAATGTGGATGTGAGAAGCATCTTCCCCACTTAGGCTCTGGCATCGTTTTCGTCCTGTGGAAACAAGTCTAACAATCATGTCAAGTAAAGTGGTCACTGGCTTTGAAAATGTGTGAGGTAAAAATACCCACTCTAGCACCCACAACTCTTGTTTATCAACACACCGCTGTGCTATTAGTGCATCTGGTTGGAATTCTGCCAGGATAAGGAAAAGCCTCAGCGGTAACTCTGCTTGTCGTCTGGATACAAAGGATGTCTGCATTTTATCTGCCACAAGTTGCAGTGCTTCACGGGCTTCTGGATTGAGTTTGTGAGGACACGTTAAACCTGCGTCTCCCTTAAGCAAATTAAATAAGGGTGACAGTTCCTCAGTGGAGGTACCAAGGGTAGGTCTGAGCCAATGAACAGTTCCTAATAATTTTTGCAAATCATTTAGCATTTCAATAGAGGTCCTCACCACAATGGGCTGAGGAACAATTTTCTGTCCAAATAATAGAAACCCCAGGTATTTCCAGGGTGGGACAGTTTGAACTGCTGCAATATAAAGACCAAATTTGTCAAAAGAAAGACGCAAAAAGGCAAAACAGTTTTGCAACACAAGAGTCATCTGCTACTAGCAGTGTATCATCCATATAATGATACAATGGAACTGTTGAAAACTGTGGCCACACCGGTTGTAAAGCACTTGCTACCACAACCTGGCATATTGTAGGACTGTTTGCAACCATCCTTGAAGCCCACCGTTGGTGCAGCCCGGAAACGTTGCAGGTCTAGGATCATTTCAGGAGACTCTAAGTCTCTGTTCAGGGAGCCATTTGCAACGTATGAACGATGCACGGTCCCCAGCCCTGGTACCACCAGCAACATTTATTGAAAGTGTACATAGCTTTTATAGTATTTTCACTCCCAGGTTAGAATAGCGTGAGCCTGGATAGCCAATAGTATAACTGCTGTGAGAAACAAAGCCCACTCCTCTTTTTTGGGGGTTTTAGAAATTTAATAAGGGACAATAGGAGATAAAGGTCACTTAAAGCAAAACCGACAGTGCTGGGTGCTTGGCCGTGGCCAGAGGCACACAAAGTTACACAAACTTTCCGTTTATATGCTTTAACACTATACATATTAATAAACCACAATGCGTATGCATCATTTTTCTAAGAACTAATTTATGTTTCCTTAGAAAAGATTAACATAGTTCCTCCCCCGATCTGCCTTTTTAGACAATGTGTAACATGATCGTGAGGGTCTTCGGGGCTCTTCTTCGATGAAGGCTCAAGGTCTTCCTCGCATCTGAACTTTTCAACTTCGTCTTTGGAGCATGTGCAGTTATGGTGTTCCTTGGTCTTTCTGGATCTAACTGTTTTAACGTCTCCATTTTGTGGCTAATTGACTTCACATTTGCCAATTTCTCATTAGTACACCCTGCTGCTTCCCAAAATAGCTATACTTGCCTATTTTTGAGATTATTCACCTGCTGAGTTTCCGCTTATTTAAGCATTAAGCGATTAGTTAACCATATACCAGCTATTACATTGGATAGAAGGTTATGATTCAGGTTATATTTGTATCTTATAACTCAACCTATATAAGCATCTTGTAACTTTGACCCCGGTTAGAACATTAACTAGTTAATATCTGCGTAGCACAGTCATTCTTAACATAGTTGCACATAATATTTCCTAACATATTCTGATAGATAATATTTCTTAAATTTTACTACCTGTGAAAGCCAATGCTATAATAGCTGTTTATCACACTGGTCATACGTCTGCTAACCAGTAATATACGTGATCGAGTCCCTAATAGCAACCTCAGCCTTTCTTCCCTGAGACAAGTGCTTGTAGAACAATTTCTTCTGCAAAACTACTGTGCTTCTGCTACTTGTTCCATTTTACATCTCTCCTGCATTGACTGAATAGTCCTTTCTTTCTAACGAAACCTCTTTGTTCTCTTATTACAACTTTTCTTTGTTTTCCTTCCCCACACAAAACACATCACAATACACCGTAGAAAAGGGGAGATCCCCCAATCCTCACTCCAAAACCCCCTCGGTGAGCCCCCCAATTCCACACCAATTTCCCCCGGGGACTCCCAGTCTCCCCACAACCTCCCCATCTCAGAGGGGGTCCCTGACACCACCAATGTCACCCCCCCCCCCCCCAGGCCCTGCTTGAGGTGGAGGGGCTTCTCCTCTTCTTCAAGGGGACGGCGATGGCCTGGGGGGGGAGCAAAGGCTGATGTGGGCCCCTGAACCGTAAAACCACCACAAAACCACCCTTTTCACCTCAAGTCATCCCCAATTCTGCCACCCACAGGGGGTCTTCTCCTTCTCCTCTTCTTCCTCCTCCTCATCATCCATGGGTGTGGCAGGAACACAGGAGAGGCTGGGGTCCCTCCAAAACCCAACCCTCCCCTAAAACCTCACATACTCCCCTTTCTACCCCACTCCCCCGTTCCCCCCCAATCCATATTTTCTCCTTTCTCCCACTTTTTGGCCTCAAGGAGCCCCTTTTGCACCTCAAATCCTGCTCCCAAGCCCCCACATTCCTACTCTGCACCCCAGAAGGGGACCTTCTCACAACAGAAATCCCCCATTCACACCCCAAATTCCTCCCAAGACCCCCAAATCCCCTCAATGCCCCCTCCCCTCCCTCGCCCCGGCCCCTCCCGTCCACCGAATTCTCACTAATCCTGCTCTTCCCACCCCGAAGCACCCCGCACCCCCCCTTCTCCCTTCTCCCCTAACCCGACCTCCCCCTCGCATCCCCTCTCCACCCCTCCAACCCCCCCAGACTGCCCCACAACCACCCCGATCCCCCCCGACCCTGCCCGGGCCCTGCCGCCAGCTGACCGCGCCTCTTCCGCTCCCTAGCGCCGCCTGCCGGGGGGGAGGACCCGCGTCCCGCTGCCTTGCCAGGCGGCACTGCCTGCCCGGCCGCGCTCCCTCCCGGAGCACCCCCGCTCCAGCCACGCCACGCCCCACCCACGCACTCAAGGCCGGCGGCGTCTCCGTGTCCCTGCCGCATCCCCCGACCTCGCTGCCCTTGGCCACGCACCTTCCTCTTCTGCCTCATCTCCCACACGAGAGCCCTGCTCAGCCCAGCCGCCTTTCTGCCTTCTCACTTTTACTGAAATCCCTTTGCAAGAATAAAACTCTTAGGATTTTCCATCGCCCCACTGTAGTCCGTTTCCTCCCATCAGTTCTTGCCAAGAGGCCGTTCCCTTCCGTGGGAAGCAAGGTGATAGGAATGTGACACGGCTTTGGATTCTCCAGGTCAGGGTCAGTGGTGTGGACCGCCAGAGCCAACAGCGCACAAGCGAACCCTCTGCGTGCTGGCACCACCCGAGAACTGCATGGGGAGAGCAGCTGGACTTCCAGGAACACACGGTTGGACACGGAGATTTCCAGCGGCGTGGCAAAGGCACAACAGGAGCTGATAACTGGGGCAGGAACAAATTCTGAGGGTAGTAGGCAAAGACGGGGGACCACCAAAAGCAATGGTGCAAGGACTTGCTGTGGCCATGGCAGTGTTAAGGAACAATCCAGTGTGATATTGCAGAGTCCCTCTGGGAGAAATCCCAAGGCCACAGATTTTAGCTGCTGGGACTGGAGCATATTCACAGCAGCGGCTCCAGTGACTCCACGCATGCCAACTTGAGTCCCCACGGAACCACTCCCACAGTCACACCAGGTTTCCTCACTGCTTCAAGCCCAGCTTTGCCATGGCCGAGTCTCAGATGTCTTGTTCCACAAAGCCATTTATTCATGGTGCAGTAACACAGAAACAGCTCGAGCTGCTGAATCCAAGCAGGACCCCAAACAAAGCACCCCTGGGCTCCTGTCATTTGTCCCACCATTTTCCCGTTTTTATTCATGTTTCCCACCCTTTTCCCCTCAAGTTTCCCACCATTTTTCCTCTCACCCTTCCATCCCCTCACATTTCCCATCATTTTTGGCCTCATGTTTCCTGCCTTTTTTCCGTTTATGTTTCACACCCATGTTTCCTCCTGTTGCCCTTCTTTGTCCCTCACGTTTCCTGCCCTTTTCTCCCCTACGTTTTCCACCCCTTTTCCCCATCATGTTTCTTGCCATTCTTTCCTCCTCACACTTCCTGCCCTTCTATCCCTTCACATTTGCCTTCACTTTTTCCCTCACATTTCCCCCATTTTCTCCCCTTCTCTTTCACACCCTTTCTTCCTCTAATTTCCCGTTCTTTTTCTCCCCTCATGTTTCCCGCCGTTTTTCCCCCTCAGGTTTCCTGCCTTTTTCTTCCCTCACATTTCCCGCCCTTTTCTCCCCTCACATTTCCCGCCCTTTTCTCCCCTCACCTTTCCCGCAATTTTGTCCCCTCATATTTGCCATTTTTTACTTCACATTTTCCACCCTTTCCCCCCTCATGTTTCACACCCTTTTCCCCTCACATTTCCCCCCGTTTTCTCCCCTCCTGATCCTGCCCTTTTTTCCCATCATGTTTCCTGCCCACAAGTCTCCCTTTCCTCCTGAGTTGTCCACTCATGCTGGGTGTCTCCGTGTCCATCCACCTGGCTGTCATCACAGGCCTTGCTCTCCTTTGTCATCCATAAGGTTGGGCAGCTCAGGGCTCTTGCTTTCTTTCATTGCTGGTTTTAGTCAATTGTTCATAACTCAACCTGTGACCTTTCACTTTTTAGCCTGCAGTTCTCCTCTCCATCCTGCTGCAGGGGAAAGGGGAGGGGGAGTGCGAGAAGGGAGCAGTGCATGATTTGGAGTGTTTCAGTGGGAGCACCATAGTGGGGGAACTGGGGTGTCACAAAGGGCCCCCTGTGACCCGCCACCTGCCCCTAGCAACAGCTCAAAGGGTTTGTTGACGTGGAACCAGCGCCCAGCCTGCAGTGTCCGGCAGGACAGCGACGGGACAGGACAGGAGCACACAGCTGGCGAGAAGCCCGCTGGTTTTAGCTCACGTCTTGCCCTGCAGCAGGGAGTAAGGTAATAAAACAAACCTTCTCCCTTGCCTGTATTCATCTCATTTCTCTATTCAGTAGAATGGAGAAGAGACCCCCAAGACGGCCCAGGGTGGCCTGGGCACAGAATGTGGCTCCTCAGGAGAGCAGCTCTGCAGCGGAGCCCGCCGAGGTGACCACGGTGCAGCCATTGCAGCCCAGTGAGTGAGGGGCCCTGTGGGACTGGGCAGGGCTGGGATCAGGTTTCCCCGGCACACGGGCAGATGGGGATCACAGGGGTGGGAGTGATGCCGGAGTGCCAGAGCTGCTCGGGGCAGGACACCAGCCCCGGCACAGCCTGTGCCAAGGAGGGGGAGAGCAGAGGGGGCCCCAGCTGCTGCTCTGGAGCGTGGGCAGTGAGGGTCAGTGGCTGGCAAGAGGCAGTGGTGCTGTGGGATGCTGGACGTGTCCCTCTCATCTGCCAGAGCGCTCCTCAGCCCGGGGCACTGGGCATTGCCCTGCCATGGTGTGCTCCAGCAGGGCAGCTCCTCTGATGGGCATCCTCCAGCCGGAAGCCGCATGGGAAGGCTGTGCCAGGGGAGCAGGTGTGGCCTGGGCAGAGGGCAGATCTCCTTCCTCTTCTCTCTGCTATTGATGCACCTTCTGCAGTTTCCTTTCTCTCCCCCTTCGTTAGAGGCCTTATGCACGCAGAAAGCCATGGACTTCATCCGGGCCTTTGCCTGCAGCCCCAAACAGGTACCCACCGGCCGCTGAATGGTGGCTGTGCCTGGACAGGGGTGCTGGCTCTGCAGAGCAGCTGCTCCCACAGGGCACTGCACCCTAAGGGCTCTGGTCCCGCTGGCTGGGTGTTCTCACTTCACCCTGCCCCGTTGTCTCTGTTCCCCAGCTCCAAGACAAGGATCTGAAGCTCAAGTTCCTTGACAGCATCTGCACATTCTGCAGAGATGCCAAGGATCCTGGCTTCTCCAAGGACCTGGATGTTTTCTGCCACAAATACAAGCTGGGAGAGAAGATCCAGGTGAGGGAGCACCCAGCAATCTGGGGAAGGGAGCAATGAGCCCCAGCAGCCAGTGAGGGCAGTGCGTGGGCAGGGCAAGGCTCCGGTGGCACTGGGTGCTGGCAGCTGCCAGGTTGCAGCCCAGCTGTGCTCTGCAGGTGCTGCTGCAATTGGAGCCCAAGAACGAGATTTGCACGGAGGTGCGGCGGCTGGCCATGCTCGCTATTGCCGGACTGAGGTACCGGCCCATCACACCTGCAGACCCCTGCCCAGCACTCTGTGCCCACCTGCCCATCCCTCCTGGAAGCCCAGCCCCAGTGCTGCAGGAGACCTTGAGACACTGCTCCCAGCACCGGTAGCCAGCTGGGCCCCTCTCTCTTTGCAGCACGCTGGGGACGGTGCTGGAGAACAGAAGAAAACTCTTAAGACTCTGCTTTGACAGCATCTTTTTCCTTCCTCCAAGCGGGGAAATGACGAGCCGGGAAGCGTCTCTGTATTCTCAGGTAAGTGCTGGGTGAACTGGAGGAGCCTCCAGTCTGTCCAGGCTGCTCCCGACCAGCCCGTGCTGCCTAAGGACCAAAGATCCAAGGCAGGCCACGGTCTCAGCTTCGTTTTCCTACCCTCATCCCTTCATGCCTTGCCAGGCTCCAGCCACCTCCGGCAATGCCGGCTGCTCTGCCCCCCAGCACACGGCCTGCTCCTGTGTCCCTCCCCTCACACTGGCACTTCAGATCAGTCTCCTGGGAGTGGGAGGGACAGCAGAATCACAGCCACTGCTCTCTGTCGTCCTTGCAGACCCTGCATGCCATGGACACCATGCTGGAGGTGATGGTGTTCAGCTCTCCTGCCTCCAAAACCAGCAAGATGCTGCAGGACATCTTGGAGGTCTGGCCTGTGCACAGAGTGGGGGTCGAACGACTGTTCCTCACTTAGGAGGGGAAGGAGCCCGGGCTTGTGTCCAGTCTTGTCCTGGCTCCTGCCAAATGAACCCTGTCCCGGCCAGAACCAGGACATTCCCCCAGTGCTGTGCAGGCAAGAGCGCACTGCGGGGAGGCTGCCCAGCTGGCCCAGGGAAGCAGAGGCTGGCCCCAGGCGCTGCTGGAGCACAAGGAGCAGAGGGCAGCCCCTGCCTTCCTTGCTGCCCACCAGCTTTGCCTGGGGCCTTTGTGCCAGGCCTGCCAGGGCCCCCAGGGGCAGGATCCCCCCTGAAAGCTCTGCCTGAGGGCACAGGAAGTCTGGAGGGAGGGTGCAAGTGTGTCTCATGAGTGCGGCCCTGCCACTGCTGCTGCTGGAGTGGGCGTCTGCTCACGGGGCTCACCTGCAGCTTCTCTCTTCCCAGGTTTTGCTGGACTACTGCCTTTATGACACCGTGGCTGTGCAGGAGAGGCTCATGGGCAGGGTCAGGCTGCTGAGCCATTTGCTGGCCGACTCTTCCACTGTGCAGGTAAGGACCGGGCACCCTCCAGCCAGGCCATCTCCCCATCCCTGTGCCCTGGCACAGCCACAACTCCAAGGTGCCTGCAAGGCCTCAGCTGCCCACCCTCAGACCTTCTGCTCTTCTGCCTGCCTCCCCCAGGCTGCCCAAACTGAGGACAGCGGTGCTGCCAGCAGACAGGGCCGGATCCCAGTCCTCGGGAAGCTGCTGGGCCATCTCTTTTTCAAGTTATTCAGGAAAGAAGAAACCAGCTTGATGGCCCTGGACATTCTCTGCTTCCTCTTGACGTTCCTTTCTGAGCAGAAATGTAAGAGAAGCTGTGGTGGGCGGCATCCCCCGTGCACCGCCACATGCCCAGATACAGCTGCTTGTCTTCCTGGGTCTTGCAAAGGCTCCTTGTTGTGCTTGGTGCAGGTGGCACCATGTCCCCAGAGCTGCTGTCACCTCTGCTCCTGCCCCTCGCTCTCTGCCAGGCTCTTGATGCTCCCGTGTAGCCGAGCTGCTCCTCCACACAGGACTCAGCCCCAATCCGCCCCTTCCCCATGTCCCCTGGTGAGCTCGTGTCCTGCCCTGCCACCCTCCAGCCCGCAAGCCCTTCCCCCTGAGCAGTACTGCAGCCACGGTGTAACTGGGAGCTGCATGTGGAGTTCCAGGGGCTCGGAGCTTCCCAGGCCAGCTTCACTGGGTACGGACACTGGAGGCAGCTCCCCCTTTCCACCAGTGCCCACCACCTCCTCCCGTGACTGACTGCTCCCAAGCCATTCCTGCATCCCGACGCTTGCCGGGGTTGGGTCGGCTGCTGGCACAGCGGCTGTGTCTCAGCCGCACATTGGTGTTTTCCCTCTCTTTAGGTGCCACACCGCCAGCGGTTCGTGCCCAGCTCCCAGCATACTGGCAATCTGAGATCACCTCCCTGCTGGATACGCCCAGCTCCTGGAGAGTTCAGGTAACCAGCCCTCCCCCTTGCTGGGCCTCTCATCCATGGCATCAGCAGGGGATTGGTGTGCACAAAGGGGCGCAGAATCAGCGGGGCTGACCCTGGCGAGAGGCTTCCCACTGTCCCCGAGCAGGGAACACTGCGGTGTCCCAGCAGCAGCAGAAGCAGCAGCTCCAGCCCTGCTGGCCACCAGCGAGCCCTGGGTCTCTGTAGGGCCCGTGCCGCATGCCTGAGAGCCCAGCCCTCCTCCTTGTCATGGGGCCCTCCTCATCCTCCCCTGCATAGGGACTGTGGGCACTGCTGCCAGCTTTCCTGCGGCCACTGCCGCCAGCACTGCCCGGCACCTCTGGCCAGGGCTGCTCGCGCTGCCCAGCCAAGCAGAACCCTTTGGGCACTGGCTGGCACTGGCCTCCACTCCCTTCCTTCCTGCCACAGGCCTTTGGGAGATACCTCAGGCCAGCTGAGAGGACGGGCATCGTCCTTGTGGCCATTGAGATCCTGGGCCGCTCCAGCCTCCTGGACAAGAAGGCGCCCAAGGAGTTTCTGCAGGTGGCCATGGAATTCCCTGAGCTGTGGCTGATGGATGTAAGTGGCCTGTGGCTGGATTGCTCTGCCCTTGAGCCCTGACAGGTTCCTCCCTCCCTCCCTCCCATAGCCAGGATTGGGGGGGGTGCCTGAAACCACCTTGAGGCAGCAGAGAGTGAGTTAGGATCCAAATTCTGACACCCAAATAATGGTAGGATCTGGTCATTTAAAAATTCCTCGGCCAAAATTAAGGTGCAAACAAGACCACATGCCAAGGCCAACAGTACGGATTTCATTTAAGAGTAAATGGGAGATAGAGAGAGAGGGGGAATGAGAAAGAGACACAAACACACACACATTACATAGAAAGATCTTCACCCGCACACGGGTCCCTGCGGCATCCCAGGACATGGCAGCACCACCTTCACCTGTGTTCCTTCCAGGTGCCAAAAGTTGTGAGACACATCTTTGCATACTATGATGAAACAAATGCAGCAACCGCTCACAGCTTTCCCACACTGCTTGACCTGATGGCCAGTAAGTGGCCTCGGCGAGTCGTTGCGACAGCTCTGAAGGTCGCCCCAATATTCAGGTACTGGCCCTGACCACCCAGAGGGCTTGTTCCCTATGGGGAGAGGGACCCCGAGACTCTCTGGCTGCCAGACACAAGAACACTGCAGCACCCCCCAAAGCAAGCGGGGCCCTCCATCCCACCATGCTCAGCCCAGGCCCACAGCAGCCAAAGCTGGCTGGGCCAGCCCAGAGCCAGCACGCTGCTCCCAGTCCCACCGGGAACACCCCGTCAGCCATGTCCACCTGCCCAGCCTGGGCCCCTGCGCACCCCAAGTCCTGCAGGGCTGGCGCAGGCCACACTGCAGTGGCCGAGGCAGCCCTGCTGACAGCGCTCTGCCTTGCAGCGACAAAGTCTGTCTGTGGAAGGCCATGTTCTCCGTGCACCAGACTCTGGAGAAGGTTTTGAAGGAGCTGCACATCAAACTGCAGGGCCGGCAGAAGGACATCTTCACACAGCAGGAGAAGTCCTGCCTCACTTTCTTGGCTGTGAGTCATCAGGAAAAGCCCATGTGCCCTTGCCCTCCGCTGCCGGTGGGAAGCAGGAGCTGAGCCAGGACAGCCCTGCCAGCTCTGCCCAGGCTCTCTGCCGCTTCCTTCCAGATGCTGGCCTCTGATGATGTACAAGAACAGGAACTGGGTTCACTGTACAAAGATCTGGATCTTCTGAGGTGTCCAAGAGTGGAAATGGTCTCTCTGGTGCTCAGGGCCCTCGTGACACTGTCAGAGAGAGCTGAGACGGTGAGCAGGCTGCTCTCAGGGGCAGACATGTGGCACCTGGACTCTGAGGCCTCGGGGAAGGTGGTGGCTTGGCCTGGGCTGCGAGTCAGGTGCTGGGGTGACTGCTCCAAATGCCCTGCCTGCCATGGGATGGCCCTGAGGCTGCCTGGGGAGCTGACCAGGCACAGACGTTCTCAGGGAATGGAAACTGTCTTTCATACAGGCACGAAAAATGAAGGGCCTCCTGTCCGAGTTGCTGAAATTCCTGTGGCATTGGTCTGGGGACGTTTCAGTGATGGTCATGGACATCTTCCAAAACGTGCTGGGGCACCTGAAGAAGAGAGAGGCCAGCGCCATGATTGTGAAAGCGGTGCAGAGGCTCTGGCACCTCTTCGACGCGGTAAGGCTGATGCGGGAGCCTGAGCCCCGCAGCAGGGCCCTGGGCAATGACAGCTGCCCTGCAGCCCAGCCCTGCAAGGAGCACTGGGAGCAGGCCCCGCTCTCTGGGCTCCCCTGGGACTGATTCTGGGCCTTGCAGCCCAGCGCTGATCCTGCCCGCTCTGGGCTGTGAGCCCGCAGCATCGCCCCTCACCTCAGGCACCTCAGCTCAGCCCCTCCTGGCCGCGGGCAGGGAGCCGCTGTGTGCGGAGCTCACCTTTCCTCCTTCCTACCAGGAGGAAGACTTTGTGCGGGAGCACTCCATCCGCCTCTTCAGAGACCTGCTGGGCAAAACAGCGTGGATGGACAAGAAGGCCATGAAGGAAAAGGCCTGGAAAGTCCTGGTCCGGCTCCTGCTTCACATGAGTGACCAGGCCCCCAGCGTGGCCAAGGTACCCATGTCTAGGCTGAGCTCTGACCAAGAGAGGCGTGGCTGACACCCCCTGGGGGGGTCCCGAGCATCAGGGCAAGGGCTGCTGGCAGCGGGCAGCGTTCCCCCAGCACAGCCCCTGGGAACCAGCGCCAGCAGGGCCAGACAAGCTGGCACGGCCATTTCCATCTCTGCCCTGCCTGCTCCAGCAGGGCTCGGCAGCAGCCCAGCACCACCGAGGCCTGGACACGTGTGTCCCCAAAGGCTTCTCAGCTGTCCCCACAGGTGTCCCTGCAGGGCTTTGCACCTCAATCCCTGCTGCCCAGGCCCGTCCCCAAGAGACCCCTGGACACTTTGGCGAGGGCATGTCCCAGCTTCCTAAGGGCGCGGTCACCCCAGGAACAAAGCCCAAGGCTCCTTCCACAGGCAGGCCCTGGTGCCACCTCCCAGCTTCTGTCCCACAGGCATCTACAGAAGCCGTTCTGGCTATAGCAGAGCTCCTCAAGTGGAAAGAGCTCAAGCAGCTGGCGCAGACGGAGCAGACGTGGAGGATGGGCGAGTGCTTGGTGAGGACGAGACCCAGGCTGGATGAGGGCTGCCCACAACACCGTGCCGGGGCTGTGAGCTCTGCAGCTGGGACTCCCCAGGGCTGTTGCGGCCCAGAGCGCCCAGCCTGGAGCTGCAGCCTTGCTCCTGTCTCGGGAACAGGAGTCTCCTCTAGGCCCATGTTCCCTTCCTTCCCCCAGCATGAGGGAGGGCTCTGAGCCATGGGGGTGCTGGCAGGAGGGGCTGATCTGACCAGCTGGGGCCCTCTGAGTAATGCCCACAGCCTTGTGCTCCCTGCAGTTGGCCAAGGACAGCAGCAGGGCCGAACAGTTTGTGTTGGACAGCCAGCGCTACCTGCGGAGCCCTCAGGCCCCCATGCGAGAGGCGGCCCTCAGGTTCATTGGTGAGTCCCAGCCCCCAGGGTCCCTCTTTGGGCAGCCTGGCCCCGTCCCCCCAGCCCTGGGGCTGACACGGGCAGGGCCTCGGCCTCCCTGTGCCCCCCTGCCAACACAGGTGGCTTTGGTGGCCACCTTGCCAGTGCCACCCCCGGGCTGCTGAGGGGGTCAGGCAGGGCCGGGGGCCACGCTGCTGGGAGCACGCTGGGGAGCAGGGGCTGACGGAGCTCTGTGCCCAGGGCTGGCTGCGCGGCACCTGACAGAGCAGAGTGAGGACACCGTGGCTGAGGTGCTCTGGGGTGAGTGGGGAGCCTGGGCTCAGGGGAGCTGAGGCGTCTCTGCACACACGGGGGCTCATCTGGGCTCTCTTTCTGTCATAGAGCTTGACAGACTGCAAACAGGAGACAAGGATCCCGCCATCTGTTCCCTGGCAGTTCAGACCAGCTTGGTCCTGAAGTCTCCAAGGAAGCAGCGAAGATCAGGATTCTCCCTGCGTGCGCTGTGCTGCTGGTGCCGCTGAGCAGAGAGGGACCTTGATGTAAGGCTTGGCAGGGACACAAACTCAAACACCTGCTGAATGATCAGGTGTGAAAAGGATGCCCTGGCTTTCTAAGGTCCTTCTCAAAGCGCAAGCCGGCATTTCCATGACTGCTGACTCTGCCATTGCCCTGACCAGGAGGGACCCATTCCCCCCAGCCCCTGAGCATGGCGTGAGGTGGTCTAGAATAAGCCCAGGGTCATGGCCAGTCCCCTCCTGGCTCCTGCCAAATGGCTCAGCTGCCGGCCCTCAGCCCTTCTGCTCTTCTGCCTGCCTCCTCCAGCCTGGTCAAAATGAGGACAGAGGTGCTGCCTGTGGACAGATCCAGATCCCAGGCCTGGGGAAGCTGCTGGCACATCCATTCAAGTCACTCAAGAGAGAAGAGACCACTTTATGGCTCTGGATGCTCTCTGTGCCCACTTCAAGTTCATCTGTCAGCAGAAAGGTAAGAGAAGCTGTGCTGGGCTGCATCCCTGCGCACGGCCGCATCGCCCCGATGCATCTGCTCGTCTTCCCGGGCCTTGCGATGGCCCCTTCTGTGCAGACACGGGGCTCATGTGGGCTCTGCTTCTGGCACAGAACTTGAAATACTGCGGGCCAGAGAGAAGGATCCTGGGCGCTCAGACCCGCCTGCCTAAAATCCTGCGAGAGGACTCGGTGTGCCTGGATCCAAGCCCAGCCACAGACCTGTCCAAACTGTATATAGTTCTAGAAAGTTAATTACCTTCTAGATATAATTTATATAAGTTAACCATATCTATAAATTATATATTTGATAAATATATCTAATATATGAAAATTATGAGTCAATAAAATATATAGATTATATCTATTATGTCATGTATATAAATTCTATATAGTATGAATACATATTCTATATATTAGCTATATATATAGAGATGAGCTTTTCAAATAAAAGAAACAATGTCTTGAAATCGATTACAGAAATGATAATGATTGCAGCACACAGCTCTATCTATGAGTATAGTGCACCATTTTTGAAGCAATATGGAAGCAATTATGTTAAAGCTAGCAGACTTGGGAGGAAAAGTGAGAATTGTGGGTGGGAAATGTGCGGGGAGAAAAGGGCGGGAAACACGAGGGGACAAAATGGTGGGGAAACATGAGGGGAGAAAAGGGCGGGAAATGTGAGGGGAGAAAAGGGTGGGAAATGGAACGCAAAAAAGGACAGGAATCTTGAGTAAAAAGGATGGGAAATGAGAGGAAGAAAGAGTGCGAAACCTAGGGGAGAAAAGGTGAGAAACATGAGGGACAAAATGATGGCAAATGTGAGGGAACAGAAGGGCAGGAAGTGTGAGGGGGAAAAATGGTGGGAAACGTGAGGGCGGGAAAAAAGGTGGAAAATGTCAGGGGAGAAAAGAGCAGGAAATGTGTGGGGGAAAAGATGGGAAACGGGAGGAGAAAAAGATGGGAAATGGGAGGAAACATGGGGGTGAAACATAAGGGGAAAAAGGCAGGAAACATGAGGCCAAAAATGATGGGAAATGTGAGGGGACGGAAGGGAGGGAAGCGTGAGAGGAAAAATGGTGGGAAACTTGAGGGGAAAAGGGTGGGAAACATGAATAAAAATGGGAACATGGTGGGACAAATGACAGGAGCCCAGGGGTGCTTTGTTTGGGGTTGTCTTGGGGTGACCTTATGATGTGTATCCCATATCGCTGCCTATGCCCAGGAATTAATTCCTGTGCCTTTCTATGCCTCTTAACTGAGCCTGAGAGGGGGAAGGAAAAAACGGAGCAAAACTTTTGCAACGCAGTTTGCAGCTTGTTCAAGGTCACACACAGATAGCAATCGGTTTTCCCCGCTGCGGCAGGGGAGGGAGGAAGCACCCGGCTTGCTGCGCCCAGAACAGGTTTTTTGGCCAGTGGTTCAGCTGCTTTGTTCTCCGGAGACAGACTGAGAGTTGAATTTTTTCCTTCTCTGCAATATCGGATTTTCTCCCTTTTCTACTGGACTGCTTGATTGCTTTAACATCAGAACACATCGGGAGGACTTTCCACCGGGCACAGAGGGCCTGGCCCTGAGGACTCTCTGAGGAGACCAAAGGCAGGACTCTAATGCTTTCCCAGGGTTTGCCTCCACAGCAAAAGATTTTACCATTTAACATTATTTTCCTTTCCCATGTGTTTGTTAAAGAAACAGTTTTATCTTCTTCACTTTCCTTCGAGGAAACTTTATTTTTTCCCGAACCTGGTGGGGGAGGGGTGGTTGTGCCTTCTCTCAGAGGATCTATTTCTAAATTTGGCCAAACCGGTACAGGGGTCCTGCTTGGATTCAGCAGCTCGAGCTGTTTCTGTGTTACTGCACCATGAATAAATGGCTTTGTGGAACAAGACATCTGAGACTCGGCCATGGCAAAGCTGGGCTTGAAGCAGTGAGGAAACCTGGTGTGACTGTGGGAGCAGGGACGCGTTGGGTCACTGGAGCTGCCGCCGCTGTGAGGGGGCTCCAGTCCTAGCAGCTAAAATCTGTGCCCTTGGACGTTCTCCCAGAGAGACTCAACAAGCTCACACTGGATCGGTTCCTTAACACTGCCATGGCCACAGCAAGTCCTTGTACCATTGCTTTGGCTGCTTCCCTCTTTGCCCACTCCCCTCAGAGTTTGTTCCTGTCCCAGTTATCAGCTCCTGTGCTGCCTTTCCCACTCCGTTGGAAATCTCCAATCACACAGTTGTGTGTGCTCGGAACCCGAGCTGCTCTCCCCACGCAGTTCTCGGGTGGTCTCAGCACACAGGGACAGGTGGGCTCAGGTCCCTGGGACAAGGGCCCCACGCCATGCAGCTCCATCACGGATGAGCTTGGGACTGGGGCTCCCTGGGGTGGTTTGGGGGTCTCAAGTGAGAGGTTCTGCAGTAGTTCCAGGTGAGGGGGTTGGGGGATCCTGGAGGAAGGTTGAGAGTCCCCATTGGATTTGGAGGTCCCAGGGGCTTTTAGAGGTGCTCCAGAAAGTGGTTGAGTGGCCCCAAGGGCATTTGGGGGGCAGAGGAGGGGTAGAACTGGGGACTCAAGGAGGTATTTGGAGGACACCGGAGGGGGATTGAGGTTCCCAGGGAGAGTCTGGGTGGACTTGGGGGGGTGGTTCCAGGGGGGGAAGTTCAGGCAGGGTTCAGAAAGGGAGGGTTGCGGGAGTTTGGGGGTCTGGGGTGGGTTTAGGGCTGCCAGCGAAGGCTAGAGGGGTTCCAGAGGAGGGCTTGGGGGATCCAAGAGAAGAGTTTGGGGGGTGCCAGGGGGGGTTTTGGGAGTCTCAGACCCTCCCAAGTTATGTGACTCCCCAGTGTGAGACCTCCCAAGTATGATCTCCCTCAAATTGTAAGCCCCCCAGTCGTGCAACCCTCCAGGAATTTGACCCCAAGACAGAAACCCCAAACTCACGGAAACGCCCAAAATCTGAACCCCATTCCCATGATCCCCCCAAGCTGTGACCCTGAAATCTGAGCCCCTACAAATTGTGACCCCCAACATCTGACCACCCCAAGTCATGCAATTCCCCACAAATTGAGACCCCCATCATGTGAGTGTCTAATCTGCTCCCCCAGGGCTGTGTGACTCTCCCACTCCTACCACACCCCCAAGTCATGGCACCCCCCCAGTCTGAGCCCCCGCCACTCTGAGTCCCCCACTCTGAGCTCACCCAACTCCACTGACCCCTCCTCCCATTTGGGGCCCACATAAGTCAAACAAACCCCCCAGAGTCCAAACTCCCCAACATCTCACCCCCATTCCCATGACCCTCCAAATTGCGTCACCTCCCATTCTCAGCCCCCCCCAAGCCGTGTGGCCCCCTCAAACCTGACCCCTCCCATTCCCACCTATACCCAAAATCTGAAGCCCCTCAAATCATGCGACTCCCCCACATTCCCACCCCCTCACATCCCCTGCCCCAATTCCCCCATGGTCCTGCCCCCACCACCTCCAAAATATCCCCAAACCCCCTCCAACTCTCACCTTTTTCCCCTCTTGCTTAAAAAACTTTCGCGGAGCTTCAGGAATGATAAAAAGCTCTCGCCAACACCCACGACCGCAACGTAGGAATGATGCACGCTCCCCAGTCGTGGTATAACTGGAAACATTTATTAAAAGTCCACATAGCTTTCATTATATTTTCACTATTTGAGAACACAATCTTATTGAGCATGTGCAGAAAGCAGGAGTGAAAAGCTCAAGCCCAAGGAAGGCTTATGAGCCTTCGTCCAAAACGACCACCAGGAGGCTGACGACCGCCTCGTGCAGAAACCGCCCATGTGCTACAAGGGCTGACATCATCATCATGTGATTAGAAAATATGTTGCACTATGAAGGTTAGGAAAGTAGAATGGGTGCATTCAGTACAAAAGTGTAAAAGCTAGTACTGTGTGAAGAATGGACGAGTGAGTTTGTGGTGGAGCTATCCCCCTCACTCCCGGCATCGCATAAACAAATACCTGCTCTCTAGGCCTTACACTATGGAGCACTGTTTGCTTGCCTAGGTTTCAGGCATCAATACAAGAAAATATACATGCCAAACATGTATAAGTATATAGTATAGAGTATATAGTATAGAGTATATAGTATATATAGTATTAGTATACATAGTATATATTATATATAGTATTAGTATATAGCTCTAAGCCCTACTAGAGTGAAACCAATGACATGTTTAACCCAACGTCCAAAACGGAACCTTCCCAGCCAGGAGAAGAGGCCAAAAGGATCCCATCCCTGCTTTTGCTGCAGTTCTCCAGACAGCTCCTTCAATTCCTGCATGCTTTTGGGAATGGATTCCCAATGGTCACTCAGGTTCATACAGCACATTCCATCAAAGTCTTCACATCTGTGTCCCTGGGCTAGCAACAAAAACTCTATTGCTGCTCTACTTTGCAATGTTGCATGACGTACACAGTCGACATCTGTTAACAATCCTGTTGAAGCATTACTGGTAGCGTTCCTTTCCCTCGCAAGCCAACAGCCTGGTTTATTAATTGTGATCAAGGCCTGTGCCGTACCAACAGAGGCAACTAAGGAACTAAAAATTCTTTTTGTAGGATTCCAGAATTTAACCTCAGAGTTACAGTCAGGGCCAAGTGATTGAACATCACGCTTATTTTGCCTATGTCGCAGTGTCCAATTAGTTAGTGCTTCGAGATTGGGATGAAACATGGTTAAACAAACAAAAGTAATGGACCTCGCACTGCTTTTCCTGGAATGCCTTCCCATGCTCTGTTGCCACATATCAAAAATATGTTATCGGGCAGGCTGATTGCATTGGTCCCCGTTGCGACTTGGGAGGGAGTAGTGACATTGCACCAGGCAGAGGCATCACGGTAAATGCCAGTGCCGCTTCTATCAACTCCTGTGTTGTCTGTGTTTGGATCGTTAGCATAATTAGGGTAGAAACACACAGGAGCTTTTATAGACCCGAGCACATCCAGCTCTTGCGGCCACAGTGAGAGAGCAGAAAAGTTATTTATTTTTCTCATGCCTCCATTAGCATTGCCCAAATGCCATCCCACAGACTGGCCAGCATCAGACTGCCGGGATCCCAAACACGCCCACGACGATCTCTGCTTACCTGCAGTTGTACAATCACGTGTCCCTGGCTGATTGTAGAACTTGTTCCATTCATCCTTTGTCAAAGGAATGCCAACCAGACATGTCTGAAATGGATCACTAGCACTGGTCATGGAAATACAAAGGCTAGGTTGCTAAATTGCTTTGGCTAATGGCAGCCAAACATTGCTCTTGGGTTGTGGGACCCGTGCTTCATTCACAATCCTCGAGAATCCGCTGAGGATGGCAAAAAAGGCTTCCCATGTTGTGCCAGAACTCATTGTAACTGATTAGCAAACTAAAATTGAGCTGCCTTCAAGTCTTCATTCCTGCTGCAGCGGCTTTGATGTTCTTCGCAGGTAACCAATAGGGTCCTGGGGATAGAGAAACACAGCCACAACCACGTCCCCACGTTAGCAAAGGCACGGGGCCTAACCATTGTCCGCTCTGCAGACCTTTATAATAGACAGGCGGTTGAGAATCCCTTAAGGTATCACGGGAACACCTTCTCTCACTTGCTGGAAATATTTCAAAAGTTTAAAACAAATGTTGCTTTGTCCCAGTTGTTCCTGAGCTGTTATACCAAGGGGATCCCCCCTTCTTTTTGTTTAAGAAGCATTTTCGTTAAAAGGGCATGAGTGCGTTCCACAACAGCTTGACCTGTCGAGGAATGAGGTACGCCAGATACGTGACGTATACCCCAAGAGTGAAAAAAGGTTTTCACTGATTGGGAGACATGTGCTGGACCATTATCAGTTTTTACTACCTTTGGGACTCCTAAGGTGGCAATAGCTCACAACATGTGCTTAATGACATCTCTTGCCTTTTCCCTTTTATGAGCGGAGGCGACAAAAGATTTGGAATAAGTGTCAGCTGAGACATGCACGTATTTTAAGGTGCCAAAAGAAGAAATGTGGGTAACATCCATCTGCCAGACTTCCTTGACCCATAACCCTCTCGGATTTGTACTTACCGTGGTAGGTAAAGGAGTTGAGTGTGCACAACCAGGGCAAGAATGAACAATTTGTCTGCCTTGAGAAAACATAAGATCAAATTGTTTACTCAAAGCTTTTGCATTCTGGTGATAGAATTCGTGGGACACCTTTGTCTGGGCAATTTGAGTTGGAACTGCTGCCATCATTGTTAGAGTGTCTGCGACTGCATTGCCTTGCACCAGAGGCGCAGGCAAAGATGAGGGAGACCTAAGATGCGTAACATAATGTCCTCGGTTACAATGTAAGATGGAACCAAAAGTATGTATTCCATTATCATCGTCACAAGCTCTTAAAGCAGGTGGGGCTGTGCTTTTTGTCTCCTACCATGACTCATCCCTGATAACTCTCTCCGGGGTCTATCTCTGTTTAATGGCATGTCAAGCACCCACCACATGACTCACAGAATTACATCAGCCCATTGGGGGATGCTCTGCCCAGGGGGAGCAACCAAGCATTCCCACCTGCATATAATCTGGCCTTTGGAACAGCACAAGCAGCCCTTCCCTGCTGGATTCCCAGAGGACAAGAGCTGCATAACCACCACTGGACCTTCAGAGGAGGACCAGACCTTTCTACAGGATCACCACTTCAACAGAACCACTTCAGGAGGACTGCAGCCACTGCTTCATCGCACTGCTACCACCACCCTGCCCGGCAGGCTGTCAGCTCGTATCCTGACTCTGTCAGGTTAAGCCAGTATTTCTGTACTATTGCCTTGTTATGTATACTACTAAAGAACTGTTGTTCCTATTTCTCATATAATTGCCTGAAAGCCCCTTCATTTCAAAATTATAATAATTCACAGCGAAGGGGCTTACATTTTCCATTCCAAGGGAGGCTCCTGCCTTCCTTAGCAGACACCTGTCTTTCCAACCAGACACATAAAAACAACACGATCGGCCTTGAACAGAATTTTACTGAGTAGACAACAGAACCAACAAATTCTTGTTGTGCACTTGCTTTAAGTAGGAATGTTCAATATGGCTTAGAATGCCAACTACGTATAAGCAACCTGATATTAGGTTGAACGGTTCATTTGAAACAATCGCAAAGCCTCTACGGCGGCTGCTAATTCTACCAGCTGTGTTGGCCCTGGCTGAAAAATCACAGAGTTTTCCCAATCCCCTGTGGAATTTTTCCAGGCAACAACTGCTTTCTCAGTTTTCCCAGAGCCATCGATGAAGACTCTCTTTGCTCCACGCAGGGGTTGTGACCATGCTAGAAAACGCAGCTGCAAAGAAAGATCTTTTAAAGATTGCAGAAGTTTACTTTTCAGCAAAGAATTAACAATGTTTCCCAAAAAGTCTCTCAGGGAAGTCTGTAAAGTAAATGATTCCCACAACATATCCTGAAAAGCGTCTGCATGCAAAGGAATGTGGATGTGAGAAGCATCTTCCCCACTTAGGCTCTGGCATCGTTTTCGTCCTGTGGAAACAAGTCTAACAATCATGTCAAGTAAAGTGGTCACTGGCTTTGAAAATGTGTGAGGTAAAAATACCCACTCTAGCACCCACAACTCTTGTTTATCAACACACCGCTGTGCTATTAGTGCATCTGGTTGGAATTCTGCCAGGATAAGGAAAAGCCTCAGCGGTAACTCTGCTTGTCGTCTGGATACAAAGGATGTCTGCATTTTATCTGCCACAAGTTGCAGTGCTTCACGGGCTTCTGGATTGAGTTTGTGAGGACACGTTAAACCTGCGTCTCCCTTAAGCAAATTAAATAAGGGTGACAGTTCCTCAGTGGAGGTACCAAGGGTAGGTCTGAGCCAATGAACAGTTCCTAATAATTTTTGCAAATCATTTAGCATTTCAATAGAGGTCCTCACCACAATGGGCTGAGGAACAATTTTCTGTCCAAATAATAGAAACCCCAGGTATTTCCAGGGTGGGACAGTTTGAACTGCTGCAATATAAAGACCAAATTTGTCAAAAGAAAGACGCAAAAAGGCAAAACAGTTTTGCAACACAAGAGTCATCTGCTACTAGCAGTGTATCATCCATATAATGATACAATGGAACTGTTGAAAACTGTGGCCACACCGGTTGTAAAGCACTTGCTACCACAACCTGGCATATTGTAGGACTGTTTGCAACCATCCTTGAAGCCCACCGTTGGTGCAGCCCGGAAACGTTGCAGGTCTAGGATCATTTCAGGAGACTCTAAGTCTCTGTTCAGGGAGCCATTTGCAACGTATGAACGATGCACGGTCCCCAGCCCTGGTACCACCAGCAACATTTATTGAAAGTGTACATAGCTTTTATAGTATTTTCACTCCCAGGTTAGAATAGCGTGAGCCTGGATAGCCAATAGTATAACTGCTGTGAGAAACAAAGCCCACTCCTCTTTTTTGGGGGTTTTAGAAATTTAATAAGGGACAATAGGAGATAAAGGTCACTTAAAGCAAAACCGACAGTGCTGGGTGCTTGGCCGTGGCCAGAGGCACACAAAGTTACACAAACTTTCCGTTTATATGCTTTAACACTATACATATTAATAAACCACAATGCGTATGCATCATTTTTCTAAGAACTAATTTATGTTTCCTTAGAAAAGATTAACATAGTTCCTCCCCCGATCTGCCTTTTTAGACAATGTGTAACATGATCGTGAGGGTCTTCGGGGCTCTTCTTCGATGAAGGCTCAAGGTCTTCCTCGCATCTGAACTTTTCAACTTCGTCTTTGGAGCATGTGCAGTTATGGTGTTCCTTGGTCTTTCTGGATCTAACTGTTTTAACGTCTCCATTTTGTGGCTAATTGACTTCACATTTGCCAATTTCTCATTAGTACACCCTGCTGCTTCCCAAAATAGCTATACTTGCCTATTTTTGAGATTATTCACCTGCTGAGTTTCCGCTTATTTAAGCATTAAGCGATTAGTTAACCATATACCAGCTATTACATTGGATAGAAGGTTATGATTCAGGTTATATTTGTATCTTATAACTCAACCTATATAAGCATCTTGTAACTTTGACCCCGGTTAGAACATTAACTAGTTAATATCTGCGTAGCACAGTCATTCTTAACATAGTTGCACATAATATTTCCTAACATATTCTGATAGATAATATTTCTTAAATTTTACTACCTGTGAAAGCCAATGCTATAATAGCTGTTTATCACACTGGTCATACGTCTGCTAACCAGTAATATACGTGATCGAGTCCCTAATAGCAACCTCAGCCTTTCTTCCCTGAGACAAGTGCTTGTAGAACAATTTCTTCTGCAAAACTACTGTGCTTCTGCTACTTGTTCCATTTTACATCTCTCCTGCCTTGACTGAATAGTCCTTTCTTTCTAACAAAACCTCTTTGTTCTCTTATTACAACTTTTCTTTGTTTTCCTTCCCCACACAAAACACATCACAATACACCGTAGAAAAGGGGAGATCCCCCAATCCTCACTCCAAAACCCCCTCGGTGAGCCCCCCAATTCCACACCAATTTCCCCCGGGGACTCCCAGTCTCCCCACAACCTCCCCATCTCAGAGGGGGTCCCTGACACCACCAATGTCACCCCCAGGCCCTGCTTGGGGTGGAGGGGCTTCTCCTCTTCTTCAAGGGGACGGCGATGGCCTGGGGGGGGAGCAAAGGCTGATGTTGTGGGCCCCTGAACCGTAAAACCACCACAAAACCACCCTTTTCACCTCAAGTCATCCCCAATTCTGCCACCCACAGGGGGTCTTCTCCTTCTCCTCTTCTTCCTCCTCCTCATCATCCATGGGTGTGGCAGGAACACAGGAGAGGCTGGGGTCCCTCCAAAACCCAACCCTCCCCTAAAACCTCACATACTCCCCTTTCTACCCCACTCCCCCGTTCCCCCCCAATCCATATTTTCTCCTTTCTCCCACTTTTTGGCCTCAAGGAGCCCCTTTTGCACCTCAAATCCTGCTCCCAAGCCCCCACATTCCTACTCTGCACCCCAGAAGGGGACCTTCTCACAACAGAAATCCCCCATTCACACCCCAAATTCCTCCCAAGACCCCCAAATCCCCTCAATGCCCCCTCCCCTCCCTCGCCCCGGCCCCTCCCGTCCACCGAATTCTCACTAATCCTGCTCTTCCCACCCCGAAGCACCCCGCACCCCCCCTTCTCCCTTCTCCCCTAACCCGACCTCCCCCTCGCATCCCCTCTCCACCCCTCCAACCCCCCCAGACTGCCCCACAACCACCCCGATCCCCCCCGACCCTGCCCGGGCCCTGCCGCCAGCTGACCGCGCCTCTTCCGCTCCCTAGCGCCGCCTGCCGGGGGGGAGGACCCGCGTCCCGCTGCCTTGCCAGGCGGCACTGCCTGCCCGGCCGCGCTCCCTCCCGGAGCACCCCCGCTCCAGCCACGCCACGCCCCACCCACGCACTCAAGGCCGGCGGCGTCTCCGTGTCCCTGCCGCATCCCCCGACCTCGCTGCCCTTGGCCACGCACCTTCCTCTTCTGCCTCATCTCCCACACGAGAGCCCTGCTCAGCCCAGCCGCCTTTCTGCCTTCTCACTTTTACTGAAATCCCTTTGCAAGAATAAAACTCTTAGGATTTTCCATCGCCCCACTGTAGTCCGTTTCCTCCCATCAGTTCTTGCCAAGAGGCCGTTCCCTTCCGTGGGAAGCAAGGTGATAGGAATGTGACACGGCTTTGGATTCTCCAGGTCAGGGTCAGTGGTGTGGACCGCCAGAGCCAACAGCGCACAAGCGAACCCTCTGCGTGCTGGCACCACCCGACAACTGCATGGGGAGAGCAGCTGGACTTCCAGGAACACACGGTTGGACACGGAGATTTCCAGCGGCGTGGCAAAGGCACAACAGGAGCTGATAACTGGGGCAGGAACAAATTCTGAGGGTAGTAGGCAAAGACGGGGGACCACCAAAAGCAATGGTGCAAGGACTTGCTGTGGCCATGGCAGTGTTAAGGAACAATCCAGTGTGACATTGCAGAGTCCCTCTGGGAGAAATCCCAAGGCCACAGATTTTAGCTGCTGGGACTGGAGCATATTCACAGCAGCGGCTCCAGTGACTCCACGCATGCCAACTTGAGTCCCCACGGAACCACTCCCACAGTCACACCAGGTTTCCTCACTGCTTCAAGCCCAGCTTTGCCATGGCCGAGTCTCAGATGTCTTGTTCCACAAAGCCATTTATTCATGGTGCAGTAACACAGAAACAGCTCGAGCTGCTGAATCCAAGCAGGACCCCAAACAAAGCACCCCTGGGCTCCTGTCATTTGTCCCACCATTTTCCCGTTTTTATTCATGTTTCCCACCCTTTTCCCCTCAAGTTTCCCACCATTTTTCCTCTCACGCTTCCCACCCTTCCATCCCCTCACATTTCCCATCATTTTTGGCCTCATGTTTCCTGCCCTTTTTCCCTTTATGTTTCACACCCATGTTTCCTCCTGTTGCCCTTCTTTGCCCCTCACGTTTCCCGCCCTTTTTCTCCCCTCATGTTTCCCGCCATTTTTCCCCCTCAGGTTTCCTGCCTTTTTCTTCCCTCACATTTCCTGCCCTTTTCTCCCCTCACCTTTCCCGCAATTTTGTCCCCTCATATTTGCCATTTTTTACTTCACATTTTCCACCCTTTTCCCCCTCATGTTTCACACCCTTTTCCCCTCACATTTCCCCCCGTTTTTTCCCCTCCTGATCCTGCCCTTTTTTCCCATCATGTTTCCTGCCCACAAGTCTCCCTTTCCTCTTGAGTTGTCCACTCATGCTGGGTGTCTCCGTGTCCATCCACCTGGCTGTCATCACAGGCCTTGCTCTCCTTTGTCATCCATAAGGTTTGGCAGCTCAGGGCTCTGGCTTTCTTTCATTGCTGGTTTTAGTCAATTGTTCATAACTCAACCTGTGACCTTTCACTTTTTAACCTGCAGTTCTCCTCTCCATCCTGCTGCAGGGGAAAGGGGAGGGGGAGTGCAAGAAGGGAGCAGTGCATGATTTGGAGTGTTCCCCCACCATAGTGGGGGAACTGGGGTGTCACAAAGGGCCCCCTGTGACCCGCCACCTGCCC
The DNA here is from genome assembly GCF_965178545.1 of Coloeus monedula. Taxonomy (NCBI): domain Eukaryota; kingdom Metazoa; phylum Chordata; class Aves; order Passeriformes; family Corvidae; genus Coloeus; species Coloeus monedula. Next base: position 2,105,931 of record NC_138814.1, on the reverse strand, counting down.
CTAGCAACAGCTCAAAGGGTTTGTTGATGTGGAACCAGCGCCCAGCCTGCAGTGTCCGGCAGGACAGCGACGGGACAGGACGGGAGCACACAGCTGGCGAGAAGCCCGCTGGTTTTAGCTCACGTCTTGCTCTGCAGCAGGGAGTAAGGTATTAAACCAAACCTTGCCCCTTGCCTATTCTCAGAACTTCATCTCCATTCAGTAGAATGGAGAAGAGACCTCCAAGCCAGCCCACGGTGGCCTGGGAGGAGGACGTGGCTCTTCAGGAGAGCAGCTCAGCAGTGGAGCCCGCCGAGGTGACCACGGTGCAGCCATTGCAGCCCAGTGAGTGAGGGGCCCTGTGGGACTGGGCAGGGCTGGGATCAGGTTTCCCCGGCACACGGGCAGATGGGGATCACAGGGGTGGGAGTGATGCCGGAGTGCCAGAGCTGATCGGGGCAGGACACCAGCCCCGGCACAGCCTGTGCCGAGGAGGGGGAGAGCAGAGGGGGCCCCAGCTGCTGCTCTGGAGCATGGGCAGCGAGGGTCAGTGGCTGGCAAGAGGCAGTGGTGCTGTGGGATGCTGGACGTGTCCCTCTCGTCTGCCAGAGCGCTCCTCAGCCCGGGGCACTGGGCATTGCCCTGCCATGGTGTGCTCCAGCAGGGCAGCTCCTCTGATGGGCATCCTCCAGTCGGGAGCTGCACTGAAAGGCTGTGCCAAGGGAACGGGCACAGCCTGGGCAGAGGGCAGATCTCCTTCCTCTGCTCTCTCCTCTCCCCTCACCCTCTTCAGCTCTCTCTTCTCTCCCCCTCCATTAGATGCTGTGTATGGACAGGAAGCCATGGACTTCATCCAGGCCTTTGCCAGCAGCCCCGACCAGGTACCCACGGCCTGCTGGACAGCGGCTGTGCCCGGCCAGGGGTGCTGGCTCTGCAGAGCAGCTGCTCCCACAGGGCACTGCACCCTAAGGGCTCTGGTCCTACTGGAGGGGTGTCCTCGCTTCACGCTGCCCTGTTGTCTCTGTCCTCCAGCTCCAGGATGAGGACCTGAAGCTCAAGTTCCTCGACGGCATCTGTATCCTGTGCCGAGCTGCCAAGGACTGTGGCTTCTGCAAGGACCTGGATGCTTTCTACCACAAATACAAGCTGGGAGAGAAGATCCAGGTGAGGGGGCACCCGGCAATCTGGGGAAGGGAGCAACGAGCCCCAGCAGCCAGTGAGGGCAGTGCATGAGCAGGGCAAGGCTCTGGTGGCGCTGGGTGCTGGCAGCTGCCAGGTTGCAGCCCAGCTGTGCTCTGCAGGTGCTGCTGCAATTGGAGCCCAAGTACGAGATTTGCACGGAGGTGCGGTGGCTGGCCATGCTCGCTATTGCCGGACTGAGGTACCGGCCCATCACACCTGCAGACCCCTGCCCAGCACTCTGTGCCCACCTGCCCATCCCTCCTGGAAGCCCAGCCCCAGTGCTGCAGGAGACCTTGAGACACTGCTCCCAGCACCGGTGGCCAGCTGGGCCCCTCTCTCTTTGCAGCACGCTGGGGACGGTGCTGGAGAACAGAAGAAAACTCTTAAGACTCTGCTTCGACAGCATCTTTTTCCTTCCCCCAAGCGGGGAAATGACGAGCCGGGAAGCGTCTCTGTATTCTCAGGTAAGTGCTGGGTGAACTGGAGGAGCCTCCAGTCTGTCCAGGCTGCTCCCGACCAGCCCGTGCTGCCTAAGGACCAAAGATCCAAGGCAGGCCACGGTCTCAGCTTCGTTTTCCTACCCTCATCCCTTCATGCCTTGCCAGGCTCCAGCCACCTCCAGCAATGCCGGCTGCTCTGCCCCCCAGCACACGGCCTGCTCCTGTGTCCCTCCCCTCACACTGGCACTTCAGATCAGTCTCCTGGGAGTGGGAGGGACAGCAGAATCACAGCCACTGCTCTCTGTCGTCCTTGCAGACCCTGCATGCCATGGACACCATGCTGGAGGTGATGGTGTTCAGCTCTCCTGCCTCCAAAACCAGCAAGATGCTGCAGGACGTCTTGGAGGTCTGGCCTGTGCACAGAGTGGGGGTCGAACGACTGTTCCTCACTTAGGAGGGGAAGGAGCCCGGGCTTGTGTCCAGTCTTGTCCTGGCTCCTGCCAAATGAACCCTGTCCCGGCCAGAACCAGGACATTCCCCCAGTGCTGTGCAGGCAAGAGCGCACTGCGGGGAGGCTGCCCAGCTGGCCCAGGGAAGCAGAGGCTGGCCCCAGGCGCTGCTGGAGCACAAGGAGCAGAGGGCAGCCCCTGCCTTCCTTGCTGCCCACCAGCTTTGCCTGGGGCCTTTGTGCCAGGCCTGCCAGGGCCCCCAGGGGCAGGATCCCCCCTGAAAGCTCTGCCTGAGGGCACAGGAAGTCTGGAGGGAGGGTGCAAGTGTGTCTCATGAGTGCGGCCCTGCCACTGCTGCTGCTGGAGTGGGCGTCTGCTCACGGGGCTCACCTGCAGCTTCTCTCTTCCCAGGTTCTGCTGCACTACTGCCTTTATGACACCGTGGCTGTGCAGGAGAGGCTCATGGGCAGGGTCAGGCTGCTGAGCCATTTGCTGGCCGACTCTTCCACTGTGCAGGTAAGGACCGGGCACCCTCCAGCCAGGCCATCTCCCCATCCCTGTGCCCTGGCACAGCCACAACTCCAAGGTGCCTGCAAGGCCTCAGCTGCCCACCCTCAGACCTTCTGCTCTTCTGCCTGCCTCCCCCAGGCTGCCCAAACTGAGGACAGCGGTGCTGCCAGCAGACAGGGCCGGATCCCAGTCCTCGGGAAGCTGCTGGGCCATCTCTTTTTCAAGTTATTCAGGAAAGAAGAAACCAGCTTGATGGCACTGGACATTCTCTGCTTCCTCTTGACGTTCCTCTCTGAGCAGAAATGTAAGAGAAGCTGTGGTGGGCGGCATCCCCCGTGCACCGCCACATGCCCAGATACAGCTGCTTGTCTTCCTGGGTCTTGCAAAGGCTCCTTGTTGTGCTTGGTGCAGGTGGCACCATGTCCCCAGAGCTGCTGTCACCTCTGCTCCTGCCCCTCGCTCTCTGCCAGGCTCTTGATGCTCCCGTGTAGCCGAGCTGCTCCTCCGCACAGGACTCAGCCCCAATCCGCCCCTTCCCCATGTCCCCTGGCGAGCTCGTGTCCTGCCCTGCCACCCTCCAGCCCTGCAAGCCCTTCCCCCTGAGCAGTACTGCAGCCACGGTGTAACTGGGAGCTGCATGTGGAGCTCCAGGGGCTCGGAGCTTCCCAGGCCAGCTTCACTGGGTACGGACACTGGAGGCAGCTCCCCCTTTCCACCAGTGCCCACCACCTCCTCCCATGACCAACTGCTCCCAAGCCATTCCTGCATCCCGACGCTTGCCGGGGTTGGGTCGGCTGCTGGCACAGCGGCTGTGTCTCAGCCGCACATTGGTGTTTTCCCTCTCTTTAGGTGCCACACCGCCAGCGGTTCGTGCCCAGCTCCCAGCATACTGGCAATCTGAGATCACCTCCCTGCTGGATACGCCCAGCTCCTGGAGAGTTCAGGTGACCAGCCCTCCCCCTTGCTGGGCCTCTCACCCTTGGCATCAGCAGGGGATTGGTGTGCACAAAGGGGCGCAGAATCAGCGGGGCTGACCCTGGCGAGAGGCTTCCCACTGTCCCCGAGCAGGGAACACTGCGGTGTCCCAGCAGCAGCAGAAGCAGCAGCTCCAGCCCTGCTGGCCACCAGCGAGCCCTGGCTCTCTGTAGGGCGCGTGCCGCATGCCTGAGAGCCCAGCCCTCCTCCTTGTCATGGGGCCCTCCTCACCCTCCCCTGCATAGGGACTGTGGGCACTGCTGCCAGCTTTCCTGCGGCCACTGCCGCCAGCACTGCCCGGCACCTCTGGCCAGGGCTGCTCGCGCTGCCCAGCCAAGCAGAACCCTTTGGGCACTGGCTGGCACTGGCCTCCACTCCCTTCCTTCCTGCCACAGGCCTTTGGGAGATACCTCAGGCCAGCTGAGAGGACGGGCATCGTCCTTGTGGCCATTGAGATCCTGGGCCGCTCCAGCCTCCTGGACAAGAAGGCGCCCAAGGAGTTTCTGCAGGTGGCCATGGAATTCCCTGAGCTGTGGCTGATGGATGTAAGTGGCCTGTGGCTGGATTGCTCTGCCCTTGAGCCCTGACAGGTTCCTCCCTCCCTCCCTCCCATAGCCAGGATTGGGGGGGGTGCCTGAAACCACCTTGAGGCAGCAGAGAGTGCGTTAGGATCCCACTTCTGACACCCAAATAATGGTAGGATCTGGTCATTTAAAAATTCCTCGGCCAAAATTAAGGTGCAAACAAGACCACATGCCAAGGCCAACAGTACGGATTTCATTTAAGAGTAAATGGGAGATAGAGAGAGAGGGGGAATGAGGAAGAGACACAAACACACACACACATTACTTAGAAAGATGGTCACCTGCACACGGGTCCCTGCGGCATCCCCCCTGGCCCTTCTTCTTCTGATCCTCTTGGTGGTGGGGATTTCCAAACACCCCCCTCGCCTGTCTTCCCTCCAGGTGCCAAAAGTTGTGAGACACATCTTTGAGCACTGTGATGAGAAAATCACAACAGCCGCTCACAGCTTTCCCACACTGCTTGACCTGATGGCCAGTAAGTGGCCTCGGCGAGTCGTCGTGACAGCTCTGAAGGTCACCCCAATATTCAGGTACTGGCCCTGACCGCCCAGAGGGCTTGTTCCCTATGGGGAGAGGGACCCCGAGACTCTCTGGCTGCCAGACACAAGAACACTGCAGCACCCCCCAAAGCAAGCGGGGCCCTCCATCCCACCATGCTCAGCCCAGGCCCACAGCAGCCAAAGCTGGCTGGGCCAGCCCAGAGCCAGCACGCTGCTCCCAGTCCCACCGGGAACACCCCGTCAGCCATGTCCACCTGCCCAGGCTGGGCCCCTGTGCACCCCAAGTCCTGCAGGGCTGGCGCAGGCCACACTGCAGTGGCCGAGGCAGCCCTGCTGACAGCGCTCTGCCTTGCAGCGACAAAGTCTGTCTGTGGAAGGCCATGTTCTCCGTGCACCAGACTCTGGAGGAGGTTTTGAAGGAGCTGCACGTGAAATTCTGGGACCGGCAAAGGAACATCTCTCAGCAGCAGAAGTCCTGCCTCGCTTTCTTGGCTGTGAGTCATCAGGAAAAGCCCATGTGCCCTTGCCCTCCGCTGCCGGTGGGAAGCGGGAGCTGAGCCAGGACAGCCCTGCCAGCTCTGCCCAGGCTCTCTGCCGCTTCCTTCCAGATGCTGGCCTCTGATGATGTTGTAGAGAACAAAGTGGGTCCATTGTACAAAGCCTTGAGACTTCTGAGGTCGCCAAGAATGGAAATGGTCTCTCTGGTGCTCAGGGCCCTTTTGACGCTGTCGGAGAGAGCTGAGACGGTGAGCAGGCTGCTCTCAGGGGCAGACATGTGGCACCTGGACTCTGAGGCCTCGGGGAAGGTGGTGGCTTGGCCTGGGCTGCGAGTCAGGTGCTGGGGTGACTGCTCCAAACGCCCTGCCTGCCATGGGATGGCCTGGAGGCTGCCTGGGGAGCTGACCAGGCACAGATGTTCTCAGGGAATGGAAACTGTCTTTCATACAGGCACGAAAAATGAAGGGCCTCCTGTCCGAGTTGCTGAAATTCCTGTGGCATCGGTCTTGGGACATTTCGGTGATGGTCATGGACATCTTCCAAAATGTGCTGGGGCACCTGAAGAAGAGAGAGGCCAGCGCCATGATTGTGAAAGCGGTGCAGAGGCTCTGGCACCTCTTTGACGCCGTAAGGCTGATGTGGGAGCCTGAGCCCCGCAGCAGGGCCCTGGGCAATGACAGCTGCCCTGCAGCCCAGCCCTGCAAGTAGCACTGGCAGCAGGCCCCGCTCTCTGGGCTCCCCTGGGATGGATTCTGGGCCTTGCAGCCCAGCGCTGATCCTGCCCGCTCTGGGCTGTGAGCCCGCAGCATCGCCCCTCACCTCAGGCACCTCAGCTCAGCCCCTCCTGGCCGCGGGCAGGGAGCCGCTGTGTGCGGAGCTCACCTTTCCTCCTTCCTACCAGGAGGAAGACTTTGTGTGGGAGCACTCCATCCGCCTCTTCAGAGACCTGCTGGGCAAAACGGCGTGGATGGACAAGAAGGCCATGAAGGAAAAGGCCTGGAAAGTCCTGGTCCGGCTCCTGCTTCACATGAGTGACCAGGCCCCCAGCGTGGCCAAGGTACCCATGTCTAGGCTGAGCTCTGACCAAGAGAGGCGTGGCTGACACCCCCTGGGGGGGTCCCGAGCATCAGGGCAAGGGCTGCTGGCAGCGGGCAGCGTTCCCCCAGCACAGCCCCTGGGAACCAGCGCCAGCAGGGCCAGACAAGCTGGCACGGCCATTTCCATCTCTGCCCTGCCTGCTCCAGCAGGGCTCGGCAGCAGCCCAGCACCACCGAGGCCTGGACACGTGTGTCCCCAAAGGCTTCTCAGCTGTCCCCACAGGTGTCCCTGCAGGGCTTTGCACCTCAATCCCTGCTGCCCAGGCCCGTCCCCAAGAGACCCCTGGACACTTTGGCGAGGGCATGTCCCAGCTTCCTAAGGGCGCGGTCACCCCAGGGACAAAGCCCAAGGCTCCTTCCACAGGCAGGCCCTGGTGCCACCTCCCAGCTTCTGTCCCACAGGCATCTACAGAAGCCGTTCTGGCTATAGCAGAGCTCCTCAAGTGGAAAGAGCTCAAGCAGCTGGCGCAGACGGAGCAGACGTGGAGGATGGGCGAGTGCTTGGTGAGGACGAGACCACGCTGGACAAGGGCTGCCCACAACACCGTGCCGGGGCTGTGAGCTCTGCAGCTGGGACTCCCCAGGGCTGTTGCGGCCCAGAGCGCCCAGCCTGGAGCTGCAGCCTTGCTCCTGTCTCGGGAACAGGAGTCTCCTCTAGGCCCATGTTCCCTTCCTTCCCCCAGCATGAGGGAGGGCTCTGAGCCATGGGGGTGCTGGCAGGAGGGGCTGATCTGACCAGCTGGGGCCCTCTGAGTAATGCCCACAGCCTTGTGCTCCCTGCAGTTGGCCAAGGACAGCAGCAGGGCCGAACAGTTTGTGTTGGACAGCCAGCCCTACCTGCGGAGCCCTCAGGCCCCCATGCAAGAGGCGGCCCTCAGGTTCATTGGTGAGTCCCAGCCCCCAGGGTCCCTCTTTGGGCAGCCTGGCCCCGTCCCCCCAGCCCTGGGGCTGACACGGGCAGGGCCTCGGCCTCCCTGTGCCCCCCTGCCAACACAGGTGGCTTTGGTGGCCACCTTGCCAGTGCCACCCCCGGGCTGCTGAGGGGGTCAGGCAGGGCCGGGGGCCACGCTGCTGGGAGCACGCTGGGGAGCAGGGGCTGACGGAGCTCTGTGCCCAGGGCTGGCTGCGCGGCACCTGACAGAGCAGAGTGAGGACACCGTGGCTGAGGTGCTCTGGGGTGAGTGGGGAGCCTGGGCTCGGGGGAGCTGAGGCGTCTCTGCACACACGGGGGCTCATCTGGGCTCTCTTTCTGTCATAGAGCTTGACAGACTGCAAACAGGAGACAAGGATCCCGCCATCTGTTCCCTGGCAGTTCAGACCAGCTTGGTCCTGAAGTCTCCAAGGAAGCAGCGAAGATCAGGATTCTCCCTGCGTGCGCTGTGCTGCTGGTGCCACTGAGCAGAGAGGGACCTTGATGTAAGGCTTGGCAGGGACACAAACTCAAACACCTGCTGAATGATCAGGTGTGAAAAGGATGCCCTGGCTTTCTAAGGTCCTTCTCAAAGCGCAAGCCGGCATTTCCATGACTGCTGACTCTGCCATTGCCCTGACCAGGAGGGACCCATTCCCCCCAGCCCCTGAGCATGGCGTGAGGTGGTCTAGAATAAGCCCAGGGTCATGGCCAGTCCCCTCCTGGCTCCTGCCAAATGGCTCAGCTGCCGGCCCTCAGCCCTTCTGCTCTTCTGCCTGCCTCCTCCAGCCTGGTCAAAATGAGGACAGAGGTGCTGCCTGTGGACAGATCCAGATCCCAGGCCTGGGGAAGCTGCTGGCACATCCATTCAAGTCACTCAAGAGAGAAGAGACCACTTTATGGCTCTGGATGCTCTCTGTGCCCACTTCAAGTTCATCTGTCAGCAGAAAGGTAAGAGAAGCTGTGCTGGGCTGCATCCCTGCGCACGGCCGCATCGCCCCGATGCATCTGCTCGTCTTCCCGGGCCTTGCGATGGCCCCTTCTGTGCAGACACGGGGCTCATGTGGGCTCTGCTTCTGTCACAGAACTTGAAATACTGCGGGCCAGAGAGAAGGATCCTGGGCGCTCAGACCCGCCTGCCTAAAATCCTGCGAGAGGACTCGGTGTGCCTGGATCCAAGCCCAGCCACAGACCTGTCCAAACTGTATATAGTTCTAGAAAGTTAATTACCTTCTAGATATAATTTATATAAGTTAACCATATCTATAAATTATATATTTGATAAATATATCTAATATATGAAAACTATGAGTCAATAAAATATATAGATTATATCTATTATGTCATGTATATAAATTCTATATAGTATGAATACATATTCTATATATTAGCTATATATATAGAGATGAGCTTTTCAAATAAAAGAAACAATGTCTTGAAATCGATTACAGAAATGATAATGACTGCAGCACACAGCTCTATCTATGAGTATAGTGCACCATTTTTGAAGCAATATGGAAGCAATTATGTTAAAGCTAGCAGACTTGGGAGGAAAAGTGAGAATTGTGGGTGGGAAATGTGCGGGGAGAAAAGGGCGGGAAACACGAGGGGACAAAATGGTGGGGAAACATGAGGGGAGAAAAGGGCGGGAAATGTGAGGGGAGAAAAGGGTGGGAAATGGAACGCAAAAAAGGACAGGAATCTTGAGTAAAAAGGATGGGAAATGCGAGGAAGAAAGAGTGCGAAACCTAGGGGAGAAAAGGTGAGAAACATGAGGGACAAAATGATGGCAAATGTGAGGGAACAGAAGGGCAGGAAGTGTGAGGGGGAAAAATGGTGGGAAACGTGAGGGCGGGAAAAAAGGTGGAAAATGTCAGGGGAGAAAAGAGCAGGAAATGTGTGGGGGAAAAGATGGGAAACGGGAGGAGAAAAAGATGGGAAATGGGAGGAAACATGGGGGTGAAACATAAGGGGAAAAAGGCAGGAAACATGAGGCCAAAAATGATGGGAAATGTGAGGGGACGGAAGGGAGGGAAGCGTGAGAGGAAAAATGGTGGGAAACTTGAGGGGAAAAGGGTGGGAAACATGAATAAAAATGGGAACATGGTGGGACAAATGACAGGAGCCCAGGGGTGCTTTGTTTGGGGTTGTCTTGGGGTGACCTTATGATGTGTATCCCATATCGCTGCCTATGCCCAGGAATTAATTCCTGTGCCTTTCTATGCCTCTTAACTGAGCCTGAGAGGGGGAAGGAAAAAACGGAGCAAAACTTTTGCAACGCAGTTTGCAGCTTGTTCAAGGTCACACACAGATAGCAATCGGTTTTCCCCGCTGCGGCAGGGGAGGGAGGAAGCACCCGGCTTGCTGCGCCCAGAACAGGTTTTTTGGCCAGTGGTTCAGCTGCTTTGTTCTCCGGAGACAGACTGAGAGTTGAATTTTTTCCTTCTCTGCAATATCGGATTTTCTCCCTTTTCTACTGGACTGCTTGATTGCTTTAACATCAGAACACATCGGGAGGACTTTCCACCGGGCACAAAGGGCCTGGCCCTGAGGACTCTCTGAGGAGACCAAAGGCAGGACTCTAATGCTTTCCCAGGGTTTGCCTCCACAGCAAAAGATTTTACCATTTAACATTATTTTCCTTTCCCATGTGTTTGTTAAAGAAACAGTTTTATCTTCTTCACTTTCCTTCGAGGAAACTTTATTTTTTCCCGAACCTGGTGGGGGAGGGGTGGTTGTGCCTTCTCTCAGAGGATCTATTTCTAAATTTGGCCAAACCGGTACAGGGGTCCTGCTTGGATTCAGCAGCTCGAGCTGTTTCTGTGTTACTGCACCATGAATAAATGGCTTTGTGGAACAAGACATCTGAGACTCGGCCATGGCAAAGCTGGGCTTGAAGCAGTGAGGAAACCTGGTGTGACTGTGGGAGCAGGGACGCGTTGGGTCACTGGAGCTGCCGCCGCTGTGAGGGGGCTCCAGTCCTAGCAGCTAAAATCTGTGCCCTTGGACGTTCTCCCAGAGAGACTCAACAAGCTCACACTGGATCGGTTCCTTAACACTGCCATGGCCACAGCAAGTCCTTGCACCATTGCTTTGGCTGCTTCCCTCTTTGCCCACTCCCCTCAGAGTTTGTTCCTGTCCCAGTTATCAGCTCCTGTGCTGCCTTTCCCACTCCGTTGGAAATCTCCAATCACACAGTTGTGTGTGCTCGGAACCCGAGCTGCTCTCCCCACGCAGTTCTCGGGTGGTCTCAGCACACAGGGACAGGTGGGCTCAGGTCCCTGGGACAAGGGCCCCACGCCATGCAGCTCCATCACGGATGAGCTTGGGACTGGGGCTCCCTGGGGTGGTTTGGGGGTCTCAAGTGAGAGGTTCTGCAGTAGTTCCAGGTGAGGGGGTTGGGGGATCCTGGAGGAAGGTTGAGAGTCCCCATTGGATTTGGAGGTCCCAGGGGCTTTTAGAGGTGCTCCAGAAAGTGGTTGAGTGGCCCCAAGGGCATTTGGGGGGCAGAGGAGGGGTAGAACTGGGGACTCAAGGAGGTATTTGGAGGACACCGGAGGGGGATTGAGGTTCCCAGGGAGAGTCTGGGTGGACTTGGGGGGGTGGTTCCAGGGGGGGAAGTTCAGGCAGGGTTCAGAAAGGGAGGGTTGCGGGAGTTTGGGGGTCTGGGGTGGGTTTAGGGCTGCCAGCGAAGGCTAGAGGGGTTCCAGAGGAGGGCTTGGGGGATCCAAGAGAAGAGTTTGGGGGGTGCCAGGGGGGGTTTTGGGAGTCTCAGACCCTCCCAAGTTATGTGACTCCCCAGTGTGAGACCTCCCAAGTATGATCTCCCTCAAATTGTAAGCCCCCCAGTCGTGCAACCCTCCAGCAATTTGACCCCAAGACAGAAACCCCAAACTCACGGAAACCCCCAAAATCTGAACCCCATTCCCATGATCCCCCCAAGCTGTGACCCTGAAATCTGAGCCCCTACAAATTGTGACCCCCAACATCTGACCACCCCAAGTCATGCAATTCCCCACAAATTGAGACCCCCATCATGTGAGTGTCTAATCTGCTCCCCCAGGGCTGTGTGACTCTCCCACTCCTACCACACCCCCAAGTCATGGCACCCCCCCAGTCTGAGCCCCCGCCACTCTGAGTCCCCCACTCTGAGCTCACCCAACTCCACTGACCCCTCCTCCCATTTGGGGCCCACATAAGTCAAACAAACCCCCCAGAGTCCAAACTCCCCAACATCTCACCCCCATTCCCATGACCCTCCAAATTGCGTCACCTCCCATTCTCAGCCCCCCCCAAGCCGTGTGGCCCCCTCAAACCTGACCCCTCCCATTCCCACCTATACCCAAAATCTGAAGCCCCTCAAATCATGCGACTCCCCCACATTCCCACCCCCTCACATCCCCTGCCCCAATTCCCCCATGGTCCTGCCCCCACCACCTCCAAAATATCCCCAAACCCCCTCCAACTCTCACCTTTTTCCCCTCTTGCTTAAAAAACTTTCGCGGAGCTTCAGGAATGATAAAAAGCTCTCGCCAACACCCACGACCGCAACGTAGGAATGATGCACGCTCCCCAGTCGTGGTATAACTGGAAACATTTATTAAAAGTCCACATAGCTTTCATTATATTTTCACTATTTGAGAACACAATCTTATTGAGCATGTGCAGAAAGCAGGAGTGAAAAGCTCAAGCCCAAGGAAGGCTTATGAGCCTTCGTCCAAAACGACCACCAGGAGGCTGACGACCGCCTCGTGCAGAAACCGCCCATGTGCTACAAGGGCTGACATCATCATCATGTGATTAGAAAATCTGTTGCACTATGAAGGTTAGGAAAGTAGAATGGGTGCATTCAGTACAAAAGTGTAAAAGCTAGTACTGTGTGAAGAATGGACGAGTGAGTTTGTGGTGGAGCTATCCCCCTCACTCCCGGCATCGCATAAACAAATACCTGCTCTCTAGGCCTTACACTATGGAGCACTGTTTGCTTGCCTAGGTTTCAGGCATCAATACAAGAAAATATACATGCCAAACATGTATAAGTATATAGTATAGAGTATATAGTATAGAGTATATAGTATATATAGTATTAGTATACATAGTATATATTATATATAGTATTAGTATATAGCTCTAAGCCCTACTAGAGCGAAACCAATGACATGTTTAACCCAACGTCCAAAACGGAACCTTCCCAGCCAGGAGAAGAGGCCAAAAGGATCCCTGCTTTTGCTGCAGTTCTCCAGACAGCTCCTTCAATTCCTGCATGCTTTTGGGAATGGATTCCCAATGGTCACTCAGGTTCATACAGCACATTCCATCAAAGTCTTCACATCTGTGTCCCTGGGCTAGCAACAAAAACTCTATTGCTGCTCTACTTTGCAATGTTGCATGACGTACACAGTCGACATCTGTTAACAATCCTGTTGAAGCATTACTGGTAGCGTTCCTTTCCCTCGCAAGCCAACAGCCTGGTTTATTAATTGTGATCAAGGCCTGTGCCGTACCAACAGAGGCAACTAAGGAACTAAAAATTCTTTTTGTAGGATTCCAGAATTTAACCTCAGAGTTACAGTCAGGGCCAAGTGATTGAACATCACGCTTATTTTGCCTATGTCGCAGTGTCCAATTAGTTAGTGCTTCGAGATTGGGATGAAACATGGTTAAACAAACAAAAGTAATGGACCTCGCACTGCTTTTCCTGGAATGCCTTCCCATGCTCTGTTGCCACATATCAAAAATATGTTATCGGGCAGGCTGATTGCATTGGTCCCCGTTGCGACTTGGGAGGGAGTAGTGACATTGCACCAGGCAGAGGCATCACGGTAAATGCCAGTGCCGCTTCTATCAACTCCTGTGTTGTCTGTGTTTGGATCGTTAGCATAATTAGGGTAGAAACACACAGGAGCTTTTATAGACCCGAGCACATCCAGCTCTTGCGGCCACAGTGAGAGAGCAGAAAAGTTATTTATTTTTCTCATGCCTCCATTAGCATTGCCCAAATGCCATCCCACAGACTGGCCAGCATCAGACTGCCGGGATCCCAAACACGCCCACGACGATCTCTGCTTACCTGCAGTTGTACAATCACGTGTCCCTGGCTGATTGTAGAACTTGTTCCATTCATCCTTTGTCAAAGGAATGCCAACCAGACATGTCTGAAATGGATCACTAGCACTGGTCATGGAAATACAAAGGCTAGGTTGCTAAATTGCTTTGGCTAATGGCAGCCAAACATTGCTCTTGGGTTGTGGGACCCGTGCTTCATTCACAATCCTCGAGAATCCGCTGAGGATGGCAAAAAAGGCTTCCCATGTTGTGCCAGAACTCATTGTAACTGATTAGCAAACTAAAATTGAGCTGCCTTCAAGTCTTCATTCCTGCTGCAGCGGCTTTGATGTTCTTCGCAGGTAACCAATAGGGTCCTGGGGATAGAGAAACACAGCCACAACCACGTCCCCACGTTAGCAAAGGCACGGGGCCTAACCATTGTCCGCTCTGCAGACCTTTATAATAGACAGGCGGTTGAGAATCCCTTAAGGTATCACGGGAACACCTTCTCTCACTTGCTGGAAATATTTCAAAAGTTTAAAACAAATGTTGCTTTGTCCCAGTTGTTCCTGAGCTGTTATACCAAGGGGATCCCCCCTTCTTTTTGTTTAAGAAGCATTTTCGTTAAAAGGGCATGAGTGCGTTCCACAACAGCTTGACCTGTCGAGGAATGAGGTACGCCAGATACGTGACGTATACCCCAAGAGTGAAAAAAGGTTTTCACTGATTGGGAGACATGTGCTGGACCATTATCAGTTTTTACTACCTTTGGGACTCCTAAGGTGGCAATAGCTCACAACATGTGCTTAATGACATCTCTTGCCTTTTCCCTTTTATGAGCGGAGGCAACAAAAGATTTGGAATAAGTGTCAGCTGAGACATGCACGTATTTTAAGGTGCCAAAAGAAGAAATGTGGGTAACATCCATCTGCCAGACTTCCTTGACCCATAACCCTCTCGGATTTGTACTTACCGTGGTAGGTAAAGGAGTTGAGTGTGCACAACCAGGGCAAGAATGAACAATTTGTCTGCCTTGAGAAAACGTAAGATCAAATTGTTTACTCAAAGCTTTTGCATTCTGGTGATAGAATTCGTGGGACACCTTTGTCTGGGCAATTTGAGTTGGAACTGCTGCCATCATTGTTAGAGTGTCTGCGACTGCATTGCCTTGCACCAGAGGCGCAGGCAAAGATGAGGGAGACCTAAGATGCGTAACATAATGTCCTCGGTTACAATGTAAGATGGAACCAAAAGTATGTATTCCATTATCATCGTCACAAGCTCTTAAAGCAGGTGGGGCTGTGCTTTTTGTCTCCTACCATGACTCATCCCTGATAACTCTCTCCGGGGTCTATCTCTGTTTAATGGCATGTCAAGCACCCACCACATGACTCACAGAATTACATCAGCCCATTGGGAGATGCTCTGCCCAGGGGGAGCAACCAAGCATTCCCACCTGCATATAATCTGGCCTTTGGAACAGCACAAGCAGCCCTTCCCTGCTGGATTCCCAGAGGACAAGAGCTGCATAACCACCACTGGACCTTCAGAGGAGGACCAGACCTTTCTACAGGATCACCACTTCAACAGAACCACTTCAGGAGGACTGCAGCCACTGCTTCATCGCACTGCTACCACCACCCTGCCCGGCAGGCTGTCAGCTCGTATCCTGACTCTGTCAGGTTAAGCCAGTATTTCTGTACTATTGCCTTGTTATGTATACTACTAAAGAACTGTTGTTCCTATTTCTCATATAATTGCCTGAAAGCCCCTTCATTTCAAAATTATAATAATTCACAGCGAAGGGGCTTACATTTTCCATTCCAAGGGAGGCTCCTGCCTTCCTTAGCAGACACCTGTCTTTCCAACCAGACACATAAAAACAACACGATCGGCCTTGAACAGAATTTTACTGAGTAGACAACAGAACCAACAAATTCTTGTTGTGCACTTGCTTTAAGTAGGAATGTTCAATATGGCTTAGAATGCCAACTACGTATAAGCAACCTGATATTAGGTTGAACGGTTCATTTGAAACAATCGCAAAGCCTCTACGGCGGCTGCTAATTCTACCAGCTGTGTTGGCCCTGGCTGAAAAATCACAGAGTTTTCCCAATCCCCTGTGGAATTTTTCCAGGCAACAACTGCTTTCTCAGTTTTCCCAGAGCCATCGATGAAGACTCTCTTTGCTCCACGCAGGGGTTGTGACCATGCTAGAAAACGCAGCTGCAAAGAAAGATCTTTTAAAGATTGCAGAAGTTTACTTTTCAGCAAAGAATTAACAATGTTTCCCAAAAAGTCTCTCAGGGAAGTCTGTAAAGTAAATGATTCCCACATATCCTGAAAAGCGTCTGCATGCAAAGGAATGTGGATGTGAGAAGCATCTTCCCCACTTAGGCTCTGGCATCGTTTTCGTCCTGTGGAAACAAGTCTAACAATCATGTCAAGTAAAGTGGTCACTGGCTTTGAAAATGTGTGAGGTAAAAATACCCACTCTAGCACCCACAACTGTTGTTTATCAACACACCGCTGTGCTATTAGTGCATCTGGTTGGAATTCTGCCAGGATAAGGAAAAGCCTCAGCGGTAACTCTGCTTGTCGTCTGGATACAAAGGATGTCTGCATTTTATCTGCCACAAGTTGCAGTGCTTCACGGGCTTCTGGATTGAGTTTGTGAGGACACGTTAAACCTGCGTCTCCCTTAAGCAAATTAAATAAGGGTGACAGTTCCTCAGTGGAGGTACCAAGGGTAGGTCTGAGCCAATGAACAGTTCCTAATAATTTTTGCAAATCATTTAGCATTTCAATAGAGGTCCTCACCACAATGGGCTGAGGAACAATTTTCTGTCCAAATAATAGAAACCCCAGGTATTTCCAGGGTGGGACAGTTTGAACTGCTGCAATATAAAGACCAAATTTGTCAAAAGAAAGACGCAAAAAGGCAAAACAGTTTTGCAACACAAGAGTCATCTGCTACTAGCAGTGTATCATCCATATAATGATACAATGGAACTGTTGAAAACTGTGGCCGCACCGGTTGTAAAGCACTTGCTACCACAACCTGGCATATTGTAGGACTGTTTGCAACCATCCTTGAAGCCCACCGTTGGTGCAGCCCGGAAACGTTGCAGGTCTAGGATCATTTCAGGAGACTCTAAGTCTCTGTTCAGGGAGCCATTTGCAACGTATGAACGATGCACGGCCCCCAGCCCTGGTACCACCAGCAACATTTATTGAAAGTGTACATAGCTTTTATAGTATTTTCACTCCCAGGTTAGAATAGCGTGAGCCTGGATAGCCAATAGTATAACTGCTGTGAGAAACAAAGCCCACTCCTCTTTTTTGGGGGTTTTAGAAATTTAATAAGGGACAATAGGAGATAAAGGTCACTTAAAGCAAAACCGACAGTGCTGGGTGCTTGGCCGTGGCCAGAGGCACACAAAGTTACACAAACTTTCCGTTCATATGCTTTAACACTATACATATTAATAAACCACAATGCGTATGCATCATTTTTCTAAGAACTAATTTATGTTTCCTTAGAAAAGATTAACGTAGTTCCTCCCCCGATCTGCCTTTTTAGACAATGTGTAACATGATCGTGAGGGTCTTCGGGGCTCTTCTTCGATGAAGGCTCAAGGTCTTCCTCGCATCTGAACTTTTCAACTTCGTCTTTGGAGCATGTGCAGTTATGGTGTTCCTTGGTCTTTCTGGATCTAACTGTTTTAACGTCTCCATTTTGTGGCTAATTGACTTCACATTTGCCAATTTCTCATTAGTACACCCTGCTGCTTCCCAAAATAGCTATACTTGCCTATTTTTGAGATTATTCACCTGCTGAGTTTCCGCTTATTTAAGCATTAAGCGATTAGTTAACCATATACCAGCTATTACATTGGATAGAAGGTTATGATTCAGGTTATATTTGTATCTTATAACTCAACCTATATAAGCATCTTGTAACTTTGACCCCGGTTAGAACATTAACTAGTTAATATCTGCGTAGCACAGTCATTCTTAACATAGTTGCACATAATATTTCCTAACATATTCTGATAGATAATATTTCTTAAATTTTACTACCTGTGAAAGCCAATGCTATAATAGCTGTTTATCACACTGGTCATACATCTGCTAACCAGTAATATACGTGATCGAGTCCCTAATAGCAACCTCAGCCTTTCTTCCCTGAGACAAGTGCTTGTAGAACAATTTCTTCTGCAAAACTACTGTGCTTCTGCTACTTGTTCCATTTTACATCTCTCCTGCCTTGACTGAATAGTCCTTTCTTTCTAACAAAACCTCTTTGTTCTCTTATTACAACTTTTCTTTGTTTTCCTTCCCCACACAAAACACATCACAATACACCGTAGAAAAGGGGAGATCCCCCAATCCTCACTCCAAAACCCCCTCGGTGAGCCCCCCAATTCCACACCAATTTCCCCCGGGGACTCCCAGTCTCCCCACAACCTCCCCATCTCAGAGGGGGTCCCTGACACCACCAATGTCACCCCCCCCCCCCCAGGCCCTGCTTGAGGTGGAGGGGCTTCTCCTCTTCTTCAAGGGGACGGCGATGGCCTGGGGGGGGAGCAAAGGCTGATGTTGTGGGCCCCTGAACCGTAAAACCACCACAAAACCACCCTTTTCACCTCAAGTCATCCCCAATTCTGCCACCCACAGGGGGTCTTCTCCTTCTCCTCTTCTTCCTCCTCCTCATCATCCATGGGTGTGGCAGGAACACAGGAGAGGCTGGGGTCCCTCCAAAACCCAACCCTCCCCTAAAACCTCACATACTCCCCTTTCTACCCCACTCCCCCGTTCCCCCCCAATCCATATTTTCTCCTTTCTCCCACTTTTTGGCCTCAAGGAGCCCCTTTTGCACCTCAAATCCTGCTCCCAAGCCCCCACATTCCTACTCTGCACCCCAGAAAGGGGACCTTCTCACAACAGAAATCCCCCATTCACACCCCAAATTCCTCCCAAGACCCCCAAATCCCCTCAATGCCCCCTCCCCTCCCTCGCCCCGGCCCCTCCCGTCCACCGAATTCTCACTAATCCTGCTCTTCCCACCCCGAAGCACCCCGCACCCCCCCTTCTCCCTTCTCCCCTAACCCGACCTCCCCCTCGCATCCCCTCTCCACCCCTCCAACCCCCCCAGACTGCCCCACAACCACCCCGATCCCCCCCGACCCTGCCCGGGCCCTGCCGCCAGCTGACCGCGCCTCTTCCGCTCCCTAGCGCCGCCTGCCGGGGGGGAGGACCCGCGTCCCGCTGCCTTGCCAGGCGGCACTGCCTGCCCGGCCGCGCTCCCTCCCGGAGCACCCCCGCTCCAGCCACGCCACGCCCCACCCACGCACTCAAGGCCGGCGGCGTCTCCGTGTCCCTGCCGCATCCCCCGACCTCGCTGCCCTTGGCCACGCACCTTCCTCTTCTGCCTCATCTCCCACACGAGAGCCCTGCTCAGCCCAGCCGCCTTTCTGCCTTCTCACTTTTACTGAAATCCCTTTGCAAGAATAAAACTCTTAGGATTTTCCATCGCCCCACTGTAGTCCGTTTCCTCCCATCAGTTCTTGCCAAGAGGCCGTTCCCTTCCGTGGGAAGCAAGGTGATAGGAATGTGACACGGCTTTGGATTCTCCAGGTCAGGGTCAGTGGTGTGGACCGCCAGAGCCAACAGCGCACAAGCGAACCCTCTGCGTGCTGGCACCACCCGAGAACTGCATGGGGAGAGCAGCTGGACTTCCAGGAACACACGGTTGGACACGGAGATTTCCAGCGGCGTGGCAAAGGCACAACAGGAGCTGATAACTGGGGCAGGAACAAATTCTGAGGGTAGTAGGCAAAGACGGGGGACCACCAAAAGCAATGGTGCAAGGACTTGCTGTGGCCATGGCAGTGTTAAGGAACAATCCAGTGTGACATTGCAGAGTCCCTCTGGGAGAAATCCCAAGGCCACAGATTTTAGCTGCTGGGACTGGAGCATATTCACAGCAGCGGCTCCAGTGACTCCACGCATGCCAACTTGAGTCCCCACGGAACCACTCCCACAGTCACACCAGGTTTCCTCACTGCTTCAAGCCCAGCTTTGCCATGGCCAAGTCTCAGATGTCTTGTTCCACAAAGCCATTTATTCATGGTGCAGTAACACAGAAACAGCTCGAGCTGCTGAATCCAAGCAGGACCCCAAACAAAGCACCCCTGGGCTCCTGTCATTTGTCCCACCATTTTCCCGTTTTTATTCATGTTTCCCACCCTTTTCCCCTCAAGTTTCCCACCATTTTTCCTCTCATGCTTCCCACCCTTCCATCCCCTCACATTTCCCATCATTTTTGGCCTCATGTTTCCTGCCCTTTTTCCCTTTATGTTTCACACCCATGTTTCCTCCTGTTGCCCTTCTTTGCCCCTCACGTTTCCCGCCCTTTTTCTCCCCTCATGTTTCCCGCCATTTTTCCCCCTCAGGTTTCCTGCCTTTTTCTTCCCTCACATTTCCTGCCCTTTTCTCCCCTCACCTTTCCCGCAATTTTGTCCCCTCATATTTGCCATTTTTTACTTCACATTTTCCACCCTTTTCCCCCTCATGTTTCACACCCTTTTCCCCTCACATTTCCCCCCGTTTTCTCCCCTCCTGATCCTGCCCTTTTTTCCCATCATGTTTCCTGCCCACAAGTCTCCCTTTCCTCTTGAGTTGTCCACTCATGCTGGGTGTCTCCGTGTCCATCCACCTGGCTGTCATCACAGGCCTTGCTCTCCTTTGTCATCCATAAGGTTTGGCAGCTCAGGGCTCTGGCTTTCTTTCATTGCTGGTTTTAGTCAATTGTTCATAACTCAACCTGTGACCTTTCACTTTTTAACCTGCAGTTCTCCTCTCCATCCTGCTGCAGGGGAAAGGGGAGGGGGAGTGCAAGAAGGGAGCAGTGCATGATTTGGAGTGTTCCCCCACCATAGTGGGGGAACTGGGGTGTCACAAAGGGCCCCCTGTGACCCGCCACCTGCCCCTAGCAACAGCTCAAAGGGTTTGTTGATGTGGAACCAGCGCCCAGCCTGCAGTGTCCGGCAGGACAGCGACGGGACAGGACGGGAGCACACAGCTGGCGAGAAGCCCGCTGGTTTTAGCTCACGTCTTGCTCTGCAGCAGGGAGTAAGGTATTAAACCAAACCTTGCCCCTTGCCTATTCTCAGAACTTCATCTACATTCAGTAGAATGGAGAAGAGACCTCCAAGCCAGCCCACGGTGGCCTGGGAGGAGGACGTGGCTCTTCAGGAGAGCAGCTCAGCAGTGGAGCCCGCCGAGGTGACCACGGTGCAGCCATTGCAGCCCAGTGAGTGAGGGGCCCTGTGGGACTGGGCAGGGCTGGGATCAGGTTTCCCCGGCACACGGGCAGATGGGGATCACAGGGGTGGGAGTGATGCCGGAGTGCCAGAGCTGCTCGGGGCAGGACACCAGCCCCGGCACAGCCTGTGCCGAGGAGGGGGAGAGCAGAGGGGGCCCCAGCTGCTGCTCTGGAGCATGGGCAGCGAGGGTCAGTGGCTGGCAAGAGGCAGTGGTGCTGTGGGATGCTGGACGTGTCCCTCTCGTCTGCCAGAGCGCTCCTCAGCCCGGGGCACTGGGCATTGCCCTGCCATGGTGTGCTCCAGCAGGGCAGCTCCTCTGATGGGCATCCTCCAGTCGGGAGCTGCACTGAAAGGCTGTGCCAAGGGAACGGGCACAGCCTGGGCAGAGGGCAGATCTCCTTCCTCTGCTCTCTCCTCTCCCCTCACCCTCTTCAGCTCTCTCTTCTCTCCCCCTCCATTAGATGCTGTGTATGGACAGGAAGCCATGGACTTCATCCAGGCCTTTGCCAGCAGCCCCGACCAGGTACCCACGGCCTGCTGGACAGCGGCTGTGCCCGGCCAGGGGTGCTGGCTCTGCAGAGCAGCTGCTCCCACAGGGCACTGCACCCTAAGGGCTCTGGTCCTACTGGAGGGGTGTCCTCGCTTCACGCTGCCCTGTTGTCTCTGTCCTCCAGCTCCAGGATGAGGACCTGAAGCTCAAGTTCCTCGACGGCATCTGTATCCTGTGCCGAGCTGCCAAGGACTGTGGCTTCTGCAAGGACCTGGATGCTTTCTACCACAAATACAAGCTGGGAGAGAAGATCCAGGTGAGGGGGCACCCGGCAATCTGGGGAAGGGAGCAACGAGCCCCAGCAGCCAGTGAGGGCAGTGCATGAGCAGGGCAAGGCTCTGGTGGCGCTGGGTGCTGGCAGCTGCCAGGTTGCAGCCCAGCTGTGCTCTGCAGGTGCTGCTGCAATTGGAGCCCAAGTACGAGATTTGCACGGAGGTGCGGTGGCTGGCCATGCTCGCTATTGCCGGACTGAGGTACCGGCCCATCACACCTGCAGACCCCTGCCCAGCACTCTGTGCCCACCTGCCCATCCCTCCTGGAAGCCCAGCCCCAGTGCTGCAGGAGACCTTGAGACACTGCTCCCAGCACCGGTGGCCAGCTGGGCCCCTCTCTCTTTGCAGCACGCTGGGGACGGTGCTGGAGAACAGAAGAAAACTCTTAAGACTCTGCTTCGACAGCATCTTTTTCCTTCCCCCAAGCGGGGAAATGACGAGCCGGGAAGCGTCTCTGTATTCTCAGGTAAGTGCTGGGTGAACTGGAGGAGCCTCCAGTCTGTCCAGGCTGCTCCCGACCAGCCCGTGCTGCCTAAGGACCAAAGATCCAAGGCAGGCCACGGTCTCAGCTTCGTTTTCCTACCCTCATCCCTTCATGCCTTGCCAGGCTCCAGCCACCTCCAGCAATGCCGGCTGCTCTGCCCCCCAGCACACGGCCTGCTCCTGTGTCCCTCCCCTCACACTGGCACTTCAGATCAGTCTCCTGGGAGTGGGAGGGACAGCAGAATCACAGCCACTGCTCTCTGTCGTCCTTGCAGACCCTGCATGCCATGGACACCATGCTGGAGGTGATGGTGTTCAGCTCTCCTGCCTCCAAAACCAGCAAGATGCTGCAGGACGTCTTGGAGGTCTGGCCTGTGCACAGAGTGGGGGTCGAACGACTGTTCCTCACTTAGGAGGGGAAGGAGCCCGGGCTTGTGTCCAGTCTTGTCCTGGCTCCTGCCAAATGAACCCTGTCCCGGCCAGAACCAGGACATTCCCCCAGTGCTGTGCAGGCAAGAGCGCACTGCGGGGAGGCTGCCCAGCTGGCCCAGGGAAGCAGAGGCTGGCCCCAGGCGCTGCTGGAGCACAAGGAGCAGAGGGCAGCCCCTGCCTTCCTTGCTGCCCACCAGCTTTGCCTGGGGCCTTTGTGCCAGGCCTGCCAGGGCCCCCAGGGGCAGGATCCCCCCTGAAAGCTCTGCCTGAGGGCACAGGAAGTCTGGAGGGAGGGTGCAAGTGTGTCTCATGAGTGCGGCCCTGCCACTGCTGCTGCTGGAGTGGGCGTCTGCTCACGGGGCTCACCTGCAGCTTCTCTCTTCCCAGGTTCTGCTGCACTACTGCCTTTATGACACCGTGGCTGTGCAGGAGAGGCTCATGGGCAGGGTCAGGCTGCTGAGCCATTTGCTGGCCGACTCTTCCACTGTGCAGGTAAGGACCGGGCACCCTCCAGCCAGGCCATCTCCCCATCCCTGTGCCCTGGCACAGCCACAACTCCAAGGTGCCTGCAAGGCCTCAGCTGCCCACCCTCAGACCTTCTGCTCTTCTGCCTGCCTCCCCCAGGCTGCCCAAACTGAGGACAGCGGTGCTGCCAGCAGACAGGGCCGGATCCCAGTCCTCGGGAAGCTGCTGGGCCATCTCTTTTTCAAGTTATTCAGGAAAGAAGAAACCAGCTTGATGGCCCTGGACATTCTCTGCTTCCTCTTGACGTTCCTCTCTGAGCAGAAATGTAAGAGAAGCTGTGGTGGGCGGCATCCCCCGTGCACCGCCACATGCCCAGATACAGCTGCTTGTCTTCCTGGGTCTTGCAAAGGCTCCTTGTTGTGCTTGGTGCAGGTGGCACCATGTCCCCAGAGCTGCTGTCACCTCTGCTCCTGCCCCTCGCTCTCTGCCAGGCTCTTGATGCTCCCGTGTAGCCGAGCTGCTCCTCCGCACAGGACTCAGCCCCAATCCGCCCCTTCCCCATGTCCCCTGGCGAGCTCGTGTCCTGCCCTGCCACCCTCCAGCCCTGCAAGCCCTTCCCCCTGAGCAGTACTGCAGCCACGGTGTAACTGGGAGCTGCATGTGGAGCTCCAGGGGCTCAGAGCTTCCCAGGCCAGCTTCACTGGGTACGGACACTGGAGGCAGCTCCCCCTTTCCACCAGTGCCCACCACCTCCTCCCATGACCGACTGCTCCCAAGCCATTCCTGCATCCCGACGCTTGCCGGGGTTGGGTCGGCTGCTGGCACAGCGGCTGTGTCTCAGCCGCACATTGGTGTTTTCCCTCTCTTTAGGTGCCACACCGCCAGCGGTTCGTGCCCAGCTCCCAGCATACTGGCAATCTGAGATCACCTCCCTGCTGGATACGCCCAGCTCCTGGAGAGTTCAGGTGACCAGCCCTCCCCCTTGCTGGGCCTCTCACCCTTGGCATCAGCAGGGGATTGGTGCGCACAAAGGGGCGCAGAATCAGCGGGGCTGACCCTGGCGAGAGGCTTCCCACTGTCCCCGAGCAGGGAACACTGCAGTGTCCCAGCAGCAGCAGAAGCAGCAGCTCCAGCCCTGCTGGCCACCAGCGAGCCCTGGCTCTCTGTAGGGCGCGTGCCGCATGCCTGAGAGCCCAGCCCTCCTCCTTGTCATGGGGCCCTCCTCACCCTCCCCTGCATAGGGACTGTGGGCACTGCTGCCAGCTTTCCTGCGGCCACTGCCGCCAGCACTGCCCGGCACCTCTGGCCAGGGCTGCTCGCGCTGCCCAGCCAAGCAGAACCCTTTGGGCACTGGCTGGCACTGGCCTCCACTCCCTTCCTTCCTGCCACAGGCCTTTGGGAGATACCTCAGGCCAGCTGAGAGGACGGGCATCGTCCTTGTGGCCATTGAGATCCTGGGCCGCTCCAGCCTCCTGGACAAGAAGGCGCCCAAGGAGTTTCTGCAGGTGGCCATGGAATTCCCTGAGCTGTGGCTGATGGATGTAAGTGGCCTGTGGCTGGATTGCTCTGCCCTTGAGCCCTGACAGGTTCCTCCCTCCCTCCCTCCCATAGCCAGGATTGGGGGGGGTGCCTGAAACCACCTTGAGGCAGCAGAGAGTGCGTTAGGATCCCACTTCTGACACCCAAATAATGGTAGGATCTGGTCATTTAAAAATTCCTCGGCCAAAATTAAGGTGCAAACAAGACCACATGCCAAGGCCAACAGTACGGATTTCATTTAAGAGTAAATGGGAGATAGAGAGAGAGGGGGAATGAGGAAGAGACACAAACACACACACACATTACTTAGAAAGATGGTCACCTGCACACGGGTCCCTGCGGCATCCCCCCTGGCCCTTCTTCTTCTGATCCTCTTGGTGGTGGGGATTTCCAAACACCCCCCTCGCCTGTCTTCCCTCCAGGTGCCAAAAGTTGTGAGACACATCTTTGAGCACTGTGATGAGAAAATCACAACAGCCGCTCACAGCTTTCCCACACTGCTTGACCTGATGGCCAGTAAGTGGCCTCGGCGAGTCGTCGTGACAGCTCTGAAGGTCACCCCAATATTCAGGTACTGGCCCTGACCGCCCAGAGGGCTTGTTCCCTATGGGGAGAGGGACCCCGAGACTCTCTGGCTGCCAGACACAAGAACACTGCAGCACCCCCCAAAGCAAGCGGGGCCCTCCATCCCACCATGCTCAGCCCAGGCCCACAGCAGCCAAAGCTGGCTGGGCCAGCCCAGAGCCAGCACGCTGCTCCCAGTCCCACCGGGAACACCCCGTCAGCCATGTCCACCTGCCCAGGCTGGGCCCCTGTGCACCCCAAGTCCTGCAGGGCTGGCGCAGGCCACACTGCAGTGGCCGAGGCAGCCCTGCTGACAGCGCTCTGCCTTGCAGCGACAAAGTCTGTCTGTGGAAGGCCATGTTCTCCGTGCACCAGACTCTGGAGGAGGTTTTGAAGGAGCTGCACGTGAAATTCTGGGACCGGCAAAGGAACATCTCTCAGCAGCAGAAGTCCTGCCTCGCTTTCTTGGCTGTGAGTCATCAGGAAAAGCCCATGTGCCCTTGCCCTCCGCTGCCGGTGGGAAGCGGGAGCTGAGCCAGGACAGCCCTGCCAGCTCTGCCCAGGCTCTCTGCCGCTTCCTTCCAGATGCTGGCCTCTGATGATGTTGTAGAGAACAAAGTGGGTCCATTGTACAAAGCCTTGAGACTTCTGAGGTCGCCAAGAATGGAAATGGTCTCTCTGGTGCTCAGGGCCCTTTTGACGCTGTCGGAGAGAGCTGAGACGGTGAGCAGGCTGCTCTCAGGGGCAGACATGTGGCACCTGGACTCTGAGGCCTCGGGGAAGGTGGTGGCTTGGCCTGGGCTGCGAGTCAGGTGCTGGGGTGACTGCTCCAAACGCCCTGCCTGCCATGGGATGGCCTGGAGGCTGCCTGGGGAGCTGACCAGGCACAGATGTTCTCAGGGAATGGAAACTGTCTTTCATACAGGCACGAAAAATGAAGGGCCTCCTGTCCGAGTTGCTGAAATTCCTGTGGCATCGGTCTTGGGACATTTCGGTGATGGTCATGGACATCTTCCAAAATGTGCTGGGGCACCTGAAGAAGAGAGAGGCCAGCGCCATGATTGTGAAAGCGGTGCAGAGGCTCTGGCACCTCTTTGACGCCGTAAGGCTGATGTGGGAGCCTGAGCCCCGCAGCAGGGCCCTGGGCAATGACAGCTGCCCTGCAGCCCAGCCCTGCAAGTAGCACTGGCAGCAGGCCCCGCTCTCTGGGCTCCCCTGGGATGGATTCTGGGCCTTGCAGCCCAGCGCTGATCCTGCCCGCTCTGGGCTGTGAGCCCGCAGCATCGCCCCTCACCTCAGGCACCTCAGCTCAGCCCCTCCTGGCCGCGGGCAGGGAGCCGCTGTGTGCGGAGCTCACCTTTCCTCCTTCCTACCAGGAGGAAGACTTTGTGCGGGAGCACTCCATCCGCCTCTTCAGAGACCTGCTGGGCAAAACGGCGTGGATGGACAAGAAGGCCATGAAGGAAAAGGCCTGGAAAGTCCTGGTCCGGCTCCTGCTTCACATGAGTGACCAGGCCCCCAGCGTGGCCAAGGTACCCATGTCTAGGCTGAGCTCTGACCAAGAGAGGCGTGGCTGACACCCCCTGGGGGGGTCCCGAGCCTCAGGGCAAGGGCTGCTGGCAGCGGGCAGCGTTCCCCCAGCACAGCCCCTGGGAACCAGCGCCAGCAGGGCCAGACAAGCTGGCACGGCCATTTCCATCTCTGCCCTGCCTGCTCCAGCAGGGCTCGGCAGCAGCCCAGCACCACCGAGGCCTGGACACGTGTGTCCCCAAAGGCTTCTCAGCTGTCCCCACAGGTGTCCCTGCAGGGCTTTGCACCTCAATCCCTGCTGCCCAGGCCCGTCCCCAAGAGACCCCTGGACACTTTGGCGAGGGCATGTCCCAGCTTCCTAAGGGCGCGGTCACCCCAGGGACAAAGCCCAAGGCTCCTTCCACAGGCAGGCCCTGGTGCCACCTCCCAGCTTCTGTCCCACAGGCATCTACAGAAGCCGTTCTGGCTATAGCAGAGCTCCTCAAGTGGAAAGAGCTCAAGCAGCTGGCGCAGACGGAGCAGACGTGGAGGATGGGCGAGTGCTTGGTGAGGACGAGACCACGCTGGACAAGGGCTGCCCACAACACCGTGCCGGGGCTGTGAGCTCTGCAGCTGGGACTCCCCAGGGCTGTTGCGGCCCAGAGCGCCCAGCCTGGAGCTGCAGCCTTGCTCCTGTCTCGGGAACAGGAGTCTCCTCTAGGCCCATGTTCCCTTCCTTCCCCCAGCATGAGGGAGGGCTCTGAGCCATGGGGGTGCTGGCAGGAGGGGCTGATCTGACCAGCTGGGGCCCTCTGAGTAATGCCCACAGCCTTGTGCTCCCTGCAGTTGGCCAAGGACAGCAGCAGGGCCGAACAGTTTGTGTTGGACAGCCAGCCCTACCTGCGGAGCCCTCAGGCCCCCATGCGAGAGGCGGCCCTCAGGTTCATTGGTGAGTCCCAGCCCCCAGGGTCCCTCTTTGGGCAGCCTGGCCCCGTCCCCCCAGCCCTGGGGCTGACACGGGCAGGGCCTCGGCCTCCCTGTGCCCCCCTGCCAACACAGGTGGCTTTGGTGGCCACCTTGCCAGTGCCACCCCCGGGCTGCTGAGGGGGTCAGGCAGGGCCGGGGGCCACGCTGCTGGGAGCACGCTGGGGAGCAGGGGCTGACAGAGCTCTGTGCCCAGGGCTGGCTGCGCGGCACCTGACAGAGCAGAGTGAGGACACCGTGGCTGAGGTGCTCTGGGGTGAGTGGGGAGCCTGGGCTCGGGGGAGCTGAGGCGTCTCTGCACACACGGGGGCTCATCTGGGCTCTCTTTCTGTCATAGAGCTTGACAGACTGCAAACAGGAGACAAGGATCCCGCCATCTGTTCCCTGGCAGTTCAGACCAGCTTGGTCCTGAAGTCTCCAAGGAAGCAGCGAAGATCAGGATTCTCCCTGCGTGCGCTGTGCTGCTGGTGCCGCTGAGCAGAGAGGGACCTTGATGTAAGGCTTGGCAGGGACACAAACTCAAACACCTGCTGAATGATCAGGTGTGAAAAGGATGCCCTGGCTTTCTAAGGTCCTTCTCAAAGCGCAAGCCGGCATTTCCATGACTGCTGACTCTGCCATTGCCCTGACCAGGAGGGACCCATTCCCCCCAGCCCCTGAGCATGGCGTGAGGTGGTCTAGAATAAGCCCAGGGTCATGGCCAGTCCCCTCCTGGCTCCTGCCAAATGGCTCAGCTGCCGGCCCTCAGCCCTTCTGCTCTTCTGCCTGCCTCCTCCAGCCTGGTCAAAATGAGGACAGAGGTGCTGCCTGTGGACAGATCCAGATCCCAGGCCTGGGGAAGCTGCTGGCACATCCATTCAAGTCACTCAAGAGAGAAGAGACCACTTTATGGCTCTGGATGCTCTCTGTGCCCACTTCAAGTTCATCTGTCAGCAGAAAGGTAAGAGAAGCTGTGCTGGGCTGCATCCCTGCGCACGGCCGCATCGCCCCGATGCATCTGCTCGTCTTCCCGGGCCTTGCAATGGCCCCTTCTGTGCAGACACGGGGCTCATGTGGGCTCTGCTTCTGTCACAGAACTTGAAATACTGCGGGCCAGAGAGAAGGATCCTGGGCGCTCAGACCCGCCTGCCTAAAATCCTGCGAGAGGACTCGGTGTGCCTGGATCCAAGCCCAGCCACAGACCTGTCCAAACTGTATATAGTTCTAGAAAGTTAATTACCTTCTAGATATAATTTATATAAGTTAACCATATCTATAAATTATATATTTGATAAATATATCTAATATATGAAAACTATGAGTCAATAAAATATATAGATTATATCTATTATGTCATGTATATAAATTCTATATAGTATGAATACATATTCTATATATTAGCTATATATATAGAGATGAGCTTTTCAAATAAAAGAAACAATGTCTTGAAATCGATTACAGAAATGATAATGACTGCAGCACACAGCTCTATCTATGAGTATAGTGCACCATTTTTGAAGCAATATGGAAGCAATTATGTTAAAGCTAGCAGACTTGGGAGGAAAAGTGAGAATTGTGGGTGGGAAATGTGCGGGGAGAAAAGGGCGGGAAACACGAGGGGACAAAATGGTGGGGAAACATGAGGGGAGAAAAGGGCGGGAAATGTGAGGGGAGAAAAGGGTGGGAAATGGAACGCAAAAAAGGACAGGAATCTTGAGTAAAAAGGATGGGAAATGCGAGGAAGAAAGAGTGCGAAACCTAGGGGAGAAAAGGTGAGAAACATGAGGGACAAAATGATGGCAAATGTGAGGGAACAGAAGGGCAGGAAGTGTGAGGGGGAAAAATGGTGGGAAACGTGAGGGCGGGAAAAAAGGTGGAAAATGTCAGGGGAGAAAAGAGCAGGAAATGTGTGGGGGAAAAGATGGGAAACGGGAGGAGAAAAAGATGGGAAATGGGAGGAAACATGGGGGTGAAACACAAGGGGAAAAAGGCAGGAAACATGAGGCCAAAAATGATGGGAAATGTGAGGGGACGGAAGGGAGGGAAGCGTGAGAGGAAAAATGGTGGGAAACTTGAGGGGAAAAGGGTGGGAAACATGAATAAAAATGGGAACATGGTGGGACAAATGACAGGAGCCCAGGGGTGCTTTGTTTGGGGTTGTCTTGGGGTGACCTTATGATGTGTATCCCATATCGCTGCCTATGCCCAGGAATTAATTCCTGTGCCTTTCTATGCCTCTTAACTGAGCCTGAGAGGGGGAAGGAAAAAACGGAGCAAAACTTTTGCAACGCAGTTTGCAGCTTGTTCAAGGTCACACACAGATAGCAATCGGTTTTCCCCGCTGCGGCAGGGGAGGGAGGAAGCACCCGGCTTGCTGCGCCCAGAACAGGTTTTTTGGCCAGTGGTTCAGCTGCTTTGTTCTCCGGAGACAGACTGAGAGTTGAATTTTTTCCTTCTCTGCAATATCGGATTTTCTCCCTTTTCTACTGGACTGCTTGATTGCTTTAACATCAGAACACATCGGGAGGACTTTCCACCGGGCACAGAGGGCCTGGCCCTGAGGACTCTCTGAGGAGACCAAAGGCAGGACTCTAATGCTTTCCCAGGGTTTGCCTCCACAGCAAAAGATTTTACCATTTAACATTATTTTCCTTTCCCATGTGTTTGTTAAAGAAACAGTTTTATCTTCTTCACTTTCCTTCGAGGAAACTTTATTTTTTCCCGAACCTGGTGGGGGAGGGGTGGTTGTGCCTTCTCTCAGAGGATCTATTTCTAAATTTGGCCAAACCGGTACAGGGGTCCTGCTTGGATTCAGCAGCTCGAGCTGTTTCTGTGTTACTGCACCATGAATAAATGGCTTTGTGGAACAAGACATCTGAGACTCGGCCATGGCAAAGCTGGGCTTGAAGCAGTGAGGAAACCTGGTGTGACTGTGGGAGCAGGGACGCGTTGGGTCACTGGAGCTGCCGCCGCTGTGAGGGGGCTCCAGTCCTAGCAGCTAAAATCTGTGCCCTTGGACGTTCTCCCAGAGAGACTCAACAAGCTCACACTGGATCGGTTCCTTAACACTGCCATGGCCACAGCAAGTCCTTGCACCATTGCTTTGGCTGCTTCCCTCTTTGCCCACTCCCCTCAGAGTTTGTTCCTGTCCCAGTTATCAGCTCCTGTGCTGCCTTTCCCACTCCGTTGGAAATCTCCAATCACACAGTTGTGTGTGCTCGGAACCCGAGCTGCTCTCCCCACGCAGTTCTCGGGTGGTCTCAGCACACAGGGACAGGTGGGCTCAGGTCCCTGGGACAAGGGCCCCACGCCATGCAGCTCCATCACGGATGAGCTTGGGACTGGGGCTCCCTGGGGTGGTTTGGGGGTCTCAAGTGAGAGGTTCTGCAGTAGTTCCAGGTGAGGGGGTTGGGGGATCCTGGAGGAAGGTTGAGAGTCCCCATTGGATTTGGAGGTCCCAGGGGCTTTTAGAGGTGCTCCAGAAAGTGGTTGAGTGGCCCCAAGGGCATTTGGGGGGCAGAGGAGGGGTAGAACTGGGGACTCAAGGAGGTATTTGGAGGACACCGGAGGGGGATTGAGGTTCCCAGGGAGAGTCTGGGTGGACTTGGGGGGGTGGTTCCAGGGGGGGAAGTTCAGGCAGGGTTCAGAAAGGGAGGGTTGCGGGAGTTTGGGGGGTTTGGGGGTCTGGGGTGGGTTTAGGGCTGCCAGCGAAGGCTAGAGGGGTTCCAGAGGAGGGCTTGGGGGATCCCAGAGAAGGGTTTAGGGGGTGCCAGGGGGGGTTTTGGGAGTCTCAGACCCTCCCAAGTTATGTGACTCCCCAGTGTGAGACCTCCCAAGTATGATCTCCCTCAAATTGTAAGCCCCCCAGTCGTGCAACCCTCCAGGAATTTGACCCCAAGACAGAAACCCCAAACTCACGGAAACCCCCAAAATCTGAACCCCATTCCCATGATCCCCCCAAGCTGTGACCCTGAAATCTGAGCCCCTACAAATTGTGACCCCCAACATCTGACCACCCCAAGTCATGCAATTCCCCACAAATTGAGACCCCCATCATGTGAGTGTCTAATCTGCTCCCCCAGGGCTGTGTGACTCTCCCACTCCTACCACACCCCCAAGTCATGGCACCCCCCCAGTCTGAGCCCCCGCCACTCTGAGTCCCCCACTCTGAGCTCACCCAACTCCACTGACCCCTCCTCCCATTTGGGGCCCACATAAGTCAAACAAACCCCCCAGAGTCCAAACTCCCCAACATCTCACCCCCATTCCCATGACCCTCCAAATTGCGTCACCTCCCATTCTGAGCCCCCCCCCAAGCCGTGTGGCCCCCTCAAACCTGACCCCTCCCATTCCCACCTATACCCAAAATCTGAAGCCCCTCAAATCATGCGACTCCCCCACATTCCCACCCCCTCACATCCCCTGCCCCAATTCCCCCATGGTCCTGCCCCCACCACCTCCAAAATATCCCCAAACCCCCTCCAACTCTCACCTTTTTCCCCTCTTGCTTAAAAAACTCTCGCGGAGCTTCAGGAATGATAAAAAGCTCTCGCCAACACCCACGACCGCAACGTAGGAATGATGCACGCTCCCCAGTCGTGGTATAACTGGAAACATTTATTAAAAGTCCACATAGCTTTCATTATATTTTCACTATTTGAGAACACAATCTTATTGAGCATGTGCAGAAAGCAGGAGTGAAAAGCTCAAGCCCAAGGAAGGCTTATGAGCCTTCGTCCAAAACGACCACCAGGAGGCTGACGACCGCCTCGTGCAGAAACCGCCCATGTGCTACAAGGGCTGACATCATCATCATGTGATTAGAAAATCTGTTGCACTATGAAGGTTAGGAAAGTAGAATGGGTGCATTCAGTACAAAAGTGTAAAAGCTAGTACTGTGTGAAGAATGGACGAGTGAGTTTGTGGTGGAGCTATCCCCCTCACTCCCGGCATCGCATAAACAAATACCTGCTCTCTAGGCCTTACACTATGGAGCACTGTTTGCTTGCCTAGGTTTCAGGCATCAATACAAGAAAATATACATGCCAAACATGTATAAGTATATAGTATAGAGTATATAGTATAGAGTATATAGTATATATAGTATTAGTATACATAGTATATATTATATATAGTATTAGTATATAGCTCTAAGCCCTACTAGAGCGAAACCAATGACATGTTTAACCCAACGTCCAAAACGGAACCTTCCCAGCCAGGAGAAGAGGCCAAAAGGATCCCTGCTTTTGCTGCAGTTCTCCAGACAGCTCCTTCAATTCCTGCATGCTTTTGGGAATGGATTCCCAATGGTCACTCAGGTTCATACAGCACATTCCATCAAAGTCTTCACATCTGTGTCCCTGGGCTAGCAACAAAAACTCTATTGCTGCTCTACTTTGCAATGTTGCATGACGTACACAGTCGACATCTGTTAACAATCCTGTTGAAGCATTACTGGTAGCGTTCCTTTCCCTCGCAAGCCAACAGCCTGGTTTATTAATTGTGATCAAGGCCTGTGCCGTACCAACAGAGGCAACTAAGGAACTAAAAATTCTTTTTGTAGGATTCCAGAATTTAACCTCAGAGTTACAGTCAGGGCCAAGTGATTGAACATCACGCTTATTTTGCCTATGTCGCAGTGTCCAATTAGTTAGTGCTTCGAGATTGGGATGAAACATGGTTAAACAAACAAAAGTAATGGACCTCGCACTGCTTTTCCTGGAATGCCTTCCCATGCTCTGTTGCCACATATCAAAAATATGTTATCGGGCAGGCTGATTGCATTGGTCCCCGTTGCGACTTGGGAGGGAGTAGTGACATTGCACCAGGCAGAGGCATCACGGTAAATGCCAGTGCCGCTTCTATCAACTCCTGTGTTGTCTGTGTTTGGATCGTTAGCATAATTAGGGTAGAAACACACAGGAGCTTTTATAGACCCGAGCACATCCAGCTCTTGCGGCCACAGTGAGAGAGCAGAAAAGTTATTTATTTTTCTCATGCCTCCATTAGCATTGCCCAAATGCCATCCCACAGACTGGCCAGCATCAGACTGCCGGGATCCCAAACACGCCCACGACGATCTCTGCTTACCTGCAGTTGTACAATCACGTGTCCCTGGCTGATTGTAGAACTTGTTCCATTCATCCTTTGTCAAAGGAATGCCAACCAGACATGTCTGAAATGGATCACTAGCACTGGTCATGGAAATACAAAGGCTAGGTTGCTAAATTGCTTTGGCTAATGGCAGCCAAACATTGCTCTTGGGTTGTGGGACCCGTGCTTCATTCACAATCCTCGAGAATCCGCTGAGGATGGCAAAAAAGGCTTCCCATGTTGTGCCAGAACTCATTGTAACTGATTAGCAAACTAAAATTGAGCTGCCTTCAAGTCTTCATTCCTGCTGCAGCGGCTTTGATGTTCTTCGCAGGTAACCAATAGGGTCCTGGGGATAGAGAAACACAGCCACAACCACGTCCCCACGTTAGCAAAGGCACGGGGCCTAACCATTGTCCGCTCTGCAGACCTTTATAATAGACAGGCGGTTGAGAATCCCTTAAGGTATCACGGGAACACCTTCTCTCACTTGCTGGAAATATTTCAAAAGTTTAAAACAAATGTTGCTTTGTCCCAGTTGTTCCTGAGCTGTTATACCAAGGGGATCCCCCCTTCTTTTTCTTTAAGAAGCATTTTCGTTAAAAGGGCATGAGTGCGTTCCACAACAGCTTGACCTGTCGAGGAATGAGGTACGCCAGATACGTGACGTATACCCCAAGAGTGAAAAAAGGTTTTCACTGATTGGGAGACATGTGCTGGACCATTATCAGTTTTTACTACCTTTGGGACTCCTAAGGTGGCAATAGCTCACAACATGTGCTTAATGACATCTCTTGCCTTTTCCCTTTTATGAGCGGAGGCAACAAAAGATTTGGAATAAGTGTCAGCTGAGACATGCACGTATTTTAAGGTGCCAAAAGAAGAAATGTGGGTAACATCCATCTGCCAGACTTCCTTGACCCATAACCCTCTCGGATTTGTACTTACCGTGGTAGGTAAAGGAGTTGAGTGTGCACAACCAGGGCAAGAATGAACAATTTGTCTGCCTTGAGAAAACGTAAGATCAAATTGTTTACTCAAAGCTTTTGCATTCTGGTGATAGAATTCGTGGGACACCTTTGTCTGGGCAATTTGAGTTGGAACTGCTGCCATCATTGTTAGAGTGTCTGCGACTGCATTGCCTTGCACCAGAGGCGCAGGCAAAGATGAGGGAGACCTAAGATGCGTAACATAATGTCCTCGGTTACAATGTAAGATGGAACCAAAAGTATGTATTCCATTATCATCGTCACAAGCTCTTAAAGCAGGTGGGGCTGTGCTTTTTGTCTCCTACCATGACTCATCCCTGATAACTCTCTCCGGGGTCTATCTCTGTTTAATGGCATGTCAAGCACCCACCACATGACTCACAGAATTACATCAGCCCATTGGGAGATGCTCTGCCCAGGGGGAGCAACCAAGCATTCCCACCTGCATATAATCTGGCCTTTGGAACAGCACAAGCAGCCCTTCCCTGCTGGATTCCCAGAGGACAAGAGCTGCATAACCACCACTGGACCTTCAGAGGAGGACCAGACCTTTCTACAGGATCACCACTTCAACAGAACCACTTCAGGAGGACTGCAGCCACTGCTTCATCGCACTGCTACCACCACCCTGCCCGGCAGGCTGTCAGCTCGTATCCTGACTCTGTCAGGTTAAGCCAGTATTTCTGTACTATTGCCTTGTTATGTATACTACTAAAGAACTGTTGTTCCTATTTCTCATATAATTGCCTGAAAGCCCCTTCATTTCAAAATTATAATAATTCACAGCGAAGGGGCTTACATTTTCCATTCCAAGGGAGGCTCCTGCCTTCCTTAGCAGACACCTGTCTTTCCAACCAGACACATAAAAACAACACGATCGGCCTTGAACAGAATTTTACTGAGTAGACAACAGAACCAACAAATTCTTGTTGTGCACTTGCTTTAAGTAGGAATGTTCAATATGGCTTAGAATGCCAACTACGTATAAGCAACCTGATATTAGGTTGAACGGTTCATTTGAAACAATTGCAAAGCCTCTACGGCGGCTGCTAATTCTACCAGCTGTGTTGGCCCTGGCTGAAAAATCACAGAGTTTTCCCAATCCCCTGTGGAATTTTTCCAGGCAACAACTGCTTTCTCAGTTTTCCCAGAGCCATCGATGAAGACTCTCTTTGCTCCACGCAGGGGTTGTGACCATGCTAGAAAACGCAGCTGCAAAGAAAGATCTTTTAAAGATTGCAGAAGTTTACTTTTCAGCAAAGAATTAACAATGTTTCCCAAAAAGTCTCTCAGGGAAGTCTGTAAAGTAAATGATTCCCACAACATATCCTGAAAAGCGTCTGCATGCAAAGGAATGTGGATGTGAGAAGGATCTTCCCCACTTGGGCTCTGGCATCGTTTTCGTCCTGTGGAAACAAGTCTAACAATCATGTCAAGTAAAGTGGTCACTGGCTTTGAAAATGTGTGAGGTAAAAATACCCACTCTAGCACCCACAACTCTTGTTTATCAACACACCGCTGTGCTATTAGTGCATCTGGTTGGAATTCTGCCAGGATAAGGAAAAGCCTCAGCGGTAACTCTGCTTGTCGTCTGGATACAAAGGATGTCTGCATTTTATCTGTCACAAGTTGCAGTGCTTCACGGGCTTCTGGATTGAGTTTGTGAGGACACGTTAAACCTGCGTCTCCCTTAAGCAAATTAAATAAGGGTGACAGTTCCTCAGTGGAGGTACCAAGGGTAGGTCTGAGCCAATGAACAGTTCCTAATAATTTTTGCAAATCATTTAGCATTTCAATAGAGGTCCTCACCACAATGGGCTGAGGAACAATTTTCTGTCCAAATAATAGAAACCCCAGGTATTTCCAGGGTGGGACAGTTTGAACTGCTGCAATATAAAGACCAAATTTGTCAAAAGAAAGACGCAAAAAGGCAAAACAGTTTTGCAACACAAGAGTCATCTGCTACTAGCAGTGTATCATCCATATAATGATACAATGGAACTGTTGAAAACTGTGGCCGCACCGGTTGTAAAGCACTTGCTACCACAACCTGGCATATTGTAGGACTGTTTGCAACCATCCTTGAAGCCCACCGTTGGTGCAGCCCGGAAACGTTGCAGGTCTAGGATCATTTCAGGAGACTCTAAGTCTCTGTTCAGGGAGCCATTTGCAACGTATGAACGATGCACGGTCCCCAGCCCTGGTACCACCAGCAACATTTATTGAAAGTGTACATAGCTTTTATAGTATTTTCACTCCCAGGTTAGAATAGCGTGAGCCTGGATAGCCAATAGTATAACTGCTGTGAGAAACAAAGCCCACTCCTCTTTTTTGGGGGTTTTAGAAATTTAATAAGGGACAATAGGAGATAAAGGTCACTTAAAGCAAAACCGACAGTGCTGGGTGCTTGGCCGTGGCCAGAGGCACACAAAGTTACACAAACTTTCCGTTCATATGCTTTAACACTATACATATTAATAAACCACAATGCGTATGCATCATTTTTCTAAGAACTAATTTATGTTTCCTTAGAAAAGATTAACATAGTTCCTCCCCCGATCTGCCTTTTTAGACAATGTGTAACATGATCGTGAGGGTCTTCGGGGCTCTTCTTCGATGAAGGCTCAAGGTCTTCCTCGCATCTGAACTTTTCAACTTCGTCTTTGGAGCATGTGCAGTTATGGTGTTCCTTGGTCTTTCTGGATCTAACTGTTTTAACGTCTCCATTTTGTGGCTAATTGACTTCACATTTGCCAATTTCTCATTAGTACACCCTGCTGCTTCCCAAAATAGCTATACTTGCCTATTTTTGAGATTATTCACCTGCTGAGTTTCCGCTTATTTAAGCATTAAGCGATTAGTTAACCATATACCAGCTATTACATTGGATAGAAGGTTATGATTCAGGTTATATTTGTATCTTATAACTCAACCTATATAAGCATCTTGTAACTTTGACCCCGGTTAGAACATTAACTAGTTAATATCTGCGTAGCACAGTCATTCTTAACATAGTTGCACATAATATTTCCTAACATATTCTGATAGATAATATTTCTTAAATTTTACTACCTGTGAAAGCCAATGCTATAATAGCTGTTTATCACACTGGTCATACGTCTGCTAACCAGTAATATACGTGATCGAGTCCCTAATAGCAACCTCAGCCTTTCTTCCCTGAGACAAGTGCTTGTAGAACAATTTCTTCTGCAAAACTACTGTGCTTCTGCTACTTGTTCCATTTTACATCTCTCCTGCCTTGACTGAATAGTCCTTTCTTTCTAACAAAACCTCTTTGTTCTCTTATTACAACTTTTCTTTGTTTTCCTTCCCCACACAAAACACATCACAATACACCGTAGAAAAGGGGAGATCCCCCAATCCTCACTCCAAAACCCCCTCGGTGAGCCCCCCAATTCCACACCAATTTCCCCCGGGGACTCCCAGTCTCCCCACAACCTCCCCATCTCAGAGGGGGTCCCTGACACCACCAATGTCACCCCCAGGCCCTGCTTGGGGTGGAGGGGCTTCTCCTCTTCCTCAAGGGGACGGCGATGGCCTGGGGGGGGAGCAAAGGCTGATGTTGTGGGCCCCTGAACCGTAAAACCACCACAAAACCGCCCTTTTCACCTCAAGTCATCCCCAATTCTGCCACCACAGGGGGTCTTCTCCTTCTCCTCTTCTTCCTCCTCCTCATCATCCATGGGCGTGGCAGGAACACAGGAGAGGCTGGGGTCCCTCCAAAACCCAACCCTCCCCTAAAACCTCACATACTCCCCTTTCTACCCCACTCCCCCGTTCCCCCCCAATCCATATTTTCTCCTTTCTCCCACTTTTTGGCCTCAAGGAGCCCCTTTTGCACCTCAAATCCTGCTCCCAAGCCCCCACATTCCTACTCTGCACCCCAGAAGGGGACCTTCTCACAACAGAAATCCCCCATTCACACCCCAAATTCCTCCCAAGACCCCCAAATCCCCTCAATGCCCCCTCCCCTCCCTCGCCACGGCCCCTCCCGTCCACCGAATTCTCACTAATCCTGCTCTTCCCACCCCGAAGCACCCCGCACCCCCCCTTCTCCCTTCTCCCCTAACCCGACCTCCCCCTCGCATCCCCTCTCCACCCCTCCAACCCCCCCAGACTGCCCCACAACCACCCCGATCCCCCCCGACCCTGCCCGGGCCCTGCCGCCAGCTGACCGCGCCTCTTCCGCTCCCTAGCGCCGCCTGCCGGGGGGGAGGACCCGCGTCCCGCTGCCTTGCCAGGCGGCACTGCCTGCCCGGCCGCGCTCCCTCCCGGAGCACCCCCGCTCCAGCCACGCCACGCCCCACCCACGCACTCAAGGCCGGCGGCGTCTCCGTGTCCCTGCCGCATCCCCCGACCTCGCTGCCCTTGGCCACGCACCTTCCTCTTCTGCCTCATCTCCCACACGAGAGCCCTGCTCAGCCCAGCCGCCTTTCTGCCTTCTCACTTTTACTGAAATCCCTTTGCAAGAATAAAACTCTTAGGATTTTCCATCGCCCCACTGTAGTCCGTTTCCTCCCATCAGTTCTTGCCAAGAGGCCGTTCCCTTCCGTGGGAAGCAAGGTGATAGGAATGTGACACGGCTTTGGATTCTCCAGGTCAGGGTCAGTGGTGTGGACCGCCAGAGCCAACAGCGCACAAGCGAACCCTCTGCGTGCTGGCACCACCCGAGAACTGCATGGGGAGAGCAGCTGGACTTCCAGGAACACACGGTTGGACACGGAGATTTCCAGCGGCGTGGCAAAGGCACAACAGGAGCTGATAACTGGGGCAGGAACAAATTCTGAGGGTAGTAGGCAAAGATGGGGGACCACCAAAAGCAATGGTGCAAGGACTTGCTGTGGCCATGGCAGTGTTAAGGAACAATCCAGTGTGACATTGCAGAGTCCCTCTGGGAGAAATCCCAAGGCCACAGATTTTAGCTGCTGGGACTGGAGCATATTCACAGCAGCGGCTCCAGTGACTCCACGCATGCCAACTTGAGTCCCCACGGAACCACTCCCACAGTCACACCAGGTTTCCTCACTGCTTCAAGCCCAGCTTTGCCATGGCCGAGTCTCAGATGTCTTGTTCCACAAAGCCATTTATTCATGGTGCAGTAACACAGAAACAGCTCGAGCTGCTGAATCCAAGCAGGACCCCAAACAAAGCACCCCTGGGCTCCTGTCATTTGTCCCACCATTTTCCCGTTTTTATTCATGTTTCCCACCCTTTTCCCCTCAAGTTTCCCACCATTTTTCCTCTCACCCTTCCATCCCCTCACATTTCCCATCATTTTTGGCCTCATGTTTCCTGCCTTTTTTCCGTTTATGTTTCACACCCATGTTTCCTCCTGTTGCCCTTCTTTGTCCCTCACGTTTCCTGCCCTTTTCTCCCCTACGTTTTCCACCCCTTTTCCCCATCATGTTTCTTGCCATTCTTTCCTCCTCACACTTCCTGCCCTTCTATCCCTTCACATTTGCCTTCACTTTTTCCCTCACATTTCCCCCATTTTCTCCCCTTCTCTTTCACACCCTTTCTTCCTCTAATTTCCCGTTCTTTTTCTCCCCTCATGTTTCCCGCCATTTTTCCCCCTCAGGTTTCCTGCCTTTTTCTCCCCTCACCTTTCCCGCAATTTTGTCCCCTCATATTTGCCATTTTTTACTTCACATTTTCCACCCTTTCCCCCCTCATGTTTCACACCCTTTTCCCCTCACATTTCCCCCCGTTTTCTCCCCTCCTGATCCTGCCCTTTTTTCCCATCATGTTTCCTGCCCACAAGTCTCCCTTTCCTCCTGAGTTGTCCACTCATGCTGGGTGTCTCCGTGTCCATCCACCTGGCTGTCATCACAGGCCTTGCTCTCCTTTGTCATCCATAAGGTTGGGCAGCTCAGGGCTCTTGCTTTCTTTCATTGCTGGTTTTAGTCAATTGTTCATAACTCAACCTGTGACCTTTCACTTTTTAGCCTGCAGTTCTCCTCTCCATCCTGCTGCAGGGGAAAGGGGAGGGGGAGTGCGAGAAGGGAGCAGTGCATGATTTGGAGTGTTTCAGTGGGAGCACCATAGTGGGGGAACTGGGGTGTCACAAAGGGCCCCCTGTGACCCGCCACCTGCCCCTAGCAACAGCTCAAAGGGTTTGTTGACGTGGAACCAGCGCCCAGCCTGCAGTGTCCGGCAGGACAGCGACGGGACAGGACAGGAGCACACAGCTGGCAAGAAGCCCGCTGGTTTTAGCTCACGTCTTGCCCTGCAGCAGGGAGTAAGGTAATAAAACAAACCTTCTCCCTTGCCTGTATTCATCTCATTTCTCTATTCAGTAGAATGGAGAAGAGACCCCCAAGACGGCCCAGGGTGGCCTGGGCACAGAATGTGGCTCCTCAGGAGAGCAGCTCTGCAGCGGAGCCCGCCGAGGTGACCACGGTGCAGCCATTGCAGCCCAGTGAGTGAGGGGCCCTGTGGGACTGGGCAGGGCTGGGATCAGGTTTCCCCGGCACACGGGCAGATGGGGATCACAGGGGTGGGAGTGATGCCGGAGTGCCAGAGCTGCTCGGGGCAGGACACCAGCCCCGGCACAGCCTGTGCCGAGGAGGGGGAGAGCAGAGGGGGCCCCAGCTGCTGCTCTGGAGCGTGGGCAGTGAGGGTCAGTGGCTGGCAAGAGGCAGTGGTGCTGTGGGATGCTGGACGTGTCCCTCTCATCTGCCAGAGCGCTCCTCAGCCCGGGGCACTGGGCATTGCCCTGCCATGGTGTGCTCCAGCAGGGCAGCTCCTCTGATGGGCATCCTCCAGCCGGAAGCCGCATGGGAAGGCCATGCCAGGGGAGCAGGTGTGGCCTGGGCAGAGGGCAGATCTCCTTCCTCTTCTCTCTGCTATTGATGCACCTTCTGCAGTTTCCTTTCTCTCCCCCTTCGTTAGAGGCCTTATGCACGCAGAAAGCCATGGACTTCATCCGGGCCTTCGCCTGCAGCCCCAAACAGGTACCCACAGGCCGCTGAATGGTGGCTGTGCCTGGACAGGGGTGCTGGCTCTGCAGAGCAGCTGCTCCCACAGGGCACTGCACCCTAAGGGCTCTGGTCCCACTGGCTGGGTGTTCTCACTTCACCCTGCCCCGTTGTCTCTGTTCCCCAGCTCCAAGACAAGGATCTGAAGCTCAAGTTCCTTGACAGCATCTGCACATTCTGCAGAGATGCCAAGGATCCTGGCTTCTCCAAGGACCTGGATGTTTTCTGCCACAAATACAAGCTGGGAGAGAAGATCCAGGTGAGGGAGCACCCAGCAATCTGGGGAAGGGAGCAATGAGCCCCAGCAGCCAGTGAGGGCAGTGCGTGGGCAGGGCAAGGCTCTGGTGGCACTGGGTGCTGGCAGC
The DNA here is from genome assembly GCF_965178545.1 of Coloeus monedula. Classification (NCBI taxonomy): domain Eukaryota; kingdom Metazoa; phylum Chordata; class Aves; order Passeriformes; family Corvidae; genus Coloeus; species Coloeus monedula. The sequence continues at coordinate 2,064,206 of NC_138814.1, read as the reverse complement.
TGCCAGGTTGCAGCCCAGCTGTGCTCTGCAGGTGCTGCTGCAATTGGAGCCCAAGAACGAGATTTGCACGGAGGTGCGGCGGCTGGCCATGCTCGCTATTGCCGGACTGAGGTACCGGCCCATCACACCTGCAGACCCCTGCCCAGCACTCTGTGCCCACCTGCCCATCCCTCCTGGAAGCCCAGCCCCAGTGCTGCAGGAGACCTTGAGACACTGCTCCCAGCACCGGTAGCCAGCTGGGCCCCTCTCTCTTTGCAGCACGCTGGGGACGGTGCTGGAGAACAGAAGAAAACTCTTAAGACTCTGCTTCGACAGCATCTTTTTCCTTCCTCCAAGCGGGGAAATGACGAGCCGGGAAGCGTCTCTGTATTCTCAGGTAAGTGCTGGGTGAACTGGAGGAGCCTCCAGTCTGTCCAGGCTGCTCCCGACCAGCCCGTGCTGCCTAAGGACCAAAGATCCAAGGCAGGCCACGGTCTCAGCTTCATTTTCCTACCCTCATCCCTTCATGCCTTGCCAGGCTCCAGCCACCTCCGGCAATGCCGGCTGCTCTGCCCCCCAGCACACGGCCTGCTCCTGTGTCCCTCCCCTCACACTGGCACTTCAGATCAGTCTCCTGGGAGTGGGAGGGACAGCAGAATCACAGCCACTGCTCTCTGTCGTCCTTGCAGACCCTGCATGCCATGGACACCATGCTGGAGGTGATGGTGTTCAGCTCTCCTGCCTCCAAAACCAGCAAGATGCTGCAGGACGTCTTGGAGGTCTGGCCTGTGCACAGAGTGGGGGTCGAACGACTGTTCCTCACTTAGGAGGGGAAGGAGCCCGGGCTTGTGTCCAGTCTTGTCCTGGCTCCTGCCAAATGAACCCTGTCCCGGCCAGAACCAGGACATTCCCCCAGTGCTGTGCAGGCAAGAGCGCACTGCGGGGAGGCTGCCCAGCTGGCCCAGGGAAGCAGAGGCTGGCCCCAGGCGCTGCTGGAGCACAAGGAGCAGAGGGCAGCCCCTGCCTTCCTTGCTGCCCACCAGCTTTGCCTGGGGCCTTTGTGCCAGGCCTGCCAGGGCCCCCAGGGGCAGGATCCCCCCTGAAAGCTCTGCCTGAGGGCACAGGAAGTCTGGAGGGAGGGTGCAAGTGTGTCTCATGAGTGCGGCCCTGCCACTGCTGCTGCTGGAGTGGGCGTCTGCTCACGGGGCTCACCTGCAGCTTCTCTCTTCCCAGGTTTTGCTGGACTACTGCCTTTATGACACCGTGGCTGTGCAGGAGAGGCTCATGGGCAGGGTCAGGCTGCTGAGCCATTTGCTGGCCAACTCCTCCACTGTGCAGGTAAGGACCGGGCACCCTCCAGCCAGGCCATCTCCCCATCCCTGTGCCCTGGCACAGCCACAACTCCAAGGTGCCTGCAAGGCCTCAGCTGCCCACCCTCAGACCTTCTGCTCTTCTGCCTGCCTCCCCCAGGCTGCCCAAACTGAGGACAGCGGTGCTGCCAGCAGACAGGGCCGGATCCCAGTCCTCGGGAAGCTGCTGGGCCATCTCTTTTTCAAGTTATTCAGGAAAGAAGAAACCAGCTTGATGGCCCTGGACATTCTCTGCTTCCTCTTGACGTTCCTCTCTGAGCAGAAATGTAAGAGAAGCTGTGGTGGGCGGCATCCCCCGTGCACCGCCACATGCCCAGATACAGCTGCTTGTCTTCCTGGGTCTTGCAAAGGCTCCTTGTTGTGCTTGGTGCAGGTGGCACCATGTCCCCAGAGCTGCTGTCACCTCTGCTCCTGCCCCTCGCTCTCTGCCAGGCTCTTGATGCTCCCGTGTAGCCGAGCTGCTCCTCCACACAGGACTCAGCCCCAATCCGCCCCTTCCCCATGTCCCCTGGTGAGCTCGTGTCCTGCCCTGCCACCCTCCAGCCCCGCAAGCCCTTCCCCCTGAGCAGTACTGCAGCCACGGTGTAACTGGGAGCTGCATGTGGAGTTCCAGGGGCTCGGAGCTTCCCAGGCCAGCTTCACTGGGTACGGACACTGGAGGCAGCTCCCCCTTTCCACCAGTGCCCACCACCTCCTCCCGTGACCGACTGCTCCCAAGCCATTCCTGCATCCCGACGCTTGCCGGGGTTGGGTCGGCTGCTGGCACAGCGGCTGTGTCTCAGCCGCACATTGGTGTTTTCCCTCTCTTTAGGTGCCACACCGCCAGCGGTTCGTGCCCAGCTCCCAGCATACTGGCAATCTGAGATCACCTCCCTGCTGGATACGCCCAGCACCTGGAGAGTTCAGGTAACCAGCCCTCCCCCTTGCTGGGCCTCTCATCCGTGGCATCAGCAGGGGATTGGTGTGCACAAAGGGGCGCAGAATCAGCGGGGCTGACCCTGGCGAGAGGCTTCCCACTGTCCCCGAGCAGGGAACACTGCGGTGTCCCAGCAGCAGCAGAAGCAGCAGCTCCAGCCCTGCTGGCCACCAGCGAGCCCTGGCTCTCTGTAGGGCGCGTGCCGCATGCCTGAGAGCCCAGCCCTCCTCCTTGTCATGGGGCCCTCCTCATCCTCCCCTGCATAGGGACTGTGGGCACTGCTGCCAGCTTTCCTGCGGCCACTGCCGCCAGCACTGCCCGGCACCTCTGGCCAGGGCTGCTCGCGCTGCCCAGCCAAGCAGAACCCTTTGGGCACTGGCTGGCACTGGCCTCCACTCCCTTCCTTCCTGCCACAGGCCTTTGGGAGATACCTCAGGCCAGCTGAGAGGACGGGCATCGTCCTTGTGGCCATTGAGATCCTGGGCCGCTCCAGCCTCCTGGACAAGAAGGCGCCCAAGGAGTTTCTGCAGGTGGCCATGGAATTCCCTGAGCTGTGGCTGATGGATGTAAGTGGCCTGTGGCTGGATTGCTCTGCCCTTGAGCCCTGACAGGTTCCTCCCTCCCTCCCTCCCATAGCCAGGATTGGGGGGGGTGCCTGAAACCACCTTGAGGCAGCAGAGAGTGAGTTAGGATCCAAATTCTGACACCCAAATAATGGTAGGATCTGGTCATTTAAAAATTCCTCGGCCAAAATTAAGGTGCAAACAAGACCACATGCCAAGGCCAACAGTACGGATTTCATTTAAGAGTAAATGGGAGATAGAGAGAGAGGGGGAATGAGAAAGAGACACAAACACACACACATTACATAGAAAGATCTTCACCCGCACACGGGTCCCTGCGGCATCCCAGGACATGGCAGCACCACCTTCACCTGTGTTCCTTCCAGGTGCCAAAAGTTGTGAGACACATCTTTGCATACTATGATGAAACAAATGCAGCAACCGCTCACAGCTTTCCCACACTGCTTGACCTGATGGCCAGTAAGTGGCCTCGGCGAGTCGTTGCGACAGCTCTGAAGGTCGCCCCAATATTCAGGTACTGGCCCTGACCACCCAGAGGGCTTGTTCCCTATGGGGAGAGGGACCCCGAGACTCTCTGGCTGCCAGACACAAGAACACTGCAGCACCCCCCAAAGCAAGCGGGGCCCTCCATCCCACCATGCTCAGCCCAGGCCCACAGCAGCCAAAGCTGGCTGGGCCAGCCCAGAGCCAGCACGCTGCTCCCAGTCCCACCGGGAACACCCCGTCAGCCATGTCCACCTGCCCAGGCTGGGCCCCTGCGCACCCCAAGTCCTGCAGGGCTGGCCCAGGCCACACTGCAGTGGCCGAGGCAGCCCTGCTGACAGCGCTCTGCCTTGCAGCGACAAAGTCTGTCTGTGGAAGGCCATGTTCTCCGTGCACCAGACTCTGGAGAAGGTTTTGAAGGAGCTGCACATCAAACTGCAGGGCCGGCAGAAGGACATCTTCACACAGCAGGAGAAGTCCTGCCTCACTTTCTTGGCTGTGAGTCATCAGGAAAAGCCCACGTGCCCTTGCCCTCCACCGGTGGGAAGCGGGAGCTGAGCCAGGACAGCCCTGCCAGCTCTGCCCAGGCTCTCTGCCGCTTCCTTCCAGATGCTGGCCTCTGATGATGTACAAGAACAGGAACTGGGTTCACTGTACAAAGATCTGGATCTTCTGAGGTGTCCAAGAGTGGAAATGGTCTCTCTGGTGCTCAGGGCCCTCGTGACACTGTCAGAGAGAGCTGAGACGGTGAGCAGGCTGCTCTCAGGGGCAGACATGTGGCACCTGGACTCTGAGGCCTCGGGGAAGGTGGTGGCTTGGCCTGGGCTGCGAGTCAGGTGCTGGGGTGACTGCTCCAAATGCCCTGCCTGCCATGGGATGGCCCTGAGGCTGCCTGGGGAGCTGACCAGGCACAGACGTTCTCAGGGAATGGAAACTGTCTTTCATACAGGCACGAAAAATGAAGGGCCTCCTGTCCGAGTTGCTGAAATTCCTGTGGCATTGGTCTGGGGACGTTTCAGTGATGGTCATGGACATCTTCCAAAACGTGCTGGGGCACCTGAAGAAGAGAGAGGCCAGCGCCATGATTGTGAAAGCGGTGCAGAGGCTCTGGCACCTCTTCGACGCGGTAAGGCTGATGCGGGAGCCTGAGCCCCGCAGCAGGGCCCTGGGCAATGACAGCTGCCCTGCAGCCCAGCCCTGCAAGGAGCACTGGCAGCAGGCCCCGCTCTCTGGGCTCCCCTGGGATGGATTCTGGGCCTTGCAGCCCAGCGCTGATCCTGCCCGCTCTGGGCTGTGAGCCCGCAGCATCGCCCCTCACCTCAGGCACCTCAGCTCAGCCCCTCCTGGCCGCGGGCAGGGAGCCGCTGTGTGCGGAGCTCACCTTTCCTCCTTCCTACCAGGAGGAAGACTTTGTGCGGGAGCACTCCATCCGCCTCTTCAGAGACCTGCTGGGCAAAACGGCGTGGATGGACAAGAAGGCCATGAAGGAAAAGGCCTGGAAAGTCCTGGTCCGGCTCCTGCTTCACATGAGTGACCAGGCCCCCAGCGTGGCCAAGGTACCCATGTCTAGGCTGAGCTCTGACCAAGAGAGGCGTGGCTGACACCCCCTGGGGGGGTCCCGAGCATCAGGGCAAGGGCTGCTGGCAGCGGGCAGCGTTCCCCCAGCACAGCCCCTGGGAACCAGCGCCAGCAGGGCCAGACAAGCTGGCACGGCCATTTCCATCTCTGCCCTGCCTGCTCCAGCAGGGCTCGGCAGCAGCCCAGCACCACCGAGGCCTGGACACGTGTGTCCCCAAAGGCTTCTCAGCTGTCCCCACAGGTGTCCCTGCAGGGCTTTGCACCTCAATCCCTGCTGCCCAGGCCCGTCCCCAAGAGACCCCTGGACACTTTGGCGAGGGCATGTCCCAGCTTCCTAAGGGCGCGGTCACCCCAGGAACAAAGCCCAAGGCTCCTTCCACAGGCAGGCCCTGGTGCCACCTCCCAGCTTCTGTCCCACAGGCATCTACAGAAGCCATTCTGGCTATAGCAGAGCTCCTCAAGTGGAAAGAGCTCAAGCAGCTGGCGCAGACGGAGCAGACGTGGAGGATGGGCGAGTGCTTGGTGAGGACGAGACCCAGGCTGGACGAGGGCTGCCCACAACACCGTGCCGGGGCTGTGAGCTCTGCAGCTGGGACTCCCCAGGGCTGTTGCGGCCCAGAGCGCCCAGCCTGGAGCTGCAGCCTTGCTCCTGTCTCGGGAACAGGAGTCTCCTCTAGGCCCATGTTCCCTTCCTTCCCCCAGCATGAGGGAGGGCTCTGAGCCATGGGGGTGCTGGCAGGAGGGGCTGATCTGACCAGCTGGGGCCCTCTGAGTAATGCCCACAGCCTTGTGCTCCCTGCAGTTGGCCAAGGACAGCAGCAGGGCTGAACAGTTTGTGTTGGACAGCCAGCCCTACCTGCGGAGCCCTCAGGCCCCCATGCGAGAGGCGGCCCTCAGGTTCATTGGTGAGTCCCAGCCCCCAGGGTCCCTCTTTGGGCAGCCTGGCCCCGTCCCCCCAGCCCTGGGGCTGACACGGGCAGGGCCTCGGCCTCCCTGTGCCCCCCTGCCAACACAGGTGGCTTTGGTGGCCACCTTGCCAGTGCCACCCCCGGGCTGCTGAGGGGGTCAGGCAGGGCCGGGGGCCACGCTGCTGGGAGCACGCTGGGGAGCAGGGGCTGATGGAGCTCTGTGCCCAGGGCTGGCTGCGCGGCACCTGACAGAGCAGAGTGAGGACACCGTGGCTGAGGTGCTCTGGGGTGAGTGGGGAGCCTGGGCTCAGGGGAGCTGAGGCGTCTCTGCACACACGGGGGCTCATCTGGGCTCTCTTTCTGTCATAGAGCTTGACAGACTGCAAACAGGAGACAAGGATCCCGCCATCTGTTCCCTGGCAGTTCAGACCAGCTTGGTCCTGAAGTCTCCAAGGAAGCAGCGAAGATCAGGATTCTCCCTGCGTGCGCTGTGCTGCTGGTGCCGCTGAGCAGAGAGGGACCTTGATGTAAGGCTTGGCAGGGACACAAACTCAAACACCTGCTGAATGATCAGGTGTGAAAAGGATGCCCTGGCTTTCTAAGGTCCTTCTCAAAGCGCAAGCCGGCATTTCCATGACTGCTGACTCTGCCATTGCCCTGACCAGGAGGGACCCATTCCCCCCAGCCCCTGAGCATGGCGTGAGGTGGTCTAGAATAAGCCCAGGGTCATGGCCAGTCCCCTCCTGGCTCCTGCCAAATGGCTCAGCTGCCGGCCCTCAGCCCTTCTGCTCTTCTGCCTGCCTCCTCCAGCCTGGTCAAAATGAGGACAGAGGTGCTGCCTGTGGACAGATCCAGATCCCAGGCCTGGGGAAGCTGCTGGCACATCCATTCAAGTCACTCAAGAGAGAAGAGACCACTTTATGGCTCTGGATGCTCTCTGTGCCCACTTCAAGTTCATCTGTCAGCAGAAAGGTAAGAGAAGCTGTGCTGGGCTGCATCCCTGCGCACGGCCGCATCGCCCCGATGCATCTGCTCGTCTTCCCGGGCCTTGCAATGGCCCCTTCTGTGCAGACACGGGGCTCATGTGGGCTCTGCTTCTGTCACAGAACTTGAAATACTGCGGGCCAGAGAGAAGGATCCTGGGCGCTCAGACCCGCCTGCCTAAAATCCTGCGAGAGGACTCGGTGTGCCTGGATCCAAGCCCAGCCACAGACCTGTCCAAACTGTATATAGTTCTAGAAAGTTAATTACCTTCTAGATATAATTTATATAAGTTAACCATATCTATAAATTATATATTTGATAAATATATCTAATATATGAAAACTATGAGTCAATAAAATATATAGATTATATCTATTATGTCATGTATATAAATTCTATATAGTATGAATACATATTCTATATATTAGCTATATATATAGAGATGAGCTTTTCAAATAAAAGAAACAATGTCTTGAAATCGATTACAGAAATGATAATGACTGCAGCACACAGCTCTATCTATGAGTATAGTGCACCATTTTTGAAGCAATATGGAAGCAATTATGTTAAAGCTAGCAGACTTGGGAGGAAAAGTGAGAATTGTGGGTGGGAAATGTGCGGGGAGAAAAGGGCGGGAAACACGAGGGGACAAAATGGTGGGGAAACATGAGGGGAGAAAAGGGCGGGAAATGTGAGGGGAGAAAAGGGTGGGAAATGGAACGCAAAAAAGGACAGGAATCTTGAGTAAAAAGGATGGGAAATGCGAGGAAGAAAGAGTGCGAAACCTAGGGGAGAAAAGGTGAGAAACATGAGGGACAAAATGATGGCAAATGTGAGGGAACAGAAGGGCAGGAAGTGTGAGGGGGAAAAATGGTGGGAAACGTGAGGGCGGGAAAAAAGGTGGAAAATGTCAGGGGAGAAAAGAGCAGGAAATGTGTGGGGGAAAAGATGGGAAACGGGAGGAGAAAAAGATGGGAAATGGGAGGAAACATGGGGGTGAAACATAAGGGGAAAAAGGCAGGAAACATGAGGCCAAAAATGATGGGAAATGTGAGGGGACGGAAGGGAGGGAAGCGTGAGAGGAAAAGTGGTGGGAAACTTGAGGGGAAAAGGGTGGGAAACATGAATAAAAATGGGAACATGGTGGGACAAATGACAGGAGCCCAGGGGTGCTTTGTTTGGGGTTGTCTTGGGGTGACCTTATGATGTGTATCCCATATCGCTGCCTATGCCCAGGAATTAATTCCTGTGCCTTTCTATGCCTCTTAACTGAGCCTGAGAGGGGGAAGGAAAAAACGGAGCAAAACTTTTGCAACGCAGTTTGCAGCTTGTTCAAGGTCACACACAGATAGCAATCGGTTTTCCCCGCTGCGGCAGGGGAGGGAGGAAGCACCCGGCTTGCTGCGCCCAGAACAGGTTTTTTGGCCAGTGGTTCAGCTGCTTTGTTCTCCGGAGACAGACTGAGAGTTGAATTTTTTCCTTCTCTGCAATATCGGATTTTCTCCCTTTTCTACTGGACTGCTTGATTGCTTTAACATCAGAACACATCGGGAGGACTTTCCACCGGGCACAGAGGGCCTGGCCCTGAGGACTCTCTGAGGAGACCAAAGGCAGGACTCTAATGCTTTCCCAGGGTTTGCCTCCACAGCAAAAGATTTTACCATTTAACATTATTTTCCTTTCCCATGTGTTTGTTAAAGAAACAGTTTTATCTTCTTCACTTTCCTTCGAGGAAACTTTATTTTTTCCCGAACCTGGTGGGGGAGGGGTGGTTGTGCCTTCTCTCAGAGGATCTATTTCTAAATTTGGCCAAACCGGTACAGGGGTCCTGCTTGGATTCAGCAGCTCGAGCTGTTTCTGTGTTACTGCACCATGAATAAATGGCTTTGTGGAACAAGACATCTGAGACTCGGCCATGGCAAAGCTGGGCTTGAAGCAGTGAGGAAACCTGGTGTGACTGTGGGAGCAGGGACGCGTTGGGTCACTGGAGCTGCCGCCGCTGTGAGGGGGCTCCAGTCCTAGCAGCTAAAATCTGTGCCCTTGGAGGTTCTCCCAGAGAGACTCAACAAGCTCACACTGGATCGGTTCCTTAACACTGCCATGGCCACAGCAAGTCCTTGCACCATTGCTTTGGCTGCTTCCCTCTTTGCCCACTCCCCTCAGAGTTTGTTCCTGTCCCAGTTATCAGCTCCTGTGCTGCCTTTCCCACTCCGTTGGAAATCTCCAATCACACAGTTGTGTGTGCTCGGAACCCGAGCTGCTCTCCCCACGCAGTTCTCGGGTGGTCTCAGCACACAGGGACAGGTGGGCTCAGGTCCCTGGGACAAGGGCCCCACGCCATGCAGCTCCATCACGGATGAGCTTGGGACTGGGGCTCCCTGGGGTGGTTTGGGGGTCTCAAGTGAGAGGTTCTGCAGTAGTTCCAGGTGAGGGGGTTGGGGGATCCTGGAGGAAGGTTGAGAGTCCCCATTGGATTTGGAGGTCCCAGGGGCTTTTAGAGGTGCTCCAGAAAGTGGTTGAGTGGCCCCAAGGGCATTTGGGGGGCAGAGGAGGGGTAGAACTGGGGACTCAAGGAGGTATTTGGAGGACACCGGAGGGGGATTGAGGTTCCCAGGGAGAGTCTGGGTGGACTTGGGGGGGTGGTTCCAGGGGGGGAAGTTCAGGCAGGGTTCAGAAAGGGAGGGTTGCGGGAGTTTGGGGGATTTTGGGGGTCTGGGGTGGGTTTAGGGCTGCCAGCGAAGGCTAGAGGGGTTCCAGAGGAGGGCTTGGGGGATCCCAGAGAAGAGTTTGGGGGGTGCCAGGGGGGGTTTTGGGAGTCTCAGACCCTCCCAAGTTATGTGACTCCCCAGTGTGAGACCTCCCAAGTATGATCTCCCTCAAATTGTAAGCCCCCCAGTCGTGCAACCCTCCAGGAATTTGACCCCAAGACAGAAACCCCAAACTCACGGAAACCCCCAAAATCTGAACCCCATTCCCATGATCCCCCCAAGCTGTGACCCTGAAATCTGAGCCCCTACAAATTGTGACCCCCAACATCTGACCACCCCAAGTCATGCAATTCCCCACAAATTGAGACCCCCATCATGTGAGTGTCTAATCTGCTCCCCCAGGGCTGTGTGACTCTCCCACTCCTACCACACCCCCAAGTCATGGCACCCCCCCAGTCTGAGCCCCCGCCACTCTGAGTCCCCCACTCTGAGCTCACCCAACTCCACTGACCCCTCCTCCCATTTGGGGCCCACATAAGTCAAACAAACCCCCCAGAGTCCAAACTCCCCAACATCTCACCCCCATTCCCATGACCCTCCAAATTGCGTCACCTCCCATTCTGAGCCCCCCCCAAGCCGTGTGGCCCCCTCAAACCTGACCCCCCCCATTCCCACCTATACCCAAAATCTGAAGCCCCTCAAATCATGCGACTCCCCCACATTCCCACCCCCTCACATCCCCTGCCCCAATTCCCCCATGGTCCTGCCCCCACCACCTCCAAAATATCCCCAAACCCCCTCCAACTCTCACCTTTTTCCCCTCTTGCTTAAAAAACTCTCGCGGAGCTTCAGGAATGATAAAAAGCTCTCGCCAACACCCACGACCGCAACGTAGGAATGATGCACGCTCCCCAGTCGTGGTATAACTGGAAACATTTATTAAAAGTCCACATAGCTTTCATTATATTTTCACTATTTGAGAACACAATCTTATTGAGCATGTGCAGAAAGCAGGAGTGAAAAGCTCAAGCCCAAGGAAGGCTTATGAGCCTTCGTCCAAAACGACCACCAGGAGGCTGACGACCGCCTCGTGCAGAAACTGCCCATGTGCTACAAGGGCTGACATCATCATCATGTGATTAGAAAATATGTTGCACTATGAAGGTTAGGAAAGTAGAATGGGTGCATTCAGTACAAAAGTGTAAAAGCTAGTACTGTGTGAAGAATGGACGAGTGAGTTTGTGGTGGAGCTATCCCCCTCACTCCCGGCATCGCATAAACAAATACCTGCTCTCTAGGCCTTACACTATGGAGCACTGTTTGCTTGCCTAGGTTTCAGGCATCAATACAAGAAAATATACATGCCAAACATGTATAAGTATATAGTATAGAGTATATAGTATATTGTATATAGTATATAGTATATAGTATATAGTATATATAGTATTAGTATACATAGTATATATTATATATAGTATTAGTATATAGCTCTAAGCCCTACTAGAGCGAAACCAATGACATGTTTAACCCAACGTCCAAAACGGAACCTTCCAGCCAGGAGAAGAGGCCAAAAGGATCCCTGCTTTTGCTGCAGTTCTCCAGACAGCTCCTTCAATTCCTGCATGCTTTTGGGAATGGATTCCCAATGGTCACTCAGGTTCATACAGCACATTCCATCAAAGTCTTCACATCTGTGTCCCTGGGCTAGCAACAAAAACTCTATTGCTGCTCTACTTTGCAATGTTGCATGACGTACACAGTCGACATCTGTTAACAATCCTGTTAAAGCATTACTGGTAGCGTTCCTTTCCCTCGCAAGCCAACAGCCTGGTTTATTAATTGTGATCAAGGCCTGTGCCGTACCAACAGAGGCAACTAAGGAACTAAAAATTCTTTTTGTAGGATTCCAGAATTTAACCTCAGAGTTACAGTCAGGGGCAAGCGATTGAACATCACGCTTATTTTGCCTATGTCGCAGTGTCCAATTCGTTAGTGCTTCGAGATTGGGATGAAACATGGTTAAACAAACAAAAGTAATGGACCTCGCACTGCTTTTCCTGGAATGCCTTCCCATGCTCTGTTGCCACATATCAAAAATATGTTATCGGGCAGGCTGATTGCATTGGTCCCTGTTGCGACTTGGGAGGGAGTAGTGACATTGCACCAGGCAGAGGCATCACGGTAAATGCCAGTGCCACTTCTATCAACTCCTGTGTTGTCTGTGTTTGGATCGTTAGCATAATTAGGGTAGAAACACACAGGAGCTTTTATAGACCCGAGCACATCCAGCTCTTGCGGCCACAGTGAGAGAGCAGAAAAGTTATTTATTTTTCTCATGCCTCCATTAGCATTGCCCAAATGCCATCCCACAGACTGGCCAGCATCAGACTGCCAGGATCCCAAACACGCCCACGACGATCTCTGCTTACCTGCAGTTGTACAATCACGTGTCCCTGTCTGATTGTAGAACTTGTTCCATTCATCCTTTGTCAAAGGAATGCCAACCAGACATGTCTGAAATGGATCACTAGCACTGGTCATGGAAATACAAAGGCTAGGTTGCTAAATTGCTTTGGCTAATGGCAGCCAAACATTGCTCTTGGGTTGTGGGACCCGTGCTTCATTCACAATCCTCGAGAATCCGCTGAGGATGGCAAAAAAGGCTTCCCATGTTGTGCCAGAACTCATTGTAACTGATTAGCAAACTAAAATTGAGCTGCCTTCAAGTCTTCATTCCTGCTGCAGCGGCTTTGATGTTCTTCGCAGGTAACCAATAGGGTCCTGGGGATAGAGAAACACAGCCACAACCACGTCCCCACGTTAGCAAAGGCACGGGGCCTAACCATTGTCCGCTCTGCAGACCTTTATAATAGACAGGCGGTTGAGAATCCCTTAAGGTATCACGGGAACACCTTCTCTCACTTGCTGGAAATATTTCAAAAGTTTAAAACAAATGTTGCTTTGTCCCAGTTGTTCCTGAGCTGTTATACCAAGGGGATCCCCCCTTCTTTTTCTTTAAGAAGCATTTTCGTTAAAAGGGCATGAGTGCGTTCCACAACAGCTTGACCTGTCGAGGAATGAGGTATGCCAGATACGTGACGTATACCCCAAGAGTGAAAAAAGGTTTTCACTGATTGGGAGACATGTGCTGGACCATTATCAGTTTTTACTACCTTTGGGACTCCTAAGGTGGCAATAGCTCACAACATGTGCTTAATGACATCTCTTGCCTTTTCCCTTTTATGAGCGGAGGCAACAAAAGATTTGGAATAAGTGTCAGCTGAGACATGCACGTATTTTAAGGTGCCAAAAGAAGAAATGTGGGTAACATCCATCTGCCAGACTTCCTTGACCCATAACCCTCTCGGATTTGTACTTACCGTGGTAGGTAAAGGAGTTGAGTGTGCACAACCAGGGCAAGAATGAACAATTTGTCTGCCTTGAGAAAACGTAAGATCAAATTGTTTACTCAAAGCTTTTGCATTCTGGTGATAGAATTCGCGGGACACCTTTGTCTGGGCAATTTGAGTTGGAACTGCTGCCATCATTGTTAGAGTGTCTGCGACTGCATTGCCTTGCACCAGAGGCGCAGGCAAAGATGAGGGAGACCTAAGATGCGTAACATAATGTCCTCGGTTACAATGTAAGATGGAACCAAAAGTATGTATTCCATTATCATCGTCACAAGCTCTTAAAGCAGGTGGGGCTGTGCTTTTTGTCTCCTACCATGACTCATCCCTGATAACTCTCTCCGGGGTCTATCTCTGTTTAATGGCATGTCAAGCACCCACCACATGACTCACAGAATTACATCAGCCCATTGGGGGATGCTCTGCCCAGGGGGAGCAACCAAGCATTCCCACCTGCATATAATCTGGCCTTTGGAACAGCACAAGCAGCCCTTCCCTGCTGGATTCCCAGAGGACAAGAGCTGCATAACCACCACTGGACCTTCAGAGGAGGACCAGACCTTTCTACAGGATCACCACTTCAACAGAACCACTTCAGGAGGACTGCAGCCACTGCTTCATCGCACTGCTACCACCACCCTGCCCGGCAGGCTGTCAGCTCGTATCCTGACTCTGTCAGGTTAAGCCAGTATTTCTGTGCTATTGCCTTGTTATGTATACTACTAAAGAACTGTTGTTCCTATTTCTCATATAATTGCCTGAAAGCCCCTTCATTTCAAAATTATAATAATTCACAGCGAAGGGGCTTACATTTTCCATTCCAAGGGAGACTCCTACCTTCCTTAGCAGACACTTGTCTTTCCAACCAGACACATAAAAACAACACGATCGGCCTTGAACAGAATTTTACTGAGTAGACAACAGAACCAACAAATTCTTGTTGTGCACTTGCTTTAAGTAGGAATGTTCAATATGGCTTAGAATGCCAACTACGTATAAGCAACCTGATATTAGGTTGAACGGTTCATTTGAAACAATTGCAAAGCCTCTACGGCGGCTGCTAATTCTACCAGCTGTGTTGGCCCTGGCTGAAAAATCACAGAGTTTTCCCAATCCCCTGTGGAATTTTTCCAGGCAACAACTGCTTTCTCAGTTTTCCCAGAGCCATCGATGAAGACTCTCTTTGCTCCACGCAGGGGTTGTGACCATGCTAGAAAACGCAGCTGCAAAGAAAGATCTTTTAAAGATTGCAGAAGTTTACTTTTCAGCAAAGAATTAACAATGTTTCCCAAAAAGTCTCTCAGGGAAGTCTGTAAAGTAAATGATTTCCACAACATATCCTGAAAAGCGTCTGCATGCAAAGGAATGTGGATGTGAGAAGGATCTTCCCCACTTAGGCTCTGGCATCGTTTTCGTCCTGTGGAAACAAGTCTAACAATCATGTCAAGTAAAGTGGTCACTGGCTTTGAAAATGTGTGAGGTAAAAATACCCACTCTAGCACCCACAACTGTTGTTTATCAACACACCGCTGTGCTATTAGTGCATCTGGTTGGAATTCTGCCAGGATAAGGAAAAGCCTCAGCGGTAACTCTGCTTGTCGTCTGGATACAAAGGATGTCTGCATTTTATCTGCCACAAGTTGCAGTGCTTCACGGGCTTCTGGATTGAGTTTGTGAGGACACGTTAAACCTGCGTCTCCCTTAAGCAAATTAAATAAGGGTGACAGTTCCTCAGTGGAGGTACCAAGGGTAGGTCTGAGCCAATGAACAGTTCCTAATAATTTTTGCAAATCATTTAGCATTTCAATAGAGGTCCTCACCACAATGGGCTGAGGAACAATTTTCTGTCCAAATAATAGAAACCCCAGGTATTTCCAGGGTGGGACAGTTTGAACTGCTGCAATATAAAGACCAAATTTGTCAAAAGAAAGACGCAAAAAGGCAAAACAGTTTTGCAACACAAGAGTCATCTGCTACTAGCAGTGTATCATCCATATAATGATACAATGGAACTGTTGAAAACTGTGGCCGCACCGGTTGTAAAGCACTTGCTACCACAACCTGGCATATTGTAGGACTGTTTGCAACCATCCTTGAAGCCCACCGTTGGTGCAGCCCGGAAACGTTGCAGGTCTAGGATCATTTCAGGAGACTCTAAGTCTCTGTTCAGGGAGCCATTTGCAACGTATGAACGATGCACGGTCCCCAGCCCTGGTACCACCAGCAACATTTATTGAAAGTGTACATAGCTTTTATAGTATTTTCACTCCCAGGTTAGAATAGCGTAAGCCTGGATAGCCAATAGTATAACTGCTGTGAGAAACAAAGCCCACTCCTCTTTTTTGGGGGTTTTAGAAATTTAATAAGGGACAATAGGAGATAAAGGTCACTTAAAGCAAAACTGACAGTGCTGGGTGCTTGGCCGTGGCCAGAGGCACACAAAGTTACACAAACTTTCCGTTCATATGCTTTAACACTATACATATTAATAAACCACAATGCGTATGCATCATTTTTCTAAGAACTAATTTATGTTTCCTTAGAAAAGATTAACATAGTTCCTCCCCCGATCTGCCTTTTTAGACAATGTGTAACATGATCGTGAGGGTCTTCGGGGCTCTTCTTCGATGAAGGCTCAAGGTCTTCCTCGCATCTGAACTTTTCAACTTCGTCTTTGGAGCATGTGCAGTTATGGTGTTCCTTGGTCTTTCTGGATCTAACTGTTTTAACGTCTCCATTTTGTGGCTAATTGACTTCACATTTGCCAATTTCTCATTAGTACACCCTGCTGCTTCCCAAAATAGCTATACTTGCCTATTTTTGAGATTATTCACCTGCTGAGTTTCCGCTTATTTAAGCATTAAGCGATTAGTTAACCATATACCAGCTATTACATTGGATAGAAGGTTATGATTCAGGTTATATTTGTATCTTATAACTCAACCTATATAAGCATCTTGTAACTTTGACCCCGGTTAGAACATTAACTAGTTAATATCTGCGTAGCACAGTCATTCTTAACATAGTTGCACATAATATTTCCTAACATATTCTGATAGATAATATTTCTTAAATTTTACTACCTGTGAAAGCCAATGCTATAATAGCTGTTTATCACACTGGTCATACGTCTGCTAACCAGTAATATACGTGATCGAGTCCCTAATAGCAACCTCAGCCTTTCTTCCCTGAGACAAGTGCTTGTAGAACAATTTCTTCTGCAAAACTACTGTGCTTCTGCTACTTGTTCCATTTTACATCTCTCCTGCCTTGACTGAATAGTCCTTTCTTTCTAACGAAACCTCTTTGTTCTCTTATTACAACTTTTCTTTGTTTTCCTTCCCCACACAAAACACATCACAATACACCGTAGAAAAGGGGAGATCCCCCAATCCTCACTCCAAAACCCCCTCGGTGAGCCCCCCAATTCCACACCAATTTCCCCCGGGGACTCCCAGTCTCCCCACAACCTCCCCATCTCAGAGGGGGTCCCTGACACCACCAATGTCACCCCCAGGCCCTGCTTGGGGTGGAGGGGCTTCTCCTCTTCCTCAAGGGGATGGCGATGGCCTGGGGGGGAGCAAAGGCTGATGTTGTGGGCCCCTGAACCGTAAAACCACCACAAAACCGCCCTTTTCACCTCAAGTCATCCCCAATTCTGCCACCACAGGGGGTCTTCTCCTTCTCCTCTTCTTCCTCCTCCTCATCATCCATGGGCGTGGCAGGAACACAGGAGAGGCTGGGGTCCCTCCAAAACCCAACCCTCCCCTAAAACCTCACATACTCCCCTTTCTACCCCACTCCCCCGTTCCCCCCCAATCCATATTTTCTCCTTTCTCCCACTTTTTGGCCTCAAGGAGCCCCTTTTGCACCTCAAATCCTGCTCCCAAGCCCCCACATTCCTACTCTGCACCCCAGAAGGGGACCTTCTCACAACAGAAATCCCCCATTCACACCCCAGATTCCTCCCAAGACCCCCAAATCCCCTCAATGCCCCCTCCCCTCCCTCGCCACGGCCCCTCCCGTCCACCGAATTCTCACTAATCCTGCTCTTCCCACCCCGAAGCACCCCGCACCCCCCCTTCTCCCTTCTCCCCTAACCCCACCTCCCCCTCACATCCCCTCTCCACCCCTCCAACCCCCCCAGACTGCCCCACAACCACCCCGATCCCCCCCCGACCCTGCCCGGGCCCTGCCGCCAGCTGACCGCGCCTCTTCCGCTCCCTAGCGCCGCCTGCCGGGGGGGAGGACCCGCGTCCCGCTGCCTTGCCAGGCGGCACTGCCTGCCCGGCCGCGCTCCCTCCCGGAGCACCCCCGCTCCAGCCACGCCACGCCCCACCCACGCACTCAAGGCCAGCGGCGTCTCCGTGTCCCTGCCGCATCCCCCGACCTCGCTGCCCTTGGCCACGCACCTTCCTCTTCTGCCTCATCTCCCACACGAGAGCCCTGCTCAGCCCAGCCGCCTTTCTGCCTTCTCACTTTTACTGAAATCCCTTTGCAAGAATAAAACTCTTAGGATTTTCCATCGCCCCACTGTAGTCCGTTTCCTCCCATCAGTTCTTGCCAAGAGGCCGTTCCCTTCCGTGGGAAGCAAGGTGATAGGAATGTGACACGGCTTTGGATTCTCCAGGTCAGGGTCAGTGGTGTGGACCGCCAGAGCCAACAGCGCACAAGCGAACCCTCTGCGTGCTAGCACCACCCGAGAACTGCATGGGGAGAGCAGCTGGACTTCCAGGAACACACGGTTGGACACGGAGATTTCCAGCGGCGTGGCAAAGGCACAACAGGAGCTGATAACTGGGGCAGGAACAAATTCTGAGGGTAGTAGGCAAAGACGGGGGACCACCAAAAGCAATGGTGCAAGGACTTGCTGTGGCCATGGCAGTGTTAAGGAACAATCCAGTGTGACATTGCAGAGTCCCTCTGGGAGAAATCCCAAGGCCACAGATTTTAGCTGCTGGGACTGGAGCATATTCACAGCAGCGGCTCCAGTGACTCCACGCATGCCAACTTGAGTCCCCACGGAACCACTCCCACAGTCACACCAGGTTTCCTCACTGCTTCAAGCCCAGCTTTGCCATGGCCGAGTCTCAGATGTCTTGTTCCACAAAGCCATTTATTCATGGTGCAGTAACACAGAAACAGCTCGAGCTGCTGAATCCAAGCAGGACCCCAAACAAAGCACCCCTGGGCTCCTGTCATTTGTCCCACCATTTTCCCGTTTTTATTCATGTTTCCCACCCTTTTCCCCTCAAGTTTCCCACCATTTTTCCTCTCACGCTTCCCACCCTTCCATCCCCTCACATTTCCCATCATTTTTGGCCTCATGTTTCCTGCCCTTTTTCCCTTTATGTTTCACACCCATGTTTCCTCCTGTTGCCCTTCTCTGTCCCTCACGTTTCCCGCCCTTTTTCTCCCCTCATGTTTCCCGCCATTTTTCCCCCTCAGGTTTCCTGCCTTTTTCTTCCCTCACATTTCCCGCCCTTTTCTCCCCTCACCTTTCCCGCAATTTTGTCCCCTCATATTTGCCATTTTTTACTTCACATTTTCCACCCTTTTCCCCCTCATGTTTCATACCCTTTTCCCCTCACATTTCCCCCCGTTTTCTCCCCTCCTGATCCTGCCCTTTTTTCCCATCATGTTTCCTGCCCACAAGTCTCCCTTTCCTCTTGAGTTGTCCACTCATGCTGGGTGTCTCCGTGTCCATCCACCTGGCTGTCATCATAGGCCTTGCTCTCCTTTGTCATCCATAAGGTTTGGCAGCTCAGGGCTCTGGCTTTCTTTCATTGCTGGTTTTAGTCAATTGTTCATAACTCAACCTGTGACCTTTCACTTTTTAACCTGCAGTTCTCCTCTCCATCCTGCTGCAGGGGAAAGGGGAGGGGGAGTGCGAGAAGGGAGCAGTGCATGATTTGGAGTGTTCCCCCACCATAGTGGGGGAACTGGGGTGTCACAAAGGGCCCCCTGTGACCCGCCACCTGCCCCTAGCAACAGCTCAAAGGGTTTGTTGACGTGGAACCAGCGCCCAGCCTGCAGTGTCCGGCAGGACAGCGACGGGACAGGACAGGAGCACACAGCTGGCGAGAAGCCCGCTGGTTTTAGCTCACGTCTTGCTCTGCAGCAGGGAGTAAGGTATTAAACCAAACCTTGCCCCTTGCCTATTCTCAGAACTTCATCTCCATTCAGTAGAATGGAGAAGAGACCTCCAAGCCAGCCCACGGTGGCCTGGGAGGAGGACGTGGCTCTTCAGGAGAGCAGCTCAGCAGTGGAGCCCGCCGAGGTGACCACGGTGCAGCCATTGCAGCCCAGTGAGTGAGGGGCCCTGTGGGACTGGGCAGGGCTGGGATCAGGTTTCCCCGGCACACGGGCAGATGGGGATCACAGGGCTGGGAGTGATGCCGGAGTGCCAGAGCTGATCGGGGCAGGACACCAGCCCCGGCACAGCCTGTGCCGAGGAGGGGGAGAGCAGAGGGGGCCCCAGCTGCTGCTCTGGAGCATGGGCAGCGAGGGTCAGTGGCTGGCAAGAGGCAGTGGTGCTGTGGGATGCTGGACGTGTCCCTCTCGTCTGCCAGAGCGCTCCTCAGCCCGGGGCACTGGGCATTGCCCTGCCATGGTGTGCTCCAGCAGGGCAGCTCCTCTGATGGGCATCCTCCAGTCGGGAGCTGCACTGAAAGGCTGTGCCAAGGGAACGGGCACAGCCTGGGCAGAGGGCAGATCTCCTTCCTCTGCTCTCTCCTCTCCCCTCACCCTCTTCAGCTCTCTCTTCTCTCCCCCTCCATTAGATGCTGTGTATGGACAGGAAGCCATGGACTTCATCCAGGCCTTTGCCAGCAGCCCCGACCAGGTACCCACGGCCTGCTGGACAGCGGCTGTGCCCGGCCAGGGGTGCTGGCTCTGCAGAGCAGCTGCTCCCACAGGGCACTGCACCCTAAGGGCTCTGGTCCTACTGGAGGGGTGTCCTCGCTTCACGCTGCCCTGTTGTCTCTGTCCTCCAGCTCCAGGATGAGGACCTGAAGCTCAAGTTCCTCGACGGCATCTGTATCCTGTGCAGAGCTGCCAAGGACTGTGGCTTCTGCAAGGACCTGGATGCTTTCTACCACAAATACAAGCTGGGAGAGAAGATCCAGGTGAGGGGGCACCCGGCAATCTGGGGAAGGGAGCAACGAGCCCCAGCAGCCAGTGAGGGCAGTGCATGAGCAGGGCAAGGCTCTTGGTGGCGCTGGGTGCTGGCAGCTGCCAGGTTGCAGCCCAGCTGTGCTCTGCAGGTGCTGCTGCAATTGGAGCCCAAGTACGAGATTTGCACGGAGGTGCGGCGGCTGGCCATGCTCGCTATTGCCGGACTGAGGTACCGGCCCATCACACCTGCAGACCCCTGCCCAGCACTCTGTGCCCACCTGCCCATCCCTCCTGGAAGCCCAGCCCCAGTGCTGCAGGAGACCTTGAGACACTGCTCCCAGCACCGGTGGCCAGCTGGGCCCCTCTCTCTTTGCAGCACGCTGGGGACGGTGCTGGAGAACAGAAGAAAACTCTTAAGACTCTGCTTCGACAGCATCTTTTTCCTTCCCCCAAGCGGGGAAATGACAAGCCGGGAAGCGTCTCTGTATTCTCAGGTAAGTGCTGGGTGAACTGGAGGAGCCTCCAGTCTGTCCAGGCTGCTCCCGACCAGCCCGTGCTGCCTAAGGACCAAAGATCCAAGGCAGGCCACGGTCTCAGCTTCGTTTTCCTACCCTCATCCCTTCATGCCTTGCCAGGCTCCAGCCACCTCCGGCAATGCCGGCTGCTCTGCCCCCCAGCACACGGCCTGCTCCTGTGTCCCTCCCCTCACACTGGCACTTCAGATCAGTCTCCTGGGAGTGGGAGGGACAGCAGAATCACAGCCACTGCTCTCTGTCGTCCTTGCAGACCCTGCATGCCATGGACACCATGCTGGAGGTGATGGTGTTCAGCTCTCCTGCCTCCAAAACCAGCAAGATGCTGCAGGACGTCTTGGAGGTCTGGCCTGTGCACAGAGTGGGGGTCGAACGACTGTTCCTCACTTAGGAGGGGAAGGAGCCCGGGCTTGTGTCCAGTCTTGTCCTGGCTCCTGCCAAATGAACCCTGTCCCGGCCAGAACCAGGACATTCCCCCAGTGCTGTGCAGGCAAGAGCGCACTGCGGGGAGGCTGCCCAGCTGGCCCAGGGAAGCAGAGGCTGGCCCCAGGCGCTGCTGGAGCACAAGGAGCAGAGGGCAGCCCCTGCCTTCCTTGCTGCCCACCAGCTTTGCCTGGGGCCTTTGTGCCAGGCCTGCCAGGGCCCCCAGGGGCAGGATCCCCCCTGAAAGCTCTGCCTGAGGACACAGGAAGTCTGGAGGGAGGGTGCAAATGTGTCTCATGAGTGCGGCCCTGCCACTGCTGCTGCTGGAGTGGGCGTCTGCTCACGGGGCTCACCTGCAGCTTCTCTCTTCCCAGGTTCTGCTGCACTACTGCCTTTATGACACCGTGGCTGTGCAGGAGAGGCTCATGGGCAGGGTCAGGCTGCTGAGCCATTTGCTGGCCGACTCTTCCACTGTGCAGGTAAGGACCGGGCACCCTCCAGCCAGGCCATCTCCCCATCCCTGTGCCCTGGCACAGCCACAACTCCAAGGTGCCTGCAAGGCCTCAGCTGCCCACCCTCAGACCTTCTGCTCTTCTGCCTGCCTCCCCCAGGCTGCCCAAACTGAGGACAGCGGTGCTGCCAGCAGACAGGGCCGGATCCCAGTCCTCGGGAAGCTGCTGGGCCATCTCTTTTTCAAGTTATTCAGGAAAGAAGAAACCAGCTTGATGGCACTGGACATTCTCTGCTTCCTCTTGACGTTCCTCTCTGAGCAGAAATGTAAGAGAAGCTGTGGTGGGCGGCATCCCCCGTGCACCGCCACATGCCCAGATACAGCTGCTTGTCTTCCTGGGTCTTGCAAAGGCTCCTTGTTGTGCTTGGTGCAGGTGGCACCATGTCCCCAGAGCTGCTGTCACCTCTGCTCCTGCCCCTCGCTCTCTGCCAGGCTCTTGATGCTCCCGTGTAGCCGAGCTGCTCCTCCGCACAGGACTCAGCCCCAATCCGCCCCTTCCCCATGTCCCCTGGCGAGCTCGTGTCCTGCCCTGCCACCCTCCAGCCCGCAAGCCCTTCCCCCTGAGCAGTACTGCAGCCACGGTGTAACTGGGAGCTGCATGTGGAGCTCCAGGGGCTCGGAGCTTCCCAGGCCAGCTTCACTGGGTACGGACACTGGAGGCAGCTCCCCCTTTCCACCAGTGCCCACCACCTCCTCCCATGACCGACTGCTCCCAAGCCATTCCTGCATCCCGACGCTTGCCGGGGTTGGGTCGGCTGCTGGCACAGCGGCTGTGTCTCATCCGCACATTGGTGTTTTCCCTCTCTTTAGGTGCCACACCACCAGCGGTTCGTGCCCAGCTCCCAGCATACTGGCAATCTGAGATCACCTCCCTGCTGGATACGCCCAGCTCCTGGAGAGTTCAGGTGACCAGCCCTCCCCCTTGCTGGGCCTCTCATCTGTGGCATCAGCAGGGGATTGGTGTGCACAAAGGGGCGCAGAATCAGCGGGGCTGACCCTGGCGAGAGGCTTCCCACTGTCCCCGAGCAGGGAACACTGCAGTGTCCCAGCAGCAGCAGAAGCAGCAGCTCCAGCCCTGCTGGCCACCAGCGAGCCCTGGCTCTCTGTAGGGCGCGTGCCGCATGCCTGAGAGCCCAGCCCTCCTCCTTGTCATGGGGCCCTCCTCATCCTCCCCTGCATAGGGACTGTGGGCACTGCTGCCAGCTTTCCTGCGGCCACTGCCGCCAGCACTGCCCGGCACCTCTGGCCAGGGCTGCTCGCACTGCCCAACTGAGCAGAACCCTTTGGGCACTGGCTGGCACTGGCCTCCACTCCCTTCCTTCCTGCCACAGGCCTTTGGGAGATACCTCAGGCCAGCTGAGAGGACGGGCATCGTCCTTGTGGCCATTGAGATCCTGGGCCGCTCCAGCCTCCTGGACAAGAAGGCGCCCAAGGAGTTTCTGCAGGTGGCCATGGAATTCCCTGAGCTGTGGCTGATGGATGTAAGTGGCCTGTGGCTGGATTGCTCTGCCCTTGAGCCCTGACAGGTTCCTCCCTCCCTCCCTCCCTCCCATAGCCAGGATTGGGGGGGGTGCCTGAAACCACCTTGAGGCAGCAGAGAGTGCGTTAGGATCCCACTTCTGACACCCAAATAATGGTAGGATCTGGTCATTTAAAAATTCCTCGGCCAAAATTAAGGTGCAAACAAGACCACATGCCAAGGCCAACAGTACGGATTTCATTTAAGAGTAAATGGGAGATAGAGAGAGAGGGGGAATGAGGAAGAGACACAAACACACACACACATTACTTAGAAAGATGGTCACCCGCACACGGGTCCCTGCGGCATCCCCCCTGGCCCTTCTTCTTCTGATCCTCTTGGTGGTGGGGATTTCCAAACACCCCCCTCGCCTGTCTTCCCTCCAGGTGCCAAAAGTTGTGAGACACATCTTTGAGCACTGTGATGAGAAAATCACAACAGCCGCTCACAGCTTTCCCACACTGCTTGACCTGATGGCCAGTAAGTGGCCTCGGCGAGTCGTCGTGACAGCTCTGAAGGTCGCCCCAATATTCAGGTACTGGCCCTGACCGCCCAGAGGGCTTGTTCCCTATGGGGAGAGGGACCTCGAGACTCTCTGGCTGCCAGACACAAGAACACTGCAGCACCCCCCAAAGCAAGCGGGGCCCTCCATCCCACCATGCTCAGCCCAGGCCCACAGCAGCCAAAGCTGGCTGGGCCAGCCCAGAGCCAGCACGCTGCTCCCAGTCCCACCGGGAACACCTCGTCAGCCATGTCCACCTGCCCAGGCTGGGCCCCTGCGCACCCCAAGTCCTGCAGGGCTGGCCCAGGCCACACTGCAGTGGCCGAGGCAGCCCTGCTGACAGCGCTCTGCCTTGCAGCGACAAAGTCTGTCTGTGGAAGGCCATGTTCTCCGTGCACCAGACTCTGGAGGAGGTTTTGAAGGAGCTGCACGTGAAATTCTGGGACCGGCAAAGGAACATCTCTCAGCAGCAGAAGTCCTGCCTCGCTTTCTTGGCTGTGAGTCATCAGGAAAAGCCCATGTGCCCTTGCCCTCCGCTGCCGGTGGGAAGCGGGAGCTGAGCCAGGACAGCCCTGCCAGCTCTGCCCAGGCTCTCTGCCGCTTCCTTCCAGATGCTGGCCTCTGATGATGTTGTAGAGAACAAAGTGGGTCCATTGTACAAAGCCTTGAGACTTCTGAGGTCGCCAAGAATGGAAATGGTCTCTCTGGTGCTCAGGGCCCTTTTGACGCTGTCGGAGAGAGCTGAGACGGTGAGCAGGCTGCTCTCAGGGGCAGACATGTGGCACCTGGACTCTGAGGCCTCGGGGAAGGTGGTGGCTTGGCCTGGGCTGCGAGTCAGGTGCTGGGGTGACTGCTCCAAACGCCCTGCCTGCCATGGGATGGCCTGGAGGCTGCCTGGGGAGCTGACCAGGCACAGACGTTCTCAGGGAATGGAAACTGTCTTTCATACAGGCACGAAAAATGAAGGGCCTCCTGTCCGAGTTGCTGAAATTCCTGTGGCATCGGTCTTGGGACATTTCGGTGATGGTCATGGACATCTTCCAAAATGTGCTGGGGCACCTGAAGAAGAGAGAGGCCAGCGCCATGATTGTGAAAGCGGTGCAGAGGCTCTGGCACCTCTTTGACGCCGTAAGGCTGATGTGGGAGCCTGAGCCCCGCAGCAGGGCCCTGGGCAATGACAGCTGCCCTGCAGCCCAGCCCTGCAAGTAGCACTGGGAGCAGGCCCCGCTCTCTGGGCTCCCCTGGGATGGATTCTGGGCCTTGCAGCCCAGCGCTGATCCTGCCCGCTCTGGGCTGTGAGCCCGCAGCATCGCCCCTCACCTCAGGCACCTCAGCTCAGCCCCTCCTGGCTGCGGGCAGGGAGCCGCTGTGTGCGGAGCTCACCTTTCCTCCTTCCTACCAGGAGGAAGACTTTGTGCGGGAGCACTCCATCCGCCTCTTCAGAGACCTGCTGGGCAAAACGGCGTGGATGGACAAGAAGGCCATGAAGGAAAAGGCCTGGAAAGTCCTGGTCCGGCTCCTGCTTCACATGAGTGACCAGGCCCCCAGCGTGGCCAAGGTACCCATGTCTAGGCTGAGCTCTGACCAAGAGAGGCGTGGCTGACACCCCCTGGGGGGGTCCCGAGCATCAGGGCAAGGGCTGCTGGCAGCGGGCAGCGTTCCCCCAGCACAGCCCCTGGGAACCAGCGCCAGCAGGGCCAGACAAGCTGGCACGGCCATTTCCATCTCTGCCCTGCCTGCTCCAGCAGGGCTCGGCAGCAGCCCAGCACCACCGAGGCCTGGACACGTGTGTCCCCAAAGGCTTCTCAGCTGTCCCCACAGGTGTCCCTGCAGGGCTTTGCACCTCAATCCCTGCTGCCCAGGCCCGTCCCCAAGAGACCCCTGGACACTTTGGCGAGGGCATGTCCCAGCTTCCTAAGGGCGCGGTCACCCCAGGAACAAAGCCCAAGGCTCCTTCCACAGGCAGGCCCTGGTGCCACCTCCCAGCTTCTGTCCCACAGGCATCTACAGAAGCCGTTCTGGCTATAGCAGAGCTCCTCAAGTGGAAAGAGCTCAAGCAGCTGGCGCAGACGGAGCAGACGTGGAGGATGGGCGAGTGCTTGGTGAGGACGAGACCCAGGCTGGACGAGGGCTGCCCACAACACCGTGCCGGGGCTGTGAGCTCTGCAGCTGGGACTCCCCAGGGCTGTTGCGGCCCAGAGCGCCCAGCCTGGAGCTGCAGCCTTGCTCCTGTCTCGGGAACAGGAGTCTCCTCTAGGCCCATGTTCCCTTCCTTCCCCCAGCATGAGGGAGGGCTCTGAGCCATGGGGGTGCTGGCAGGAGGGGCTGATCTGACCAGCTGGGGCCCTCTGAGTAATGCCCACGGCCTTGTGCTCCCTGCAGTTGGCCAAGGAGAGCAGCAGGGCCGAACAGTTTGTGTTGGACAGCCAGCCCTACCTGTGGAGCCCTCAGGCCCCCATGCGAGAGGCGGCCCTCAGGTTCATTGGTGAGTCCCAGCCCCCAGGGTCCCTCTTTGGGCAGCCTGGCCCCGTCCCCCCAGCCCTGGGGCTGACACGGGCAGGGCCTCGGCCTCCCTGTGCCCCCCTGCCAACACAGGTGGCTTTGGTGGCCACCTTGCCAGTGCCACCCCCGGGCTGCTGAGGGGGTCAGGCAGGGCCGGGAGCCACGCTGCTGGGAGCACGCTGGGGAGCAGGGGCTGACGGAGCTCTGTGCCCAGGGCTGGCTGCGCGGCACCTGACAGAGCAGAGTGAGGACACCGTGGCTGAGGTGCTCTGGGGTGAGTGGGGAGCCTGGGCTCAGGGGAGCTGAGGCGTCTCTGCACACACGGGGGCTCATCTGGGCTCTCTTTCTGTCATAGAGCTTGACAGACTGCAAACAGGAGACAAGGATCCCGCCATCTGTTCCCTGGCAGTTCAGACCAGCTTGGTCCTGAAGTCTCCAAGGAAGCAGCGAAGATCAGGATTCTCCCTGCGTGCGCTGTGCTGCTGGTGCCGCTGAGCAGAGAGGGACCTTGATGTAAGGCTTGGCAGGGACACAAACTCAAACACCTGCTGAATGATCAGGTGTGAAAAGGATGCCCTGGCTTTCTAAGGTCCTTCTCAAAGCGCAAGCCGGCATTTCCATGACTGCTGACTCTGCCATTGCCCTGACCAGGAGGGACCCATTCCCCCCAGCCCCTGAGCATGGCGTGAGGTGGTCTAGAATAAGCCCAGGGTCATGGCCAGTCCCCTCCTGGCTCCTGCCAAATGGCTCAGCTGCCGGCCCTCAGCCCTTCTGCTCTTCTGCCTGCCTCCTCCAGCCTGGTCAAAATGAGGACAGAGGTGCTGCCTGTGGACAGATCCAGATCCCAGGCCTGGGGAAGCTGCTGGCACATCCATTCAAGTCACTCAAGAGAGAAGAGACCACTTTATGGCTCTGGATGCTCTCTGTGCCCACTTCAAGTTCATCTGTCAGCAGAAAGGTAAGAGAAGCTGTGCTGGGCTGCATCCCTGCGCACGGCCGCATCGCCCCGATGCATCTGCTCGTCTTCCCGGGCCTTGCGATGGCCCCTTCTGTGCAGACACGGGGCTCATGTGGGCTCTGCTTCTGTCACAGAACTTGAAATACTGCGGGCCAGAGAGAAGGATCCTGGGCGCTCAGACCCGCCTGCCTAAAATCCTGCGAGAGGACTCGGTGTGCCTGGATCCAAGCCCAGCCACAGACCTGTCCAAACTGTATATAGTTCTAGAAAGTTAATTACCTTCTAGATATAATTTATATAAGTTAACCATATCTATAAATTATATATTTGATAAATATATCTAATATATGAAAATTATGAGTCAATAAAATATATAGATTATATCTATTATGTCATGTATATAAATTCTATATAGTATGAATACATATTCTATATATTAGCTATATATATATAGATGAGCTTTTCAAATAAAAGAAACAATGTCTTGAAATCGATTACAGAAATGATAATGACTGCAGCACACAGCTCTATCTATGAGTATAGTGCACCATTTTTGAAGCAATATGGAAGCAATTATGTTAAAGCTAGCAGACTTGGGAGGAAAAGTGAGAATTGTGGGTGGGAAATGTGCGGGGAGAAAAGGGCGGGAAACACGAGGGGACAAAATGGTGGGGAAACATGAGGGGAGAAAAGGGCGGGAAATGTGAGGGCAGAAAAGGGTGGGAAATGGAACGCAAAAAAGGACAGGAATCTTGAGTAAAAAGGATGGGAAATGCGAGGAAGAAAGAGTGCGAAACCTAGGGGAGAAAAGGTGAGAAACATGAGGGACAAAATGATGGCAAATGTGAGGGAACAGAAGGGCAGGAAGTGTGAGGGGGAAAAATGGTGGGAAACGTGAGGGCGGGAAAAAAGGTGGAAAATGTCAGGGGAGAAAAGAGCAGGAAATGTGTGGGGGAAAAGATGGGAAACGGGAGGAGAAAAAGATGGGAAATGGGAGGAAACATGGGGGTGAAACATAAGGGGGAAAAGGCAGGAAACATGAGGCCAAAAATGATGGGAAATGTGAGGGGACGGAAGGGAGGGAAGCGTGAGAGGAAAAGTGGTGGGAAACTTGAGGGGAAAAGGGTGGGAAACATGAATAAAAATGGGAACATGGTGGGACAAATGACAGGAGCCCAGGGGTGCTTTGTTTGGGGTTGTCTTGGGGTGACCTTATGATGTGTATCCCATATCGCTGCCTATGCCCAGGAATTAATTCCTGTGCCTTTCTATGCCTCTTAACTGAGCCTGAGAGGGGGAAGGAAAAAACGGAGCAAAACTTTTGCAACGCAGTTTGCAGCTTGTTCAAGGTCACACACAGATAGCAATCGGTTTTCCCCGCTGCGGCAGGGGAGGGAGGAAGCACCCGGCTTGCTGCGCCCAGAACAGGTTTTTTGGCCAGTGGTTCAGCTGTTTTGTTCTCCGGAGACAGACTGAGAGTTGAATTTTTTCCTTCTCTGCAATATCGGATTTTCTCCCTTTTCTACTGGACTGCTTGATTGCTTTAACATCAGAACACATCGGGAGGACTTTCCACCGGGCACAGAGGGCCTGGCCCTGAGGACTCTCTGAGGGGACCAAAGGCAGGACTCTAATGCTTTCCCATGGTTTGCCTCCACAGCAAAAGATTTTACCATTTAACATTATTTTCCTTTCCCATGTGTTTGTTAAAGAAACAGTTTTATCTTCTTCACTTTCCTTCGAGGAAACTTTATTTTTTCCCGAACCTGGTGGGGGAGGGGTGGTTGTGCCTTCTCTCAGAGGATCTATTTCTAAATTTGGCCAAACCGGTACAGGGGTCCTGCTTGGATTCAGCAGCTCGAGCTGTTTCTGTGTTACTGCACCATGAATAAATGGCTTTGTGGAACAAGACATCTGAGACTCGGCCATGGCAAAGCCGGGCTTGAAGCAGTGAGGAAACCTGGTGTGACTGTGGGAGCAGGGACGCGTTGGGTCACTGGAGCTGCTGCCGCTGTGAGAAGGCTCCAGTCCTAGCAGCTAAAATCTGTGCCCTTGGAGGTTCTCCCAGAGAGACTCAACAAGCTCACACTGGATCGGTTCCTTAACACTGCCATGGCCACAGCAAGTCCTTGCACCATTGCTTTGGCTGCTTCCCTCTTTGCCCACTCCCCTCAGAGTTTGTTCCTGTCCCAGTTATCAGCTCCTGTGCTGCCTTTCCCACTCCGTTGGAAATCTCCAATCACACAGTTGTGTGTGCTCGGAACCCGAGCTGCTCTCCCCACGCAGTTCTCGGGTGGTCTCAGCACACAGGGACAGGTGGGCTCAGGTCCCTGGGACAAGGGCCCCACGCCATGCAGCTCCATCACGGATGAGCTTGGGATTGGGGCTCCCTGGGGTGGTTTGGGGGTCTCAAGTGAGAGGTTCTGCAGTAGTTCCAGGTGAGGGGGTTGGGGGATCCTGGAGGAAGGTTGAGAGTCCCCATTGGATTTGGAGGTCCCAGGGGCTTTTAGAGGTGCTCCAGAAAGTGGTTGAGTGGCCCCAAGGGCATTTGGGGGGCAGAGGAGGGGTAGAACTGGGGACTCAAGGAGGTATTTGGAGGACACCGGAGGGGGATTGAGGTTCCCAGGGAGAGTCTGGGTGGACTTGGGGGGGTGGTTCCAGGGGGGGAAGTTCAGGCAGGGTTCAGAAAGGGAGGGTTGCGGGAGTTTGGGGGTCTGGGGTGGGTTTAGGGCTGCCAGCGAAGGCTAGAGGGGTTCCAGAGGAGGGCTTGGGGGATCCCAGAGAAGAGTTTGGGGGGTGCCAGGGGGGGTTTTGGGAGTCTCAGACCCTCCCAAGTTATGTGACTCCCCAGTGTGAGACCTCCCAAGTATGATCTCCCTCAAATTGTAAGCCCCCCAGTCGTGCAACCCTCCAGCAATTTGACCCCAAGACAGAAACCCCAAACTCACGGAAACCCCCAAAATCTGAACCCCATTCCCATGATCCCCCCAAGCTGTGACCCTGAAATCTGAGCCCCTACAAATTGTGACCCCCAACATCTGACCACCCCAAGTCATGCAATTCCCCACAAATTGAGACCCCCATCATGTGAGTGTCTAATCTGCTCCCCCAGGGCTGTGAGACTCCCCTACTGCTACGACACCCCCAAGTCATGGCACCCCCCCAGTCTGAGCCCCCGCCACTCTGAGTCCCCCACTCTGAGCTCACCCAACTCCACTGACCCCTCCTCCCATTTGGGGCCCACATAAGTCAAACAAACCCCCCAGAGTCCAAACTCCCCAACATCTCACCCCCATTCCCATGACCCTCCAAATTGCGTCACCTCCCATTCTCAGCCCCCCACAAGCCGTGTGGCCCCCTCAAACCTGACCCCTCCCATTCCCACCTATACCCAAAATCTGAAGCCCCTCAAATCATGCGACTCCCCCACATTCCCACCCCCTCACATCCCCTGCCCCAATTCCCCCATGGTCCTGCCCCCACCACCTCCAAAATATCCCCAAACCCCCTCCAACTCTCACCTTTTTCCCCTCTTGCTTAAAAAACTCTCGCGGAGCTTCAGGAATGATAAAAAGCTCTCGCCAACACCCACGACCGCAACGTAGGAATGATGCACGCTCCCCAGTCGTGGTATAACTGGAAACATTT
This sequence comes from Coloeus monedula, assembly GCF_965178545.1. NCBI lineage: Eukaryota > Metazoa > Chordata > Aves > Passeriformes > Corvidae > Coloeus > Coloeus monedula. The sequence continues at coordinate 2,033,574 of NC_138814.1, read as the reverse complement.
ATTAAAAGTCCACATAGCTTTCATTATATTTTCACTATTTGAGAACACAATCTTATTGAGCATGTGCAGAAAGCAGGAGTGAAAAGCTCAAGCCCAAGGAAGGCTTATGAGCCTTCGTCCAAAACGACCACCAGGAGGCTGACGACCGCCTCGTGCAGAAACCGCCCATGTGCTACAAGGGCTGACATCATCATCATGTGATTAGAAAATCTGTTGCACTATGAAGGTTAGGAAAGTAGAATGGGTGCATTCAGTACAAAAGTGTAAAAGCTAGTACTGTGTGAAGAATGGACGAGTGAGTTTGTGGTGGAGCTATCCCCCTCACTCCCGGCATCGCATAAACAAATACCTGCTCTCTAGGCCTTACACTATGGAGCACTGTTTGCTTGCCTAGGTTTCAGGCATCAATACAAGAAAATATACATGCCAAACATGTATAAGTATATAGTATAGAGTATATAGTATATAGTATATAGTATATAGTATATATAGTATTAGTATACATAGTATATATTATATATAGTATTAGTATATAGCTCTAAGCCCTACTAGAGCGAAGCCAATGACATGTTTAACCCAACGTCCAAAACGGAACCTTCCCAGCCAGGAGAAGAGGCCAAAAGGATCCCTGCTTTTGCTGCAGTTCTCCAGACAGTTCCTTCAATTCCTGCATGCTTTTGGAAATGGATTCCCAATGGTCACTCAGGTTCATACAGCACATTCCATCAAAGTCTTCACATCTGTGTCCCTGGGCTAGCAACAAAAACTCTATTGCTGCTCTACTTTGCAATGTTGCATGACGTACACAGTCGACATCTGTTAACAATCCTGTTGAAGCATTACTGGTAGCGTTCCTTTCCCTCGCAAGCCAACAGCCTGGTTTATTAATTGTGATCAAGGCCTGTGCCGTACCAACAGAGGCAACTAAGGAACTAAAAATTCTTTTTGTAGGATTCCAGAATTTAACCTCAGAGTTACAGTCAGGGGCAAGTGATTGAACATCACGCTTATTTTGCCTATGTCGCAGTGTCCAATTCGTTAGTGCTTCGAGATTGGGATGAAACATGGTTAAACAAACAAAAGTAATGGACCTCGCACTGCTTTTCCTGGAATGCCTTCCCATGCTCTGTTGCCACATATCAAAAATATGTTATCGGGCAGGCTGATTGCATTGGTCCCTGTTGCGACTTGGGAGGGAGTAGTGACATTGCACCAAGCAGAGGCATCACGGTAAATGCCAGTGCCACTTCTATCAACTCCTGTGTTGTCTGTGTTTGGATCGTTAGCATAATTAGGGTAGAAACACACAGGAGCTTTTATAGACCCGAGCACATCCAGCTCTTGCGGCCACAGTGAGAGAGCAGAAAAGTTATTTATTTTTCTCATGCCTCCATTAGCATTGCCCAAATGCCATCCCACAGACTGGCCAGCATCAGACTGCCGGGATCCCAAACACGCCCACGACGATCTCTGCTTACCTGCAGTTGTACAATCACGTGTCCCTGTCTGATTGTAGAACTTGTTCCATTCATCCTTTGTCAAAGGAATGCCAACCAGACATGTCTGAAATGGATCACTAGCACTGGTCATGGAAATACAAAGGCTAGGTTGCTAAATTGCTTTGGCTAATGGCAGCCAAACATTGCTCTTGGGTTGTGGGACCCGTGCTTCATTCACAATCCTCGAGAATCCGCTGAGGATGGCAAAAAAGGCTTCCCATGTTGTGCCAGAACTCATTGTAACTGATTAGCAAACTAAAATTGAGCTGCCTTCAAGTCTTCATTCCTGCTGCAGCGGCTTTGATGTTCTTCGCAGGTAACCAATAGGGTCCTGGGGATAGAGAAACACAGCCACAACCACGTCCCCACGTTAGCAAAGGCACGGGGCCTAACCATTGTCCGCTCTGCAGACCTTTATAATAGACAGGCGGTTGAGAATCCCTTAAGGTATCACGGGAACACCTTCTCTCACTTGCTGGAAATATTTCAAAAGTTTAAAACAAATGTTGCTTTGTCCCAGTTGTTCCTGAGCTGTTATACCAAGGGGATCCCCCCTTCTTTTTGTTTAAGAAGCATTTTCGTTAAAAGGGCATGAGTGCGTTCCACAACAGCTTGACCTGTCGAGGAATGAGGTATGCCAGATACGTGACGTATACCCCAAGAGTGAAAAAAGGTTTTCACTGATTGGGAGACATGTGCTGGACCATTATCAGTTTTTACTACCTTTGGGACTCCTAAGGTGGCAATAGCTCACAACATGTGCTTAATGACATCTCTTGCCTTTTCCCTTTTATGAGCGGAGGCAACAAAAGATTTGGAATAAGTGTCAGCTGAGACATGCACGTATTTTAAGGTGCCAAAAGAAGAAATGTGGGTAACATCCATCTGCCAGACTTCCTTGACCCATAACCCTCTCGGATTTGTACTTACCGTGGTAGGTAAAGGAGTTGAGTGTGCACAACCAGGGCAAGAATGAACAATTTGTCTGCCTTGAGAAAACGTAAGATCAAATTGTTTACTCAAAGCTTTTGCATTCTGGTGATAGAATTCGCGGGACACCTTTGTCTGGGCAATTTGAGTTGGAACTGCTGCCATCATTGTTAGAGTGTCTGCGACTGCATTGCCTTGCACCAGAGGCGCAGGCAAAGATGAGGGAGACCTAAGATGCGTAACATAATGTCCTCGGTTACAATGTAAGATGGAACCAAAAGTATGTATTCCATTATCATCGTCACAAGCTCTTAAAGCAGGTGGGGCTGTGCTTTTTGTCTCCTACCATGACTCATCCCTGATAACTCTCTCCGGGGTCTATCTCTGTTTAATGGCATGTCAAGCACCCACCACATGACTCATAGAATTACATCAGCCCATTGGGGGATGCTCTGCCCAGGGGGAGCAACCAAGCATTCCCACCTGCATATAATCTGGCCTTTGGAACAGCACAAGCAGCCCTTCCCTGCTGGATTCCCAGAGGACAAGAGCTGCATAACCACCACTGGACCTTCAGAGGAGGACCAGACCTTTCTACAGGATCACCACTTCAACAGAACCACTTCAGGAGGACTGCAGCCACTGCTTCATCGCACTGCTACCACCACCCTGCCCGGCAGGCTGTCAGCTCGTATCCTGACTCTGTCAGGTTAAGCCAGTATTTCTGTACTATTGCCTTGTTATGTATACTACTAAAGAACTGTTGTTCCTATTTCTCATATAATTGCCTGAAAGCCCCTTCATTTCAAAATTATAATAATTCACAGCGAAGGGGCTTACATTTTCCATTCCAAGGGAGGCTCCTGCCTTCCTTAGCAGACACCTGTCTTTCCAACCAGACACATAAAAACAACACGATCGGCCTTGAACAGAATTTTACTGAGTAGACAACAGAACCAACAAATTCTTGTTGTGCACTTGCTTTAAGTAGGAATGTTCAATATGGCTTAGAATGCCAACTACGTATAAGCAACCTGATATTAGGTTGAACGGTTCATTTGAAACAATCGCAAAGCCTCTACGGCGGCTGCTAATTCTACCAGCTGTGTTGGCCCTGGCTGAAAAATCACAGAGTTTTCCCAATCCCCTGTGGAATTTTTCCAGGCAACAACTGCTTTCTCAGTTTTCCCAGAGCCATCGATGAAGACTCTCTTTGCTCCACGCAGGGGTTGTGACCATGCTAGAAAACGCAGCTGCAAAGAAAGATCTTTTAAAGATTGCAGAAGTTTACTTTTCAGCAAAGAATTAACAATGTTTCCCAAAAAGTCTCTCAGGGAAGTCTGTAAAGTAAATGATTTCCACAACATATCCTGAAAAGCGTCTGCATGCAAAGGAATGTGGATGTGAGAAGGATCTTCCCCACTTAGGCTCTGGCATCGTTTTCGTCCTGTGGAAACAAGTCTAACAATCATGTCAAGTAAAGTGGTCACTGGCTTTGAAAATGTGTGAGGTAAAAATACCCACTCTAGCACCCACAACTGTTGTTTATCAACACACCGCTGTGCTATTAGTGCATCTGGTTGGAATTCTGCCAGGATAAGGAAAAGCCTCAGCGGTAACTCTGCTTGTCGTCTGGATACAAAGGATGTCTGCATTTTATCTGCCACAAGTTGCAGTGCTTCACGGGCTTCTGGATTGAGTTTGTGAGGACACGTTAAACCTGCGTCTCCCTTAAGCAAATTAAATAAGGGTGACAGTTCCTCAGTGGAGGTACCAAGGGTAGGTCTGAGCCAATGAACAGTTCCTAATAATTTTTGCAAATCATTTAGCATTTCAATAGAGGTCCTCAGCACAATGGGCTGAGGAACAATTTTCTGTCCAAATAATAGAAACCCCAGGTATTTCCAGGGTGGGACAGTTTGAACTGCTGCAATATAAAGACCAAATTTGTCAAAAGAAAGACGCAAAAAGGCAAAACAGTTTTGCAACACAAGAGTCATCTGCTACTAGCAGTGTATCATCCATATAATGATACAATGGAACTGTTGAAAACTGTGGCCGCACCGGTTGTAAAGCACTTGCTACCACAACCTGGCATATTGTAGGACTGTTTGCAACCATCCTTGAAGCCCACCGTTGGTGCAGCCCGGAAACGTTGCAGGTCTAGGATCATTTCAGGAGACTCTAAGTCTCTGTTCAGGGAGCCATTTGCAACGTATGAACGATGCATGGTCCCCAGCCCTGGTACCACCAGCAACATTTATTGAAAGTGTACATAGCTTTTATAGTATTTTCACTCCCAGGTTAGAATAGCGTGAGCCTGGATAGCCAATAGTATAACTGTTGTGAGAAACAAAGCCCACTCCTCTTTTTTGGGGGTTTTAGAAATTTAATAAGGGACAATAGGAGATAAAGGTCACTTAAAGCAAAACCGACAGTGCTAAGTGCTTGGCCGTGGCCAGAGGCACACAAAGTTACACAAACTTTCCGTTCATATGCTTTAACACTATACATATTAATAAACCACAATGCGTATGCATCATTTTTCTAAGAACTAATTTATGTTTCCTTAGAAAAGATTAACATAGTTCCTCCCCCGATCTGCCTTTTTAGACAATGTGTAACATGATCGTGAGGGTCTTCGGGGCTCTTCTTCGATGAAGGCTCAAGGTCTTCCTCGCATCTGAACTTTTCAACTTCGTCTTTGGAGCATGTGCAGTTATGGTGTTCCTTGGTCTTTCTGGATCTAACTGTTTTAACGTCTCCATTTTGTGGCTAATTGACTTCACATTTGCCAATTTCTCATTAGTACACCCTGCTGCTTCCCAAAATAGCTATACTTGCCTATTTTTGAGATTATTCACCTGCTGAGTTTCCGCTTATTTAAGCATTAAGCGATTAGTTAACCATATACCAGCTATTACATTGGATAGAAGGTTATGATTCAGGTTATATTTGTATCTTATAACTCAACCTATATAAGCATCTTGTAACTTTGACCCCGGTTAGAACATTAACTAGTTAATATCTGCGTAGCACAGTCATTCTTAACATAGTTGCACATAATATTTCCTAACATATTCTGATAGATAATATTTCTTAAATTTTACTACCTGTGAAAGCCAATGCTATAATAGCTGTTTATCACACTGGTCATACGTCTGCTAACCAGTAATATACGTGATCGAGTCCCTAATAGCAACCTCAGCCTTTCTTCCCTGAGACAAGTGCTTGTAGAACAATTTCTTCTGCAAAACTACTGTGCTTCTGCTACTTGTTCCATTTTACATCTCTCCTGCCTTGACTGAATAGTCCTTTCTTTCTAACAAAACCTCTTTGTTCTCTTATTACAACTTTTCTTTGTTTTCCTTCCCCACACAAAACACATCACAATACACCGTAGAAAAGGGGAGATCCCCCAATCCTCACTCCAAAACCCCCTCGGTGAGCCCCCCAATTCCACACCAATTTCCCCCGGGGACTCCCAGTCTCCCCACAACCTCCCCATCTCAGAGGGGGTCCCTGACACCACCAATGTCACCCCCAGGCCCTGCTTGGGGTGGAGGGGCTTCTCCTCTTCCTCAAGGGGATGGCGATGGCCTGGGGGGGAGCAAAGGCTGATGTTGTGGGCCCCTGAACCGTAAAACCACCACAAAACCGCCCTTTTCACCTCAAGTCATCCCCAATTCTGCCACCACAGGGGGTCTTCTCCTTCTCCTCTTCTTCCTCCTCCTCATCATCCATGGGCGTGGCAGGAACACAGGAGAGGCTGGGGTCCCTCCAAAACCCAACCCTCCCCTAAAACCTCACATACTCCCCTTTCTACCCCACTCCCCCGTTCCCCCCCAATCCATATTTTCTCCTTTCTCCCACTTTTTGGCCTCAAGGAGCCCCTTTTGCACCTCAAATCCTGCTCCCAAGCCCCCACATTCCTACTCTGCACCCCAGAAGGGGACCTTCTCACAACAGAAATCCCCCATTCACACCCCAAATTCCTCCCAAGACCCCCAAATCCCCTCAATGCCCCCTCCCCTCCCTCGCCACGGCCCCTCCCGTCCACCGAATTCTCACTAATCCTGCTCTTCCCACCCCGAAGCACCCCGCACCCCCCCTTCTCCCTTCTCCCCTAACCCGACCTCCCCCTCGCATCCCCTCTCCACCCCTCCAACCCCCCCAGACTGCCCCACAACCACCCCGATCCCCCCCGACCCTGCCCGGGCCCTGCCGCCAGCTGACCGCGCCTCTTCCGCTCCCTAGCGCCGCCTGCCGGGGGGGAGGACCCGCGTCCCGCTGCCTTGCCAGGCGGCACTGCCTGCCCGGCCGCGCTCCCTCCCGGAGCACCCCCGCTCCAGCCACGCCACGCCCCACCCACGCACTCAAGGCCGGCGGCGTCTCCGTGTCCCTGCCGCATCCCCCGACCTCGCTGCCCTTGGCCACGCACCTTCCTCTTCTGCCTCATCTCCCACACGAGAGCCCTGCTCAGCCCAGCCGCCTTTCTGCCTTCTCACTTTTACTGAAATCCCTTTGCAAGAATAAAACTCTTAGGATTTTCCATCGCCCCACTGTAGTCCGTTTCCTCCCATCAGTTCTTGCCAAGAGGCCGTTCCCTTCCGTGGGAAGCAAGGTGATAGGAATGTGACACGGCTTTGGATTCTCCAGGTCAGGGTCAGTGGTGTGGACCGCCAGAGCCAACAGCGCACAAGCGAACCCTCTGCGTGCTGGCACCACCCGAGAACTGCATGGGGAGAGCAGCTGGACTTCCAGGAACACACGATTGGACACGGAGATTTCCAGCGGCGTGGCAAAGGCACAACAGGAGCTGATAACTGGGGCAGGAACAAATTCTGAGGGTAGTAGGCAAAGACGGGGGACCACCAAAAGCAATGGTGCAAGGACTTGCTGTGGCCATGGCAGTGTTAAGGAACAATCCAGTGTGACATTGCAGAGTCCCTCTGGGAGAAATCCCAAGGCCACAGATTTTAGCTGCTGGGACTGGAGCATATTCACAGCAGCGGCTCCAGTGACTCCACGCATGCCAACTTGAGTCCCCACGGAACCACTCCCACAGTCACACCAGGTTTCCTCACTGCTTCAAGCCCAGCTTTGCCATGGCCGAGTCTCAGATGTCTTGTTCCACAAAGCCATTTATTCATGGTGCAGTAACACAGAAACAGCTCGAGCTGCTGAATCCAAGCAGGACCCCAAACAAAGCACCCCTGGGCTCCTGTCATTTGTCCCACCATTTTCCCGTTTTTATTCATGTTTCCCACCCTTTTCCCCTCAAGTTTCCCACCATTTTTCCTCTCACGCTTCCCTCCCTTCCATCCCCTCACATTTCCCATCATTTTTGGCCTCATGTTTCCTGCCCTTTTTCCCTTTATGTTTCACACCCATGTTTCCTCCTGTTGCCCTTCTTTGCCCCTCACGTTTCCCGCCCTTTTTCTCCCCTCATGTTTCCCGCCATTTTTCCCCCTCAGGTTTCCTGCCTTTTTCTTCCCTCACATTTCCCGCCCTTTTCTCCCCTCACCTTTCCCGCAATTTTGTCCCCTCATATTTGCCATTTTTTACTTCACATTTTCCACCCTTTTCCCCCTCATGTTTCACACCCTTTTCCCCTCACATTTCCGCCGTTTTCTCCCCTCCTGATCCTGCCCTTTTTTCCCATCATGTTTCCTGCCCACAAGTCTCCCTTTCCTCTTGAGTTGTCCACTCATGCTGGGTGTCTCCGTGTCCATCCACCTGGCTGTCATCACAGGCCTTGCTCTCCTTTGTCATCCATAAGGTTTGGCAGCTCAGGGCTCTGGCTTTCTTTCATTGCTGGTTTTAGTCAATTGTTCATAACTCAACCTGTGACCTTTCACTTTTTAGCCTGCAGTTCTCCTCTCCAGCCTGCTGCAGGGGAAAGGGGAGGGGGAGTGCGAGAAGGGAGCAGTGCATGATTTGGAGTGTTTCAGTGGGAGCACCATAGTGGGGGAACTGGGGTGTCACAAAGGGCTCCCTGTGACCCGCCACCTGCCCCTAGCAACAGCTCAAAGGGTTTGTTGACGTGGAACCAGCGCCCAGCCTGCAGTGTCCGGCAGGACAGCGACGGGACAGGACGGGAGCACACAGCTGGCGAGAAGCCCGCTGGTTTTAGCTCACGTCTTGCTCTGCAGCAGGGAGTAAGGTATTAAACCAAACCTTGCCCCTTGCCTATTCTCAGAACTTCATCTCCATTCAGTAGAATGGAGAAGAGACCTCCAAGCCAGCCCACGGTGGCCTGGGAGGAGGACGCGGCTCTTCAGGAGAGCAGCTCAGCAGCGGAGCCCGCCGAGGTGACCACGGTGCAGCCATTGCAGCCCAGTGAGTGAGGGGCCCTGTGGGACTGGGCAGGGCTGGGATCAGGTTTCCCCGGCACACGGGCAGATGGGGATCACAGGGGTGGGAGTGATGCCGGAGTGCCAGAGCTGCTCGGGGCAGGACACCAGCCCCGGCACAGCCTGTGCCGAGGAGGGGGAGAGCAGAGGGGGCCCCAGCTGCTGCTCTGGAGCGTGGGCAGCGAGGGTCAGTGGCTGGCAAGAGGCAGTGGTGCTGTGGGATGCTGGACGTGTCCCTCTCGTCTGCCAGAGCGCTCCTCAGCCCGGGGCACTGGGCATTGCCCTGCCATGGTGTGCTCCAGCAGGGCAGCTCCTCTGATGGGCATCCTCCAGTCGGGAGCTGCACTGAAAGGCTGTGCCAAGGGAACGGGCACAGCCTGGGCAGAGGGCAGATCTCCTTCCTCTGCTCTCTCCTCTCCCCTCACCCTCTTCAGCTCTCTCTTCTCTCCCCCTCCATTAGATGCTGTGTATGGACAGGAAGCCATGGACTTCATCCAGGCCTTTGCCAGCAGGCCCGACCAGGTACCCACGGCCTGCTGGACAGCGGCTGTGCCCGGCCAGGGGTGCTGGCTCTGCAGAGCAGCTGCTCCCACAGGGCACTGCACCCTAAGGGCTCTGGTCCTACTGGAGGGGTGTCCTCGCTTCACGCTGCCCTGTTGTCTCTGTCCTCCAGCTCCAGGATGAGGACCTGAAGCTCAAGTTCCTCGACGGCATCTGTATCCTGTGCAGAGCTGCCAAGGACTGTGGCTTCTGCAAGGACCTGGATGCTTTCTACCACAAATACAAGCTGGGAGAGAAGATCCAGGTGAGGGGGCACCCGGCAATCTGGGGAAGGGAGCAACGAGCCCCAGCAGCCAGTGAGGGCAGTGCGTGGGCAGGGCAAGGCTCTGGTGGCACTGGGTGCTGGCAGCTGCCAGGTTGCAGCCCAGCTGTGCTCTGCAGGTGCTGCTGCAATTGGAGCCCAAGTACGAGATTTGCACGGAGGTGCGGCGGCTGGCCATGCTCGCTATTGCCGGACTGAGGTACCGGCCCATCACACCTGCAGACCCCTGCCCAGCACTCTGTGCCCACCTGCCCATCCCTCCTGGAAGCCCAGCCCCAGTGCTGCAGGAGACCTTGAGACACTGCTCCCAGCACCGGTGGCCAGCTGGGCCCCTCTCTCTTTGCAGCACGCTGGGGACGGTGCTGGAGAACAGAAGAAAACTCTTAAGACTCTGCTTCGACAGCATCTTTTTCCTTCCCCCAAGCGGGGAAATGACGAGCCGGGAAGCGTCTCTGTATTCTCAGGTAAGTGCTGGGTGAACTGGAGGAGCCTCCAGTCTGTCCAGGCTGCTCCCGACCAGCCCGTGCTGCCTAAGGACCAAAGATCCAAGGCAGGCCACGGTCTCAGCTTCGTTTTCCTACCCTCATCCCTTCATGCCTTGCCAGGCTCCAGCCACCTCCGGCAATGCCGGCTGCTCTGCCCCCCAGCACACGGCCTGCTCCTGTGTCCCTCCCCTCACACTGGCACTTCAGATCAGTCTCCTGGGAGTGGGAGGGACAGCAGAATCACAGCCACTGCTCTCTGTCGTCCTTGCAGACCCTGCATGCCATGGACACCATGCTGGAGGTGATGGTGTTCAGCTCTCCTGCCTCCAAAACCAGCAAGATGCTGCAGGACGTCTTGGAGGTCTGGCCTGTGCACAGAGTGGGGGTCGAACGACTGTTCCTCACTTAGGAGGGGAAGGAGCCCGGGCTTGTGTCCAGTCTTGTCCTGGCTCCTGCCAAATGAACCCTGTCCCGGCCAGAACCAGGACATTCCCCCAGTGCTGTGCAGGCAAGAGCGCACTGCGGGGAGGCTGCCCAGCTGGCCCAGGGAAGCAGAGGCTGGCCCCAGGCGCTGCTGGAGCACAAGGAGCAGAGGGCAGCCCCTGCCTTCCTTGCTGCCCACCAGCTTTGCCTGGGGCCTTTGTGCCAGGCCTGCCAGGGCCCCCAGGGGCAGGATCCCCCCTGAAAGCTCTGCCTGAGGGCACAGGAAGTCTGGAGGGAGGGTGCAAGTGTGTCTCATGAGTGCGGCCCTGCCACTGCTGCTGCTGGAGTGGGCGTCTGCTCACGGGGCTCACCTGCAGCTTCTCTCTTCCCAGGTTCTGCTGCACTACTGCCTTTATGACACCGTGGCTGTGCAGGAGAGGCTCATGGGCAGGGTCAGGCTGCTGAGCCATTTGCTGGCCGACTCTTCCACTGTGCAGGTAAGGACCGGGCACCCTCCAGCCAGGCCATCTCCCCATCCCTGTGCCCTGGCACAGCCACAACTCCAAGGTGCCTGCAAGGCCTCAGCTGCCCACCCTCAGACCTTCTGCTCTTCTGCCTGCCTCCCCCAGGCTGCCCAAACTGAGGACAGCGGTGCTGCCAGCAGACAGGGCCGGATCCCAGTCCTCGGGAAGCTGCTGGGCCATCTCTTTTTCAAGTTATTCAGGAAAGAAGAAACCAGCTTGATGGCACTGGACATTCTCTGCTTCCTCTTGACGTTCCTCTCTGAGCAGAAATGTAAGAGAAGCTGTGGTGGGCGGCATCCCCCGTGCACCGCCACATGCCCAGATACAGCTGCTTGTCTTCCTGGGTCTTGCAAAGGCTCCTTGTTGTGCTTGGTGCAGGTGGCACCATGTCCCCAGAGCTGCTGTCACCTCTGCTCCTGCCCCTCGCTCTCTGCCAGGCTCTTGATGCTCCCGTGTAGCCGAGCTGCTCCTCCACACAGGACTCAGCCCCAATCCGCCCCTTCCCCATGTCCCCTGGCGAGCTCGTGTCCTGCCCTGCCACCCTCCAGCCCCGCAAGCCCTTCCCCCTGAGCAGTACTGCAGCCACGGTGTAACTGGGAGCTGCATGTGGAGCTCCAGGGGCTCGGAGCTTCCCAGGCCAGCTTCACTGGGTACGGACACTGGAGGCAGCTCCCCCTTTCCACCAGTGCCCACCACCTCCTCCCGTGACCGACTGCTCCCAAGCCATTCCTGCATCCCGACGCTTGCCGGGGTTGGGTCAGCTGCTGGCACAGCGGCTGTGTCTCAGCCGCACATTGGTGTTTTCCCTCTCTTTAGGTGCCACACCGCCAGCGGTTCGTGCCCAGCTCCCAGCATACTGGCAATCTGAGATCACCTCCCTGCTGGATACGCCCAGCTCCTGGAGAGTTCAGGTGACCAGCCCTCCCCCTTGCTGGGCCTCTCATCCGTGGCATCAGCAGGGGATTGGTGCGCACAAAGGGGCGCAGAATCAGCGGGGCTGACCCTGGCGAGAGGCTTCCCACTGTCCCCGAGCAGGGAACACTGCGGTGTCCCAGCAGCAGCAGAAGCAGCAGCTCCAGCCCTGCTGGCCACCAGCGAGCCCTGGCTCTCTGTAGGGCGCGTGCCGCATGCCTGAGAGCCCAGCCCTCCTCCTTGTCATGGGGCCCTCCTCATCCTCCCCTGCATAGGGACTGTGGGCACTGCTGCCAGCTTTCCTGCGGCCACTGCCGCCAGCACTGCCCGGCACCTCTGGCCAGGGCTGCTCGCGCTGCCCAGCCGAGCAGAACCCTTTGGGCACTGGCTGGCACTGGCCTCCACTCCCTTCCTTCCTGCCACAGGCCTTTGGGAGATACCTCAGGCCAGCTGAGAGGACGGGCATCGTCCTTGTGGCCATTGAGATCCTGGGCCGCTCCAGCCTCCTGGACAAGAAGGCGCCCAAGGAGTTTCTGCAGGTGGCCATGGAATTCCCTGAGCTGTGGCTGATGGATGTAAGTGGCCTGTGGCTGGATTGCTCTGCCCTTGAGCCCTGACAGGTTCCTCCCTCCCTCCCTCCCATAGCCAGGATTGGGGGGAGTGCCTGAAACCACCTTGAGGCAGCAGAGAGTGCGTTAGGATCCCACTTCTGACACCCAAATAATGGTAGGATCTGGTCATTTAAAAATTCCTCGGCCAAAATTAAGGTGCAAACAAGACCACATGCCAAGGCCAACAGTACGGATTTCATTTAAGAGTAAATGGGAGATAGAGAGAGAGGGGGAATGAGGAAGAGACACAAACACACACACATTACTTAGAAAGATGGTCACCCGCACACGGGTCCCTGCGGCATCCCCCCTGGCCCTTCTTCTTCTGATCCTCTTGGTGGTGGGGATTTCCAAACACCCCCCTCGCCTGTCTTCCCTCCAGGTGCCAAAAGTTGTGAGACACATCTTTGAGCACTGTGATGAGAAAATCACAACAGCCGCTCACAGCTTTCCCACACTGCTTGACCTGATGGCCAGTAAGTGGCCTCGGCGAGTCGTCGTGACAGCTCTGAAGGTCGCCCCAATATTCAGGTACTGGCCCTGACCGCCCAGAGGGCTTGTTCCCTATGGGGAGAGGGACCCCGAGACTCTCTGGCTGCCAGACACAAGAACACTGCAGCACCCCCCAAAGCAAGCGGGGCCCTCCATCCCACCATGCTCAGCCCAGGCCCACAGCAGCCAAAGCTGGCTGGGCCAGCCCAGAGCCAGCACGCTGCTCCCAGTCCCACCGGGAACACCCCGTCAGCCATGTCCACCTGCCCAGGCTGGGCCCCTGCGCACCCCAAGTCCTGCAGGGCTGGCCCAGGCCACACTGCAGTGGCCGAGGCAGCCCTGCTGACAGCGCTCTGCCTTGCAGCGACAAAGTCTGTCTGTGGAAGGCCATGTTCTCCGTGCACCAGACTCTGGAGGAGGTTTTGAAGGAGCTGCACGTGGAATTCTGGGACCGGCAAAGGAACATCTCTCAGCAGCAGAAGTCCTGCCTCGCTTTCTTGGCTGTGAGTCATCAGGAAAAGCCCATGTGCCCTTGCCCTCCGCTGCCGGTGGGAAGCGGGAGCTGAGCCAGGACAGCCCTGCCAGCTCTGCCCAGGCTCTCTGCCGCTTCCTTCCAGATGCTGGCCTCTGATGATGTTGTAGAGAACAAAGTGGGTCCATTGTACAAAGCCTTGAGACTTCTGAGGTCGCCAAGAATAGAAATGGTCTCTCTGGTGCTCAGGGCCCTTTTGACGCTGTCGGAGAGAGCTGAGACGGTGAGCAGGCTGCTCTCAGGGGCAGACATGTGGCACCTGGACTCTGAGGCCTCGGGGAAGGTGGTGGCTTGGCCTGGGCTGCGAGTCAGGTGCTGGGGTGACTGCTCCAAACGCCCTGCCTGCCATGGGATGGCCTGGAGGCTGCCTGGGGAGCTGACCAGGCACAGACGTTCTCAGGGAATGGAAACTGTCTTTCATACAGGCACGAAAAATGAAGGGCCTCCTGTCCGAGTTGCTGAAATTCCTGTGGCATCGGTCTTGGGACATTTCGGTGATGGTCATGGACATCTTCCAAAATGTGCTGGGGCACCTGAAGAAGAGAGAGGCCAGCGCCATGATTGTGAAAGCGGTGCAGAGGCTCTGGCACCTCTTTGACGCCGTAAGGCTGATGTGGGAGCCTGAGCCCCGCAGCAGGGCCCTGGGCAATGACAGCTGCCCTGCAGCCCAGCCCTGCAAGGAGCACTGGCAGCAGGCCCCGCTCTCTGGGCTCCCCTGGGATGGATTCTGGGCCTTGCAGCCCAGCGCTGATCCTGCCCGCTCTGGGCTGTGAGCCCGCAGCATCGCCCCTCACCTCAGGCACCTCAGCTCAGCCCCTCCTGGCCGCGGGCAGGGAGCCGCTGTGTGCGGAGCTCACCTTTCCTCCTTCCTACCAGGAGGAAGACTTTGTGCGGGAGCACTCCATCCGCCTCTTCAGAGACCTGCTGGGCAAAACGGCGTGGATGGACAAGAAGGCCATGAAGGAAAAGGCCTGGAAAGTCCTGGTCCGGCTCCTGCTTCACATGAGTGACCAGGCCCCCAGCGTGGCCAAGGTACCCATGTCTAGGCTGAGCTCTGACCAAGAGAGGCGTGGCTGACACCCCCTGGGGGGGTCCCGAGCATCAGGGCAAGGGCTGCTGGCAGCGGGCAGCGTTCCCCCAGCACAGCCCCTGGGAACCAGCGCCAGCAGGGCCAGACAAGCTGGCACGGCCATTTCCATCTCTGCCCTGCCTGCTCCAGCAGGGCTCGGCAGCAGCCCAGCACCACCGAGGCCTGGACACGTGTGTCCCCAAAGGCTTCTCAGCTGTCCCCACAGGTGTCCCTGCAGGGCTTTGCACCTCAATCCCTGCTGCCCAGGCCCATCCCCAAGAGACCCCTGGACACTTTGGCGAGGGCATGTCCCAGCTTCCTAAGGGCGCGGTCACCCCAGGAACAAAGCCCAAGGCTCCTTCCACAGGCAGGCCCTGGTGCCACCTCCCAGCTTCTGTCCCACAGGCATCTACAGAAGCCGTTCTGGCTATAGCAGAGCTCCTCAAGTGGAAAGAGCTCAAGCAGCTGGCGCAGACGGAGCAGACGTGGAGGATGGGCGAGTGCTTGGTGAGGACGAGACCCAGGCTGGACGAGGGCTGCCCACAACACCGTGCCGGGGCTGTGAGCTCTGCAGCTGGGACTCCCCAGGGCTGTTGCGGCCCAGAGCGCCCAGCCTGGAGCTGCAGCCTTGCTCCTGTCTCGGGAACAGGAGTCTCCTCTAGGCCCATGTTCCCTTCCTTCCCCCAGCATGAGGGAGGGCTCTGAGCCATGGGGGTGCTGGCAGGAGGGGCTGATCTGACCAGCTGGGGCCCTCTGAGTAATGCCCACAGCCTTGTGCTCCCTGCAGTTGGCCAAGGACAGCAGCAGGGCCGAACAGTTTGTGTTGGACAGCCAGCCCTACCTGCGGAGCCCTCAGGCCCCCATGCGAGAGGCGGCCCTCAGGTTCATTGGTGAGTCCCAGCCCCCAGGGTCCCTCTTTGGGCAGCCTGGCCCCGTCCCCCCAGCCCTGGGGCTGACACGGGCAGGGCCTCGGCCTCCCTGTGCCCCCCTGCCAACACAGGTGGCTTTGGTGGCCACCTTGCCAGTGCCACCCCCGGGCTGCTGAGGGGGTCAGGCAGGGCCGGGGGCCACGCTGCTGGGAGCACGCTGGGGAGCAGGGGCTGACGGAGCTCTGTGCCCAGGGCTGGCTGCGCGGCACCTGACAGAGCAGAGTGAGGACACCGTGGCTGAGGTGCTCTGGGGTGAGTGGGGAGCCTGGGCTCAGGGGAGCTGAGGCGTCTCTGCACACACGGGGGCTCATCTGGGCTCTCTTTCTGTCATAGAGCTTGACAGACTGCAAACAGGAGACAAGGAACCTGCCATCTGTTCCCTGGCAGTTCAGACCAGCTTGGTCCTGAAGTCTCCAAGGAAGCAGCGAAGATCAGGATTCTCCCTGCGTGCGCTGTGCTGCTGGTGCCGCTGAGCAGAGAGGGACCTTGATGTAAGGCTTGGCAGGGACACAAACTCAAACACCTGCTGAATGATCAGGTGTGAAAAGGATGCCCTGGCTTTCTAAGGTCCTTCTCAAAGCGCAAGCCGGCATTTCCATGACTGCTGACTCTGCCATTGCCCTGACCAGGAGGGACCCATTCCCCCCAGCCCCTGAGCATGGCGTGAGGTGGTCTAGAATAAGCCCAGGGTCATGGCCAGTCCCCTCCTGGCTCCTGCCAAATGGCTCAGCTGCCGGCCCTCAGCCCTTCTGCTCTTCTGCCTGCCTCCTCCAGCCTGGTCAAAATGAGGACAGAGGTGCTGCCTGTGGACAGATCCAGATCCCAGGCCTGGGGAAGCTGCTGGCACATCCATTCAAGTCACTCAAGAGAGAAGAGACCACTTTATGGCTCTGGATGCTCTCTGTGCCCACTTCAAGTTCATCTGTCAGCAGAAAGGTAAGAGAAGCTGTGCTGGGCTGCATCCCTGCGCACGGCCGCATCGCCCCGATGCATCTGCTCGTCTTCCCGGGCCTTGCGATGGCCCCTTCTGTGCAGACACGGGGCTCATGTGGGCTCTGCTTCTGGCACAGAACTTGAAATACTGCGGGCCAGAGAGAAGGATCCTGGGCGCTCAGACCCGCCTGCCTAAAATCCTGCGAGAGGACTCGGTGTGCCTGGATCCAAGCCCAGCCACAGACCTGTCCAAACTGTATATAGTTCTAGAAAGTTAATTACCTTCTAGATATAATTTATATAAGTTAACCATATCTATAAATTATATATTTGATAAATATATCTAATATATGAAAACTATGAGTCAATAAAATATATAGATTATATCTATTATGTCATGTATATAAATTCTATATAGTATGAATACATATTCTATATATTAGCTATATATATATAGATGAGCTTTTCAAATAAAAGAAACAATGTCTTGAAATCGATTACAGAAATGATAATGATTGCAGCACACAGCTCTATCTATGAGTATAGTGCACCATTTTTGAAGCAATATGGAAGCAATTATGTTAAAGCTAGCAGACTTGGGAGGAAAAGTGAGAATTGTGGGTGGGAAATGTGCGGGGAGAAAAGGGCGGGAAACACGAGGGGACAAAATGGTGGGGAAACATGAGGGGAGAAAAGGGCGGGAAATGTGAGGGGAGAAAAGGGTGGGAAATGGAACGCAAAAAAGGACAGGAATCTTGAGTAAAAAGGATGGGAAATGAGAGGAAGAAAGAGTGCGAAACCTAGGGGAGAAAAGGTGAGAAACATGAGGGACAAAATGATGGCAAATGTGAGGGAACAGAAGGGCAGGAAGTGTGAGGGGGAAAAATGGTGGGAAACGTGAGGGCGGGAAAAAAGGTGGAAAATGTCAGGGGAGAAAAGAGCAGGAAATGTGTGGGGGAAAAGATGGGAAACGGGAGGAGAAAAAGATGGGAAATGGGAGGAAACATGGGGGTGAAACATAAGGGGAAAAAGGCAGGAAACATGAGGCCAAAAATGATGGGAAATGTGAGGGGACGGAAGGGAGGGAAGCGTGAGAGGAAAAGTGGTGGGAAACTTGAGGGGAAAAGGGTGGGAAACATGAATAAAAATGGGAACATGGTGGGACAAATGACAGGAGCCCAGGGGTGCTTTGTTTGGGGTTGTCTTGGGGTGACCTTATGATGTGTATCCCATATCGCTGCCTATGCCCAGGAATTAATTCCTGTGCCTTTCTATGCCTCTTAACTGAGCCTGAGAGGGGGAAGGAAAAAACGGAGCAAAACTTTTGCAACGCAGTTTGCAGCTTGTTCAAGGTCACACACAGATAGCAATCGGTTTTCCCCGCTGCGGCAGGGGAGGGAGGAAGCACCCGGCTTGCTGCGCCCAGAACAGGTTTTTTGGCCAGTGGTTCAGCTGCTTTGTTCTCCGGAGACAGACTGAGAGTTGAATTTTTTCCTTCTCTGCAATATCGGATTTTCTCCCTTTTCTACTGGACTGCTTGATTGCTTTAACATCAGAACACATCGGGAGGACTTTCCACCGGGCACAGAGGGCCTGGCCCTGAGGACTCTCTGAGGAGACCAAAGGCAGGACTCTAATGCTTTCCCAGGGTTTGCCTCCACAGCAAAAGATTTTACCATTTAACATTATTTTCCTTTCCCATGTGTTTGTTAAAGAAACAGTTTTATCTTCTTCACTTTCCTTCGAGGAAACTTTATTTTTTCCCGAACCTGGTGGGGGAGGGGTGGTTGTGCCTTCTCTCAGAGGATCTATTTCTAAATTTGGCCAAACCGGTACAGGGGTCCTGCTTGGATTCAGCAGCTCGAGCTGTTTCTGTGTTACTGCACCATGAATAAATGGCTTTGTGGAACAAGACATCTGAGACTCGGCCATGGCAAAGCTGGGCTTGAAGCAGTGAGGAAACCTGGTGTGACTGTGGGAGCAGGGACGCGTTGGGTCACTGGAGCTGCCGCCGCTGTGAGGGGGCTCCAGTCCCAGCAGCTAAAATCTGTGCCCTTGGACGTTCTCCCAGAGAGACTCAACAAGCTCACACTGGATCGGTTCCTTAACACTGCCATGGCCACAGCAAGTCCTTGCACCATTGCTTTGGCTGCTTCCCTCTTGGCCCACTCCTCTCAGAGTTTGTTCCTGTCCCAGTTATCAGCTCCTGTGCTGCCTTTCCCACTCCGTTGGAAATCTCCAATCACACAGTTGTGTGTGCTCGGAACCCGAGCTGCTCTCCCCACGCAGTTCTCGGGTGGTCTCAGCACACAGGGACAGGTGGGCTCAGGTCCCTGGGACAAGGGCCCCACGCCATGCAGCTCCATCACGGATGAGCTTGGGACTGGGGCTCCCTGGGGTGGTTTGGGGGTCTCAAGTGAGAGGTTCTGCAGTAGTTCCAGGTGAGGGGGTTGGGGGATCCTGGAGGAAGGTTGAGAGTCCCCATTGGATTTGGAGGTCCCAGGGGCTTTTAGAGGTGCTCCAGAAAGTGGTTGAGTGGCCCCAAGGGCATTTGGGGGGCAGAGGAGGGGTAGAGCTGGGGACTCAAGGAGGTATTTGGAGGACACCGGAGGGGGATTGAGGTTCCCAGGGAGAGTCTGGGTGGACTTGGGGGGGTGGTTCCAGGGGGGGAAGTTCAGGCAGGGTTCAGAAAGGGAGGGTTGCGGGAGTTTGGGGGTCTGGGGTGGGTTTAGGGCTGCCAGCGAAGGCTAGAGGGGTTCCAGAGGAGGGCTTGGGGGATCCCAGAGAAGAGTTTGGGGGGTGCCAGGGGGGGTTTTGGGAGTCTCAGACCCTCCCAAGTTATGTGACTCCCCAGTGTGAGACCTCCCAAGTATGATCTCCCTCAAATTGTAAGCCCCCCAGTCGTGCAACCCTCCAGCAATTTGACCCCAAGACAGAAACCCCAAACTCACGGAAACCCCCAAAATCTGAACCCCATTCCCATGATCCCCCCAAGCTGTGACCCTGAAATCTGAGCCCCTACAAATTGTGACCCCCAACATCTGACCACCCCAAGTCATGCAATTCCCCACAAATTGAGACCCCCATCATGTGAGTGTCTAATCTGCTCCCCCAGGGCTGTGTGACTCTCCCACTCCTACCACACCCCCAAGTCATGGCACCCCCCCAGTCTGAGCCCCCGCCACTCTGAGTCCCCCACTCTGAGCTCACCCAACTCCACTGACCCCTCCTCCCATTTGGGGCCCACATAAGTCAAACAAACCCCCCAGAGTCCAAACTCCCCAACATCTCACCCCCATTCCCATGACCCTCCAAATTGCGTCACCTCCCATTCTCAGCCCCCCACAAGCCGTGTGGCCCCCTCAAACCTGACCCCTCCCATTCCCACCTATACCCAAAATCTGAAGCCCCTCAAATCATGCGACTCCCCCACATTCCCACCCCCTCACATCCCCTGCCCCAATTCCCCCATGGTCCTGCTCCCACCACCTCCAAAATATCCCCAAACCCCCTCCAACTCTCACCTTTTTCCCCTCTTGCTTAAAAAACTCTCGCGGAGCTTCAGGAATGATAAAAAGCTCTCGCCAACACCCACGACCGCAACGTAGGAATGATGCACGCTCCCCAGTCGTGGTATAACTGGAAACATTTATTAAAAGTCCACATAGCTTTCATTATATTTTCACTATTTGAGAACACAATCTTATTGAGCATGTGCAGAAAGCAGGAGTGAAAAGCTCAAGCCCAAGGAAGGCTTATGAGCCTTCGTCCAAAACGACCACCAGGAGGCTGACCACCGCCTCGTGCAGAAACCGCCCATGTGCTACAAGGGCTGACATCATCATCATGTGATTAGAAAATCTGTTGCACTATGAAGGTTAGGAAAGTAGAATGGGTGCATTCAGTACAAAAGTGTAAAAGCTAGTACTGTGTGAAGAATGGACGAGTGAGTTTGTGGTGGAGCTATCCCCCTCACTCCCGGCATCGCATAAACAAATACCTGCTCTCTAGGCCTTACCCTATGGAGCACTGTTTGCTTGCCTAGGTTTCAGGCATCAATACAAGAAAATATACATGCCAAACATGTATAAGTATATAGTATAGAGTATATAGTATATAGTATATAGTATATATAGTATTAGTATACATAGTATATATTATATATAGTATTAGTATATAGCTCTAAGCCCTACTAGAGCGAAACCAATGACTTGTTTAACCCAACGTCCAAAACGGAACCTTCCCAGCCAGGAGAAGAGGCCAAAAGGATCCCTGCTTTTGCTGCAGTTCTCCAGACAGTTCCTTCAATTCCTGCATGCTTTTGGGAATGGATTCCCAATGGTCACTCAGGTTCATACAGCACATTCCATCAAAGTCTTCACATCTGTGTCCCTGGGCTAGCAACAAAAACTCTATTGCTGCTCTACTTTGCAATGTTGCATGACGTACACAGTCGACATCTGTTAACAATCCTGTTGAAGCATTACTGGTAGCGTTCCTTTCCCTCGCAAGCCAACAGCCTGGTTTATTAATTGTGATCAAGGCCTGTGCCGTACCAACAGAGGCAACTAAGGAACTAAAAATTCTTTTTGTAGGATTCCAGAATTTAACCTCAGAGTTACAGTCAGGGGCAAGTGATTGAACATCACGCTTATTTTGCCTATGTCGCAGTGTCCAATTAGTTAGTGCTTCGAGATTGGGATGAAACATGGTTAAACAAACAAAAGTAATGGACCTCGCACTGCTTTTCCTGGAATGCCTTCCCATGCTCTGTTGCCACATATCAAAAATATGTTATCGGGCAGGCTGATTGCATTGGTCCCTGTTGCGACTTGGGAGGGAGTAGTGACATTGCACCAGGCAGAGGCATCACGGTAAATGCCAGTGCCACTTCTATCAACTCCTGTGTTGTCTGTGTTTGGATCGTTAGCATAATTAGGGTAGAAACACACAGGAGCTTTTATAGACCCGAGCACATCCAGCTCTTGCGGCCACAGTGAGAGAGCAGAAAAGTTATTTATTTTTCTCATGCCTCCATTAGCATTGCCCAAATGCCATCCCACAGACTGGCCAGCATCAGACTGCCGGGATCCCAAACACGCCCACGACGATCTCTGCTTACCTGCAGTTGTACAATCACGTGTCCCTGTCTGATTGTAGAACTTGTTCCATTCATCCTTTGTCAAAGGAATGCCAACCAGACATGTCTGAAATGGATCACTAGCACTGGTCATGGAAATACAAAGGCTAGGTTGCTAAATTGCTTTGGCTAATGGCAGCCAAACATTGCTCTTGGGTTGTGGGACCCGTGCTTCATTCACAATCCTCGAGAATCCGCTGAGGATGGCAAAAAAGGCTTCCCATGTTGTGCCAGAACTCATTGTAACTGATTAGCAAACTAAAATTGAGCTGCCTTCAAGTCTTCATTCCTGCTGCAGCGGCTTTGATGTTCTTCGCAGGTAACCAATAGGGTCCTGGGGATAGAGAAACACAGCCACAACCACGTCCCCACGTTAGCAAAGGCACGGGGCCTAACCATTGTCCGCTCTGCAGACCTTTATAATAGACAGGCGGTTGAGAATCCCTTAAGGTATCACGGGAACACCTTCTCTCACTTGCTGGAAATATTTCAAAAGTTTAAAACAAATGTTGCTTTGTCCCAGTTGTTCCTGAGCTGTTATACCAAGGGGATCCCCCCTTCTTTTTCTTTAAGAAGCATTTTCGTTAAAAGGGCATGAGTGCGTTCCACAACAGCTTGACCTGTCGAGGAATGAGGTACGCCAGATACGTGACGTATACCCCAAGAGTGAAAAAAGGTTTTCACTGATTGGGAGACATGTGCTGGACCATTATCAGTTTTTACTACCTTTGGGACTCCTAAGGTGGCAATAGCTCACAACATGTGCTTAATGACATCTCTTGCCTTTTCCCTTTTATGAGCGGAGGCGACAAAAGATTTGGAATAAGTGGCAGCTGAGACATGCACGTATTTTAAGGTGCCAAAAGAAGAAATGTGGGTAACATCCATCTGCCAGACTTCCTTGACCCATAACCCTCTCGGATTTGTACTTACCGTGGTAGGTAAAGGAGTTGAGTGTGCACAACCAGGGCAAGAATGAACAATTTGTCTGCCTTGAGAAAACGTAAGATCAAATTGTTTACTCAAAGCTTTTGCATTCTGGTGATAGAATTCGTGGGACACCTTTGTCTGGGCAATTTGAGTTGGAACTGCTGCCATCATTGTTAGAGGGTCTGCGACTGCATTGCCTTGCACCAGAGGCGCAGGCAAAGATGAGGGAGACCTAAGATGCGTAACATAATGTCCTCGGTTACAATGTAAGATGGAACCAAAAGTATGTATTCCATTATCATCGTCACAAGCTCTTAAAGCAGGTGGGGCTGTGCTTTTTGTCTCCTACCATGACTCATCCCTGATAACTCTCTCCGGGGTCTATCTCTGTTTAATGGCATGTCAAGCACCCACCACATGACTCATAGAATTACATCAGCCCATTGGGGGATGCTCTGCCCAGGGGGAGCAACCAAGCATTCCCACCTGCATATAATCTGGCCTTTGGAACAGCACAAGCAGCCCTTCCCTGCTGGATTCCCAGAGGACAAGAGCTGCATAACCACCACTGGACCTTCAGAGGAGGACCAGACCTTTCTACAGGATCACCACTTCAACAGAACCACTTCAGGAGGACTGCAGCCACTGCTTCATCGCACTGCTACCACCAGCCTGCCCGGCAGGCTGTCAGCTCGTATCCTGACTCTGTCAGGTTAAGCCAGTATTTCTGTATTATTGCCTTGTTATGTATACTACTAAAGAACTGTTGTTCCTATTTCTCATATAATTGCCTGAAAGCCCCTTCATTTCAAAATTATAATAATTCACAGCGAAGGGGCTTACATTTTCCATTCCGAGGGAGGCTCCTACCTTCCTTAGCAGACACTTGTCTTTCCAACCAGACACATAAAAACAACACGATCGGCCTTGAACAGAATTTTACTGAGTAGACAACAGAACCAACAAATTCTTGTTGTGCACTTGCTTTAAGTAGGAATGTTCAATATGGCTTAGAATGCCAACTACGTATAAGCAACCTGATATTAGGTTGAACGGTTCATTTGAAACAATCGCAAAGCCTCTACGGCGGCTGCTAATTCTACCAGCTGTGTTGGCCCTGGCTGAAAAATCACAGAGTTTTCCCAATCCCCTGTGGAATTTTTCCAGGCAACAACTGCTTTCTCAGTTTTCCCAGAGCCATCGATGAAGACTCTCTTTGCTCCACGCAGGGGTTGTGACCATGCTAGAAAACGCAGCTGCAAAGAAAGATCTTTTAAAGATTGCAGAAGTTGACTTTTCAGCAAAGAATTAACAATGTTTCCCAAAAAGTCTCTCAGGGAAGTCTGTAAAGTAAATGATTCCCACAACATATCCTGAAAAGCGTCTGCATGCAAAGGAATGTGGATGTGAGAAGCATCTTCCCCACTTAGGCTCTGGCATCATTTTCGTCCTGTGGAAACAAGTCTAACAATCATGTCAAGTAAAGTGGTCACTGGCTTTGAAAATGTGTGAGGTAAAAATACCCACTCTAGCACCCACAACTGTTGTTTATCAACACACCGCTGTGCTATTAGTGCATCTGGTTGGAATTCTGCCAGGATAAGGAAAAGCCTCAGCGGTAACTCTGCTTGTCGTCTGGATACAAAGGATGTCTGCATTTTATCTGTCACAAGTTGCAGTGCTTCACGGGCTTCTGGATTGAGTTTGTGAGGACACGTTAAACCTGCGTCTCCCTTAAGCAAATTAAATAAGGGTGACAGTTCCTCAGTGGAGGTACCAAGGGTAGGTCTGAGCCAATGAACAGTTCCTAATAATTTTTGCAAATCATTTAGCATTTCAATAGAGGTCCTCAGCACAATGGGCTGAGGAACAATTTTCTGTCCAAATAATAGAAACCCCAGGTATTTCCAGGGTGGGACAGTTTGAACTGCTGCAATATAAAGACCAAATTTGTCAAAAGAAAGACGCAAAAAGGCAAAACAGTTTTGCAACACAAGAGTCATCTGCTACTAGCAGTGTATCATCCATATAATGATACAATGGAACTGTTGAAAACTGCGGCCGCACCGGTTGTACAGCACTTGCTACCACAACCTGGCATATTGTAGGACTGTTTGCAACCATCCTTGAAGCCCACCGTTGGTGCAGCCCGGAAACGTTGCAGGTCTAGGATCATTTCAGGAGACTCTAAGTCTCTGTTCAGGGAGCCATTTGCAACGTATGAACGATGCACGGTCCCCAGCCCTGGTACCACCAGCAACATTTATTGAAAGTGTACATAGCTTTTATAGTATTTTCACTCCCAGGTTAGAATAGCATGAGCCTGGATATCCAATAGTATAACTGTTGTGAGAAACAAAGCCCACTCCTCTTTTTGGGGGGTTTTAGAAATTTAATAAGGGACAATAGGAGATAAAGGTCACTTAAAGCAAAACCGACAGTGCTGGGTGCTTGGCCGTGGCCAGAGGCACACAAAGTTACACAAACTTTCCGTTCATATGCTTTAACACTATACATATTAATAAACCACAATGAGTATGCATCATTTTTCTAAGAACTAATTTATGTTTCCTTAGAAAAGATTAACATAGTTCCTCCCCCGATCTGCCTTTTTAGACAATGTGTAACATGATCGTGAGGGTCTTCGGGGCTCTTCTTCGATGAAGGCTCAAGGTCTTCCTCGCATCTGAACTTTTCAACTTCGTCTTTGGAGCATGTGCAGTTATGGTGTTCCTTGGTCTTTCTGGATCTAACTGTTTTAACTTCTCCATTTTGTGGCTAATTGACTTCACATTTGCCAATTTCTCATTAGTACACCCTGCTGCTTCCCAAAATAGCTATACTTGCCTATTTTTGAGATTATTCACCTGCTGAGTTTCCGCTTATTTAAGCATTAAGCGATTAGTTAACCATATACCAGCTATTACATTGGATAGAAGGTTATGATTCAGGTTATATTTGTATCTTATAACTCAACCTATATAAGCATCTTGTAACTTTGACCCCGGTTAGAACATTAACTAGTTAATATCTGCGTAGCACAGTCATTCTTAACATAGTTGCACATAATATTTCCTAACATATTCTGATAGATAATATTTCTTAAATTTTACTACCTGTGAAAGCCAATGCTATAATAGCTGTTTATCACACTGGTCATACGTCTGCTAACCAGTAATATACGTGATCGAGTCCCTAATAGCAACCTCAGCCTTTCTTCCCTGAGACAAGTGCTTGTAGAACAATTTCTTCTGCAAAACTACTGTGCTTCTGCTACTTGTTCCATTTTACATCTCTCCTGCCTTGACTGAATAGTCCTTTCTTTCTAACGAGACCTCTTTGTTCTCTTATTACAACTTTTCTTTGTTTTCCTTCCCCACACAAAACACATCACAATACACCGTAGAAAAGGGGAGATCCCCCAATCCTCACTCCAAAACCCCCTCGGTGAGCCCCCCAATTCCACACCAATTTCCCCCGGGGACTCCCAGTCTCCCCACAAACTCCCCATCTCAGAGGGGGTCCCTGACACCCCCAATGTCACCCCCAGGCCCTGCTTGGGGTGGAGGGGCTTCTCCTCTTCCTCAAGGGGACGGCGATGGCCTGGGGGGGAGCAAAGGCTGATGTTGTGGGCCCCTGAACCGTAAAACCACCACAAAACCACCCTTTTCACCTCAAGTCATCCCCAATTCTGCCACCCACAGGGGGTCTTCTCCTTCTCCTCTTCTTCCTCCTCCTCATCATCCATGGGCGTGGCAGGAACACAGGAGAGGCTGGGGTCCCTCCAAAACCCAACCCTCCCCTAAAACCTCACATACTCCCCTTTCTACCCCACTCCCCCGTTCCCCCCCAATCCATATTTTCTCCTTTCTCCCACTTTTTGGCCTCAAGGAGCCCCTTTTGCACCTCAAATCCTGCTCCCAAGCCCCCACATTCCTACTCTGCACCCCAGAAGGGGACCTTCTCACAACAGAAATCCCCCATTCACACCCCAAATTCCTCCCAAGACCCCCAAATCCCCTCAATGCCCCCTCCCCTCCCTCGCCACGGCCCCTCCCGTCCACCGAATTCTCACTAATCCTGCTCTTCCCACCCCGAAGCACCCCGCACCCCCCCTTCTCCCTTCTCCCCTAACCCGACCTCCCCCTCACATCCCCTCTCCACCCCTCCAACCCCCCCAGACTGCCCCACAACCACCCCGATCCCCCCCGACCCTGCCCGGGCCCTGCCGCCAGCTGACCGCGCCTCTTCCGCTCCCTAGCGCCGCCTGCCGGGGGGGAGGACCCGCGTCCCGCTGCCTTGCCAGGCGGCACTGCCTGCCCGGCCGCGCTCCCTCCCGGAGCACCCCCGCTCCAGCCACGCCACGCCCCACCCACGCACTCAAGGCCAGCGGCGTCTCCGTGTCCCTGCCGCATCCCCCGACCTCGCTGCCCTTGGCCACGCACCTTCCTCTTCTGCCTCATCTCCCACACGAGAGCCCTGCTCAGCCCAGCCGCCTTTCTGCCTTCTCACTTTTACTGAAATCCCTTTGCAAGAATAAAACTCTTAGGATTTTCCATCGCCCCACTGTAGTCCGTTTCCTCCCATCAGTTCTTGCCAAGAGGCCGTTCCCTTCCGTGGGAAGCAAGGTGATAGGAATGTGACACGGCTTTGGATTCTCCAGGTCAGGGTCAGTGGTGTGGACCGCCAGAGCCAACAGCGCACAAGCGAACCCTCTGCGTGCTGGCACCACCCGAGAACTGCATGGGGAGAGCAGCTGGACTTCCAGGAACACACGATTGGACACGGAGATTTCCAGCGGCGTGGCAAAGGCACAACAGGAGCTGATAACTGGGGCAGGAACAAATTCTGAGGGTAGTAGGCAAAGACGGGGGACCACCAAAAGCAATGGTGCAAGGACTTGCTGTGGCCATGGCAGTGTTAAGGAACAATCCAGTGTGACATTGCAGAGTCCCTCTGGGAGAAATCCCAAGGCCACAGATTTTAGCTGCTGGGACTGGAGCATATTCACAGCAGCGGCTCCAGTGACTCCACGCATGCCAACTTGAGTCCCCACGGAACCACTCCCACAGTCACACCAGGTTTCCTCACTGCTTCAAGCCCAGCTTTGCCATGGCCGAGTCTCAGATGTCTTGTTCCACAAAGCCATTTATTCATGGTGCAGTAACACAGAAACAGCTCGAGCTGCTGAATCCAAGCAGGACCCCAAACAAAGCACCCCTGGGCTCCTGTCATTTGTCCCACCATTTTCCCGTTTTTATTCATGTTTCCCACCCTTTTCCCCTCAAGTTTCCCACCATTTTTCCTCTCACGCTTCCCTCCCTTCCATCCCCTCACATTTCCCATCATTTTTGGCCTCATGTTTCCTGCCCTTTTTCCCTTTATGTTTCACACCCATGTTTCCTCCTGTTGCCCTTCTTTGCCCCTCACGTTTCCCGCCCTTTTTCTCCCCTCATGTTTCCCGCCATTTTTCCCCCTCAGGTTTCCTGCCTTTTTCTTCCCTCACATTTCCCGCCCTTTTCTCCCCTCACCTTTCCCGCAATTTTGTCCCCTCATATTTGCCATTTTTTACTTCACATTTTCCACCCTTTTCCCCCTCATGTTTCACACCCTTTTCCCCTCACATTTCCGCCGTTTTCTCCCCTCCTGATCCTGCCCTTTTTTCCCATCATGTTTCCTGCCCACAAGTCTCCCTTTCCTCTTGAGTTGTCCACTCATGCTGGGTGTCTCCGTGTCCATCCACCTGGCTGTCATCACAGGCCTTGCTCTCCTTTGTCATCCATAAGGTTTGGCAGCTCAGGGCTCTGGCTTTCTTTCATTGCTGGTTTTAGTCAATTGTTCATAACTCAACCTGTGACCTTTCACTTTTTAGCCTGCAGTTCTCCTCTCCAGCCTGCTGCAGGGGAAAGGGGAGGGGGAGTGCGAGAAGGGAGCAGTGCATGATTTGGAGTGTTTCAGTGGGAGCACCATAGTGGGGGAACTGGGGTGTCACAAAGGGCCCCCTGTGACCCGCCACCTGCCCCTAGCAACAGCTCAAAGGGTTTGTTGACGTGGAACCAGCGCCCAGCCTGCAGTGTCCGGCAGGACAGCGACGGGACAGGACGGGAGCACACAGCTGGCGAGAAGCCCGCTGGTTTTAGCTCACGTCTTGCTCTGCAGCAGGGAGTAAGGTATTAAACCAAACCTTGCCCCTTGCCTATTCTCAGAACTTCATCTCCATTCAGTAGAATGGAGAAGAGACCTCCAAGCCAGCCCACGGTGGCCTGGGAGGAGGACGCGGCTCTTCAGGAGAGCAGCTCAGCAGCGGAGCCCGCCGAGGTGACCACGGTGCAGCCATTGCAGCCCAGTGAGTGAGGGGCCCTGTGGGACTGGGCAGGGCTGGGATCAGGTTTCCCCGGCACACGGGCAGATGGGGATCACAGGGGTGGGAGTGATGCCGGAGTGCCAGAGCTGCTCGGGGCAGGACACCAGCCCTGGCACAGCCTGTGCCGAGGAGGGGGAGAGCAGAGGGGGCCCCAGCTGCTGCTCTGGAGCGTGGGCAGCGAGGGTCAGTGGCTGGCAAGAGGCAGTGGTGCTGTGGGATGCTGGACGTGTCCCTCTCGTCTGCCAGAGCGCTCCTCAGCCCGGGGCACTGGGCATTGCCCTGCCATGGTGTGCTCCAGCAGGGCAGCTCCTCTGATGGGCATCCTCCAGTCGGGAGCTGCACTGAAAGGCTGTGCCAAGGGAACGGGCACAGCCTGGGCAGAGGGCAGATCTCCTTCCTCTGCTCTCTCCTCTCCCCTCACCCTCTTCAGCTCTCTCTTCTCTCCCCCTCCATTAGATGCTGTGTATGGACAGGAAGCCATGGACTTCATCCAGGCCTTTGCCAGCAGCCCCGACCAGGTACCCACGGCCTGCTGGACAGCGGCTGTGCCCGGCCAGGGGTGCTGGCTCTGCAGAGCAGCTGCTCCCACAGGGCACTGCACCCTAAGGGCTCTGGTCCTACTGGAGGGGTGTCCTCGCTTCACGCTGCCCTGTTGTCTCTGTCCTCCAGCTCCAGGATGAGGACCTGAAGCTCAAGTTCCTCGACGGCATCTGTATCCTGTGCAGAGCTGCCAAGGACTGTGGCTTCTGCAAGGACCTGGATGCTTTCTACCACAAATACAAGCTGGGAGAGAAGATCCAGGTGAGGGGGCACCCGGCAATCTGGGGAAGGGAGCAACGAGCCCCAGCAGCCAGTGAGGGCAGTGCGTGGGCAGGGCAAGGCTCTGGTGGCGCTGGGTGCTGGCAGCTGCCAGGTTGCAGCCCAGCTGTGCTCTGCAGGTGCTGCTGCAATTGGAGCCCAAGTACGAGATTTGCACGGAGGTGCGGCGGCTGGCCATGCTCGCTATTGCCGGACTGAGGTACCGGCCCATCACACCTGCAGACCCCTGCCCAGCACTCTGTGCCCACCTGCCCATCCCTCCTGGAAGCCCAGCCCCAGTGCTGCAGGAGACCTTGAGACACTGCTCCCAGCACCGGTGGCCAGCTGGGCCCCTCTCTCTTTGCAGCACGCTGGGGACGGTGCTGGAGAACAGAAGAAAACTCTTAAGACTCTGCTTCGACAGCATCTTTTTCCTTCCCCCAAGCGGGGAAATGACGAGCCGGGAAGCGTCTCTGTATTCTCAGGTAAGTGCTGGGTGAACTGGAGGAGCCTCCAGTCTGTCCAGGCTGCTCCCGACCAGCCCGTGCTGCCTAAGGACCAAAGATCCAAGGCAGGCCACGGTCTCAGCTTCGTTTTCCTACCCTCATCCCTTCATGCCTTGCCAGGCTCCAGCCACCTCCGGCAATGCCGGCTGCTCTGCCCCCCAGCACACGGCCTGCTCCTGTGTCCCTCCCCTCACACTGGCACTTCAGATCAGTCTCCTGGGAGTGGGAGGGACAGCAGAATCACAGCCACTGCTCTCTGTCGTCCTTGCAGACCCTGCATGCCATGGACACCATGCTGGAGGTGATGGTGTTCAGCTCTCCTGCCTCCAAAACCAGCAAGATGCTGCAGGACGTCTTGGAGGTCTGGCCTGTGCACAGAGTGGGGGTCGAACGACTGTTCCTCACTTAGGAGGGGAAGGAGCCCGGGCTTGTGTCCAGTCTTGTCCTGGCTCCTGCCAAATGAACCCTGTCCCGGCCAGAACCAGGACATTCCCCCAGTGCTGTGCAGGCAAGAGCGCACTGCGGGGAGGCTGCCCAGCTGGCCCAGGGAAGCAGAGGCTGGCCCCAGGCGCTGCTGGAGCACAAGGAGCAGAGGGCAGCCCCTGCCTTCCTTGCTGCCCACCAGCTTTGCCTGGGGCCTTTGTGCCAGGCCTGCCAGGGCCCCCAGGGGCAGGATCCCCCCTGAAAGCTCTGCCTGAGGGCACAGGAAGTCTGGAGGGAGGGTGCAAGTGTGTCTCATGAGTGCGGCCCTGCCACTGCTGCTGCTGGAGTGGGCGTCTGCTCACGGGGCTCACCTGCAGCTTCTCTCTTCCCAGGTTCTGCTGCACTACTGCCTTTATGACACCGTGGCTGTGCAGGAGAGGCTCATGGGCAGGGTCAGGCTGCTGAGCCATTTGCTGGCCGACTCTTCCACTGTGCAGGTAAGGACCGGGCACCCTCCAGCCAGGCCATCTCCCCATCCCTGTGCCCTGGCACAGCCACAACTCCAAGGTGCCTGCAAGGCCTCAGCTGCCCACCCTCAGACCTTCTGCTCTTCTGCCTGCCTCCCCCAGGCTGCCCAAACTGAGGACAGCGGTGCTGCCAGCAGACAGGGCCGGATCCCAGTCCTCGGGAAGCTGCTGGGCCATCTCTTTTTCAAGTTATTCAGGAAAGAAGAAACCAGCTTGATGGCCCTGGACATTCTCTGCTTCCTCTTGACGTTCCTCTCTGAGCAGAAATGTAAGAGAAGCTGTGGTGGGCGGCATCCCCCGTGCACCGCCACATGCCCAGATACAGCTGCTTGTCTTCCTGGGTCTTGGAAAGGCTCCTTGTTGTGCTTGGTGCAGGTGGCACCATGTCCCCAGAGCTGCTGTCACCTCTGCTCCTGCCCCTCGCTCTCTGCCAGGCTCTTGATGCTCCCGTGTAGCCGAGCTGCTCCTCCACACAGGACTCAGCCCCAATCCGCCCCTTCCCCATGTCCCCTGGCGAGCTCGTGTCCTGCCCTGCCACCCTCCAGCCCCGCAAGCCCTTCCCCCTGAGCAGTACTGCAGCCACGGTGTAACTGGGAGCTGCATGTGGAGCTCCAGGGGCTCGGAGCTTCCCAGGCCAGCTTCACTGGGTACGGACACTGGAGGCAGCTCCCCCTTTCCACCAGTGCCCACCACCTCCTCCCGTGACCGACTGCTCCCAAGCCATTCCTGCATCCCGACGCTTGCCGGGGTTGGGTCAGCTGCTGGCACAGCGGCTGTGTCTCAGCCGCACATTGGTGTTTTCCCTCTCTTTAGGTGCCACACCGCCAGCGGTTCGTGCCCAGCTCCCAGCATACTGGCAATCTGAGATCACCTCCCTGCTGGATACGCCCAGCTCCTGGAGAGTTCAGGTGACCAGCCCTCCCCCTTGCTGGGCCTCTCATCCGTGGCATCAGCAGGGGATTGGTGCGCACAAAGGGGCGCAGAATCAGCGGGGCTGACCCTGGCGAGAGGCTTCCCACTGTCCCCGAGCAGGGAACACTGCGGTGTCCCAGCAGCAGCAGAAGCAGCAGCTCCAGCCCTGCTGGCCACCAGCGAGCCCTGGCTCTCTGTAGGGCGCGTGCCGCATGCCTGAGAGCCCAGCCCTCCTCCTTGTCATGGGGCCCTCCTCATCCTCCCCTGCATAGGGACTGTGGGCACTGCTGCCAGCTTTCCTGCGGCCACTGCCGCCAGCACTGCCCGGCACCTCTGGCCAGGGCTGCTCGCGCTGCCCAGCCGAGCAGAACCCTTTGGGCACTGGCTGGCACTGGCCTCCACTCCCTTCCTTCCTGCCACAGGCCTTTGGGAGATACCTCAGGCCAGCTGAGAGGACGGGCATCGTCCTTGTGGCCATTGAGATCCTGGGCCGCTCCAGCCTCCTGGACAAGAAGGCGCCCAAGGAGTTTCTGCAGGTGGCCATGGAATTCCCTGAGCTGTGGCTGATGGATGTAAGTGGCCTGTGGCTGGATTGCTCTGCCCTTGAGCCCTGACAGGTTCCTCCCTCCCTCCCTCCCATAGCCAGGATTGGGGGGAGTGCCTGAAACCACCTTGAGGCAGCAGAGAGTGCGTTAGGATCCCACTTCTGACACCCAAATAATGGTAGGATCTGGTCATTTAAAAATTCCTCGGCCAAAATTAAGGTGCAAACAAGACCACATGCCAAGGCCAACAGTACGGATTTCATTTAAGAGTAAATGGGAGATAGAGAGAGAGGGGGAATGAGGAAGAGACACAAACACACACACATTACTTAGAAAGATGGTCACCCGCACACGGGTCCCTGCGGCATCCCCCCTGGCCCTTCTTCTTCTGATCCTCTTGGTGGTGGGGATTTCCAAACACCCCCCTCGCCTGTCTTCCCTCCAGGTGCCAAAAGTTGTGAGACACATCTTTGAGCACTGTGATGAGAAAATCACAACAGCCGCTCACAGCTTTCCCACACTGCTTGACCTGATGGCCAGTAAGTGGCCTCGGCGAGTCGTCGTGACAGCTCTGAAGGTCGCCCCAATATTCAGGTACTGGCCCTGACCGCCCAGAGGGCTTGTTCCCTATGGGGAGAGGGACCCCGAGACTCTCTGGCTGCCAGACACAAGAACACTGCAGTACCCCCCAAAGCAAGCGGGGCCCTCCATCCCACCATGCTCAGCCCAGGCCCACAGCAGCCAAAGCTGGCTGGGCCAGCCCAGAGCCAGCACGCTGCTCCCAGTCCCACCGGGAACACCCCGTCAGCCATGTCCACCTGCCCAGGCTGGGCCCCTGCGCACCCCAAGTCCTGCAGGGCTGGCCCAGGCCACACTGCAGTGGCCGAGGCAGCCCTGCTGACAGCGCTCTGCCTTGCAGCGACAAAGTCTGTCTGTGGAAGGCCATGTTCTCCGTGCACCAGACTCTGGAGGAGGTTTTGAAGGAGCTGCACGTGAAATTCTGGGACCGGCAAAGGAACATCTCTCAGCAGCAGAAGTCCTGCCTCGCTTTCTTGGCTGTGAGTCATCAGGAAAAGCCCATGTGCCCTTGCCCTCCGCTGCCGGTGGGAAGCGGGAGCTGAGCCAGGACAGCCCTGCCAGCTCTGCCCAGGCTCTCTGCCGCTTCCTTCCAGATGCTGGCCTCTGATGATGTTGTAGAGAACAAAGTGGGTCCATTGTACAAAGCCTTGAGACTTCTGAGGTCGCCAAGAATAGAAATGGTCTCTCTGGTGCTCAGGGCCCTTTTGACGCTGTCGGAGAGAGCTGAGACGGTGAGCAGGCTGCTCTCAGGGGCAGACATGTGGCACCTGGACTCTGAGGCCTCGGGGAAGGTGGTGGCTTGGCCTGGGCTGCGAGTCAGGTGCTGGGGTGACTGCTCCAAACGCCCTGCCTGCCATGGGATGGCCTGGAGGCTGCCTGGGGAGCTGACCAGGCACAGACGTTCTCAGGGAATGGAAACTGTCTTTCATACAGGCACGAAAAATGAAGGGCCTCCTGTCCGAGTTGCTGAAATTCCTGTGGCATCGGTCTTGGGACATTTCGGTGATGGTCATGGACATCTTCCAAAATGTGCTGGGGCACCTGAAGAAGAGAGAGGCCAGCGCCATGATTGTGAAAGCGGTGCAGAGGCTCTGGCACCTCTTTGACGCCGTAAGGCTGATGTGGGAGCCTGAGCCCCGCAGCAGGGCCCTGGGCAATGACAGCTGCCCTGCAGCCCAGCCCTGCAAGGAGCACTGGCAGCAGGCCCCGCTCTCTGGGCTCCCCTGGGATGGATTCTGGGCCTTGCAGCCCAGCGCTGATCCTGCCCGCTCTGGGCTGTGAGCCCGCAGCATCGCCCCTCACCTCAGGCACCTCAGCTCAGCCCCTCCTGGCCGCGGGCAGGGAGCCGCTGTGTGCGGAGCTCACCTTTCCTCCTTCCTACCAGGAGGAAGACTTTGTGCGGGAGCACTCCATCCGCCTCTTCAGAGACCTGCTGGGCAAAACGGCGTGGATGGACAAGAAGGCCATGAAGGAAAAGGCCTGGAAAGTCCTGGTCCGGCTCCTGCTTCACATGAGTGACCAGGCCCCCAGCGTGGCCAAGGTACCCATGTCTAGGCTGAGCTCTGACCAAGAGAGGCGTGGCTGACACCCCCTGGGGGGGTCCCGAGCATCAGGGCAAGGGCTGCTGGCAGCGGGCAGCGTTCCCCCAGCACAGCCCCTGGGAACCAGCGCCAGCAGGGCCAGACAAGCTGGCACGGCCATTTCCATCTCTGCCCTGCCTGCTCCAGCAGGGCTCGGCAGCAGCCCAGCACCACCGAGGCCTGGACACGTGTGTCCCCAAAGGCTTCTCAGCTGTCCCCACAGGTGTCCCTGCAGGGCTTTGCACCTCAATCCCTGCTGCCCAGGCCCATCCCCAAGAGACCCCTGGACACTTTGGCGAGGGCATGTCCCAGCTTCCTAAGGGCGCGGTCACCCCAGGAACAAAGCCCAAGGCTCCTTCCACAGGCAGGCCCTGGTGCCACCTCCCAGCTTCTGTCCCACAGGCATCTACAGAAGCCGTTCTGGCTATAGCAGAGCTCCTCAAGTGGAAAGAGCTCAAGCAGCTGGCGCAGACGGAGCAGACGTGGAGGATGGGCGAGTGCTTGGTGAGGACGAGACCCAGGCTGGACGAGGGCTGCCCACAACACCGTGCCGGGGCTGTGAGCTCTGCAGCTGGGACTCCCCAGGGCTGTTGTGGCCCAGAGCGCCCAGCCTGGAGCTGCAGCCTTGCTCCTGTCTCGGGAACAGGAGTCTCCTCTAGGCCCATGTTCCCTTCCTTCCCCCAGCATGAGGGAGGGCTCTGAGCCATGGGGGTGCTGGCAGGAGGGGCTGATCTGACCAGCTGGGGCCCTCTGAGTAATGCCCACAGCCTTGTGCTCCCTGCAGTTGGCCAAGGAGAGCAGCAGGGCCGAACAGTTTGTGTTGGACAGCCAGCCCTACCTGCGGAGCCCTCAGGCCCCCATGCGAGAGGCGGCCCTCAGGTTCATTGGTGAGTCCCAGCCCCCAGGGTCCCTCTTTGGGCAGCCTGGCCCCGTCCCCCCAGCCCTGGGGCTGACACGGGCAGGGCCTCGGCCTCCCTGTGCCCCCCTGCCAACACAGGTGGCTTTGGTGGCCACCTTGCCAGTGCCACCCCTGGGCTGCTGAGGGGGTCAGGCAGGGCCGGGGGCCACGCTGCTGGGAGCACGCTGGGGAGCAGGGGCTGACGGAGCTCTGTGCCCAGGGCTGGCTGCGCGGCACCTGACAGAGCAGAGTGAGGACACCGTGGCTGAGGTGCTCTGGGGTGAGTGGGGAGCCTGGGCTCAGGGGAGCTGAGGCGTCTCTGCACACACGGGGGCTCATCTGGGCTCTCTTTCTGTCATAGAGCTTGACAGACTGCAAACAGGAGACAAGGAACCTGCCATCTGTTCCCTGGCAGTTCAGACCAGCTTGGTCCTGAAGTCTCCAAGGAAGCAGCGAAGATCAGGATTCTCCCTGCGTGCGCTGTGCTGCTGGTGCCGCTGAGCAGAGAGGGACCTTGATGTAAGGCTTGGCAGGGACACAAACTCAAACACCTGCTGAATGATCAGGTGTGAAAAGGATGCCCTGGCTTTCTAAGGTCCTTCTCAAAGCGCAAGCCGGCATTTCCATGACTGCTGACTCTGCCATTGCCCTGACCAGGAGGGACCCATTCCCCCCAGCCCCTGAGCATGGCGTGAGGTGGTCTAGAATAAGCCCAGGGTCATGGCCAGTCCCCTCCTGGCTCCTGCCAAATGGCTCAGCTGCCGGCCCTCAGCCCTTCTGCTCTTCTGCCTGCCTCCTCCAGCCTGGTCAAAATGAGGACAGAGGTGCTGCCTGTGGACAGATCCAGATCCCAGGCCTGGGGAAGCTGCTGGCACATCCATTCAAGTCACTCAAGAGAGAAGAGACCACTTTATGGCTCTGGATGCTCTCTGTGCCCACTTCAAGTTCATCTGTCAGCAGAAAGGTAAGAGAAGCTGTGCTGGGCTGCATCCCTGCGCACGGCCGCATCGCCCCGATGCATCTGCTCGTCTTCCCGGGCCTTGCGATGGCCCCTTCTGTGCAGACACGGGGCTCATGTGGGCTCTGCTTCTGGCACAGAACTTGAAATACTGCGGGCCAGAGAGAAGGATCCTGGGCGCTCAGACCCGCCTGCCTAAAATCCTGCGAGAGGACTCGGTGTGCCTGGATCCAAGCCCAGCCACAGACCTGTCCAAACTGTATATAGTTCTAGAAAGTTAATTACCTTCTAGATATAATTTATATAAGTTAACCATATCTATAAATTATATATTTGATAAATATATCTAATATATGAAAACTATGAGTCAATAAAATATATAGATTATATCTATTATGTCATGTATATAAATTCTATATAGTATGAATACATATTCTATATATTAGCTATATATATATAGATGAGCTTTTCAAATAAAAGAAACAATGTCTTGAAATCGATTACAGAAATGATAATGATTGCAGCACACAGCTCTATCTATGAGTATAGTGCACCATTTTTGAAGCAATATGGAAGCAATTATGTTAAAGCTAGCAGACTTGGGAGGAAAAGTGAGAATTGTGGGTGGGAAATGTGCGGGGAGAAAAGGGCGGGAAACACGAGGGGATAAAATGGTGGGGAAACATGAGGGGAGAAAAGGGCGGGAAATGTGAGGGGAGAAAAGGGTGGGAAATGGAACGCAAAAAAGGACAGGAATCTTGAGTAAAAAGGATGGGAAATGAGAGGAAGAAAGAGTGCGAAACCTAGGGGAGAAAAGGTGAGAAACATGAGGGACAAAATGATGGCAAATGTGAGGGAACAGAAGGGCAGGAAGTGTGAGGGGGAAAAATGGTGGGAAACGTGAGGGCGGGAAAAAAGGTGGAAAATGTCAGGGGAGAAAAGAGCAGGAAATGTGTGGGGGAAAAGATGGGAAACGGGAGGAGAAAAAGATGGGAAATGGGAGGAAACATGGGGGTGAAACATAAGGGGAAAAAGGCAGGAAACATGAGGCCAAAAATGATGGGAAATGTGAGGGGACGGAAGGGAGGGAAGCGTGAGAGGAAAAGTGGTGGGAAACTTGAGGGGAAAAGGGTGGGAAACATGAATAAAAATGGGAACATGGTGGGACAAATGACAGGAGCCCAGGGGTGCTTTGTTTGGGGTTGTCTTGGGGTGACCTTATGATGTGTATCCCATATCGCTGTCTATGCCCAGGAATTAATTCCTGTGCCTTTCTATGCCTCTTAACTGAGCCTGAGAGGGGGAAGGAAAAAACGGAGCAAAACTTTTGCAACGCAGTTTGCAGCTTGTTCAAGGTCACACACAGATAGCAATCGGTTTTCCCCGCTGCGGCAGGGGAGGGAGGAAGCACCCGGCTTGCTGCGCCCAGAACAGGTTTTTTGGCCAGTGGTTCAGCTGCTTTGTTCTCCGGAGACAGACTGAGAGTTGAATTTTTTCCTTCTCTGCAATATCGGATTTTCTCCCTTTTCTACTGGACTGCTTGATTGCTTTAACATCAGAACACATCGGGAGGACTTTCCACCGGGCACAGAGGGCCTGGCCCTGAGGACTCTCTGAGGAGACCAAAGGCAGGACTCTAATGCTTTCCCAGGGTTTGCCTCCACAGCAAAAGATTTTACCATTTAACATTATTTTCCTTTCCCATGTGTTTGTTAAAGAAACAGTTTTATCTTCTTCACTTTCCTTCGAGGAAACTTTATTTTTTCCCGAACCTGGTGGGGGAGGGGTGGTTGTGCCTTCTCTCAGAGGATCTATTTCTAAATTTGGCCAAACCGGTACAGGGGTCCTGCTTGGATTCAGCAGCTCGAGCTGTTTCTGTGTTACTGCACCATGAATAAATGGCTTTGTGGAACAAGACATCTGAGACTCGGCCATGGCAAAGCTGGGCTTGAAGCAGTGAGGAAACCTGGTGTGACTGTGGGAGCAGGGACGCGTTGGGTCACTGGAGCTGCCGCCGCTGTGAGGGGGCTCCAGTCCTAGCAGCTAAAATCTGTGCCCTTGGACGTTCTCCCAGAGAGACTCAACAAGCTCACACTGGATCGGTTCCTTAACACTGCCATGGCCACAGCAAGTCCTTGCACCATTGCTTTGGCTGCTTCCCTCTTTGCCCACTCCCCTCAGAGTTTGTTCCTGTCCCAGTTATCAGCTCCTGTGCTGCCTTTCCCACTCCGTTGGAAATCTCCAATCACACAGTTGTGTGTGCTCGGAACCCGAGCTGCTCTCCCCACGCAGTTCTCGGGTGGTCTCAGCACACAGGGACAGGTGGGCTCAGGTCCCTGGGACAAGGGCCCCACGCCATGCAGCTCCATCACGGATGAGCTTGGGACTGGGGCTCCCTGGGGTGGTTTGGGGGTCTCAAGTGAGAGGTTCTGCAGTAGTTCCAGGTGAGGGGGTTGGGGGATCCTGGAGGAAGGTTGAGAGTCCCCATTGGATTTGGAGGTCCCAGGGGCTTTTAGAGGTGCTCCAGAAAGTGGTTGAGTGGCCCCAAGGGCATTTGGGGGGCAGAGGAGGGGTAGAGCTGGGGACTCAAGGAGGTATTTGGAGGACACCGGAGGGGGATTGAGGTTCCCAGGGAGAGTCTGGGTGGACTTGGGGGGGTGGTTCCAGGGGGGGAAGTTCAGGCAGGGTTCAGAAAGGGAGGGTTGCGGGAGTTTGGGGGTCTGGGGTGGGTTTAGGGCTGCCAGCGAAGGCTAGAGGGGTTCCAGAGGAGGGCTTGGGGGATCCCAGAGAAGAGTTTGGGGGGTGCCAGGGGGGGTTTTGGGAGTCTCAGACCCTCCCAAGTTATGTGACTCCCCAGTGTGAGACCTCCCAAGTATGATCTCCCTCAAATTGTAAGCCCCCCAGTCGTGCAACCCTCCAGGAATTTGACCCCAAGACAGAAACCCCAAACTCACGGAAACCCCCAAAATCTGAACCCCATTCCCATGATCCCCCCAAGCTGTGACCCTGAAATCTGAGCCCCTACAAATTGTGACCCCCAACATCTGACCACCCCAAGTCATGCAATTCCCCACAAATTGAGACCCCCATCATGTGAGTGTCTAATCTGCTCCCCCAGGGCTGTGTGACTCTCCCACTCCTACCACACCCCCAAGTCATGGCACCCCCCCAGTCTGAGCCCCCGCCACTCTGAGTCCCCCACTCTGAGCTCACCCAACTCCACTGACCCCTCCTCCCATTTGGGGCCCACATAAGTCAAACAAACCCCCCAGAGTCCAAACTCCCCAACATCTCACCCCCATTCCCATGACCCTCCAAATTGCGTCACCTCCCATTCTCAGCCCCCCACAAGCCGTGTGGCCCCCTCAAACCTGACCCCTCCCATTCCCACCTATACCCAAAATCTGAAGCCCCTCAAATCATGCGACTCCCCCACATTCCCACCCCCTCACATCCCCTGCCCCAATTCCCCCATGGTCCTGCTCCCACCACCTCCAAAATATCCCCAAACCCCCTCCAACTCTCACCTTTTTCCCCTCTTGCTTAAAAAACTCTCGCGGAGCTTCAGGAATGATAAAAAGCTCTCGCC
This sequence comes from Coloeus monedula, assembly GCF_965178545.1. Lineage (NCBI taxonomy): Eukaryota > Metazoa > Chordata > Aves > Passeriformes > Corvidae > Coloeus > Coloeus monedula. The sequence goes on along the minus strand of NC_138814.1, from coordinate 1,993,307 downwards.
AACACCCACGACCGCAACGTAGGAATGATGCACGCTCCCCAGTCGTGGTATAACTGGAAACATTTATTAAAAGTCCACATAGCTTTCATTATATTTTCACTATTTGAGAACACAATCTTATTGAGCATGTGCAGAAAGCAGGAGTGAAAAGCTCAAGCCCAAGGAAGGCTTATGAGCCTTCGTCCAAAACGACCACCAGGAGGCTGACGACCGCCTCGTGCAGAAACCGCCCATGTGCTACAAGGGCTGACATCATCATCATGTGATTAGAAAATCTGTTGCACTATGAAGGTTAGGAAAGTAGAATGGGTGCATTCAGTACAAAAGTGTAAAAGCTAGTACTGTGTGAAGAATGGACGAGTGAGTTTGTGGTGGAGCTATCCCCCTCACTCCCGGCATCGCATAAACAAATACCTGCTCTCTAGGCCTTATCCTATGGAGCACTGTTTGCTTGCCTAGGTTTCAGGCATCAATACAAGAAAATATACATGCCAAACATGTATAAGTATATAGTATAGAGTATATAGTATATAGTATATAGTATATATAGTATTAGTATACATAGTATATATTATATATAGTATTAGTATATAGCTCTAAGCCCTACTAGAGCGAAACCAATGACATGTTTAACCCAACGTCCAAAACGGAACCTTCCCAGCCAGGAGAAGAGGCCAAAAGGATCCCTGCTTTTGCTGCAGTTCTCCAGACAGTTCCTTCAATTCCTGCATGCTTTTGGGAATGGATTCCCAATGGTCACTCAGGTTCATACAGCACATTCCATCAAAGTCTTCACATCTGTGTCCCTGGGCTAGCAACAAAAACTCTATTGCTGCTCTACTTTGCAATGTTGCATGACGTACACAGTCGACATCTGTTAACAATCCTGTTAAAGCATTACTGGTAGCGTTCCTTTCCCTCGCAAGCCAACAGCCTGGTTTATTAATTGTGATCAAGGCCTGTGCCGTACCAACAGAGGCAACTAAGGAACTAAAAATTCTTTTTGTAGGATTCCAGAATTTAACCTCAGAGTTACAGTCAGGGGCAAGTGATTGAACATCACGCTTATTTTGCCTATGTCGCAGTGTCCAATTAGTTAGTGCTTCGAGATTGGGATGAAACATGGTTAAACAAACAAAAGTAATGGACCTCGCACTGCTTTTCCTGGAATGCCTTCCCATGCTCTGTTGCCACATATCAAAAATATGTTATCGGGCAGGCTGATTGCATTGGTCCCTGTTGCGACTTGGGAGGGAGTAGTGACATTGCACCAGGCAGAGGCATCACGGTAAATGCCAGTGCCACTTCTATCAACTCCTGTGTTGTCTGTGTTTGGATCGTTAGCATAATTAGGGTAGAAACACACAGGAGCTTTTATAGACCCGAGCACATCCAGCTCTTGCGGCCACAGTGAGAGAGCAGAAAAGTTATTTATTTTTCTCATGCCTCCATTAGCATTGCCCAAATGCCATCCCACAGACTGGCCAGCATCAGACTGCCGGGATCCCAAACACGCCCACGACGATCTCTGCTTACCTGCAGTTGTACAATCACGTGTCCCTGGCTGATTGTAGAACTTGTTCCATTCATCCTTTGTCAAAGGAATGCCAACCAGACATGTCTGAAATGGATCACTAGCACTGGTCATGGAAATACAAAGGCTAGGTTGCTAAATTGCTTTGGCTAATGGCAGCCAAACATTGCTCTTGGGTTGTGGGACCCGTGCTTCATTCACAATCCTCGAGAATCCGCTGAGGATGGCAAAAAAGGCTTCCCATGTTGTGCCAGAACTCATTGTAACTGATTAGCAAACTAAAATTGAGCTGCCTTCAAGTCTTCATTCCTGCTGCAGCGGCTTTGATGTTCTTCGCAGGTAACCAATAGGGTCCTGGGGATAGAGAAACACAGCCACAACCACGTCCCCACGTTAGCAAAGGCACGGGGCCTAACCATTGTCCGCTCTGCAGACCTTTATAATAGACAGGCGGTTGAGAATCCCTTAAGGTATCACGGGAACACCTTCTCTCACTTGCTGGAAATATTTCAAAAGTTTAAAACAAATGTTGCTTTGTCCCAGTTGTTCCTGAGCTGTTATACCAAGGGGATCCCCCCTTCTTTTTCTTTAAGAAGCATTTTCGTTAAAAGGGCATGAGTGCGTTCCACAACAGCTTGACCTGTCGAGGAATGAGGTACGCCAGATACGTGACGTATACCCCAAGAGTGAAAAAAGGTTTTCACTGATTGGGAGACATGTGCTGGACCATTATCAGTTTTTACTACCTTTGGGACTCCTAAGGTGGCAATAGCTCACAACATGTGCTTAATGACATCTCTTGCCTTTTCCCTTTTATGAGCGGAGGCGACAAAAGATTTGGAATAAGTGGCAGCTGAGACATGCACGTATTTTAAGGTGCCAAAAGAAGAAATGTGGGTAACATCCATCTGCCAGACTTCCTTGACCCATAACCCTCTCGGATTTGTACTTACCGTGGTAGGTAAAGGAGTTGAGTGTGCACAACCAGGGCAAGAATGAACAATTTGTCTGCCTTGAGAAAACGTAAGATCAAATTGTTTACTCAAAGCTTTTGCATTCTGGTGATAGAATTCGTGGGACACCTTTGTCTGGGCAATTTGAGTTGGAACTGCTGCCATCATTGTTAGAGGGTCTGCGACTGCATTGCCTTGCACCAGAGGCGCAGGCAAAGATGAGGGAGACCTAAGATGCGTAACATAATGTCCTCGGTTACAATGTAAGATGGAACCAAAAGTATGTATTCCATTATCATCGTCACAAGCTCTTAAAGCAGGTGGGGCTGTGCTTTTTGTCTCCTACCATGACTCATCCCTGATAACTCTCTCCGGGGTCTATCTCTGTTTAATGGCATGTCAAGCACCCACCACATGACTCACAGAATTACATCAGCCCATTGGGGGATGCTCTGCCCAGGGGGAGCAACCAAGCATTCCCACCTGCATATAATCTGGCCTTTGGAACAGCACAAGCAGCCCTTCCCTGCTGGATTCCCAGAGGACAAGAGCTGCATAACCACCACTGGACCTTCAGAGGAGGACCAGACCTTTCTACAGGATCACCACTTCAACAGAACCACTTCAGGAGGACTGCAGCCACTGCTTCATCGCACTGCTACCACCACCCTGCCCGGCAGGCTGTCAGCTCGTATCCTGACTCTGTCAGGTTAAGCCAGTATTTCTGTATTATTGCCTTGTTATGTATACTACTAAAGAACTGTTGTTCCTATTTCTCATATAATTGCCTGAAAGCCCCTTCATTTCAAAATTATAATAATTCACAGCGAAGGGGCTTACATTTTCCATTCCGAGGGAGGCTCCTACCTTCCTTAGCAGACACTTGTCTTTCCAACCAGACACATAAAAACAACACGATCGGCCTTGAACAGAATTTTACTGAGTAGACAACAGAACCAACAAATTCTTGTTGTGCACTTGCTTTAAGTAGGAATGTTCAATATGGCTTAGAATGCCAACTACGTATAAGCAACCTGATATTAGGTTGAACGGTTCATTTGAAACAATCGCAAAGCCTCTACGGCGGCTGCTAATTCTACCAGCTGTGTTGGCCCTGGCTGAAAAATCACAGAGTTTTCCCAATCCCCTGTGGAATTTTTCCAGGCAACAACTGCTTTCTCAGTTTTCCCAGAGCCATCGATGAAGACTCTCTTTGCTCCACGCAGGGGTTGTGACCATGCTAGAAAACGCAGCTGCAAAGAAAGATCTTTTAAAGATTGCAGAAGTTGACTTTTCAGCAAAGAATTAACAATGTTTCCCAAAAAGTCTCTCAGGGAAGTCTGTAAAGTAAATGATTCCCACAACATATCCTGAAAAGCGTCTGCATGCAAAGGAATGTGGATGTGAGAAGCATCTTCCCCACTTAGGCTCTGGCATCATTTTCGTCCTGTGGAAACAAGTCTAACAATCATGTCAAGTAAAGTGGTCACTGGCTTTGAAAATGTGTGAGGTAAAAATACCCACTCTAGCACCCACAACTGTTGTTTATCAACACACCGCTGTGCTATTAGTGCATCTGGTTGGAATTCTGCCAGGATAAGGAAAAGCCTCAGCGGTAACTCTGCTTGTCGTCTGGATACAAAGGATGTCTGCATTTTATCTGTCACAAGTTGCAGTGCTTCACGGGCTTCTGGATTGAGTTTGTGAGGACACGTTAAACCTGCGTCTCCCTTAAGCAAATTAAATAAGGGTGGCAGTTCCTCAGTGGAGGTACCAAGGGTAGGTCTGAGCCAATGAACAGTTCCTAATAATTTTTGCAAATCATTTAGCATTTCAATAGAGGTCCTCAGCACAATGGGCTGAGGAACAATTTTCTGTCCAAATAATAGAAACCCCAGGTATTTCCAGGGTGGGACAGTTTGAACTGCTGCAATATAAAGACCAAATTTGTCAAAAGAAAGACGCAAAAAGGCAAAACAGTTTTGCAACACAAGAGTCATCTGCTACTAGCAGTGTATCATCCATATAATGATACAATGGAACTGTTGAAAACTGCGGCCGCACCGGTTGTACAGCACTTGCTACCACAACCTGGCATATTGTAGGACTGTTTGCAACCATCCTTGAAGCCCACCGTTGGTGCAGCCCGGAAACGTTGCAGGTCTAGGATCATTTCAGGAGACTCTAAGTCTCTGTTCAGGGAGCCATTTGCAACGTATGAACGATGCACGGTCCCCAGCCCTGGTACCACCAGCAACATTTATTGAAAGTGTACATAGCTTTTATAGTATTTTCACTCCCAGGTTAGAATAGCATGAGCCTGGATATCCAATAGTATAACTGTTGTGAGAAACAAAGCCCACTCCTCTTTTTGGGGGGTTTTAGAAATTTAATAAGGGACAATAGGAGATAAAGGTCACTTAAAGCAAAACCGACAGTGCTGGGTGCTTGGCCGTGGCCAGAGGCACACAAAGTTACACAAACTTTCCGTTCATATGCTTTAACACTATACATATTAATAAACCACAATGCGTATGCATCATTTTTCTAAGAACTAATTTATGTTTCCTTAGAAAAGATTAACATAGTTCCTCCCCCGATCTGCCTTTTTAGACAATGTGTAACATGATCGTGAGGGTCTTCGGGGCTCTTCTTCGATGAAGGCTCAAGGTCTTCCTCGCATCTGAACTTTTCAACTTCGTCTTTGGAGCATGTGCAGTTATGGTGTTCCTTGGTCTTTCTGGATCTAACTGTTTTAACGTCTCCATTTTGTGGCTAATTGACTTCACATTTGCCAATTTCTCATTAGTACACCCTGCTGCTTCCCAAAATAGCTATACTTGCCTATTTTTGAGATTATTCACCTGCTGAGTTTCCGCTTATTTAAGCATTAAGCGATTAGTTAACCATATACCAGCTATTACATTGGATAGAAGGTTATGATTCAGGTTATATTTGTATCTTATAACTCAACCTATATAAGCATCTTGTAACTTTGACCCCGGTTAGAACATTAACTAGTTAATATCTGCGTAGCACAGTCATTCTTAACATAGTTGCACATAATATTTCCTAACATATTCTGATAGATAATATTTCTTAAATTTTAAATTTTAAATTTTACTACCTGTGAAAGCCAATGCTATAATAGCTGTTTATCACACTGGTCATACGTCTGCTAACCAGTAATATACGTGATCGAGTCCCTAATAGCAACCTCAGCCTTTCTTCCCTGAGACAAGTGCTTGTAGAACAATTTCTTCTGCAAAACTACTGTGCTTCTGCTACTTGTTCCATTTTACATCTCTCCTGCCTTGACTGAATAGTCCTTTCTTTCTAACGAGACCTCTTTGTTCTCTTATTACAACTTTTCTTTGTTTTCCTTCCCCACACAAAACACATCACAATACACCGTAGAAAAGGGGAGATCCCCCAATCCTCACTCCAAAACCCCCTCGGTGAGCCCCCCAATTCCACACCAATTTCCCCCGGGGACTCCCAGTCTCCCCACAAACTCCCCATCTCAGAGGGGGTCCCTGACACCCCCAATGTCACCCCCAGGCCCTGCTTGGGGTGGAGGGGCTTCTCCTCTTCCTCAAGGGGACGGCGATGGCCTGGGGGGGAGCAAAGGCTGATGTTGTGGGCCCCTGAACCGTAAAACCACCACAAAACCACCCTTTTCACCTCAAGTCATCCCCAATTCTGCCACCCACAGGGGGTCTTCTCCTTCTCCTCTTCTTCCTCCTCCTCATCATCCATGGGCGTGGCAGGAACACAGGAGAGGCTGGGGTCCCTCCAAAACCCAACCCTCCCCTAAAACCTCACATACTCCCCTTTCTACCCCACTCCCCCGTTCCCCCCCAATCCATATTTTCTCCTTTCTCCCACTTTTTGGCCTCAAGGAGCCCCTTTTGCACCTCAAATCCTGCTCCCAAGCCCCCACATTCCTACTCTGCACCCCAGAAGGGGACCTTCTCACAACAGAAATCCCCCATTCACACCCCAAATTCCTCCCAAGACCCCCAAATCCCCTCAATGCCCCCTCCCCTCCCTCGCCCCGGCCCCTCCCGTCCACCGAATTCTCACTAATCCTGCTCTTCCCACCCCGAAGCACCCCGCACCCCCCCTTCTCCCTTCTCCCCTAACCCGACCTCCCCCTCGCATCCCCTCTCCACCCCTCCAACCCCCCCAGACTGCCCCACAACCACCCCGATCCCCCCCGACCCTGCCCGGGCCCTGCCGCCAGCTGACCGCGCCTCTTCCGCTCCCTAGCGCCGCCTGCCGGGGGGGAGGACCCGCGTCCCGCTGCCTTGCCAGGCGGCACTGCCTGCCCGGCCGCGCTCCCTCCCGGAGCACCCCCGCTCCAGCCACGCCACGCCCCACCCACGCACTCAAGGCCGGCGGCGTCTCCGTGTCCCTGCCGCATCCCCCGACCTCGCTGCCCTTGGCCACGCACCTTCCTCTTCTGCCTCATCTCCCACACGAGAGCCCTGCTCAGCCCAGCCGCCTTTCTGCCTTCTCACTTTTACTGAAATCCCTTTGCAAGAATAAAACTCTTAGGATTTTCCATCGCCCCACTGTAGTCCGTTTCCTCCCATCAGTTCTTGCCAAGAGGCCGTTCCCTTCCGTGGGAAGCAAGGTGATAGGAATGTGACACGGCTTTGGATTCTCCAGGTCAGGGTCAGTGGTGTGGACCGCCAGAGCCAACAGCGCACAAGCGAACCCTCTGCGTGCTGGCACCACCCGAGAACTGCATGGGGAGAGCAGCTGGACTTCCAGGAACACACGATTGGACACGGAGATTTCCAGCGGCGTGGCAAAGGCACAACAGGAGCTGATAACTGGGGCAGGAACAAATTCTGAGGGTAGTAGGCAAAGACGGGGGACCACCAAAAGCAATGGTGCAAGGACTTGCTGTGGCCATGGCAGTGTTAAGGAACAATCCAGTGTGACATTGCAGAGTCCCTCTGGGAGAAATCCCAAGGCCACAGATTTTAGCTGCTGGGACTGGAGCATATTCACAGCAGCGGCTCCAGTGACTCCACGCATGCCAACTTGAGTCCCCACGGAACCACTCCCACAGTCACACCAGGTTTCCTCACTGCTTCAAGCCCAGCTTTGCCATGGCCGAGTCTCAGATGTCTTGTTCCACAAAGCCATTTATTCATGGTGCAGTAACACAGAAACAGCTCGAGCTGCTGAATCCAAGCAGGACCCCAAACAAAGCACCCCTGGGCTCCTGTCATTTGTCCCACCATTTTCCCGTTTTTATTCATGTTTCCCACCCTTTTCCCCTCAAGTTTCCCACCATTTTTCCTCTCACGCTTCCCACCCTTCCATCCCCTCACATTTCCCATCATTTTTGGCCTCATGTTTCCTGCCCTTTTTCCCTTTATGTTTCACACCCATGTTTCCTCCTGTTGCCCTTCTTTGTCCCTCACGTTTCCCGCCCTTTTTCTCCCCTCATGTTTCCCGCCATTTTTCCCCCTCAGGTTTCCTGCCTTTTTCTTCCCTCACATTTCCCGCCCTTTTCTCCCCTCACCTTTCCCGCAATTTTGTCCCCTCATATTTGCCATTTTTTACTTCACATTTTCCACCCTTTTCCCCCTCATGTTTCACACCCTTTTCCCCTCACATTTCCGCCGTTTTCTCCCCTCCTGATCCTGCCCTTTTTTCCCATCATGTTTCCTGCCCACAAGTCTCCCTTTCCTCTTGAGTTGTCCACTCATGCTGGGTGTCTCCGTGTCCATCCACCTGGCTGTCATCACAGGCCTTGCTCTCCTTTGTCATCCATAAGGTTTGGCAGCTCAGGGCTCTGGCTTTCTTTCATTGCTGGTTTTAGTCAATTGTTCATAACTCAACCTGTGACCTTTCACTTTTTAGCCTGCAGTTCTCCTCTCCAGCCTGCTGCAGGGGAAAGGGGAGGGGGAGTGCGAGAAGGGAGCAGTGCATGATTTGGAGTGTTTCAGTGGGAGCACCATAGTGGGGGAACTGGGGTGTCACAAAGGGCCCCCTGTGACCCGCCACCTGCCCCTAGCAACAGCTCAAAGGGTTTGTTGACGTGGAACCAGCGCCCAGCCTGCAGTGTCCGGCAGGACAGCGACGGGACAGGACGGGAGCACACAGCTGGCGAGAAGCCCGCTGGTTTTAGCTCACGTCTTGCTCTGCAGCAGGGAGTAAGGTATTAAACCAAACCTTGCCCCTTGCCTATTCTCAGAACTTCATCTCCATTCAGTAGAATGGAGAAGAGACCTCCAAGCCAGCCCACGGTGGCCTGGGAGGAGGACGCGGCTCTTCAGGAGAGCAGCTCAGCAGCGGAGCCCGCCGAGGTGACCACGGTGCAGCCATTGCAGCCCAGTGAGTGAGGGGCCCTGTGGGACTGGGCAGGGCTGGGATCAGGTTTCCCCGGCACACGGGCAGATGGGGATCACAGGGGTGGGAGTGATGCCGGAGTGCCAGAGCTGCTCGGGGCAGGACACCAGCCCCGGCACAGCCTGTGCCGAGGAGGGGGAGAGCAGAGGGGGCCCCAGCTGCTGCTCTGGAGCGTGGGCAGCGAGGGTCAGTGGCTGGCAAGAGGCAGTGGTGCTGTGGGATGCTGGACGTGTCCCTCTCGTCTGCCAGAGCGCTCCTCAGCCCGGGGCACTGGGCATTGCCCTGCCATGGTGTGCTCCAGCAGGGCAGCTCCTCTGATGGGCATCCTCCAGTCGGGAGCTGCACTGAAAGGCTGTGCCAAGGGAACGGGCACAGCCTGGGCAGAGGGCAGATCTCCTTCCTCTGCTCTCTCCTCTCCCCTCACCCTCTTCAGCTCTCTCTTCTCTCCCCCTCCATTAGATGCTGTGTATGGACAGGAAGCCATGGACTTCATCCAGGCCTTTGCCAGCAGCCCCGACCAGGTACCCACGGCCTGCTGGACAGCGGCTGTGCCCGGCCAGGGGTGCTGGCTCTGCAGAGCAGCTGCTCCCACAGGGCACTGCACCCTAAGGGCTCTGGTCCTACTGGAGGGGTGTCCTCGCTTCACGCTGCCCTGTTGTCTCTGTCCTCCAGCTCCAGGATGAGGACCTGAAGCTCAAGTTCCTCGACGGCATCTGTATCCTGTGCAGAGCTGCCAAGGACTGTGGCTTCTGCAAGGACCTGGATGCTTTCTACCACAAATACAAGCTGGGAGAGAAGATCCAGGTGAGGGGGCACCCGGCAATCTGGGGAAGGGAGCAACGAGCCCCAGCAGCCAGTGAGGGCAGTGCGTGGGCAGGGCAAGGCTCTGGTGGCACTGGGTGCTGGCAGCTGCCAGGTTGCAGCCCAGCTGTGCTCTGCAGGTGCTGCTGCAATTGGAGCCCAAGTACGAGATTTGCACGGAGGTGCGGCGGCTGGCCATGCTCGCTATTGCCGGACTGAGGTACCGGCCCATCACACCTGCAGACCCCTGCCCAGCACTCTGTGCCCACCTGCCCATCCCTCCTGGAAGCCCAGCCCCAGTGCTGCAGGAGACCTTGAGACACTGCTCCCAGCACCGGTGGCCAGCTGGGCCCCTCTCTCTTTGCAGCACGCTGGGGACGGTGCTGGAGAACAGAAGAAAACTCTTAAGACTCTGCTTCGACAGCATCTTTTTCCTTCCCCCAAGCGGGGAAATGACGAGCCGGGAAGCGTCTCTGTATTCTCAGGTAAGTGCTGGGTGAACTGGAGGAGCCTCCAGTCTGTCCAGGCTGCTCCCGACCAGCCCGTGCTGCCTAAGGACCAAAGATCCAAGGCAGGCCACGGTCTCAGCTTCGTTTTCCTACCCTCATCCCTTCATGCCTTGCCAGGCTCCAGCCACCTCCGGCAATGCCGGCTGCTCTGCCCCCCAGCACACGGCCTGCTCCTGTGTCCCTCCCCTCACACTGGCACTTCAGATCAGTCTCCTGGGAGTGGGAGGGACAGCAGAATCACAGCCACTGCTCTCTGTCGTCCTTGCAGACCCTGCATGCCATGGACACCATGCTGGAGGTGATGGTGTTCAGCTCTCCTGCCTCCAAAACCAGCAAGATGCTGCAGGACGTCTTGGAGGTCTGGCCTGTGCACAGAGTGGGGGTCGAACGACTGTTCCTCACTTAGGAGGGGAAGGAGCCCGGGCTTGTGTCCAGTCTTGTCCTGGCTCCTGCCAAATGAACCCTGTCCCGGCCAGAACCAGGACATTCCCCCAGTGCTGTGCAGGCAAGAGCGCACTGCGGGGAGGCTGCCCAGCTGGCCCAGGGAAGCAGAGGCTGGCCCCAGGCGCTGCTGGAGCACAAGGAGCAGAGGGCAGCCCCTGCCTTCCTTGCTGCCCACCAGCTTTGCCTGGGGCCTTTGTGCCAGGCCTGCCAGGGCCCCCAGGGGCAGGATCCCCCCTGAAAGCTCTGCCTGAGGGCACAGGAAGTCTGGAGGGAGGGTGCAAGTGTGTCTCATGAGTGCGGCCCTGCCACTGCTGCTGCTGGAGTGGGCGTCTGCTCACGGGGCTCACCTGCAGCTTCTCTCTTCCCAGGTTCTGCTGCACTACTGCCTTTATGACACCGTGGCTGTGCAGGAGAGGCTCATGGGCAGGGTCAGGCTGCTGAGCCATTTGCTGGCCGACTCTTCCACTGTGCAGGTAAGGACCGGGCACCCTCCAGCCAGGCCATCTCCCCATCCCTGTGCCCTGGCACAGCCACAACTCCAAGGTGCCTGCAAGGCCTCAGCTGCCCACCCTCAGACCTTCTGCTCTTCTGCCTGCCTCCCCCAGGCTGCCCAAACTGAGGACAGCGGTGCTGCCAGCAGACAGGGCCGGATCCCAGTCCTCGGGAAGCTGCTGGGCCATCTCTTTTTCAAGTTATTCAGGAAAGAAGAAACCAGCTTGATGGCACTGGACATTCTCTGCTTCCTCTTGACGTTCCTCTCTGAGCAGAAATGTAAGAGAAGCTGTGGTGGGCGGCATCCCCCGTGCACCGCCACATGCCCAGATACAGCTGCTTGTCTTCCTGGGTCTTGCAAAGGCTCCTTGTTGTGCTTGGTGCAGGTGGCACCATGTCCCCAGAGCTGCTGTCACCTCTGCTCCTGCCCCTCGCTCTCTGCCAGGCTCTTGATGCTCCCGTGTAGCCGAGCTGCTCCTCCACACAGGACTCAGCCCCAATCCGCCCCTTCCCCATGTCCCCTGGCGAGCTCGTGTCCTGCCCTGCCACCCTCCAGCCCCGCAAGCCCTTCCCCCTGAGCAGTACTGCAGCCACGGTGTAACTGGGAGCTGCATGTGGAGCTCCAGGGGCTCGGAGCTTCCCAGGCCAGCTTCACTGGGTACGGACACTGGAGGCAGCTCCCCCTTTCCACCAGTGCCCACCACCTCCTCCCGTGACCGACTGCTCCCAAGCCATTCCTGCATCCCGACGCTTGCCGGGGTTGGGTCAGCTGCTGGCACAGCGGCTGTGTCTCAGCCGCACATTGGTGTTTTCCCTCTCTTTAGGTGCCACACCGCCAGCGGTTCGTGCCCAGCTCCCAGCATACTGGCAATCTGAGATCACCTCCCTGCTGGATACGCCCAGCTCCTGGAGAGTTCAGGTGACCAGCCCTCCCCCTTGCTGGGCCTCTCATCCGTGGCATCAGCAGGGGATTGGTGCGCACAAAGGGGCGCAGAATCAGCGGGGCTGACCCTGGCGAGAGGCTTCCCACTGTCCCCGAGCAGGGAACACTGCGGTGTCCCAGCAGCAGCAGAAGCAGCAGCTCCAGCCCTGCTGGCCACCAGCGAGCCCTGGCTCTCTGTAGGGCGCGTGCCGCATGCCTGAGAGCCCAGCCCTCCTCCTTGTCATGGGGCCCTCCTCATCCTCCCCTGCATAGGGACTGTGGGCACTGCTGCCAGCTTTCCTGCGGCCACTGCCGCCAGCACTGCCCGGCACCTCTGGCCAGGGCTGCTCGCGCTGCCCAGCCAAGCAGAACCCTTTGGGCACTGGCTGGCACTGGCCTCCACTCCCTTCCTTCCTGCCACAGGCCTTTGGGAGATACCTCAGGCCAGCTGAGAGGACGGGCATCGTCCTTGTGGCCATTGAGATCCTGGGCCGCTCCAGCCTCCTGGACAAGAAGGCGCCCAAGGAGTTTCTGCAGGTGGCCATGGAATTCCCTGAGCTGTGGCTGATGGATGTAAGTGGCCTGTGGCTGGATTGCTCTGCCCTTGAGCCCTGACAGGTTCCTCCCTCCCTCCCTCCCATAGCCAGGATTGGGGGGAGTGCCTGAAACCACCTTGAGGCAGCAGAGAGTGCGTTAGGATCCCACTTCTGACACCCAAATAATGGTAGGATCTGGTCATTTAAAAATTCCTCGGCCAAAATTAAGGTGCAAACAAGACCACATGCCAAGGCCAACAGTACGGATTTCATTTAAGAGTAAATGGGAGATAGAGAGAGAGGGGGAATGAGGAAGAGACACAAACACACACACATTACTTAGAAAGATGGTCACCCGCACACGGGTCCCTGCGGCATCCCCCCTGGCCCTTCTTCTTCTGATCCTCTTGGTGGTGGGGATTTCCAAACACCCCCCTCGCCTGTCTTCCCTCCAGGTGCCAAAAGTTGTGAGACACATCTTTGAGCACTGTGATGAGAAAATCACAACAGCCGCTCACAGCTTTCCCACACTGCTTGACCTGATGGCCAGTAAGTGGCCTCGGCGAGTCGTCGTGACAGCTCTGAAGGTCGCCCCAATATTCAGGTACTGGCCCTGACCGCCCAGAGGGCTTGTTCCCTATGGGGAGAGGGACCCCGAGACTCTCTGGCTGCCAGACACAAGAACACTGCAGCACCCCCCAAAGCAAGCGGGGCCCTCCATCCCACCATGCTCAGCCCAGGCCCACAGCAGCCAAAGCTGGCTGGGCCAGCCCAGAGCCAGCACGCTGCTCCCAGTCCCACCGGGAACACCCCGTCAGCCATGTCCACCTGCCCAGGCTGGGCCCCTGCGCACCCCAAGTCCTGCAGGGCTGGCGCAGGCCACACTGCAGTGGCCGAGGCAGCCCTGCTGACAGCGCTCTGCCTTGCAGCGACAAAGTCTGTCTGTGGAAGGCCATGTTCTCCGTGCACCAGACTCTGGAGGAGGTTTTGAAGGAGCTGCACGTGAAATTCTGGGACCGGCAAAGGAACATCTCTCAGCAGCAGAAGTCCTGCCTCGCTTTCTTGGCTGTGAGTCATCAGGAAAAGCCCATGTGCCCTTGCCCTCCGCTGCCGGTGGGAAGCGGGAGCTGAGCCAGGACAGCCCTGCCAGCTCTGCCCAGGCTCTCTGCCGCTTCCTTCCAGATGCTGGCCTCTGATGATGTTGTAGAGAACAAAGTGGGTCCATTGTACAAAGCCTTGAGACTTCTGAGGTCGCCAAGAATAGAAATGGTCTCTCTGGTGCTCAGGGCCCTTTTGACGCTGTCGGAGAGAGCTGAGACGGTGAGCAGGCTGCTCTCAGGGGCAGACATGTGGCACCTGGACTCTGAGGCCTCGGGGAAGGTGGTGGCTTGGCCTGGGCTGCGAGTCAGGTGCTGGGGTGACTGCTCCAAACGCCCTGCCTGCCATGGGATGGCCTGGAGGCTGCCTGGGGAGCTGACCAGGCACAGACGTTCTCAGGGAATGGAAACTGTCTTTCATACAGGCACGAAAAATGAAGGGCCTCCTGTCCGAGTTGCTGAAATTCCTGTGGCATCGGTCTTGGGACATTTCGGTGATGGTCATGGACATCTTCCAAAATGTGCTGGGGCACCTGAAGAAGAGAGAGGCCAGCGCCATGATTGTGAAAGCGGTGCAGAGGCTCTGGCACCTCTTTGACGCCGTAAGGCTGATGTGGGAGCCTGAGCCCCGCAGCAGGGCCCTGGGCAATGACAGCTGCCCTGCAGCCCAGCCCTGCAAGGAGCACTGGCAGCAGGCCCCGCTCTCTGGGCTCCCCTGGGATGGATTCTGGGCCTTGCAGCCCAGCGCTGATCCTGCCCGCTCTGGGCTGTGAGCCCGCAGCATCGCCCCTCACCTCAGGCACCTCAGCTCAGCCCCTCCTGGCCGCGGGCAGGGAGCCGCTGTGTGCGGAGCTCACCTTTCCTCCTTCCTACCAGGAGGAAGACTTTGTGCGGGAGCACTCCATCCGCCTCTTCAGAGACTTGCTGGGCAAAACGGCGTGGATGGACAAGAAGGCCATGAAGGAAAAGGCCTGGAAAGTCCTGGTCCGGCTCCTGCTTCACATGAGTGACCAGGCCCCCAGCGTGGCCAAGGTACCCATGTCTAGGCTGAGCTCTGACCAAGAGAGGCGTGGCTGACACCCCCTGGGGGGGTCCCGAGCATCAGGGCAAGGGCTGCTGGCAGCGGGCAGCGTTCCCCCAGCACAGCCCCTGGGAACCAGCGCCAGCAGGGCCAGACAAGCTGGCACGGCCATTTCCATCTCTGCCCTGCCTGCTCCAGCAGGGCTCGGCAGCAGCCCAGCACCACCGAGGCCTGGACACGTGTGTCCCCAAAGGCTTCTCAGCTGTCCCCACAGGTGTCCCTGCAGGGCTTTGCACCTCAATCCCTGCTGCCCAGGCCCATCCCCAAGAGACCCCTGGACACTTTGGCGAGGGCATGTCCCAGCTTCCTAAGGGCGCGGTCACCCCAGGAACAAAGCCCAAGGCTCCTTCCACAGGCAGGCCCTGGTGCCACCTCCCAGCTTCTGTCCCACAGGCATCTACAGAAGCCGTTCTGGCTATAGCAGAGCTCCTCAAGTGGAAAGAGCTCAAGCAGCTGGCGCAGACGGAGCAGACGTGGAGGATGGGCGAGTGCTTGGTGAGGACGA
Organism: Coloeus monedula; assembly: GCF_965178545.1. Taxonomy (NCBI): domain Eukaryota; kingdom Metazoa; phylum Chordata; class Aves; order Passeriformes; family Corvidae; genus Coloeus; species Coloeus monedula. Next base: position 1,978,061 of record NC_138814.1, on the reverse strand, counting down.
GACCCAGGCTGGACGAGGGCTGCCCACAACACCGTGCCGGGGCTGTGAGCTCTGCAGCTGGGACTCCCCAGGGCTGTTGTGGCCCAGAGCGCCCAGCCTGGAGCTGCAGCCTTGCTCCTGTCTCGGGAACAGGAGTCTCCTCTAGGCCCATGTTCCCTTCCTTCCCCCAGCATGAGGGAGGGCTCTGAGCCATGGGGGTGCTGGCAGGAGGGGCTGATCTGACCAGCTGGGGCCCTCTGAGTAATGCCCACAGCCTTGTGCTCCCTGCAGTTGGCCAAGGACAGCAGCAGGGCCGAACAGTTTGTGTTGGACAGCCAGCCCTACCTGCGGAGCCCTCAGGCCCCCATGCGAGAGGCGGCCCTCAGGTTCATTGGTGAGTCCCAGCCCCCAGGGTCCCTCTTTGGGCAGCCTGGCCCCGTCCCCCCAGCCCTGGGGCTGACACGGGCAGGGCCTCGGCCTCCCTGTGCCCCCCTGCCAACACAGGTGGCTTTGGTGGCCACCTTGCCAGTGCCACCCCCGGGCTGCTGAGGGGGTCAGGCAGGGCCAGGGGCCACGCTGCTGGGAGCACGCTGGGGAGCAGGGGCTGACGGAGCTCTGTGCCCAGGGCTGGCTGCGCGGCACCTGACAGAGCAGAGTGAGGACACCGTGGCTGAGGTGCTCTGGGGTGAGTGGGGAGCCTGGGCTCAGGGGAGCTGAGGCGTCTCTGCACACACGGGGGCTCATCTGGGCTCTCTTTCTGTCATAGAGCTTGACAGACTGCAAACAGGAGACAAGGAACCTGCCATCTGTTCCCTGGCAGTTCAGACCAGCTTGGTCCTGAAGTCTCCAAGGAAGCAGCGAAGATCAGGATTCTCCCTGCGTGCGCTGTGCTGCTGGTGCCGCTGAGCAGAGAGGGACCTTGATGTAAGGCTTGGCAGGGACACAAACTCAAACACCTGCTGAATGATCAGGTGTGAAAAGGATGCCCTGGCTTTCTAAGGTCCTTCTCAAAGCGCAAGCCGGCATTTCCATGACTGCTGACTCTGCCATTGCCCTGACCAGGAGGGACCCATTCCCCCCAGCCCCTGAGCATGGCGTGAGGTGGTCTAGAATAAGCCCAGGGTCATGGCCAGTCCCCTCCTGGCTCCTGCCAAATGGCTCAGCTGCCGGCCCTCAGCCCTTCTGCTCTTCTGCCTGCCTCCTCCAGCCTGGTCAAAATGAGGACAGAGGTGCTGCCTGTGGACAGATCCAGATCCCAGGCCTGGGGAAGCTGCTGGCACATCCATTCAAGTCACTCAAGAGAGAAGAGACCACTTTATGGCTCTGGATGCTCTCTGTGCCCACTTCAAGTTCATCTGTCAGCAGAAAGGTAAGAGAAGCTGTGCTGGGCTGCATCCCTGCGCACGGCCGCATCGCCCCGATGCATCTGCTCGTCTTCCCGGGCCTTGCGATGGCCCCTTCTGTGCAGACACGGGGCTCATGTGGGCTCTGCTTCTGGCACAGAACTTGAAATACTGCGGGCCAGAGAGAAGGATCCTGGGCGCTCAGACCCGCCTGCCTAAAATCCTGCGAGAGGACTCGGTGTGCCTGGATCCAAGCCCAGCCACAGACCTGTCCAAACTGTATATAGTTCTAGAAAGTTAATTACCTTCTAGATATAATTTATATAAGTTAACCATATCTATAAATTATATATTTGATAAATATATCTAATATATGAAAACTATGAGTCAATAAAATATATAGATTATATCTATTATGTCATGTATATAAATTCTATATAGTATGAATACATATTCTATATATTAGCTATATATATATAGATGAGCTTTTCAAATAAAAGAAACAATGTCTTGAAATCGATTACAGAAATGATAATGATTGCAGCACACAGCTCTATCTATGAGTATAGTGCACCATTTTTGAAGCAATATGGAAGCAATTATGTTAAAGCTAGCAGACTTGGGAGGAAAAGTGAGAATTGTGGGTGGGAAATGTGCGGGGAGAAAAGGGCGGGAAACACGAGGGGACAAAATGGTGGGGAAACATGAGGGGAGAAAAGGGCGGGAAATGTGAGGGGAGAAAAGGGTGGGAAATGGAACGCAAAAAAGGACAGGAATCTTGAGTAAAAAGGATGGGAAATGAGAGGAAGAAAGAGTGCGAAACCTAGGGGAGAAAAGGTGAGAAACATGAGGGACAAAATGATGGCAAATGTGAGGGAACAGAAGGGCAGGAAGTGTGAGGGGGAAAAATGGTGGGAAACGTGAGGGCGGGAAAAAAGGTGGAAAATGTCAGGGGAGAAAAGAGCAGGAAATGTGTGGGGGAAAAGATGGGAAACGGGAGGAGAAAAAGATGGGAAATGGGAGGAAACATGGGGGTGAAACATAAGGGGAAAAAGGCAGGAAACATGAGGCCAAAAATGATGGGAAATGTGAGGGGACGGAAGGGAGGGAAGCGTGAGAGGAAAAGTGGTGGGAAACTTGAGGGGAAAAGGGTGGGAAACATGAATAAAAATGGGAACATGGTGGGACAAATGACAGGAGCCCAGGGGTGCTTTGTTTGGGGTTGTCTTGGGGTGACCTTATGATGTGTATCCCATATCGCTGTCTATGCCCAGGAATTAATTCCTGTGCCTTTCTATGCCTCTTAACTGAGCCTGAGAGGGGGAAGGAAAAAACGGAGCAAAACTTTTGCAACGCAGTTTGCAGCTTGTTCAAGGTCACACACAGATAGCAATCGGTTTTCCCCGCTGCGGCAGGGGAGGGAGGAAGCACCCGGCTTGCTGCGCCCAGAACAGGTTTTTTGGCCAGTGGTTCAGCTGCTTTGTTCTCCGGAGACAGACTGAGAGTTGAATTTTTTCCTTCTCTGCAATATCGGATTTTCTCCCTTTTCTACTGGACTGCTTGATTGCTTTAACATCAGAACACATCGGGAGGACTTTCCACCGGGCACAGAGGGCCTGGCCCTGAGGACTCTCTGAGGAGACCAAAGGCAGGACTCTAATGCTTTCCCAGGGTTTGCCTCCACAGCAAAAGATTTTACCATTTAACATTATTTTCCTTTCCCATGTGTTTGTTAAAGAAACAGTTTTATCTTCTTCACTTTCCTTCGAGGAAACTTTATTTTTTCCCGAACCTGGTGGGGGAGGGGTGGTTGTGCCTTCTCTCAGAGGATCTATTTCTAAATTTGGCCAAACCGGTACAGGGGTCCTGCTTGGATTCAGCAGCTCGAGCTGTTTCTGTGTTACTGCACCATGAATAAATGGCTTTGTGGAACAAGACATCTGAGACTCGGCCATGGCAAAGCTGGGCTTGAAGCAGTGAGGAAACCTGGTGTGACTGTGGGAGCAGGGACGCGTTGGGTCACTGGAGCTGCCGCCGCTGTGAGGGGGCTCCAGTCCTAGCAGCTAAAATCTGTGCCCTTGGACGTTCTCCCAGAGAGACTCAACAAGCTCACACTGGATCGGTTCCTTAACACTGCCATGGCCACAGCAAGTCCTTGCACCATTGCTTTGGCTGCTTCCCTCTTTGCCCACTCCCCTCAGAGTTTGTTCCTGTCCCAGTTATCAGCTCCTGTGCTGCCTTTCCCACTCCGTTGGAAATCTCCAATCACACAGTTGTGTGTGCTCGGAACCCGAGCTGCTCTCCCCACGCAGTTCTCGGGTGGTCTCAGCACACAGGGACAGGTGGGCTCAGGTCCCTGGGACAAGGGCCCCACGCCATGCAGCTCCATCACGGATGAGCTTGGGACTGGGGCTCCCTGGGGTGGTTTGGGGGTCTCAAGTGAGAGGTTCTGCAGTAGTTCCAGGTGAGGGGGTTGGGGGATCCTGGAGGAAGGTTGAGAGTCCCCATTGGATTTGGAGGTCCCAGGGGCTTTTAGAGGTGCTCCAGAAAGTGGTTGAGTGGCCCCAAGGGCATTTGGGGGGCAGAGGAGGGGTAGAACTGGGGACTCAAGGAGGTATTTGGAGGACACCGGAGGGGGATTGAGGTTCCCAGGGAGAGTCTGGGTGGACTTGGGGGGGTGGTTCCAGGGGGGGAAGTTCAGGCAGGGTTCAGAAAGGGAGGGTTGCGGGAGTTTGGGGGTCTGGGGTGGGTTTAGGGCTGCCAGCGAAGGCTAGAGGGGTTCCAGAGGAGGGCTTGGGGGATCCCAGAGAAGAGTTTGGGGGGTGCCAGGGGGGGTTTTGGGAGTCTCAGACCCTCCCAAGTTATGTGACTCCCCAGTGTGAGACCTCCCAAGTATGATCTCCCTCAAATTGTAAGCCCCCCAGTCGTGCAACCCTCCAGGAATTTGACCCCAAGACAGAAACCCCAAACTCACGGAAACCCCCAAAATCTGAACCCCATTCCCATGATCCCCCCAAGCTGTGACCCTGAAATCTGAGCCCCTACAAATTGTGACCCCCAACATCTGACCACCCCAAGTCATGCAATTCCCCACAAATTGAGACCCCCATCATGTGAGTGTCTAATCTGCTCCCCCAGGGCTGTGTGACTCTCCCACTCCTACCACACCCCCAAGTCATGGCACCCCCCCAGTCTGAGCCCCCGCCACTCTGAGTCCCCCACTCTGAGCTCACCCAACTCCACTGACCCCTCCTCCCATTTGGGGCCCACATAAGTCAAACAAACCCCCCAGAGTCCAAACTCCCCAACATCTCACCCCCATTCCCATGACCCTCCAAATTGCGTCACCTCCCATTCTCAGCCCCCCACAAGCCGTGTGGCCCCCTCAAACCTGACCCCTCCCATTCCCACCTATACCCAAAATCTGAAGCCCCTCAAATCATGCGACTCCCCCACATTCCCACCCCCTCACATCCCCTGCCCCAATTCCCCCATGGTCCTGCTCCCACCACCTCCAAAATATCCCCAAACCCCCTCCAACTCTCACCTTTTTCCCCTCTTGCTTAAAAAACTCTCGCGGAGCTTCAGGAATGATAAAAAGCTCTCGCCAACACCCACGACCGCAACGTAGGAATGATGCACGCTCCCCAGTCGTGGTATAACTGGAAACATTTATTAAAAGTCCACATAGCTTTCATTATATTTTCACTATTTGAGAACACAATCTTATTGAGCATGTGCAGAAAGCAGGAGTGAAAAGCTCAAGCCCAAGGAAGGCTTATGAGCCTTCGTCCAAAACGACCACCAGGAGGCTGACGACCGCCTCGTGCAGAAACCGCCCATGTGCTACAAGGGCTGACATCATCATCATGTGATTAGAAAATCTGTTGCACTATGAAGGTTAGGAAAGTAGAATGGGTGCATTCAGTACAAAAGTGTAAAAGCTAGTACTGTGTGAAGAATGGACGAGTGAGTTTGTGGTGGAGCTATCCCCCTCACTCCCGGCATCGCATAAACAAATACCTGCTCTCTAGGCCTTACACTATGGAGCACTGTTTGCTTGCCTAGGTTTCAGGCATCAATACAAGAAAATATACATGCCAAACATGTATAAGTATATAGTATAGAGTATATAGTATATAGTATATAGTATATATAGTATTAGTATACATAGTATATATTATATATAGTATTAGTATATAGCTCTAAGCCCTACTAGAGCGAAACCAATGACATGTTTAACCCAACGTCCAAAACGGAACCTTCCCAGCCAGGAGAAGAGGCCAAAAGGATCCCTGCTTTTGCTGCAGTTCTCCAGACAGTTCCTTCAATTCCTGCATGCTTTTGGGAATGGATTCCCAATGGTCACTCAGGTTCATACAGCACATTCCATCAAAGTCTTCACATCTGTGTCCCTGGGCTAGCAACAAAAACTCTATTGCTGCTCTACTTTGCAATGTTGCATGACGTACACAGTCGACATCTGTTAACAATCCTGTTAAAGCATTACTGGTAGCGTTCCTTTCCCTCGCAAGCCAACAGCCTGGTTTATTAATTGTGATCAAGGCCTGTGCCGTACCAACAGAGGCAACTAAGGAACTAAAAATTCTTTTTGTAGGATTCCAGAATTTAACCTCAGAGTTACAGTCAGGGGCAAGTGATTGAACATCACGCTTATTTTGCCTATGTCGCAGTGTCCAATTAGTTAGTGCTTCGAGATTGGGATGAAACATGGTTAAACAAACAAAAGTAATGGACCTCGCACTGCTTTTCCTGGAATGCCTTCCCATGCTCTGTTGCCACATATCAAAAATATGTTATCGGGCAGGCTGATTGCATTGGTCCCTGTTGCGACTTGGGAGGGAGTAGTGACATTGCACCAGGCAGAGGCATCACGGTAAATGCCAGTGCCACTTCTATCAACTCCTGTGTTGTCTGTGTTTGGATCGTTAGCATAATTAGGGTAGAAACACACAGGAGCTTTTATAGACCCGAGCACATCCAGCTCTTGCGGCCACAGTGAGAGAGCAGAAAAGTTATTTATTTTTCTCATGCCTCCATTAGCATTGCCCAAATGCCATCCCACAGACTGGCCAGCATCAGACTGCCGGGATCCCAAACACGCCCACGACGATCTCTGCTTACCTGCAGTTGTACAATCACGTGTCCCTGTCTGATTGTAGAACTTGTTCCATTCATCCTTTGTCAAAGGAATGCCAACCAGACATGTCTGAAATGGATCACTAGCACTGGTCATGGAAATACAAAGGCTAGGTTGCTAAATTGCTTTGGCTAATGGCAGCCAAACATTGCTCTTGGGTTGTGGGACCCGTGCTTCATTCACAATCCTCGAGAATCCGCTGAGGATGGCAAAAAAGGCTTCCCATGTTGTGCCAGAACTCATTGTAACTGATTAGCAAACTAAAATTGAGCTGCCTTCAAGTCTTCATTCCTGCTGCAGCGGCTTTGATGTTCTTCGCAGGTAACCAATAGGGTCCTGGGGATAGAGAAACACAGCCACAACCACGTCCCCACGTTAGCAAAGGCACGGGGCCTAACCATTGTCCGCTCTGCAGACCTTTATAATAGACAGGCGGTTGAGAATCCCTTAAGGTATCACGGGAACACCTTCTCTCACTTGCTGGAAATATTTCAAAAGTTTAAAACAAATGTTGCTTTGTCCCAGTTGTTCCTGAGCTGTTATACCAAGGGGATCCCCCCTTCTTTTTCTTTAAGAAGCATTTTCGTTAAAAGGGCATGAGTGCGTTCCACAACAGCTTGACCTGTCGAGGAATGAGGTACGCCAGATACGTGACGTATACCCCAAGAGTGAAAAAAGGTTTTCACTGATTGGGAGACATGTGCTGGACCATTATCAGTTTTTACTACCTTTGGGACTCCTAAGGTGGCAATAGCTCACAACATGTGCTTAATGACATCTCTTGCCTTTTCCCTTTTATGAGCGGAGGCGACAAAAGATTTGGAATAAGTGGCAGCTGAGACATGCACGTATTTTAAGGTGCCAAAAGAAGAAATGTGGGTAACATCCATCTGCCAGACTTCCTTGACCCATAACCCTCTCGGATTTGTACTTACCGTGGTAGGTAAAGGAGTTGAGTGTGCACAACCAGGGCAAGAATGAACAATTTGTCTGCCTTGAGAAAACGTAAGATCAAATTGTTTACTCAAAGCTTTTGCATTCTGGTGATAGAATTCGTGGGACACCTTTGTCTGGGCAATTTGAGTTGGAACTGCTGCCATCATTGTTAGAGGGTCTGCGACTGCATTGCCTTGCACCAGAGGCGCAGGCAAAGATGAGGGAGACCTAAGATGCGTAACATAATGTCCTCGGTTACAATGTAAGATGGAACCAAAAGTATGTATTCCATTATCATCGTCACAAGCTCTTAAAGCAGGTGGGGCTGTGCTTTTTGTCTCCTACCATGACTCATCCCTGATAACTCTCTCCGGGGTCTATCTCTGTTTAATGGCATGTCAAGCACCCACCACATGACTCACAGAATTACATCAGCCCATTGGGGGATGCTCTGCCCAGGGGGAGCAACCAAGCATTCCCACCTGCATATAATCTGGCCTTTGGAACAGCACAAGCAGCCCTTCCCTGCTGGATTCCCAGAGGACAAGAGCTGCATAACCACCACTGGACCTTCAGAGGAGGACCAGACCTTTCTACAGGATCACCACTTCAACAGAACCACTTCAGGAGGACTGCAGCCACTGCTTCATCGCACTGCTACCACCACCCTGCCCGGCAGGCTGTCAGCTCGTATCCTGACTCTGTCAGGTTAAGCCAGTATTTCTGTATTATTGCCTTGTTATGTATACTACTAAAGAACTGTTGTTCCTATTTCTCATATAATTGCCTGAAAGCCCCTTCATTTCAAAATTATAATAATTCACAGCGAAGGGGCTTACATTTTCCATTCCGAGGGAGGCTCCTACCTTCCTTAGCAGACACTTGTCTTTCCAACCAGACACATAAAAACAACACGATCGGCCTTGAACAGAATTTTACTGAGTAGACAACAGAACCAACAAATTCTTGTTGTGCACTTGCTTTAAGTAGGAATGTTCAATATGGCTTAGAATGCCAACTACGTATAAGCAACCTGATATTAGGTTGAACGGTTCATTTGAAACAATCGCAAAGCCTCTACGGCGGCTGCTAATTCTACCAGCTGTGTTGGCCCTGGCTGAAAAATCACAGAGTTTTCCCAATCCCCTGTGGAATTTTTCCAGGCAACAACTGCTTTCTCAGTTTTCCCAGAGCCATCGATGAAGACTCTCTTTGCTCCACGCAGGGGTTGTGACCATGCTAGAAAACGCAGCTGCAAAGAAAGATCTTTTAAAGATTGCAGAAGTTGACTTTTCAGCAAAGAATTAACAATGTTTCCCAAAAAGTCTCTCAGGGAAGTCTGTAAAGTAAATGATTCCCACAACATATCCTGAAAAGCGTCTGCATGCAAAGGAATGTGGATGTGAGAAGCATCTTCCCCACTTAGGCTCTGGCATCATTTTCGTCCTGTGGAAACAAGTCTAACAATCATGTCAAGTAAAGTGGTCACTGGCTTTGAAAATGTGTGAGGTAAAAATACCCACTCTAGCACCCACAACTGTTGTTTATCAACACACCGCTGTGCTATTAGTGCATCTGGTTGGAATTCTGCCAGGATAAGGAAAAGCCTCAGCGGTAACTCTGCTTGTCGTCTGGATACAAAGGATGTCTGCATTTTATCTGCCACAAGTTGCAGTGCTTCACGGGCTTCTGGATTGAGTTTGTGAGGACACGTTAAACCTGCGTCTCCCTTAAGCAAATTAAATAAGGGTGGCAGTTCCTCAGTGGAGGTACCAAGGGTAGGTCTGAGCCAATGAACAGTTCCTAATAATTTTTGCAAATCATTTAGCATTTCAATAGAGGTCCTCAGCACAATGGGCTGAGGAACAATTTTCTGTCCAAATAATAGAAACCCCAGGTATTTCCAGGGTGGGACAGTTTGAACTGCTGCAATATAAAGACCAAATTTGTCAAAAGAAAGACGCAAAAAGGCAAAACAGTTTTGCAACACAAGAGTCATCTGCTACTAGCAGTGTATCATCCATATAATGATACAATGGAACTGTTGAAAACTGCGGCCGCACCGGTTGTACAGCACTTGCTACCACAACCTGGCATATTGTAGGACTGTTTGCAACCATCCTTGAAGCCCACCGTTGGTGCAGCCCGGAAACGTTGCAGGTCTAGGATCATTTCAGGAGACTCTAAGTCTCTGTTCAGGGAGCCATTTGCAACGTATGAACGATGCACGGTCCCCAGCCCTGGTACCACCAGCAACATTTATTGAAAGTGTACATAGCTTTTATAGTATTTTCACTCCCAGGTTAGAATAGCATGAGCCTGGATATCCAATAGTATAACTGTTGTGAGAAACAAAGCCCACTCCTCTTTTTGGGGGGTTTTAGAAATTTAATAAGGGACAATAGGAGATAAAGGTCACTTAAAGCAAAACCGACAGTGCTGGGTGCTTGGCCGTGGCCAGAGGCACACAAAGTTACACAAACTTTCCGTTCATATGCTTTAACACTATACATATTAATAAACCACAATGCGTATGCATCATTTTTCTAAGAACTAATTTATGTTTCCTTAGAAAAGATTAACATAGTTCCTCCCCCGATCTGCCTTTTTAGACAATGTGTAACATGATCGTGAGGGTCTTCGGGGCTCTTCTTCGATGAAGGCTCAAGGTCTTCCTCGCATCTGAACTTTTCAACTTCGTCTTTGGAGCATGTGCAGTTATGGTGTTCCTTGGTCTTTCTGGATCTAACTGTTTTAACGTCTCCATTTTGTGGCTAATTGACTTCACATTTGCCAATTTCTCATTAGTACACCCTGCTGCTTCCCAAAATAGCTATACTTGCCTATTTTTGAGATTATTCACCTGCTGAGTTTCCGCTTATTTAAGCATTAAGCGATTAGTTAACCATATACCAGCTATTACATTGGATAGAAGGTTATGATTCAGGTTATATTTGTATCTTATAACTCAACCTATATAAGCATCTTGTAACTTTGACCCCGGTTAGAACATTAACTAGTTAATATCTGCGTAGCACAGTCATTCTTAACATAGTTGCACATAATATTTCCTAACATATTCTGATAGATAATATTTCTTAAATTTTACTACCTGTGAAAGCCAATGCTATAATAGCTGTTTATCACACTGGTCATACGTCTGCTAACCAGTAATATACGTGATCGAGTCCCTAATAGCAACCTCAGCCTTTCTTCCCTGAGACAAGTGCTTGTAGAACAATTTCTTCTGCAAAACTACTGTGCTTCTGCTACTTGTTCCATTTTACATCTCTCCTGCCTTGACTGAATAGTCCTTTCTTTCTAACGAGACCTCTTTGTTCTCTTATTACAACTTTTCTTTGTTTTCCTTCCCCACACAAAACACATCACAATACACCGTAGAAAAGGGGAGATCCCCCAATCCTCACTCCAAAACCCCCTCGGTGAGCCCCCCAATTCCACACCAATTTCCCCCGGGGACTCCCAGTCTCCCCACAAACTCCCCATCTCAGAGGGGGTCCCTGACACCCCCAATGTCACCCCCAGGCCCTGCTTGGGGTGGAGGGGCTTCTCCTCTTCCTCAAGGGGACGGCGATGGCCTGGGGGGGAGCAAAGGCTGATGTTGTGGGCCCCTGAACCGTAAAACCACCACAAAACCACCCTTTTCACCTCAAGTCATCCCCAATTCTGCCACCCACAGGGGGTCTTCTCCTTCTCCTCTTCTTCCTCCTCCTCATCATCCATGGGCGTGGCAGGAACACAGGAGAGGCTGGGGTCCCTCCAAAACCCAACCCTCCCCTAAAACCTCACATACTCCCCTTTCTACCCCACTCCCCCGTTCCCCCCCAATCCATATTTTCTCCTTTCTCCCACTTTTTGGCCTCAAGGAGCCCCTTTTGCACCTCAAATCCTGCTCCCAAGCCCCCACATTCCTACTCTGCACCCCAGAAGGGGACCTTCTCACAACAGAAATCCCCCATTCACACCCCAAATTCCTCCCAAGACCCCCAAATCCCCTCAATGCCCCCTCCCCTCCCTCGCCCCGGCCCCTCCCGTCCACCGAATTCTCACTAATCCTGCTCTTCCCACCCCGAAGCACCCCGCACCCCCCCTTCTCCCTTCTCCCCTAACCCGACCTCCCCCTCGCATCCCCTCTCCACCCCTCCAACCCCCCCAGACTGCCCCACAACCACCCCGATCCCCCCCGACCCTGCCCGGGCCCTGCCGCCAGCTGACCGCGCCTCTTCCGCTCCCTAGCGCCGCCTGCCGGGGGGGAGGACCCGCGTCCCGCTGCCTTGCCAGGCGGCACTGCCTGCCCGGCCGCGCTCCCTCCCGGAGCACCCTCGCTCCAGCCACGCCACGCCCCACCCACGCACTCAAGGCCGGCGGCGTCTCCGTGTCCCTGCCGCATTCCCCGACCTCGCTGCCCTTGGCCACGCACCTTCCTCTTCTGCCTCATCTCCCACACGAGAGCCCTGCTCAGCCCAGCCGCCTTTCTGCCTTCTCACTTTTACTGAAATCCCTTTGCAAGAATAAAACTCTTAGGATTTTCCATCGCCCCACTGTAGTCCGTTTCCTCCCATCAGTTCTTGCCAAGAGGCCGTTCCCTTCCGTGGGAAGCAAGGTGATAGGAATGTGACACGGCTTTGGATTCTCCAGGTCAGGGTCAGTGGTGTGGACCGCCAGAGCCAACAGCGCACAAGCGAACCCTCTGCGTGCTGGCACCACCCGAGAACTGCATGGGGAGAGCAGCTGGACTTCCAGGAACACACGATTGGACACGGAGATTTCCAGCGGCGTGGCAAAGGCACAACAGGAGCTGATAACTGGGGCAGGAACAAATTCTGAGGGTAGTAGGCAAAGACGGGGGACCACCAAAAGCAATGGTGCAAGGACTTGCTGTGGCCATGGCAGTGTTAAGGAACAATCCAGTGTGACATTGCAGAGTCCCTCTGGGAGAAATCCCAAGGCCACAGATTTTAGCTGCTGGGACTGGAGCATATTCACAGCAGCGGCTCCAGTGACTCCACGCATGCCAACTTGAGTCCCCACGGAACCACTCCCACAGTCACACCAGGTTTCCTCACTGCTTCAAGCCCAGCTTTGCCATGGCCGAGTCTCAGATGTCTTGTTCCACAAAGCCATTTATTCATGGTGCAGTAACACAGAAACAGCTCGAGCTGCTGAATCCAAGCAGGACCCCAAACAAAGCACCCCTGGGCTCCTGTCATTTGTCCCACCATTTTCCCGTTTTTATTCATGTTTCCCACCCTTTTCCCCTCAAGTTTCCCACCATTTTTCCTCTCACGCTTCCCTCCCTTCCATCCCCTCACATTTCCCATCATTTTTGGCCTCATGTTTCCTGCCCTTTTTCCCTTTATGTTTCACACCCATGTTTCCTCCTGTTGCCCTTCTTTGTCCCTCACGTTTCCCGCCCTTTTTCTCCCCTCATGTTTCCCGCCATTTTTCCCCCTCAGGTTTCCTGCCTTTTTCTTCCCTCACATTTCCCGCCCTTTTCTCCCCTCACCTTTCCCGCAATTTTGTCCCCTCATATTTGCCATTTTTTACTTCACATTTTCCACCCTTTTCCCCCTCATGTTTCACACCCTTTTCCCCTCACATTTCCGCCGTTTTCTCCCCTCCTGATCCTGCCCTTTTTTCCCATCATGTTTCCTGCCCACAAGTCTCCCTTTCCTCTTGAGTTGTCCACTCATGCTGGGTGTCTCCGTGTCCATCCACCTGGCTGTCATCACAGGCCTTGCTCTCCTTTGTCATCCATAAGGTTTGGCAGCTCAGGGCTCTGGCTTTCTTTCATTGCTGGTTTTAGTCAATTGTTCATAACTCAACCTGTGACCTTTCACTTTTTAGCCTGCAGTTCTCCTCTCCAGCCTGCTGCAGGGGAAAGGGGAGGGGGAGTGCGAGAAGGGAGCAGTGCATGATTTGGAGTGTTTCAGTGGGAGCACCATAGTGGGGGAACTGGGGTGTCACAAAGGGCCCCCTGTGACCCGCCACCTGCCCCTAGCAACAGCTCAAAGGGTTTGTTGACGTGGAACCAGCGCCCAGCCTGCAGTGTCCGGCAGGACAGCGACGGGACAGGACGGGAGCACACAGCTGGCGAGAAGCCCGCTGGTTTTAGCTCACGTCTTGCTCTGCAGCAGGGAGTAAGGTATTAAACCAAACCTTGCCCCTTGCCTATTCTCAGAACTTCATCTCCATTCAGTAGAATGGAGAAGAGACCTCCAAGCCAGCCCACGGTGGCCTGGGAGGAGGACGCGGCTCTTCAGGAGAGCAGCTCAGCAGCGGAGCCCGCCGAGGTGACCACGGTGCAGCCATTGCAGCCCAGTGAGTGAGGGGCCCTGTGGGACTGGGCAGGGCTGGGATCAGGTTTCCCCGGCACACGGGCAGATGGGGATCACAGGGGTGGGAGTGATGCCGGAGTGCCAGAGCTGCTCGGGGCAGGACACCAGCCCCGGCACAGCCTGTGCCGAGGAGGGGGAGAGCAGAGGGGGCCCCAGCTGCTGCTCTGGAGCGTGGGCAGCGAGGGTCAGTGGCTGGCAAGAGGCAGTGGTGCTGTGGGATGCTGGACGTGTCCCTCTCGTCTGCCAGAGCGCTCCTCAGCCCGGGGCACTGGGCATTGCCCTGCCATGGTGTGCTCCAGCAGGGCAGCTCCTCTGATGGGCATCCTCCAGTCGGGAGCTGCACTGAAAGGCTGTGCCAAGGGAACGGGCACAGCCTGGGCAGAGGGCAGATCTCCTTCCTCTGCTCTCTCCTCTCCCCTCACCCTCTTCAGCTCTCTCTTCTCTCCCCCTCCATTAGATGCTGTGTATGGACAGGAAGCCATGGACTTCATCCAGGCCTTTGCCAGCAGGCCCGACCAGGTACCCACGGCCTGCTGGACAGCGGCTGTGCCCGGCCAGGGGTGCTGGCTCTGCAGAGCAGCTGCTCCCACAGGGCACTGCACCCTAAGGGCTCTGGTCCTACTGGAGGGGTGTCCTCGCTTCACGCTGCCCTGTTGTCTCTGTCCTCCAGCTCCAGGATGAGGACCTGAAGCTCAAGTTCCTCGACGGCATCTGTATCCTGTGCAGAGCTGCCAAGGACTGTGGCTTCTGCAAGGACCTGGATGCTTTCTACCACAAATACAAGCTGGGAGAGAAGATCCAGGTGAGGGGGCACCCGGCAATCTGGGGAAGGGAGCAACGAGCCCCAGCAGCCAGTGAGGGCAGTGCGTGGGCAGGGCAAGGCTCTGGTGGCACTGGGTGCTGGCAGCTGCCAGGTTGCAGCCCAGCTGTGCTCTGCAGGTGCTGCTGCAATTGGAGCCCAAGTACGAGATTTGCACGGAGGTGCGGCGGCTGGCCATGCTCGCTATTGCCGGACTGAGGTACCGGCCCATCACACCTGCAGACCCCTGCCCAGCACTCTGTGCCCACCTGCCCATCCCTCCTGGAAGCCCAGCCCCAGTGCTGCAGGAGACCTTGAGACACTGCTCCCAGCACCGGTGGCCAGCTGGGCCCCTCTCTCTTTGCAGCACGCTGGGGACGGTGCTGGAGAACAGAAGAAAACTCTTAAGACTCTGCTTCGACAGCATCTTTTTCCTTCCCCCAAGCGGGGAAATGACGAGCCGGGAAGCGTCTCTGTATTCTCAGGTAAGTGCTGGGTGAACTGGAGGAGCCTCCAGTCTGTCCAGGCTGCTCCCGACCAGCCCGTGCTGCCTAAGGACCAAAGATCCAAGGCAGGCCACGGTCTCAGCTTCGTTTTCCTACCCTCATCCCTTCATGCCTTGCCAGGCTCCAGCCACCTCCGGCAATGCCGGCTGCTCTGCCCCCCAGCACACGGCCTGCTCCTGTGTCCCTCCCCTCACACTGGCACTTCAGATCAGTCTCCTGGGAGTGGGAGGGACAGCAGAATCACAGCCACTGCTCTCTGTCGTCCTTGCAGACCCTGCATGCCATGGACACCATGCTGGAGGTGATGGTGTTCAGCTCTCCTGCCTCCAAAACCAGCAAGATGCTGCAGGACGTCTTGGAGGTCTGGCCTGTGCACAGAGTGGGGGTCGAACGACTGTTCCTCACTTAGGAGGGGAAGGAGCCCGGGCTTGTGTCCAGTCTTGTCCTGGCTCCTGCCAAATGAACCCTGTCCCGGCCAGAACCAGGACATTCCCCCAGTGCTGTGCAGGCAAGAGCGCACTGCGGGGAGGCTGCCCAGCTGGCCCAGGGAAGCAGAGGCTGGCCCCAGGCGCTGCTGGAGCACAAGGAGCAGAGGGCAGCCCCTGCCTTCCTTGCTGCCCACCAGCTTTGCCTGGGGCCTTTGTGCCAGGCCTGCCAGGGCCCCCAGGGGCAGGATCCCCCCTGAAAGCTCTGCCTGAGGGCACAGGAAGTCTGGAGGGAGGGTGCAAGTGTGTCTCATGAGTGCGGCCCTGCCACTGCTGCTGCTGGAGTGGGCGTCTGCTCACGGGGCTCACCTGCAGCTTCTCTCTTCCCAGGTTCTGCTGCACTACTGCCTTTATGACACCGTGGCTGTGCAGGAGAGGCTCATGGGCAGGGTCAGGCTGCTGAGCCATTTGCTGGCCAACTCCTCCACTGTGCAGGTAAGGACCGGGCACCCTCCAGCCAGGCCATCTCCCCATCCCTGTGCCCTGGCACAGCCACAACTCCAAGGTGCCTGCAAGGCCTCAGCTGCCCACCCTCAGACCTTCTGCTCTTCTGCCTGCCTCCCCCAGGCTGCCCAAACTGAGGACAGCGGTGCTGCCAGCAGACAGGGCCGGATCCCAGTCCTCGGGAAGCTGCTGGGCCATCTCTTTTTCAAGTTATTCAGGAAAGAAGAAACCAGCTTGATGGCACTGGACATTCTCTGCTTCCTCTTGACGTTCCTCTCTGAGCAGAAATGTAAGAGAAGCTGTGGTGGGCGGCATCCCCCGTGCACCGCCACATGCCCAGATACAGCTGCTTGTCTTCCTGGGTCTTGCAAAGGCTCCTTGTTGTGCTTGGTGCAGGTGGCACCATGTCCCCAGAGCTGCTGTCACCTCTGCTCCTGCCCCTCGCTCTCTGCCAGGCTCTTGATGCTCCCGTGTAGCCGAGCTGCTCCTCCACACAGGACTCAGCCCCAATCCGCCCCTTCCCCATGTCCCCTGGCGAGCTCGTGTCCTGCCCTGCCACCCTCCAGCCCCGCAAGCCCTTCCCCCTGAGCAGTACTGCAGCCACGGTGTAACTGGGAGCTGCATGTGGAGCTCCAGGGGCTCGGAGCTTCCCAGGCCAGCTTCACTGGGTACGGACACTGGAGGCAGCTCCCCCTTTCCACCAGTGCCCACCACCTCCTCCCGTGACCGACTGCTCCCAAGCCATTCCTGCATCCCGACGCTTGCCGGGGTTGGGTCAGCTGCTGGCACAGCGGCTGTGTCTCAGCCGCACATTGGTGTTTTCCCTCTCTTTAGGTGCCACACCGCCAGCGGTTCGTGCCCAGCTCCCAGCATACTGGCAATCTGAGATCACCTCCCTGCTGGATACGCCCAGCTCCTGGAGAGTTCAGGTGACCAGCCCTCCCCCTTGCTGGGCCTCTCATCCGTGGCATCAGCAGGGGATTGGTGCGCACAAAGGGGCGCAGAATCAGCGGGGCTGACCCTGGCGAGAGGCTTCCCACTGTCCCCGAGCAGGGAACACTGCGGTGTCCCAGCAGCAGCAGAAGCAGCAGCTCCAGCCCTGCTGGCCACCAGCGAGCCCTGGCTCTCTGTAGGGCGCGTGCCGCATGCCTGAGAGCCCAGCCCTCCTCCTTGTCATGGGGCCCTCCTCATCCTCCCCTGCATAGGGACTGTGGGCACTGCTGCCAGCTTTCCTGCGGCCACTGCCGCCAGCACTGCCCGGCACCTCTGGCCAGGGCTGCTCGCGCTGCCCAGCCAAGCAGAACCCTTTGGGCACTGGCTGGCACTGGCCTCCACTCCCTTCCTTCCTGCCACAGGCCTTTGGGAGATACCTCAGGCCAGCTGAGAGGACGGGCATCGTCCTTGTGGCCATTGAGATCCTGGGCCGCTCCAGCCTCCTGGACAAGAAGGCGCCCAAGGAGTTTCTGCAGGTGGCCATGGAATTCCCTGAGCTGTGGCTGATGGATGTAAGTGGCCTGTGGCTGGATTGCTCTGCCCTTGAGCCCTGACAGGTTCCTCCCTCCCTCCCTCCCATAGCCAGGATTGGGGGGAGTGCCTGAAACCACCTTGAGGCAGCAGAGAGTGCGTTAGGATCCCACTTCTGACACCCAAATAATGGTAGGATCTGGTCATTTAAAAATTCCTCGGCCAAAATTAAGGTGCAAACAAGACCACATGCCAAGGCCAACAGTACGGATTTCATTTAAGAGTAAATGGGAGATAGAGAGAGAGGGGGAATGAGGAAGAGACACAAACACACACACATTACTTAGAAAGATGGTCACCCGCACACGGGTCCCTGCGGCATCCCCCCTGGCCCTTCTTCTTCTGATCCTCTTGGTGGTGGGGATTTCCAAACACCCCCCTCGCCTGTCTTCCCTCCAGGTGCCAAAAGTTGTGAGACACATCTTTGAGCACTGTGATGAGAAAATCACAACAGCCGCTCACAGCTTTCCCACACTGCTTGACCTGATGGCCAGTAAGTGGCCTCGGCGAGTCGTCGTGACAGCTCTGAAGGTCGCCCCAATATTCAGGTACTGGCCCTGACCGCCCAGAGGGCTTGTTCCCTATGGGGAGAGGGACCCCGAGACTCTCTGGCTGCCAGACACAAGAACACTGCAGCACCCCCCAAAGCAAGCGGGGCCCTCCATCCCACCATGCTCAGCCCAGGCCCACAGCAGCCAAAGCTGGCTGGGCCAGCCCAGAGCCAGCACGCTGCTCCCAGTCCCACCGGGAACACCCCGTCAGCCATGTCCACCTGCCCAGGCTGGGCCCCTGCGCACCCCAAGTCCTGCAGGGCTGGCCCAGGCCACACTGCAGTGGCCGAGGCAGCCCTGCTGACAGCGCTCTGCCTTGCAGCGACAAAGTCTGTCTGTGGAAGGCCATGTTCTCCGTGCACCAGACTCTGGAGGAGGTTTTGAAGGAGCTGCACGTGAAATTCTGGGACCGGCAAAGGAACATCTCTCAGCAGCAGAAGTCCTGCCTCGCTTTCTTGGCTGTGAGTCATCAGGAAAAGCCCATGTGCCCTTGCCCTCCGCTGCCGGTGGGAAGCGGGAGCTGAGCCAGGACAGCCCTGCCAGCTCTGCCCAGGCTCTCTGCCGCTTCCTTCCAGATGCTGGCCTCTGATGATGTTGTAGAGAACAAAGTGGGTCCATTGTACAAAGCCTTGAGACTTCTGAGGTCGCCAAGAATAGAAATGGTCTCTCTGGTGCTCAGGGCCCTTTTGACGCTGTCGGAGAGAGCTGAGACGGTGAGCAGGCTGCTCTCAGGGGCAGACATGTGGCACCTGGACTCTGAGGCCTCGGGGAAGGTGGTGGCTTGGCCTGGGCTGCGAGTCAGGTGCTGGGGTGACTGCTCCAAACGCCCTGCCTGCCATGGGATGGCCTGGAGGCTGCCTGGGGAGCTGACCAGGCACAGACGTTCTCAGGGAATGGAAACTGTCTTTCATACAGGCACGAAAAATGAAGGGCCTCCTGTCCGAGTTGCTGAAATTCCTGTGGCATCGGTCTTGGGACATTTCGGTGATGGTCATGGACATCTTCCAAAATGTGCTGGGGCACCTGAAGAAGAGAGAGGCCAGCGCCATGATTGTGAAAGCGGTGCAGAGGCTCTGGCACCTCTTTGACGCCGTAAGGCTGATGTGGGAGCCTGAGCCCCGCAGCAGGGCCCTGGGCAATGACAGCTGCCCTGCAGCCCAGCCCTGCAAGGAGCACTGGCAGCAGGCCCCGCTCTCTGGGCTCCCCTGGGATGGATTCTGGGCCTTGCAGCCCAGCGCTGATCCTGCCCGCTCTGGGCTGTGAGCCCGCAGCATCGCCCCTCACCTCAGGCACCTCAGCTCAGCCCCTCCTGGCCGCGGGCAGGGAGCCGCTGTGTGCGGAGCTCACCTTTCCTCCTTCCTACCAGGAGGAAGACTTTGTGCGGGAGCACTCCATCCGCCTCTTCAGAGACTTGCTGGGCAAAACGGCGTGGATGGACAAGAAGGCCATGAAGGAAAAGGCCTGGAAAGTCCTGGTCCGGCTCCTGCTTCACATGAGTGACCAGGCCCCCAGCGTGGCCAAGGTACCCATGTCTAGGCTGAGCTCTGACCAAGAGAGGCGTGGCTGACACCCCCTGGGGGGGTCCCGAGCATCAGGGCAAGGGCTGCTGGCAGCGGGCAGCGTTCCCCCAGCACAGCCCCTGGGAACCAGCGCCAGCAGGGCCAGACAAGCTGGCACGGCCATTTCCATCTCTGCCCTGCCTGCTCCAGCAGGGCTCGGCAGCAGCCCAGCACCACCGAGGCCTGGACACGTGTGTCCCCAAAGGCTTCTCAGCTGTCCCCACAGGTGTCCCTGCAGGGCTTTGCACCTCAATCCCTGCTGCCCAGGCCCATCCCCAAGAGACCCCTGGACACTTTGGCGAGGGCATGTCCCAGCTTCCTAAGGGCGCGGTCACCCCAGGAACAAAGCCCAAGGCTCCTTCCACAGGCAGGCCCTGGTGCCACCTCCCAGCTTCTGTCCCACAGGCATCTACAGAAGCCGTTCTGGCTATAGCAGAGCTCCTCAAGTGGAAAGAGCTCAAGCAGCTGGCGCAGACGGAGCAGACGTGGAGGATGGGCGAGTGCTTGGTGAGGACGAGACCCAGGCTGGACGAGGGCTGCCCACAACACCGTGCCGGGGCTGTGAGCTCTGCAGCTGGGACTCCCCAGGGCTGTTGTGGCCCAGAGCGCCCAGCCTGGAGCTGCAGCCTTGCTCCTGTCTCGGGAACAGGAGTCTCCTCTAGGCCCATGTTCCCTTCCTTCCCCCAGCATGAGGGAGGGCTCTGAGCCATGGGGGTGCTGGCAGGAGGGGCTGATCTGACCAGCTGGGGCCCTCTGAGTAATGCCCACAGCCTTGTGCTCCCTGCAGTTGGCCAAGGAGAGCAGCAGGGCCGAACAGTTTGTGTTGGACAGCCAGCCCTACCTGCGGAGCCCTCAGGCCCCCATGCGAGAGGCGGCCCTCAGGTTCATTGGTGAGTCCCAGCCCCCAGGGTCCCTCTTTGGGCAGCCTGGCCCCGTCCCCCCAGCCCTGGGGCTGACACGGGCAGGGCCTCGGCCTCCCTGTGCCCCCCTGCCAACACAGGTGGCTTTGGTGGCCACCTTGCCAGTGCCACCCCCGGGCTGCTGAGGGGGTCAGGCAGGGCCGGGGGCCACGCTGCTGGGAGCACGCTGGGGAGCAGGGGCTGACGGAGCTCTGTGCCCAGGGCTGGCTGCGCGGCACCTGACAGAGCAGAGTGAGGACACCGTGGCTGAGGTGCTCTGGGGTGAGTGGGGAGCCTGGGCTCAGGGGAGCTGAGGCGTCTCTGCACACACGGGGGCTCATCTGGGCTCTCTTTCTGTCATAGAGCTTGACAGACTGCAAACAGGAGACAAGGATCCCGCCATCTGTTCCCTGGCAGTTCAGACCAGCTTGGTCCTGAAGTCTCCAAGGAAGCAGCGAAGATCAGGATTCTCCCTGCGTGCGCTGTGCTGCTGGTGCCGCTGAGCAGAGAGGGACCTTGATGTAAGGCTTGGCAGGGACACAAACTCAAACACCTGCTGAATGATCAGGTGTGAAAAGGATGCCCTGGCTTTCTAAGGTCCTTCTCAAAGCGCAAGCCGGCATTTCCATGACTGCTGACTCTGCCATTGCCCTGACCAGGAGGGACCCATTCCCCCCAGCCCCTGAGCATGGCGTGAGGTGGTCTAGAATAAGCCCAGGGTCATGGCCAGTCCCCTCCTGGCTCCTGCCAAATGGCTCAGCTGCCGGCCCTCAGCCCTTCTGCTCTTCTGCCTGCCTCCTCCAGCCTGGTCAAAATGAGGACAGAGGTGCTG
Source organism: Coloeus monedula (assembly GCF_965178545.1). Taxonomy (NCBI): domain Eukaryota; kingdom Metazoa; phylum Chordata; class Aves; order Passeriformes; family Corvidae; genus Coloeus; species Coloeus monedula. The sequence continues at coordinate 1,956,684 of NC_138814.1, read as the reverse complement.
CCTGTGGACAGATCCAGATCCCAGGCCTGGGGAAGCTGCTGGCACATCCATTCAAGTCACTCAAGAGAGAAGAGACCACTTTATGGCTCTGGATGCTCTCTGTGCCCACTTCAAGTTCATCTGTCAGCAGAAAGGTAAGAGAAGCTGTGCTGGGCTGCATCCCTGCGCACGGCCGCATCACCCCGATGCATCTGCTCGTCTTCCCGGGCCTTGCGATGGCCCCTTCTGTGCAGACACGGGGCTCATGTGGGCTCTGCTTCTGGCACAGAACTTGAAATACTGCGGGCCAGAGAGAAGGATCCTGGGCGCTCAGACCCGCCTGCCTAAAATCCTGCGAGAGGACTCGGTGTGCCTGGATCCAAGCCCAGCCACAGACCTGTCCAAACTGTATATAGTTCTAGAAAGTTAATTACCTTCTAGATATAATTTATATAAGTTAACCATATCTATAAATTATATATTTGATAAATATATCTAATATATGAAAACTATGAGTCAATAAAATATATAGATTATATCTATTATGTCATGTATATAAATTCTATATAGTATGAATACATATTCTATATATTAGCTATATATATATAGATGAGCTTTTCAAATAAAAGAAACAATGTCTTGAAATCGATTACAGAAATGATAATGATTGCAGCACACAGCTCTATCTATGAGTATAGTGCACCATTTTTGAAGCAATATGGAAGCAATTATGTTAAAGCTAGCAGACTTGGGAGGAAAAGTGAGAATTGTGGGTGGGAAATGTGCGGGGAGAAAAGGGCGGGAAACACGAGGGGACAAAATGGTGGGGAAACATGAGGGGAGAAAAGGGCGGGAAATGTGAGGGCAGAAAAGGGTGGGAAATGGAACGCAAAAAAGGACAGGAATCTTGAGTAAAAAGGATGGGAAATGAGAGGAAGAAAGAGTGCGAAACCTAGGGGAGAAAAGGTGAGAAACATGAGGGACAAAATGATGGCAAATGTGAGGGAACAGAAGGGCAGGAAGTGTGAGGGGGAAAAATGGTGGGAAACGTGAGGGCGGGAAAAAAGGTGGAAAATGTCAGGGGAGAAAAGAGCAGGAAATGTGTGGGGGAAAAGATGGGAAACGGGAGGAGAAAAAGATGGGAAATGGGAGGAAACATGGGGGTGAAACATAAGGGGAAAAAGGCAGGAAACATGAGGCCAAAAATGATGGGAAATGTGAGGGGACGGAAGGGAGGGAAGCGTGAGAGGAAAAGTGGTGGGAAACTTGAGGGGAAAAGGGTGGGAAACATGAATAAAAATGGGAACATGGTGGGACAAATGACAGGAGCCCAGGGGTGCTTTGTTTGGGGTTGTCTTGGGGTGACCTTATGATGTGTATCCCATATCGCTGCCTATGCCCAGGAATTAATTCCTGTGCCTTTCTATGCCTCTTAACTGAGCCTGAGAGGGGGAAGGAAAAAACGGAGCAAAACTTTTGCAACGCAGTTTGCAGCTTGTTCAAGGTCACACACAGATAGCAATCGGTTTTCCCCGCTGCGGCAGGGGAGGGAGGAAGCACCCGGCTTGCTGCGCCCAGAACAGGTTTTTTGGCCAGTGGTTCGGCTGCTTTGTTCTCCGGAGACAGACTGAGAGTTGAATTTTTTCCTTCTCTGCAATATCGGATTTTCTCCCTTTTCTACTGGACTGCTTGATTGCTTTAACATCAGAACACATCGGGAGGACTTTCCACCGGGCACAGAGGGCCTGGCCCTGAGGACTCTCTGAGGAGACCAAAGGCAGGACTCTAATGCTTTCCCAGGGTTTGCCTCCACAGCAAAAGATTTTACCATTTAACATTATTTTCCTTTCCCATGTGTTTGTTAAAGAAACAGTTTTATCTTCTTCACTTTCCTTCGAGGAAACTTTATTTTTTCCCGAACCTGGTGGGGGAGGGGTGGTTGTGCCTTCTCTCAGAGGATCTATTTCTAAATTTGGCCAAACCGGTACAGGGGTCCTGCTTGGATTCAGCAGCTCGAGCTGTTTCTGTGTTACTGCACCATGAATAAATGGCTTTGTGGAACAAGACATCTGAGACTCGGCCATGGCAAAGCTGGGCTTGAAGCAGTGAGGAAACCTGGTGTGACTGTGGGAGCAGGGACGCGTTGGGTCACTGGAGCTGCCGCCGCTGTGAGGGGGCTCCAGTCCTAGCAGCTAAAATCTGTGCCCTTGGACGTTCTCCCAGAGAGACTCAACAAGCTCACACTGGATCGGTTCCTTAACACTGCCATGGCCACAGCAAGTCCTTGCACCATTGCTTTGGCTGCTTCCCTCTTTGCCCACTCCCCTCAGAGTTTGTTCCTGTCCCAGTTATCAGCTCCTGTGCTGCCTTTCCCACTCCGTTGGAAATCTCCAATCACACAGTTGTGTGTGCTCGGAACCCGAGCTGCTCTCCCCACGCAGTTCTCGGGTGGTCTCAGCACACAGGGACAGGTGGGCTCAGGTCCCTGGGACAAGGGCCCCACGCCATGCAGCTCCATCACGGATGAGCTTGGGACTGGGGCTCCCTGGGGTGGTTTGGGGGTCTCAAGTGAGAGGTTCTGCAGTAGTTCCAGGTGAGGGGGTTGGGGGATCCTGGAGGAAGGTTGAGAGTCCCCATTGGATTTGGAGGTCCCAGGGGCTTTTAGAGGTGCTCCAGAAAGTGGTTGAGTGGCCCCAAGGGCATTTGGGGGGCAGAGGAGGGGTAGAACTGGGGACTCAAGGAGGTATTTGGAGGACACCGGAGGGGGATTGAGGTTCCCAGGGAGAGTCTGGGTGGACTTGGGGGGGTGGTTCCAGGGGGGGAAGTTCAGGCAGGGTTCAGAAAGGGAGGGTTGCGGGAGTTTGGGGGTCTGGGGTGGGTTTAGGGCTGCCAGCGAAGGCTAGAGGGGTTCCAGAGGAGGGCTTGGGGGATCCCAGAGAAGAGTTTGGGGGGTGCCAGGGGGGGTTTTGGGAGTCTCAGACCCTCCCAAGTTATGTGACTCCCCAGTGTGAGACCTCCCAAGTATGATCTCCCTCAAATTGTAAGCCCCCCAGTCGTGCAACCCTCCAGGAATTTGACCCCAAGACAGAAACCCCAAACTCACGGAAACCCCCAAAATCTGAACCCCATTCCCATGATCCCCCCAAGCTGTGACCCTGAAATCTGAGCCCCTACAAATTGTGACCCCCAACATCTGACCACCCCAAGTCATGCAATTCCCCACAAATTGAGACCCCCATCATGTGAGTGTCTAATCTGCTCCCCCAGGGCTGTGTGACTCTCCCACTCCTACCACACCCCCAAGTCATGGCACCCCCCCAGTCTGAGCCCCCGCCACTCTGAGTCCCCCACTCTGAGCTCACCCAACTCCACTGACCCCTCCTCCCATTTGGGGCCCACATAAGTCAAACAAACCCCCCAGAGTCCAAACTCCCCAACATCTCACCCCCATTCCCATGACCCTCCAAATTGCGTCACCTCCCATTCTCAGCCCCCCACAAGCCGTGTGGCCCCCTCAAACCTGACCCCTCCCATTCCCACCTATACCCAAAATCTGAAGCCCCTCAAATCATGCGACTCCCCCACATTCCCACCCCCTCACATCCCCTGCCCCAATTCCCCCATGGTCCTGCTCCCACCACCTCCAAAATATCCCCAAACCCCCTCCAACTCTCACCTTTTTCCCCTCTTGCTTAAAAAACTCTCGCGGAGCTTCAGGAATGATAAAAAGCTCTCGCCAACACCCACGACCGCAACGTAGGAATGATGCACGCTCCCCAGTCGTGGTATAACTGGAAACATTTATTAAAAGTCCACATAGCTTTCATTATATTTTCACTATTTGAGAACACAATCTTATTGAGCATGTGCAGAAAGCAGGAGTGAAAAGCTCAAGCCCAAGGAAGGCTTATGAGCCTTCGTCCAAAACGACCACCAGGAGGCTGACCACCGCCTCGTGCAGAAACCACCCATGTGCTACAAGGGCTGACATCATCATCATGTGATTAGAAAATCTGTTGCACTATGAAGGTTAGGAAAGTAGAATGGGTGCATTCAGTACAAAAGTGTAAAAGCTAGTACTGTGTGAAGAATGGACGAGTGAGTTTGTGGTGGAGCTATCCCCCTCACTCCCGGCATCGCATAAACAAATACCTGCTCTCTAGGCCTTACACTATGGAGCACTGTTTGCTTGCCTAGGTTTCAGGCATCAATACAAGAAAATATACATGCCAAACATGTATAAGTATATAGTATAGAGTATATAGTATATAGTATATAGTATATATAGTATTAGTATACATAGTATATATTATATATAGTATTAGTATATAGCTCTAAGCCCTACTAGAGCGAAACCAATGACATGTTTAACCCAACGTCCAAAACGGAACCTTCCCAGCCAGGAGAAGAGGCCAAAAGGATCCCTGCTTTTGCTGCAGTTCTCCAGACAGCTCCTTCAATTCCTGCATGCTTTTGGGAATGGATTCCCAATGGTCACTCAGGTTCATACAGCACATTCCATCAAAGTCTTCACATCTGTGTCCCTGGGCTAGCAACAAAAACTCTATTGCTGCTCTACTTTGCAATGTTGCATGACGTACACAGTCGACATCTGTTAACAATCCTGTTAAAGCATTACTGGTAGCGTTCCTTTCCCTCGCAAGCCAACAGCCTGGTTTATTAATTGTGATCAAGGCCTGTGCCGTACCAACAGAGGCAACTAAGGAACTAAAAATTCTTTTTGTAGGATTCCAGAATTTAACCTCAGAGTTACAGTCAGGGGCAAGCGATTGAACATCACACTTATTTTGCCTATGTCGCAGTGTCCAATTAGTTAGTGCTTCGAGATTGGGATGAAACATGGTTAAACAAACAAAAGTAATGGACCTCGCACTGCTTTTCCTGGAATGCCTTCCCATGCTCTGTTGCCACATATCAAAAATATGTTATCGGGCAGGCTGATTGCATTGGTCCCTGTTGCGACTTGGGAGGGAGTAGTGACATTGCACCAGGCAGAGGCATCACGGTAAATGCCAGTGCCACTTCTATCAACTCCTGTGTTGTCTGTGTTTGGATCGTTAGCATAATTAGGGTAGAAACACACAGGAGCTTTTATAGACCCGAGCACATCCAGCTCTTGCGGCCACAGTGAGAGAGCAGAAAAGTTATTTATTTTTCTCATGCCTCCATTAGCATTGCCCAAATGCCATCCCACAGACTGGCCAGCATCAGACTGCCGGGATCCCAAACACGCCCACGACGATCTCTGCTTACCTGCAGTTGTACAATCACGTGTCCCTGTCTGATTGTAGAACTTGTTCCATTCATCCTTTGTCAAAGGAATGCCAACCAGACATGTCTGAAATGGATCACTAGCACTGGTCATGGAAATACAAAGGCTAGGTTGCTAAATTGCTTTGGCTAATGGCAGCCAAACATTGCTCTTGGGTTGTGGGACCCGTGCTTCATTCACAATCCTCGAGAATCCGCTGAGGATGGCAAAAAAGGCTTCCCATGTTGTGCCAGAACTCATTGTAACTGATTAGCAAACTAAAATTGAGCTGCCTTCAAGTCTTCATTCCTGCTGCAGCGGCTTTGATGTTCTTCGCAGGTAACCAATAGGGTCCTGGGGATAGAGAAACACAGCCACAACCACGTCCCCACGTTAGCAAAGGCACGGGGCCTAACCATTGTCCGCTCTGCAGACCTTTATAATAGACAGGCGGTTGAGAATCCCTTAAGGTATCACGGGAACACCTTCTCTCACTTGCTGGAAATATTTCAAAAGTTTAAAACAAATGTTGCTTTGTCCCAGTTGTTCCTGAGCTGTTATACCAAGGGGATCCCCCCTTCTTTTTGTTTAAGAAGCATTTTCGTTAAAAGGGCATGAGTGCGTTCCACAACAGCTTGACCTGTCGAGGAATGAGGTATGCCAGATACGTGACGTATACCCCAAGAGTGAAAAAAGGTTTTCACTGATTGGGAGACATGTGCTGGACCATTATCAGTTTTTACTACCTTTGGGACTCCTAAGGTGGCAATAGCTCACAACATGTGCTTAATGACATCTCTTGCCTTTTCCCTTTTATGAGCGGAGGCGACAAAAGATTTGGAATAAGTGGCAGCTGAGACATGCACGTATTTTAAGGTGCCAAAAGAAGAAATGTGGGTAACATCCATCTGCCAGACTTCCTTGACCCATAACCCTCTCGGATTTGTACTTACCGTGGTAGGTAAAGGAGTTGAGTGTGCACAACCAGGGCAAGAATGAACAATTTGTCTGCCTTGAGAAAACGTAAGATCAAATTGTTTACTCAAAGCTTTTGCATTCTGGTGATAGAATTCATGGGACACCTTTGTCTGGGCAATTTGAGTTGGAACTGCTGCCATCATTGTTAGAGGGTCTGCGACTGCATTGCCTTGCACCAGAGGCGCAGGCAAAGATGAGGGAGACCTAAGATGCGTAACATAATGTCCTCGGTTACAATGTAAGATGGAACCAAAAGTATGTATTCCATTATCATCGTCACAAGCTCTTAAAGCAGGTGGGGCTGTGCTTTTTGTCTCCTACCATGACTCATCCCTGATAACTCTCTCCGGGGTCTATCTCTGTTTAATGGCATGTCAAGCACCCACCACATGACTCATAGAATTACATCAGCCCATTGGGGGATGCTCTGCCCAGGGGGAGCAACCAAGCATTCCCACCTGCATATAATCTGGCCTTTGGAACAGCACAAGCAGCCCTTCCCTGCTGGATTCCCAGAGGACAAGAGCTGCATAACCACCACTGGACCTTCAGAGGAGGACCAGACCTTTCTACAGGATCACCACTTCAACAGAACCACTTCAGGAGGACTGCAGCCACTGCTTCATCGCACTGCTACCACCAGCCTGCCCGGCAGGCTGTCAGCTCGTATCCTGACTCTGTCAGGTTAAGCCAGTATTTCTGTATTATTGCCTTGTTATGTATACTACTAAAGAACTGTTGTTCCTATTTCTCATATAATTGCCTGAAAGCCCCTTCATTTCAAAATTATAATAATTCACAGCGAAGGGGCTTACATTTTCCATTCCGAGGGAGGCTCCTACCTTCCTTAGCAGACACTTGTCTTTCCAACCAGACACATAAAAACAACACGATCGGCCTTGAACAGAATTTTACTGAGTAGACAACAGAACCAACAAATTCTTGTTGTGCACTTGCTTTAAGTAGGAATGTTCAATATGGCTTAGAATGCCAACTACGTATAAGCAACCTGATATTAGGTTGAACGGTTCATTTGAAACAATCGCAAAGCCTCTACGGCGGCTGCTAATTCTACCAGCTGTGTTGGCCCTGGCTGAAAAATCACAGAGTTTTCCCAATCCCCTGTGGAATTTTTCCAGGCAACAACTGCTTTCTCAGTTTTCCCAGAGCCATCGATGAAGACTCTCTTTGCTCCACGCAGGGGTTGTGACCATGCTAGAAAACGCAGCTGCAAAGAAAGATCTTTTAAAGATTGCAGAAGTTTACTTTTCAGCAAAGAATTAACAATGTTTCCCAAAAAGTCTCTCAGGGAAGTCTGTAAAGTAAATGATTCCCACAACATATCCTGAAAAGCGTCTGCATGCAAAGGAATGTGGATGTGAGAAGCATCTTCCCCACTTAGGCTCTGGCATCATTTTCGTCCTGTGGAAACAAGTCTAACAATCATGTCAAGTAAAGTGGTCACTGGCTTTGAAAATGTGTGAGGTAAAAATACCCACTCTAGCACCCACAACTGTTGTTTATCAACACACCGCTGTGCTATTAGTGCATCTGGTTGGAATTCTGCCAGGATAAGGAAAAGCCTCAGCGGTAACTCTGCTTGTCGTCTGGATACAAAGGATGTCTGCATTTTATCTGTCACAAGTTGCAGTGCTTCACGGGCTTCTGGATTGAGTTTGTGAGGACACGTTAAACCTGCGTCTCCCTTAAGCAAATTAAATAAGGGTGACAGTTCCTCAGTGGAGGTACCAAGGGTAGGTCTGAGCCAATGAACAGTTCCTAATAATTTTTGCAAATCATTTAGCATTTCAATAGAGGTCCTCAGCACAATGGGCTGAGGAACAATTTTCTGTCCAAATAATAGAAACCCCAGGTATTTCCAGGGTGGGACAGTTTGAACTGCTGCAATATAAAGACCAAATTTGTCAAAAGAAAGACGCAAAAAGGCAAAACAGTTTTGCAACACAAGAGTCATCTGCTACTAGCAGTGTATCATCCATATAATGATACAATGGAACTGTTGAAAACTGCGGCCGCACCGGTTGTACAGCACTTGCTACCACAACCTGGCATATTGTAGGACTGTTTGCAACCATCCTTGAAGCCCACCGTTGGTGCAGCCCGGAAACGTTGCAGGTCTAGGATCATTTCAGGAGACTCTAAGTCTCTGTTCAGGGAGCCATTTGCAACGTATGAACGATGCACGGTCCCCAGCCCTGGTACCACCAGCAACATTTATTGAAAGTGTACATAGCTTTTATAGTATTTTCACTCCCAGGTTAGAATAGCATGAGCCTGGATATCCAATAGTATAACTGTTGTGAGAAACAAAGCCCACTCCTCTTTTTGGGGGGTTTTAGAAATTTAATAAGGGACAATAGGAGATAAAGGTCACTTAAAGCAAAACCGACAGTGCTGGGTGCTTGGCCGTGGCCAGAGGCACACAAAGTTACACAAACTTTCCGTTCATATGCTTTAACACTATACATATTAATAAACCACAATGAGTATGCATCATTTTTCTAAGAACTAATTTATGTTTCCTTAGAAAAGATTAACATAGTTCCTCCCCCGATCTGCCTTTTTAGACAATGTGTAACATGATCGTGAGGGTCTTCGGGGCTCTTCTTCGATGAAGGCTCAAGGTCTTCCTCGCATCTGAACTTTTCAACTTCGTCTTTGGAGCATGTGCAGTTATGGTGTTCCTTGGTCTTTCTGGATCTAACTGTTTTAACTTCTCCATTTTGTGGCTAATTGACTTCACATTTGCCAATTTCTCATTAGTACACCCTGCTGCTTCCCAAAATAGCTATACTTGCCTATTTTTGAGATTATTCACCTGCTGAGTTTCCGCTTATTTAAGCATTAAGCGATTAGTTAACCATATACCAGCTATTACATTGGATAGAAGGTTATGATTCAGGTTATATTTGTATCTTATAACTCAACCTATATAAGCATCTTGTAACTTTGACCCCGGTTAGAACATTAACTAGTTAATATCTGCGTAGCACAGTCATTCTTAACATAGTTGCACATAATATTTCCTAACATATTCTGATAGATAATATTTCTTAAATTTTACTACCTGTGAAAGCCAATGCTATAATAGCTGTTTATCACACTGGTCATACGTCTGCTAACCAGTAATATACGTGATCGAGTCCCTAATAGCAACCTCAGCCTTTCTTCCCTGAGACAAGTGCTTGTAGAACAATTTCTTCTGCAAAACTACTGTGCTTCTGCTACTTGTTCCATTTTACATCTCTCCTGCCTTGACTGAATAGTCCTTTCTTTCTAACGAGACCTCTTTGTTCTCTTATTACAACTTTTCTTTGTTTTCCTTCCCCACACAAAACACATCACAATACACCGTAGAAAAGGGGAGATCCCCCAATCCTCACTCCAAAACCCCCTCGGTGAGCCCCCCAATTCCACACCAATTTCCCCCGGGGACTCCCAGTCTCCCCACAAACTCCCCATCTCAGAGGGGGTCCCTGACACCCCCAATGTCACCCCCAGGCCCTGCTTGGGGTGGAGGGGCTTCTCCTCTTCCTCAAGGGGACGGCGATGGCCTGGGGGGGAGCAAAGGCTGATGTTGTGGGCCCCTGAACCGTAAAACCACCACAAAACCACCCTTTTCACCTCAAGTCATCCCCAATTCTGCCACCCACAGGGGGTCTTCTCCTTCTCCTCTTCTTCCTCCTCCTCATCATCCATGGGCGTGGCAGGAACACAGGAGAGGCTGGGGTCCCTCCAAAACCCAACCCTCCCCTAAAACCTCACATACTCCCCTTTCTACCCCACTCCCCCGTTCCCCCCCAATCCATATTTTCTCCTTTCTCCCACTTTTTGGCCTCAAGGAGCCCCTTTTGCACCTCAAATCCTGCTCCCAAGCCCCCACATTCCTACTCTGCACCCCAGAAGGGGACCTTCTCACAACAGAAATCCCCCATTCACACCCCAAATTCCTCCCAAGACCCCCAAATCCCCTCAATGCCCCCTCCCCTCCCTCGCCCCGGCCCCTCCCGTCCACCGAATTCTCACTAATCCTGCTCTTCCCACCCCGAAGCACCCCGCACCCCCCCTTCTCCCTTCTCCCCTAACCCGACCTCCCCCTCACATCCCCTCTCCACCCCTCCAACCCCCCCAGACTGCCCCACAACCACCCCGATCCCCCCCGACCCTGCCCGGGCCCTGCCGCCAGCTGACCGCGCCTCTTCCGCTCCCTAGCGCCGCCTGCCGGGGGGGAGGACCCGCGTCCCGCTGCCTTGCCAGGCGGCACTGCCTGCCCGGCCGCGCTCCCTCCCGGAGCACCCCCGCTCCAGCCACGCCACGCCCCACCCACGCACTCAAGGCCGGCGGCGTCTCCGTGTCCCTGCCGCATCCCCCGACCTCGCTGCCCTTGGCCACGCACCTTCCTCTTCTGCCTCATCTCCCACACGAGAGCCCTGCTCAGCCCAGCCGCCTTTCTGCCTTCTCACTTTTACTGAAATCCCTTTGCAAGAATAAAACTCTTAGGATTTTCCATCGCCCCACTGTAGTCCGTTTCCTCCCATCAGTTCTTGCCAAGAGGCCGTTCCCTTCCGTGGGAAGCAAGGTGATAGGAATGTGACACGGCTTTGGATTCTCCAGGTCAGGGTCAGTGGTGTGGACCGCCAGAGCCAACAGCGCACAAGCGAACCCTCTGCGTGCTGGCACCACCCGAGAACTGCATGGGGAGAGCAGCTGGACTTCCAGGAACACACGATTGGACACGGAGATTTCCAGCGGCGTGGCAAAGGCACAACAGGAGCTGATAACTGGGGCAGGAACAAATTCTGAGGGTAGTAGGCAAAGATGGGGGACCACCAAAAGCAATGGTGCAAGGACTTGCTGTGGCCATGGCAGTGTTAAGGAACAATCCAGTGTGACATTGCAGAGTCCCTCTGGGAGAAATCCCAAGGCCACAGATTTTAGCTGCTGGGACTGGAGCATATTCACAGCAGCGGCTCCAGTGACTCCACGCATGCCAACTTGAGTCCCCACGGAACCACTCCCACAGTCACACCAGGTTTCCTCACTGCTTCAAGCCCAGCTTTGCCATGGCCGAGTCTCAGATGTCTTGTTCCACAAAGCCATTTATTCATGGTGCAGTAACACAGAAACAGCTCGAGCTGCTGAATCCAAGCAGGACCCCAAACAAAGCACCCCTGGGCTCCTGTCATTTGTCCCACCATTTTCCCGTTTTTATTCATGTTTCCCACCCTTTTCCCCTCAAGTTTCCCACCATTTTTCCTCTCACGCTTCCCTCCCTTCCATCCCCTCACATTTCCCATCATTTTTGGCCTCATGTTTCCTGCCCTTTTTCCCTTTATGTTTCACACCCATGTTTCCTCCTGTTGCCCTTCTTTGTCCCTCACGTTTCCCGCCCTTTTTCTCCCCTCATGTTTCCCGCCATTTTTCCCCCTCAGGTTTCCTGCCTTTTTCTTCCCTCACATTTCCCGCCCTTTTCTCCCCTCACCTTTCCCGCAATTTTGTCCCCTCATATTTGCCATTTTTTACTTCACATTTTCCACCCTTTTCCCCCTCATGTTTCACACCCTTTTCCCCTCACATTTCCGCCGTTTTCTCCCCTCCTGATCCTGCCCTTTTTTCCCATCATGTTTCCTGCCCACAAGTCTCCCTTTCCTCTTGAGTTGTCCACTCATGCTGGGTGTCTCCGTGTCCATCCACCTGGCTGTCATCACAGGCCTTGCTCTCCTTTGTCATCCATAAGGTTTGGCAGCTCAGGGCTCTGGCTTTCTTTCATTGCTGGTTTTAGTCAATTGTTCATAACTCAACCTGTGACCTTTCACTTTTTAGCCTGCAGTTCTCCTCTCCAGCCTGCTGCAGGGGAAAGGGGAGGGGGAGTGCGAGAAGGGAGCAGTGCATGATTTGGAGTGTTTCAGTGGGAGCACCATAGTGGGGGAACTGGGGTGTCACAAAGGGCCCCCTGTGACCCGCCACCTGCCCCTAGCAACAGCTCAAAGGGTTTGTTGACGTGGAACCAGCGCCCAGCCTGCAGTGTCCGGCAGGACAGCGACGGGACAGGACGGGAGCACACAGCTGGCGAGAAGCCCGCTGGTTTTAGCTCACGTCTTGCTCTGCAGCAGGGAGTAAGGTATTAAACCAAACCTTGCCCCTTGCCTATTCTCAGAACTTCATCTCCATTCAGTAGAATGGAGAAGAGACCTCCAAGCCAGCCCACGGTGGCCTGGGAGGAGGACGCGGCTCTTCAGGAGAGCAGCTCAGCAGCGGAGCCCGCCGAGGTGACCACGGTGCAGCCATTGCAGCCCAGTGAGTGAGGGGCCCTGTGGGACTGGGCAGGGCTGGGATCAGGTTTCCCCGGCACACGGGCAGATGGGGATCACAGGGGTGGGAGTGATGCCGGAGTGCCAGAGCTGCTCGGGGCAGGACACCAGCCCCGGCACAGCCTGTGCCGAGGAGGGGGAGAGCAGAGGGGGCCCCAGCTGCTGCTCTGGAGCGTGGGCAGCGAGGGTCAGTGGCTGGCAAGAGGCAGTGGTGCTGTGGGATGCTGGACGTGTCCCTCTCGTCTGCCAGAGCGCTCCTCAGCCCGGGGCACTGGGCATTGCCCTGCCATGGTGTGCTCCAGCAGGGCAGCTCCTCTGATGGGCATCCTCCAGTCGGGAGCTGCACTGAAAGGCTGTGCCAAGGGAACGGGCACAGCCTGGGCAGAGGGCAGATCTCCTTCCTCTGCTCTCTCCTCTCCCCTCACCCTCTTCAGCTCTCTCTTCTCTCCCCCTCCATTAGATGCTGTGTATGGACAGGAAGCCATGGACTTCATCCAGGCCTTTGCCAGCAGCCCCGACCAGGTACCCACGGCCTGCTGGACAGCGGCTGTGCCCGGCCAGGGGTGCTGGCTCTGCAGAGCAGCTGCTCCCACAGGGCACTGCACCCTAAGGGCTCTGGTCCTACTGGAGGGGTGTCCTCGCTTCACGCTGCCCTGTTGTCTCTGTCCTCCAGCTCCAGGATGAGGACCTGAAGCTCAAGTTCCTCGACGGCATCTGTATCCTGTGCAGAGCTGCCAAGGACTGTGGCTTCTGCAAGGACCTGGATGCTTTCTACCACAAATACAAGCTGGGAGAGAAGATCCAGGTGAGGGGGCACCCGGCAATCTGGGGAAGGGAGCAACGAGCCCCAGCAGCCAGTGAGGGCAGTGCGTGGGCAGGGCAAGGCTCTGGTGGCACTGGGTGCTGGCAGCTGCCAGGTTGCAGCCCAGCTGTGCTCTGCAGGTGCTGCTGCAATTGGAGCCCAAGTACGAGATTTGCACGGAGGTGCGGCGGCTGGCCATGCTCGCTATTGCCGGACTGAGGTACCGGCCCATCACACCTGCAGACCCCTGCCCAGCACTCTGTGCCCACCTGCCCATCCCTCCTGGAAGCCCAGCCCCAGTGCTGCAGGAGACCTTGAGACACTGCTCCCAGCACCGGTGGCCAGCTGGGCCCCTCTCTCTTTGCAGCACGCTGGGGACGGTGCTGGAGAACAGAAGAAAACTCTTAAGACTCTGCTTCGACAGCATCTTTTTCCTTCCCCCAAGCGGGGAAATGACGAGCCGGGAAGCGTCTCTGTATTCTCAGGTAAGTGCTGGGTGAACTGGAGGAGCCTCCAGTCTGTCCAGGCTGCTCCCGACCAGCCCGTGCTGCCTAAGGACCAAAGATCCAAGGCAGGCCACGGTCTCAGCTTCGTTTTCCTACCCTCATCCCTTCATGCCTTGCCAGGCTCCAGCCACCTCCGGCAATGCCGGCTGCTCTGCCCCCCAGCACACGGCCTGCTCCTGTGTCCCTCCCCTCACACTGGCACTTCAGATCAGTCTCCTGGGAGTGGGAGGGACAGCAGAATCACAGCCACTGCTCTCTGTCGTCCTTGCAGACCCTGCATGCCATGGACACCATGCTGGAGGTGATGGTGTTCAGCTCTCCTGCCTCCAAAACCAGCAAGATGCTGCAGGACGTCTTGGAGGTCTGGCCTGTGCACAGAGTGGGGGTCGAACGACTGTTCCTCACTTAGGAGGGGAAGGAGCCCGGGCTTGTGTCCAGTCTTGTCCTGGCTCCTGCCAAATGAACCCTGTCCCGGCCAGAACCAGGACATTCCCCCAGTGCTGTGCAGGCAAGAGCGCACTGCGGGGAGGCTGCCCAGCTGGCCCAGGGAAGCAGAGGCTGGCCCCAGGCGCTGCTGGAGCACAAGGAGCAGAGGGCAGCCCCTGCCTTCCTTGCTGCCCACCAGCTTTGCCTGGGGCCTTTGTGCCAGGCCTGCCAGGGCCCCCAGGGGCAGGATCCCCCCTGAAAGCTCTGCCTGAGGGCACAGGAAGTCTGGAGGGAGGGTGCAAGTGTGTCTCATGAGTGCGGCCCTGCCACTGCTGCTGCTGGAGTGGGCGTCTGCTCACGGGGCTCACCTGCAGCTTCTCTCTTCCCAGGTTCTGCTGCACTACTGCCTTTATGACACCGTGGCTGTGCAGGAGAGGCTCATGGGCAGGGTCAGGCTGCTGAGCCATTTGCTGGCCGACTCTTCCACTGTGCAGGTAAGGACCGGGCACCCTCCAGCCAGGCCATCTCCCCATCCCTGTGCCCTGGCACAGCCACAACTCCAAGGTGCCTGCAAGGCCTCAGCTGCCCACCCTCAGACCTTCTGCTCTTCTGCCTGCCTCCCCCAGGCTGCCCAAACTGAGGACAGCGGTGCTGCCAGCAGACAGGGCCGGATCCCAGTCCTCGGGAAGCTGCTGGGCCATCTCTTTTTCAAGTTATTCAGGAAAGAAGAAACCAGCTTGATGGCACTGGACATTCTCTGCTTCCTCTTGACGTTCCTCTCTGAGCAGAAATGTAAGAGAAGCTGTGGTGGGCGGCATCCCCCGTGCACCGCCACATGCCCAGATACAGCTGCTTGTCTTCCTGGGTCTTGCAAAGGCTCCTTGTTGTGCTTGGTGCAGGTGGCACCATGTCCCCAGAGCTGCTGTCACCTCTGCTCCTGCCCCTCGCTCTCTGCCAGGCTCTTGATGCTCCCGTGTAGCCGAGCTGCTCCTCCACACAGGACTCAGCCCCAATCCGCCCCTTCCCCATGTCCCCTGGCGAGCTCGTGTCCTGCCCTGCCACCCTCCAGCCCCGCAAGCCCTTCCCCCTGAGCAGTACTGCAGCCACGGTGTAACTGGGAGCTGCATGTGGAGCTCCAGGGGCTCGGAGCTTCCCAGGCCAGCTTCACTGGGTACGGACACTGGAGGCAGCTCCCCCTTTCCACCAGTGCCCACCACCTCCTCCCGTGACCGACTGCTCCCAAGCCATTCCTGCATCCCGACGCTTGCCGGGGTTGGGTCGGCTGCTGGCACAGCGGCTGTGTCTCAGCCGCACATTGGTGTTTTCCCTCTCTTTAGGTGCCACACCGCCAGCGGTTCGTGCCCAGCTCCCAGCATACTGGCAATCTGAGATCACCTCCCTGCTGGATACGCCCAGCTCCTGGAGAGTTCAGGTGACCAGCCCTCCCCCTTGCTGGGCCTCTCATCCGTGGCATCAGCAGGGGATTGGTGCGCACAAAGGGGCGCAGAATCAGCGGGGCTGACCCTGGCGAGAGGCTTCCCACTGTCCCCGAGCAGGGAACACTGCGGTGTCCCAGCAGCAGCAGAAGCAGCAGCTCCAGCCCTGCTGGCCACCAGCGAGCCCTGGCTCTCTGTAGGGCGCGTGCCGCATGCCTGAGAGCCCAGCCCTCCTCCTTGTCATGGGGCCCTCCTCATCCTCCCCTGCATAGGGACTGTGGGCACTGCTGCCAGCTTTCCTGCGGCCACTGCCGCCAGCACTGCCCGGCACCTCTGGCCAGGGCTGCTCGCGCTGCCCAGCCGAGCAGAACCCTTTGGGCACTGGCTGGCACTGGCCTCCACTCCCTTCCTTCCTGCCACAGGCCTTTGGGAGATACCTCAGGCCAGCTGAGAGGACGGGCATCGTCCTTGTGGCCATTGAGATCCTGGGCCGCTCCAGCCTCCTGGACAAGAAGGCGCCCAAGGAGTTTCTGCAGGTGGCCATGGAATTCCCTGAGCTGTGGCTGATGGATGTAAGTGGCCTGTGGCTGGATTGCTCTGCCCTTGAGCCCTGACAGGTTCCTCCCTCCCTCCCTCCCATAGCCAGGATTGGGGGGAGTGCCTGAAACCACCTTGAGGCAGCAGAGAGTGCGTTAGGATCCCACTTCTGACACCCAAATAATGGTAGGATCTGGTCATTTAAAAATTCCTCGGCCAAAATTAAGGTGCAAACAAGACCACATGCCAAGGCCAACAGTACGGATTTCATTTAAGAGTAAATGGGAGATAGAGAGAGAGGGGGAATGAGGAAGAGACACAAACACACACACATTACTTAGAAAGATGGTCACCCGCACACGGGTCCCTGCGGCATCCCCCCTGGCCCTTCTTCTTCTGATCCTCTTGGTGGTGGGGATTTCCAAACACCCCCCTCGCCTGTCTTCCCTCCAGGTGCCAAAAGTTGTGAGACACATCTTTGAGCACTGTGATGAGAAAATCACAACAGCCGCTCACAGCTTTCCCACACTGCTTGACCTGATGGCCAGTAAGTGGCCTCGGCGAGTCGTCGTGACAGCTCTGAAGGTCGCCCCAATATTCAGGTACTGGCCCTGACCGCCCAGAGGGCTTGTTCCCTATGGGGAGAGGGACCCCGAGACTCTCTGGCTGCCAGACACAAGAACACTGCAGCACCCCCCAAAGCAAGCGGGGCCCTCCATCCCACCATGCTCAGCCCAGGCCCACAGCAGCCAAAGCTGGCTGGGCCAGCCCAGAGCCAGCACGCTGCTCCCAGTCCCACCGGGAACACCCCGTCAGCCATGTCCACCTGCCCAGGCTGGGCCCCTGCGCACCCCAAGTCCTGCAGGGCTGGCCCAGGCCACACTGCAGTGGCCGAGGCAGCCCTGCTGACAGCGCTCTGCCTTGCAGCGACAAAGTCTGTCTGTGGAAGGCCATGTTCTCCGTGCACCAGACTCTGGAGGAGGTTTTGAAGGAGCTGCACGTGAAATTCTGGGACCGGCAAAGGAACATCTCTCAGCAGCAGAAGTCCTGCCTCGCTTTCTTGGCTGTGAGTCATCAGGAAAAGCCCATGTGCCCTTGCCCTCCGCTGCCGGTGGGAAGCGGGAGCTGAGCCAGGACAGCCCTGCCAGCTCTGCCCAGGCTCTCTGCCGCTTCCTTCCAGATGCTGGCCTCTGATGATGTTGTAGAGAACAAAGTGGGTCCATTGTACAAAGCCTTGAGACTTCTGAGGTCGCCAAGAATAGAAATGGTCTCTCTGGTGCTCAGGGCCCTTTTGACGCTGTCGGAGAGAGCTGAGACGGTGAGCAGGCTGCTCTCAGGGGCAGACATGTGGCACCTGGACTCTGAGGCCTCGGGGAAGGTGGTGGCTTGGCCTGGGCTGCGAGTCAGGTGCTGGGGTGACTGCTCCAAACGCCCTGCCTGCCATGGGATGGCCTGGAGGCTGCCTGGGGAGCTGACCAGGCACAGACGTTCTCAGGGAATGGAAACTGTCTTTCATACAGGCACGAAAAATGAAGGGCCTCCTGTCCGAGTTGCTGAAATTCCTGTGGCATCGGTCTTGGGACATTTCGGTGATGGTCATGGACATCTTCCAAAATGTGCTGGGGCACCTGAAGAAGAGAGAGGCCAGCGCCATGATTGTGAAAGCGGTGCAGAGGCTCTGGCACCTCTTTGACGCCGTAAGGCTGATGTGGGAGCCTGAGCCCCGCAGCAGGGCCCTGGGCAATGACAGCTGCCCTGCAGCCCAGCCCTGCAAGGAGCACTGGCAGCAGGCCCCGCTCTCTGGGCTCCCCTGGGATGGATTCTGGGCCTTGCAGCCCAGCGCTGATCCTGCCCGCTCTGGGCTGTGAGCCCGCAGCATCGCCCCTCACCTCAGGCACCTCAGCTCAGCCCCTCCTGGCCGCGGGCAGGGAGCCGCTGTGTGCGGAGCTCACCTTTCCTCCTTCCTACCAGGAGGAAGACTTTGTGCGGGAGCACTCCATCCGCCTCTTCAGAGACTTGCTGGGCAAAACGGCGTGGATGGACAAGAAGGCCATGAAGGAAAAGGCCTGGAAAGTCCTGGTCCGGCTCCTGCTTCACATGAGTGACCAGGCCCCCAGCGTGGCCAAGGTACCCATGTCTAGGCTGAGCTCTGACCAAGAGAGGCGTGGCTGACACCCCCTGGGGGGGTCCCGAGCCTCAGGGCAAGGGCTGCTGGCAGCGGGCAGCGTTCCCCCAGCACAGCCCCTGGGAACCAGCGCCAGCAGGGCCAGACAAGCTGGCACGGCCATTTCCATCTCTGCCCTGCCTGCTCCAGCAGGGCTCGGCAGCAGCCCAGCACCACCGAGGCCTGGACACGTGTGTCCCCAAAGGCTTCTCAGCTGTCCCCACAGGTGTCCCTGCAGGGCTTTGCACCTCAATCCCTGCTGCCCAGGCCCATCCCCAAGAGACCCCTGGACACTTTGGCGAGGGCATGTCCCAGCTTCCTAAGGGCGTGGTCACCCCAGGAACAAAGCCCAAGGCTCCTTCCACAGGCAGGCCCTGGTGCCACCTCCCAGCTTCTGTCCCACAGGCATCTACAGAAGCCGTTCTGGCTATAGCAGAGCTCCTCAAGTGGAAAGAGCTCAAGCAGCTGGCGCAGACGGAGCAGACGTGGAGGATGGGCGAGTGCTTGGTGAGGACGAGACCCAGGCTGGACGAGGGCTGCCCACAACACCGTGCCGGGGCTGTGAGCTCTGCAGCTGGGACTCCCCAGGGCTGTTGTGGCCCAGAGCGCCCAGCCTGGAGCTGCAGCCTTGCTCCTGTCTCGGGAACAGGAGTCTCCTCTAGGCCCATGTTCCCTTCCTTCCCCCAGCATGAGGGAGGGCTCTGAGCCATGGGGGTGCTGGCAGGAGGGGCTGATCTGACCAGCTGGGGCCCTCTGAGTAATGCCCACAGCCTTGTGCTCCCTGCAGTTGGCCAAGGAGAGCAGCAGGGCCGAACAGTTTGTGTTGGACAGCCAGCCCTACCTGCGGAGCCCTCAGGCCCCCATGCGAGAGGCGGCCCTCAGGTTCATTGGTGAGTCCCAGCCCCCAGGGTCCCTCTTTGGGCAGCCTGGCCCCGTCCCCCCAGCCCTGGGGCTGACACGGGCAGGGCCTCGGCCTCCCTGTGCCCCCCTGCCAACACAGGTGGCTTTGGTGGCCACCTTGCCAGTGCCACCCCCGGGCTGCTGAGGGGGTCAGGCAGGGCCGGGGGCCACGCTGCTGGGAGCACGCTGGGGAGCAGGGGCTGACAGAGCTCTGTGCCCAGGGCTGGCTGCGCGGCACCTGACAGAGCAGAGTGAGGACACCGTGGCTGAGGTGCTCTGGGGTGAGTGGGGAGCCTGGGCTCAGGGGAGCTGAGGCGTCTCTGCACACACGGGGGCTCATCTGGGCTCTCTTTCTGTCATAGAGCTTGACAGACTGCAAACAGGAGACAAGGATCCCGCCATCTGTTCCCTGGCAGTTCAGACCAGCTTGGTCCTGAAGTCTCCAAGGAAGCAGCGAAGATCAGGATTCTCCCTGCGTGCGCTGTGCTGCTGGTGCCGCTGAGCAGAGAGGGACCTTGATGTAAGGCTTGGCAGGGACACAAACTCAAACACCTGCTGAATGATCAGGTGTGAAAAGGATGCCCTGGCTTTCTAAGGTCCTTCTCAAAGCGCAAGCCGGCATTTCCATGACTGCTGACTCTGCCATTGCCCTGACCAGGAGGGACCCATTCCCCCCAGCCCCTGAGCATGGCGTGAGGTGGTCTAGAATAAGCCCAGGGTCATGGCCAGTCCCCTCCTGGCTCCTGCCAAATGGCTCAGCTGCCGGCCCTCAGCCCTTCTGCTCTTCTGCCTGCCTCCTCCAGCCTGGTCAAAATGAGGACAGAGGTGCTGCCTGTGGACAGATCCAGATCCCAGGCCTGGGGAAGCTGCTGGCACATCCATTCAAGTCACTCAAGAGAGAAGAGACCACTTTATGGCTCTGGATGCTCTCTGTGCCCACTTCAAGTTCATCTGTCAGCAGAAAGGTAAGAGAAGCTGTGCTGGGCTGCATCCCTGCGCACGGCCGCATCACCCCGATGCATCTGCTCGTCTTCCCGGGCCTTGCGATGGCCCCTTCTGTGCAGACACGGGGCTCATGTGGGCTCTGCTTCTGGCACAGAACTTGAAATACTGCGGGCCAGAGAGAAGGATCCTGGGCGCTCAGACCCGCCTGCCTAAAATCCTGCGAGAGGACTCGGTGTGCCTGGATCCAAGCCCAGCCACAGACCTGTCCAAACTGTATATAGTTCTAGAAAGTTAATTACCTTCTAGATATAATTTATATAAGTTAACCATATCTATAAATTATATATTTGATAAATATATCTAATATATGAAAACTATGAGTCAATAAAATATATAGATTATATCTATTATGTCATGTATATAAATTCTATATAGTATGAATACATATTCTATATATTAGCTATATATATAGAGATGAGCTTTTCAAATAAAAGAAACAATGTCTTGAAATCGATTACAGAAATGATAATGATTGCAGCACACAGCTCTATCTATGAGTATAGTGCACCATTTTTGAAGCAATATGGAAGCAATTATGTTAAAGCTAGCAGACTTGGGAGGAAAAGTGAGAATTGTGGGTGGGAAATGTGCGGGGAGAAAAGGGCGGGAAACACGAGGGGACAAAATGGTGGGGAAACATGAGGGGAGAAAAGGGCGGGAAATGTGAGGGGAGAAAAGGGTGGGAAATGGAACGCAAAAAAGGACAGGAATCTTGAGTAAAAAGGATGGGAAATGAGAGGAAGAAAGAGTGCGAAACCTAGGGGAGAAAAGGTGAGAAACATGAGGGACAAAATGATGGCAAATGTGAGGGAACAGAAGGGCAGGAAGTGTGAGGGGGAAAAATGGTGGGAAACGTGAGGGCGGGAAAAAAGGTGGAAAATGTCAGGGGAGAAAAGAGCAGGAAATGTGTGGGGGAAAAGATGGGAAACGGGAGGAGAAAAAGATGGGAAATGGGAGGAAACATGGGGGTGAAACATAAGGGGAAAAAGGCAGGAAACATGAGGCCAAAAATGATGGGAAATGTGAGGGGACGGAAGGGAGGGAAGCGTGAGAGGAAAAGTGGTGGGAAACTTGAGGGGAAAAGGGTGGGAAACATGAATAAAAATGGGAACATGGTGGGACAAATGACAGGAGCCCAGGGGTGCTTTGTTTGGGGTTGTCTTGGGGTGACCTTATGATGTGTATCCCATATCGCTGCCTATGCCCAGGAATTAATTCCTGTGCCTTTCTATGCCTCTTAACTGAGCCTGAGAGGGGGAAGGAAAAAACGGAGCAAAACTTTTGCAACGCAGTTTGCAGCTTGTTCAAGGTCACACACAGATAGCAATCGGTTTTCCCCGCTGCGGCAGGGGAGGGAGGAAGCACCCGGCTTGCTGCGCCCAGAACAGGTTTTTTGGCCAGTGGTTCGGCTGCTTTGTTCTCCGGAGACAGACTGAGAGTTGAATTTTTTCCTTCTCTGCAATATCGGATTTTCTCCCTTTTCTACTGGACTGCTTGATTGCTTTAACATCAGAACACATCGGGAGGACTTTCCACCGGGCACAGAGGGCCTGGCCCTGAGGACTCTCTGAGGAGACCAAAGGCAGGACTCTAATGCTTTCCCAGGGTTTGCCTCCACAGCAAAAGATTTTACCATTTAACATTATTTTCCTTTCCCATGTGTTTGTTAAAGAAACAGTTTTATCTTCTTCACTTTCCTTCGAGGAAACTTTATTTTTTCCCGAACCTGGTGGGGGAGGGGTGGTTGTGCCTTCTCTCAGAGGATCTATTTCTAAATTTGGCCAAACCGGTACAGGGGTCCTGCTTGGATTCAGCAGCTCGAGCTGTTTCTGTGTTACTGCACCATGAATAAATGGCTTTGTGGAACAAGACATCTGAGACTCGGCCATGGCAAAGCTGGGCTTGAAGCAGTGAGGAAACCTGGTGTGACTGTGGGAGCAGGGACGCGTTGGGTCACTGGAGCTGCCGCCGCTGTGAGGGGGCTCCAGTCCTAGCAGCTAAAATCTGTGCCCTTGGACGTTCTCCCAGAGAGACTCAACAAGCTCACACTGGATCGGTTCCTTAACACTGCCATGGCCACAGCAAGTCCTTGCACCATTGCTTTGGCTGCTTCCCTCTTTGCCCACTCCCCTCAGAGTTTGTTCCTGTCCCAGTTATCAGCTCCTGTGCTGCCTTTCCCACTCCGTTGGAAATCTCCAATCACACAGTTGTGTGTGCTCGGAACCCGAGCTGCTCTCCCCACGCAGTTCTCGGGTGGTCTCAGCACACAGGGACAGGTGGGCTCAGGTCCCTGGGACAAGGGCCCCACGCCATGCAGCTCCATCACGGATGAGCTTGGGACTGGGGCTCCCTGGGGTGGTTTGGGGGTCTCAAGTGAGAGGTTCTGCAGTAGTTCCAGGTGAGGGGGTTGGGGGATCCTGGAGGAAGGTTGAGAGTCCCCATTGGATTTGGAGGTCCCAGGGGCTTTTAGAGGTGCTCCAGAAAGTGGTTGAGTGGCCCCAAGGGCATTTGGGGGGCAGAGGAGGGGTAGAACTGGGGACTCAAGGAGGTATTTGGAGGACACCGGAGGGGGATTGAGGTTCCCAGGGAGAGTCTGGGTGGACTTGGGGGGGTGGTTCCAGGGGGGGAAGTTCAGGCAGGGTTCAGAAAGGGAGGGTTGCGGGAGTTTGGGGGTCTGGGGTGGGTTTAGGGCTGCCAGCGAAGGCTAGAGGGGTTCCAGAGGAGGGCTTGGGGGATCCCAGAGAAGAGTTTGGGGGGTGCCAGGGGGGGTTTTGGGAGTCTCAGACCCTCCCAAGTTATGTGACTCCCCAGTGTGAGACCTCCCAAGTATGATCTCCCTCAAATTGTAAGCCCCCCAGTCGTGCAACCCTCCAGGAATTTGACCCCAAGACAGAAACCCCAAACTCACGGAAACCCCCAAAATCTGAACCCCATTCCCATGATCCCCCCAAGCTGTGACCCTGAAATCTGAGCCCCTACAAATTGTGACCCCCAACATCTGACCACCCCA
This sequence comes from Coloeus monedula, assembly GCF_965178545.1. Taxonomy (NCBI): domain Eukaryota; kingdom Metazoa; phylum Chordata; class Aves; order Passeriformes; family Corvidae; genus Coloeus; species Coloeus monedula. The sequence goes on along the minus strand of NC_138814.1, from coordinate 1,933,337 downwards.
AGTCATGCAATTCCCCACAAATTGAGACCCCCATCATGTGAGTGTCTAATCTGCTCCCCCAGGGCTGTGTGACTCTCCCACTCCTACCACACCCCCAAGTCATGGCACCCCCCCAGTCTGAGCCCCCGCCACTCTGAGTCCCCCACTCTGAGCTCACCCAACTCCACTGACCCCTCCTCCCATTTGGGGCCCACATAAGTCAAACAAACCCCCCAGAGTCCAAACTCCCCAACATCTCACCCCCATTCCCATGACCCTCCAAATTGCGTCACCTCCCATTCTCAGCCCCCCACAAGCCGTGTGGCCCCCTCAAACCTGACCCCTCCCATTCCCACCTATACCCAAAATCTGAAGCCCCTCAAATCATGCGACTCCCCCACATTCCCACCCCCTCACATCCCCTGCCCCAATTCCCCCATGGTCCTGCTCCCACCACCTCCAAAATATCCCCAAACCCCCTCCAACTCTCACCTTTTTCCCCTCTTGCTTAAAAAACTCTCGCGGAGCTTCAGGAATGATAAAAAGCTCTCGCCAACACCCACGACCGCAACGTAGGAATGATGCACGCTCCCCAGTCGTGGTATAACTGGAAACATTTATTAAAAGTCCACATAGCTTTCATTATATTTTCACTATTTGAGAACACAATCTTATTGAGCATGTGCAGAAAGCAGGAGTGAAAAGCTCAAGCCCAAGGAAGGCTTATGAGCCTTCGTCCAAAACGACCACCAGGAGGCTGACCACCGCCTCGTGCAGAAACCACCCATGTGCTACAAGGGCTGACATCATCATCATGTGATTAGAAAATCTGTTGCACTATGAAGGTTAGGAAAGTAGAATGGGTGCATTCAGTACAAAAGTGTAAAAGCTAGTACTGTGTGAAGAATGGACGAGTGAGTTTGTGGTGGAGCTATCCCCCTCACTCCCGGCATCGCATAAACAAATACCTGCTCTCTAGGCCTTACACTATGGAGCACTGTTTGCTTGCCTAGGTTTCAGGCATCAATACAAGAAAATATACATGCCAAACATGTATAAGTATATAGTATAGAGTATATAGTATATAGTATATAGTATATATAGTATTAGTATACATAGTATATATTATATATAGTATTAGTATATAGCTCTAAGCCCTACTAGAGCGAAACCAATGACATGTTTAACCCAACGTCCAAAACGGAACCTTCCCAGCCAGGAGAAGAGGCCAAAAGGATCCCTGCTTTTGCTGCAGTTCTCCAGACAGCTCCTTCAATTCCTGCATGCTTTTGGGAATGGATTCCCAATGGTCACTCAGGTTCATACAGCACATTCCATCAAAGTCTTCACATCTGTGTCCCTGGGCTAGCAACAAAAACTCTATTGCTGCTCTACTTTGCAATGTTGCATGACGTACACAGTCGACATCTGTTAACAATCCTGTTAAAGCATTACTGGTAGCGTTCCTTTCCCTCGCAAGCCAACAGCCTGGTTTATTAATTGTGATCAAGGCCTGTGCCGTACCAACAGAGGCAACTAAGGAACTAAAAATTCTTTTTGTAGGATTCCAGAATTTAACCTCAGAGTTACAGTCAGGGGCAAGCGATTGAACATCACACTTATTTTGCCTATGTCGCAGTGTCCAATTAGTTAGTGCTTCGAGATTGGGATGAAACATGGTTAAACAAACAAAAGTAATGGACCTCGCACTGCTTTTCCTGGAATGCCTTCCCATGCTCTGTTGCCACATATCAAAAATATGTTATCGGGCAGGCTGATTGCATTGGTCCCTGTTGCGACTTGGGAGGGAGTAGTGACATTGCACCAGGCAGAGGCATCACGGTAAATGCCAGTGCCACTTCTATCAACTCCTGTGTTGTCTGTGTTTGGATCGTTAGCATAATTAGGGTAGAAACACACAGGAGCTTTTATAGACCCGAGCACATCCAGCTCTTGCGGCCACAGTGAGAGAGCAGAAAAGTTATTTATTTTTCTCATGCCTCCATTAGCATTGCCCAAATGCCATCCCACAGACTGGCCAGCATCAGACTGCCGGGATCCCAAACACGCCCACGACGATCTCTGCTTACCTGCAGTTGTACAATCACGTGTCCCTGTCTGATTGTAGAACTTGTTCCATTCATCCTTTGTCAAAGGAATGCCAACCAGACATGTCTGAAATGGATCACTAGCACTGGTCATGGAAATACAAAGGCTAGGTTGCTAAATTGCTTTGGCTAATGGCAGCCAAACATTGCTCTTGGGTTGTGGGACCCGTGCTTCATTCACAATCCTCGAGAATCCGCTGAGGATGGCAAAAAAGGCTTCCCATGTTGTGCCAGAACTCATTGTAACTGATTAGCAAACTAAAATTGAGCTGCCTTCAAGTCTTCATTCCTGCTGCAGCGGCTTTGATGTTCTTCGCAGGTAACCAATAGGGTCCTGGGGATAGAGAAACACAGCCACAACCACGTCCCCACGTTAGCAAAGGCACGGGGCCTAACCATTGTCCGCTCTGCAGACCTTTATAATAGACAGGCGGTTGAGAATCCCTTAAGGTATCACGGGAACACCTTCTCTCACTTGCTGGAAATATTTCAAAAGTTTAAAACAAATGTTGCTTTGTCCCAGTTGTTCCTGAGCTGTTATACCAAGGGGATCCCCCCTTCTTTTTGTTTAAGAAGCATTTTCGTTAAAAGGGCATGAGTGCGTTCCACAACAGCTTGACCTGTCGAGGAATGAGGTATGCCAGATACGTGACGTATACCCCAAGAGTGAAAAAAGGTTTTCACTGATTGGGAGACATGTGCTGGACCATTATCAGTTTTTACTACCTTTGGGACTCCTAAGGTGGCAATAGCTCACAACATGTGCTTAATGACATCTCTTGCCTTTTCCCTTTTATGAGCGGAGGCGACAAAAGATTTGGAATAAGTGGCAGCTGAGACATGCACGTATTTTAAGGTGCCAAAAGAAGAAATGTGGGTAACATCCATCTGCCAGACTTCCTTGACCCATAACCCTCTCGGATTTGTACTTACCGTGGTAGGTAAAGGAGTTGAGTGTGCACAACCAGGGCAAGAATGAACAATTTGTCTGCCTTGAGAAAACGTAAGATCAAATTGTTTACTCAAAGCTTTTGCATTCTGGTGATAGAATTCATGGGACACCTTTGTCTGGGCAATTTGAGTTGGAACTGCTGCCATCATTGTTAGAGGGTCTGCGACTGCATTGCCTTGCACCAGAGGCGCAGGCAAAGATGAGGGAGACCTAAGATGCGTAACATAATGTCCTCGGTTACAATGTAAGATGGAACCAAAAGTATGTATTCCATTATCATCGTCACAAGCTCTTAAAGCAGGTGGGGCTGTGCTTTTTGTCTCCTACCATGACTCATCCCTGATAACTCTCTCCGGGGTCTATCTCTGTTTAATGGCATGTCAAGCACCCACCACATGACTCATAGAATTACATCAGCCCATTGGGGGATGCTCTGCCCAGGGGGAGCAACCAAGCATTCCCACCTGCATATAATCTGGCCTTTGGAACAGCACAAGCAGCCCTTCCCTGCTGGATTCCCAGAGGACAAGAGCTGCATAACCACCACTGGACCTTCAGAGGAGGACCAGACCTTTCTACAGGATCACCACTTCAACAGAACCACTTCAGGAGGACTGCAGCCACTGCTTCATCGCACTGCTACCACCAGCCTGCCCGGCAGGCTGTCAGCTCGTATCCTGACTCTGTCAGGTTAAGCCAGTATTTCTGTATTATTGCCTTGTTATGTATACTACTAAAGAACTGTTGTTCCTATTTCTCATATAATTGCCTGAAAGCCCCTTCATTTCAAAATTATAATAATTCACAGCGAAGGGGCTTACATTTTCCATTCCGAGGGAGGCTCCTACCTTCCTTAGCAGACACTTGTCTTTCCAACCAGACACATAAAAACAACACGATCGGCCTTGAACAGAATTTTACTGAGTAGACAACAGAACCAACAAATTCTTGTTGTGCACTTGCTTTAAGTAGGAATGTTCAATATGGCTTAGAATGCCAACTACGTATAAGCAACCTGATATTAGGTTGAACGGTTCATTTGAAACAATCGCAAAGCCTCTACGGCGGCTGCTAATTCTACCAGCTGTGTTGGCCCTGGCTGAAAAATCACAGAGTTTTCCCAATCCCCTGTGGAATTTTTCCAGGCAACAACTGCTTTCTCAGTTTTCCCAGAGCCATCGATGAAGACTCTCTTTGCTCCACGCAGGGGTTGTGACCATGCTAGAAAACGCAGCTGCAAAGAAAGATCTTTTAAAGATTGCAGAAGTTTACTTTTCAGCAAAGAATTAACAATGTTTCCCAAAAAGTCTCTCAGGGAAGTCTGTAAAGTAAATGATTCCCACAACATATCCTGAAAAGCGTCTGCATGCAAAGGAATGTGGATGTGAGAAGCATCTTCCCCACTTAGGCTCTGGCATCATTTTCGTCCTGTGGAAACAAGTCTAACAATCATGTCAAGTAAAGTGGTCACTGGCTTTGAAAATGTGTGAGGTAAAAATACCCACTCTAGCACCCACAACTGTTGTTTATCAACACACCGCTGTGCTATTAGTGCATCTGGTTGGAATTCTGCCAGGATAAGGAAAAGCCTCAGCGGTAACTCTGCTTGTCGTCTGGATACAAAGGATGTCTGCATTTTATCTGTCACAAGTTGCAGTGCTTCACGGGCTTCTGGATTGAGTTTGTGAGGACACGTTAAACCTGCGTCTCCCTTAAGCAAATTAAATAAGGGTGACAGTTCCTCAGTGGAGGTACCAAGGGTAGGTCTGAGCCAATGAACAGTTCCTAATAATTTTTGCAAATCATTTAGCATTTCAATAGAGGTCCTCAGCACAATGGGCTGAGGAACAATTTTCTGTCCAAATAATAGAAACCCCAGGTATTTCCAGGGTGGGACAGTTTGAACTGCTGCAATATAAAGACCAAATTTGTCAAAAGAAAGACGCAAAAAGGCAAAACAGTTTTGCAACACAAGAGTCATCTGCTACTAGCAGTGTATCATCCATATAATGATACAATGGAACTGTTGAAAACTGCGGCCGCACCGGTTGTACAGCACTTGCTACCACAACCTGGCATATTGTAGGACTGTTTGCAACCATCCTTGAAGCCCACCGTTGGTGCAGCCCGGAAACGTTGCAGGTCTAGGATCATTTCAGGAGACTCTAAGTCTCTGTTCAGGGAGCCATTTGCAACGTATGAACGATGCACGGTCCCCAGCCCTGGTACCACCAGCAACATTTATTGAAAGTGTACATAGCTTTTATAGTATTTTCACTCCCAGGTTAGAATAGCATGAGCCTGGATAGCCAATAGTATAACTGTTGTGAGAAACAAAGCCCACTCCTCTTTTTGGGGGGTTTTAGAAATTTAATAAGGGACAATAGGAGATAAAGGTCACTTAAAGCAAAACCGACAGTGCTGGGTGCTTGGCCGTGGCCAGAGGCACACAAAGTTACACAAACTTTCCGTTCATATGCTTTAACACTATACATATTAATAAACCACAATGAGTATGCATCATTTTTCTAAGAACTAATTTATGTTTCCTTAGAAAAGATTAACATAGTTCCTCCCCCGATCTGCCTTTTTAGACAATGTGTAACATGATCGTGAGGGTCTTCGGGGCTCTTCTTCGATGAAGGCTCAAGGTCTTCCTCGCATCTGAACTTTTCAACTTCGTCTTTGGAGCATGTGCAGTTATGGTGTTCCTTGGTCTTTCTGGATCTAACTGTTTTAACTTCTCCATTTTGTGGCTAATTGACTTCACATTTGCCAATTTCTCATTAGTACACCCTGCTGCTTCCCAAAATAGCTATACTTGCCTATTTTTGAGATTATTCACCTGCTGAGTTTCCGCTTATTTAAGCATTAAGCGATTAGTTAACCATATACCAGCTATTACATTGGATAGAAGGTTATGATTCAGGTTATATTTGTATCTTATAACTCAACCTATATAAGCATCTTGTAACTTTGACCCCGGTTAGAACATTAACTAGTTAATATCTGCGTAGCACAGTCATTCTTAACATAGTTGCACATAATATTTCCTAACATATTCTGATAGATAATATTTCTTAAATTTTACTACCTGTGAAAGCCAATGCTATAATAGCTGTTTATCACACTGGTCATACGTCTGCTAACCAGTAATATACGTGATCGAGTCCCTAATAGCAACCTCAGCCTTTCTTCCCTGAGACAAGTGCTTGTAGAACAATTTCTTCTGCAAAACTACTGTGCTTCTGCTACTTGTTCCATTTTACATCTCTCCTGCCTTGACTGAATAGTCCTTTCTTTCTAACGAGACCTCTTTGTTCTCTTATTACAACTTTTCTTTGTTTTCCTTCCCCACACAAAACACATCACAATACACCGTAGAAAAGGGGAGATCCCCCAATCCTCACTCCAAAACCCCCTCGGTGAGCCCCCCAATTCCACACCAATTTCCCCCGGGGACTCCCAGTCTCCCCACAAACTCCCCATCTCAGAGGGGGTCCCTGACACCCCCAATGTCACCCCCAGGCCCTGCTTGGGGTGGAGGGGCTTCTCCTCTTCCTCAAGGGGACGGCGATGGCCTGGGGGGGAGCAAAGGCTGATGTTGTGGGCCCCTGAACCGTAAAACCACCACAAAACCACCCTTTTCACCTCAAGTCATCCCCAATTCTGCCACCCACAGGGGGTCTTCTCCTTCTCCTCTTCTTCCTCCTCCTCATCATCCATGGGCGTGGCAGGAACACAGGAGAGGCTGGGGTCCCTCCAAAACCCAACCCTCCCCTAAAACCTCACATACTCCCCTTTCTACCCCACTCCCCCGTTCCCCCCCAATCCATATTTTCTCCTTTCTCCCACTTTTTGGCCTCAAGGAGCCCCTTTTGCACCTCAAATCCTGCTCCCAAGCCCCCACATTCCTACTCTGCACCCCAGAAGGGGACCTTCTCACAACAGAAATCCCCCATTCACACCCCAAATTCCTCCCAAGACCCCCAAATCCCCTCAATGCCCCCTCCCCTCCCTCGCCCCGGCCCCTCCCGTCCACCGAATTCTCACTAATCCTGCTCTTCCCACCCCGAAGCACCCCGCACCCCCCCTTCTCCCTTCTCCCCTAACCCGACCTCCCCCTCACATCCCCTCTCCACCCCTCCAACCCCCCCAGACTGCCCCACAACCACCCCGATCCCCCCCGACCCTGCCCGGGCCCTGCCGCCAGCTGACCGCGCCTCTTCCGCTCCCTAGCGCCGCCTGCCGGGGGGGAGGACCCGCGTCCCGCTGCCTTGCCAGGCGGCACTGCCTGCCCGGCCGCGCTCCCTCCCGGAGCACCCCCGCTCCAGCCACGCCACGCCCCACCCACGCACTCAAGGCCGGCGGCGTCTCCGTGTCCCTGCCGCATCCCCCGACCTCGCTGCCCTTGGCCACGCACCTTCCTCTTCTGCCTCATCTCCCACACGAGAGCCCTGCTCAGCCCAGCCGCCTTTCTGCCTTCTCACTTTTACTGAAATCCCTTTGCAAGAATAAAACTCTTAGGATTTTCCATCGCCCCACTGTAGTCCGTTTCCTCCCATCAGTTCTTGCCAAGAGGCCGTTCCCTTCCGTGGGAAGCAAGGTGATAGGAATGTGACACGGCTTTGGATTCTCCAGGTCAGGGTCAGTGGTGTGGACCGCCAGAGCCAACAGCGCACAAGCGAACCCTCTGCGTGCTGGCACCACCCGAGAACTGCATGGGGAGAGCAGCTGGACTTCCAGGAACACACGATTGGACACGGAGATTTCCAGCGGCGTGGCAAAGGCACAACAGGAGCTGATAACTGGGGCAGGAACAAATTCTGAGGGTAGTAGGCAAAGATGGGGGACCACCAAAAGCAATGGTGCAAGGACTTGCTGTGGCCATGGCAGTGTTAAGGAACAATCCAGTGTGACATTGCAGAGTCCCTCTGGGAGAAATCCCAAGGCCACAGATTTTAGCTGCTGGGACTGGAGCATATTCACAGCAGCGGCTCCAGTGACTCCACGCATGCCAACTTGAGTCCCCACGGAACCACTCCCACAGTCACACCAGGTTTCCTCACTGCTTCAAGCCCAGCTTTGCCATGGCCGAGTCTCAGATGTCTTGTTCCACAAAGCCATTTATTCATGGTGCAGTAACACAGAAACAGCTCGAGCTGCTGAATCCAAGCAGGACCCCAAACAAAGCACCCCTGGGCTCCTGTCATTTGTCCCACCATTTTCCCGTTTTTATTCATGTTTCCCACCCTTTTCCCCTCAAGTTTCCCACCATTTTTCCTCTCACGCTTCCCTCCCTTCCATCCCCTCACATTTCCCATCATTTTTGGCCTCATGTTTCCTGCCCTTTTTCCCTTTATGTTTCACACCCATGTTTCCTCCTGTTGCCCTTCTTTGTCCCTCACGTTTCCCGCCCTTTTTCTCCCCTCATGTTTCCCGCCATTTTTCCCCCTCAGGTTTCCTGCCTTTTTCTTCCCTCACATTTCCCGCCCTTTTCTCCCCTCACCTTTCCCGCAATTTTGTCCCCTCATATTTGCCATTTTTTACTTCACATTTTCCACCCTTTTCCCCCTCATGTTTCACACCCTTTTCCCCTCACATTTCCGCCGTTTTCTCCCCTCCTGATCCTGCCCTTTTTTCCCATCATGTTTCCTGCCCACAAGTCTCCCTTTCCTCTTGAGTTGTCCACTCATGCTGGGTGTCTCCGTGTCCATCCACCTGGCTGTCATCACAGGCCTTGCTCTCCTTTGTCATCCATAAGGTTTGGCAGCTCAGGGCTCTGGCTTTCTTTCATTGCTGGTTTTAGTCAATTGTTCATAACTCAACCTGTGACCTTTCACTTTTTAGCCTGCAGTTCTCCTCTCCAGCCTGCTGCAGGGGAAAGGGGAGGGGGAGTGCGAGAAGGGAGCAGTGCATGATTTGGAGTGTTTCAGTGGGAGCACCATAGTGGGGGAACTGGGGTGTCACAAAGGGCCCCCTGTGACCCGCCACCTGCCCCTAGCAACAGCTCAAAGGGTTTGTTGACGTGGAACCAGCGCCCAGCCTGCAGTGTCCGGCAGGACAGCGACGGGACAGGACGGGAGCACACAGCTGGCGAGAAGCCCGCTGGTTTTAGCTCACGTCTTGCTCTGCAGCAGGGAGTAAGGTATTAAACCAAACCTTGCCCCTTGCCTATTCTCAGAACTTCATCTCCATTCAGTAGAATGGAGAAGAGACCTCCAAGCCAGCCCACGGTGGCCTGGGAGGAGGACGCGGCTCTTCAGGAGAGCAGCTCAGCAGCGGAGCCCGCCGAGGTGACCACGGTGCAGCCATTGCAGCCCAGTGAGTGAGGGGCCCTGTGGGACTGGGCAGGGCTGGGATCAGGTTTCCCCGGCACACGGGCAGATGGGGATCACAGGGGTGGGAGTGATGCCGGAGTGCCAGAGCTGCTCGGGGCAGGACACCAGCCCCGGCACAGCCTGTGCCGAGGAGGGGGAGAGCAGAGGGGGCCCCAGCTGCTGCTCTGGAGCGTGGGCAGCGAGGGTCAGTGGCTGGCAAGAGGCAGTGGTGCTGTGGGATGCTGGACGTGTCCCTCTCGTCTGCCAGAGCGCTCCTCAGCCCGGGGCACTGGGCATTGCCCTGCCATGGTGTGCTCCAGCAGGGCAGCTCCTCTGATGGGCATCCTCCAGTCGGGAGCTGCACTGAAAGGCTGTGCCAAGGGAACGGGCACAGCCTGGGCAGAGGGCAGATCTCCTTCCTCTGCTCTCTCCTCTCCCCTCACCCTCTTCAGCTCTCTCTTCTCTCCCCCTCCATTAGATGCTGTGTATGGACAGGAAGCCATGGACTTCATCCAGGCCTTTGCCAGCAGCCCCGACCAGGTACCCACGGCCTGCTGGACAGCGGCTGTGCCCGGCCAGGGGTGCTGGCTCTGCAGAGCAGCTGCTCCCACAGGGCACTGCACCCTAAGGGCTCTGGTCCTACTGGAGGGGTGTCCTCGCTTCACGCTGCCCTGTTGTCTCTGTCCTCCAGCTCCAGGATGAGGACCTGAAGCTCAAGTTCCTCGACGGCATCTGTATCCTGTGCAGAGCTGCCAAGGACTGTGGCTTCTGCAAGGACCTGGATGCTTTCTACCACAAATACAAGCTGGGAGAGAAGATCCAGGTGAGGGGGCACCCGGCAATCTGGGGAAGGGAGCAACGAGCCCCAGCAGCCAGTGAGGGCAGTGCGTGGGCAGGGCAAGGCTCTGGTGGCACTGGGTGCTGGCAGCTGCCAGGTTGCAGCCCAGCTGTGCTCTGCAGGTGCTGCTGCAATTGGAGCCCAAGTACGAGATTTGCACGGAGGTGCGGCGGCTGGCCATGCTCGCTATTGCCGGACTGAGGTACCGGCCCATCACACCTGCAGACCCCTGCCCAGCACTCTGTGCCCACCTGCCCATCCCTCCTGGAAGCCCAGCCCCAGTGCTGCAGGAGACCTTGAGACACTGCTCCCAGCACCGGTGGCCAGCTGGGCCCCTCTCTCTTTGCAGCACGCTGGGGACGGTGCTGGAGAACAGAAGAAAACTCTTAAGACTCTGCTTCGACAGCATCTTTTTCCTTCCCCCAAGCGGGGAAATGACGAGCCGGGAAGCGTCTCTGTATTCTCAGGTAAGTGCTGGGTGAACTGGAGGAGCCTCCAGTCTGTCCAGGCTGCTCCCGACCAGCCCGTGCTGCCTAAGGACCAAAGATCCAAGGCAGGCCACGGTCTCAGCTTCGTTTTCCTACCCTCATCCCTTCATGCCTTGCCAGGCTCCAGCCACCTCCGGCAATGCCGGCTGCTCTGCCCCCCAGCACACGGCCTGCTCCTGTGTCCCTCCCCTCACACTGGCACTTCAGATCAGTCTCCTGGGAGTGGGAGGGACAGCAGAATCACAGCCACTGCTCTCTGTCGTCCTTGCAGACCCTGCATGCCATGGACACCATGCTGGAGGTGATGGTGTTCAGCTCTCCTGCCTCCAAAACCAGCAAGATGCTGCAGGACGTCTTGGAGGTCTGGCCTGTGCACAGAGTGGGGGTCGAACGACTGTTCCTCACTTAGGAGGGGAAGGAGCCCGGGCTTGTGTCCAGTCTTGTCCTGGCTCCTGCCAAATGAACCCTGTCCCGGCCAGAACCAGGACATTCCCCCAGTGCTGTGCAGGCAAGAGCGCACTGCGGGGAGGCTGCCCAGCTGGCCCAGGGAAGCAGAGGCTGGCCCCAGGCGCTGCTGGAGCACAAGGAGCAGAGGGCAGCCCCTGCCTTCCTTGCTGCCCACCAGCTTTGCCTGGGGCCTTTGTGCCAGGCCTGCCAGGGCCCCCAGGGGCAGGATCCCCCCTGAAAGCTCTGCCTGAGGGCACAGGAAGTCTGGAGGGAGGGTGCAAGTGTGTCTCATGAGTGCGGCCCTGCCACTGCTGCTGCTGGAGTGGGCGTCTGCTCACGGGGCTCACCTGCAGCTTCTCTCTTCCCAGGTTCTGCTGCACTACTGCCTTTATGACACCGTGGCTGTGCAGGAGAGGCTCATGGGCAGGGTCAGGCTGCTGAGCCATTTGCTGGCCGACTCTTCCACTGTGCAGGTAAGGACCGGGCACCCTCCAGCCAGGCCATCTCCCCATCCCTGTGCCCTGGCACAGCCACAACTCCAAGGTGCCTGCAAGGCCTCAGCTGCCCACCCTCAGACCTTCTGCTCTTCTGCCTGCCTCCCCCAGGCTGCCCAAACTGAGGACAGCGGTGCTGCCAGCAGACAGGGCCGGATCCCAGTCCTCGGGAAGCTGCTGGGCCATCTCTTTTTCAAGTTATTCAGGAAAGAAGAAACCAGCTTGATGGCACTGGACATTCTCTGCTTCCTCTTGACGTTCCTCTCTGAGCAGAAATGTAAGAGAAGCTGTGGTGGGCGGCATCCCCCGTGCACCGCCACATGCCCAGATACAGCTGCTTGTCTTCCTGGGTCTTGCAAAGGCTCCTTGTTGTGCTTGGTGCAGGTGGCACCATGTCCCCAGAGCTGCTGTCACCTCTGCTCCTGCCCCTCGCTCTCTGCCAGGCTCTTGATGCTCCCGTGTAGCCGAGCTGCTCCTCCACACAGGACTCAGCCCCAATCCGCCCCTTCCCCATGTCCCCTGGCGAGCTCATGTCCTGCCCTGCCACCCTCCAGCCCCGCAAGCCCTTCCCCCTGAGCAGTACTGCAGCCACGGTGTAACTGGGAGCTGCATGTGGAGCTCCAGGGGCTCGGAGCTTCCCAGGCCAGCTTCACTGGGTACGGACACTGGAGGCAGCTCCCCCTTTCCACCAGTGCCCACCACCTCCTCCCGTGACCGACTGCTCCCAAGCCATTCCTGCATCCCGACGCTTGCCGGGGTTGGGTCAGCTGCTGGCACAGCGGCTGTGTCTCAGCCGCACATTGGTGTTTTCCCTCTCTTTAGGTGCCACACCGCCAGCGGTTCGTGCCCAGCTCCCAGCATACTGGCAATCTGAGATCACCTCCCTGCTGGATACGCCCAGCTCCTGGAGAGTTCAGGTGACCAGCCCTCCCCCTTGCTGGGCCTCTCATCCGTGGCATCAGCAGGGGATTGGTGCGCACAAAGGGGCGCAGAATCAGCGGGGCTGACCCTGGCGAGAGGCTTCCCACTGTCCCCGAGCAGGGAACACTGCGGTGTCCCAGCAGCAGCAGAAGCAGCAGCTCCAGCCCTGCTGGCCACCAGCGAGCCCTGGCTCTCTGTAGGGCGCGTGCCGCATGCCTGAGAGCCCAGCCCTCCTCCTTGTCATGGGGCCCTCCTCATCCTCCCCTGCATAGGGACTGTGGGCACTGCTGCCAGCTTTCCTGCGGCCACTGCCGCCAGCACTGCCCGGCACCTCTGGCCAGGGCTGCTCGCGCTGCCCAGCCGAGCAGAACCCTTTGGGCACTGGCTGGCACTGGCCTCCACTCCCTTCCTTCCTGCCACAGGCCTTTGGGAGATACCTCAGGCCAGCTGAGAGGACGGGCATCGTCCTTGTGGCCATTGAGATCCTGGGCCGCTCCAGCCTCCTGGACAAGAAGGCGCCCAAGGAGTTTCTGCAGGTGGCCATGGAATTCCCTGAGCTGTGGCTGATGGATGTAAGTGGCCTGTGGCTGGATTGCTCTGCCCTTGAGCCCTGACAGGTTCCTCCCTCCCTCCCTCCCATAGCCAGGATTGGGGGGAGTGCCTGAAACCACCTTGAGGCAGCAGAGAGTGCGTTAGGATCCCACTTCTGACACCCAAATAATGGTAGGATCTGGTCATTTAAAAATTCCTCGGCCAAAATTAAGGTGCAAACAAGACCACATGCCAAGGCCAACAGTACGGATTTCATTTAAGAGTAAATGGGAGATAGAGAGAGAGGGGGAATGAGGAAGAGACACAAACACACACACACATTACTTAGAAAGATGGTCACCCGCACACGGGTCCCTGCGGCATCCCCCCTGGCCCTTCTTCTTCTGATCCTCTTGGTGGTGGGGATTTCCAAACACCCCCCTCGCCTGTCTTCCCTCCAGGTGCCAAAAGTTGTGAGACACATCTTTGAGCACTGTGATGAGAAAATCACAACAGCCGCTCACAGCTTTCCCACACTGCTTGACCTGATGGCCAGTAAGTGGCCTCGGCGAGTCGTCGTGACAGCTCTGAAGGTCGCCCCAATATTCAGGTACTGGCCCTGACCGCCCAGAGGGCTTGTTCCCTATGGGGAGAGGGACCCCGAGACTCTCTGGCTGCCAGACACAAGAACACTGCAGCACCCCCCAAAGCAAGCGGGGCCCTCCATCCCACCATGCTCAGCCCAGGCCCACAGCAGCCAAAGCTGGCTGGGCCAGCCCAGAGCCAGCACGCTGCTCCCAGTCCCACCGGGAACACCCCGTCAGCCATGTCCACCTGCCCAGGCTGGGCCCCTGCGCACCCCAAGTCCTGCAGGGCTGGCGCAGGCCACACTGCAGTGGCCGAGGCAGCCCTGCTGACAGCGCTCTGCCTTGCAGCGACAAAGTCTGTCTGTGGAAGGCCATGTTCTCCGTGCACCAGACTCTGGAGGAGGTTTTGAAGGAGCTGCACGTGAAATTCTGGGACCGGCAAAGGAACATCTCTCAGCAGCAGAAGTCCTGCCTCGCTTTCTTGGCTGTGAGTCATCAGGAAAAGCCCATGTGCCCTTGCCCTCCGCTGCCGGTGGGAAGCGGGAGCTGAGCCAGGACAGCCCTGCCAGCTCTGCCCAGGCTCTCTGCCGCTTCCTTCCAGATGCTGGCCTCTGATGATGTTGTAGAGAACAAAGTGGGTCCATTGTACAAAGCCTTGAGACTTCTGAGGTCGCCAAGAATAGAAATGGTCTCTCTGGTGCTCAGGGCCCTTTTGACGCTGTCGGAGAGAGCTGAGACGGTGAGCAGGCTGCTCTCAGGGGCAGACATGTGGCACCTGGACTCTGAGGCCTCGGGGAAGGTGGTGGCTTGGCCTGGGCTGCGAGTCAGGTGCTGGGGTGACTGCTCCAAACGCCCTGCCTGCCATGGGATGGCCTGGAGGCTGCCTGGGGAGCTGACCAGGCACAGACGTTCTCAGGGAATGGAAACTGTCTTTCATACAGGCACGAAAAATGAAGGGCCTCCTGTCCGAGTTGCTGAAATTCCTGTGGCATCGGTCTTGGGACATTTCGGTGATGGTCATGGACATCTTCCAAAATGTGCTGGGGCACCTGAAGAAGAGAGAGGCCAGCGCCATGATTGTGAAAGCGGTGCAGAGGCTCTGGCACCTCTTTGACGCCGTAAGGCTGATGTGGGAGCCTGAGCCCCGCAGCAGGGCCCTGGGCAATGACAGCTGCCCTGCAGCCCAGCCCTGCAAGGAGCACTGGCAGCAGGCCCCGCTCTCTGGGCTCCCCTGGGATGGATTCTGGGCCTTGCAGCCCAGCGCTGATCCTGCCCGCTCTGGGCTGTGAGCCCGCAGCATCGCCCCTCACCTCAGGCACCTCAGCTCAGCCCCTCCTGGCCGCGGGCAGGGAGCCGCTGTGTGCGGAGCTCACCTTTCCTCCTTCCTACCAGGAGGAAGACTTTGTGCGGGAGCACTCCATCCGCCTCTTCAGAGACCTGCTGGGCAAAACGGCGTGGATGGACAAGAAGGCCATGAAGGAAAAGGCCTGGAAAGTCCTGGTCCGGCTCCTGCTTCACATGAGTGACCAGGCCCCCAGCGTGGCCAAGGTACCCATGTCTAGGCTGAGCTCTGACCAAGAGAGGCGTGGCTGACACCCCCTGGGGGGGTCCCGAGCATCAGGGCAAGGGCTGCTGGCAGCGGGCAGCGTTCCCCCAGCACAGCCCCTGGGAACCAGCGCCAGCAGGGCCAGACAAGCTGGCACGGCCATTTCCATCTCTGCCCTGCCTGCTCCAGCAGGGCTCGGCAGCAGCCCAGCACCACCGAGGCCTGGACACGTGTGTCCCCAAAGGCTTCTCAGCTGTCCCCACAGGTGTCCCTGCAGGGCTTTGCACCTCAATCCCTGCTGCCCAGGCCCGTCCCCACGAGACCCCTGGACACTTTGGCGAGGGCATGTCCCAGCTTCCTAAGGGCGCGGTCACCCCAGGGACAAAGCCCAAGGCTCCTTCCACAGGCAGGCCCTGGTGCCACCTCCCAGCTTCTGTCCCACAGGCATCTACAGAAGCCGTTCTGGCTATAGCAGAGCTCCTCAAGTGGAAAGAGCTCAAGCAGCTGGCGCAGACGGAGCAGACGTGGAGGATGGGCGAGTGCTTGGTGAGGACGAGACCCAGGCTGGACGAGGGCTGCCCACAACACCGTGCCGGGGCTGTGAGCTCTGCAGCTGGGACTCCCCAGGGCTGTTGTGGCCCAGAGCGCCCAGCCTGGAGCTGCAGCCTTGCTCCTGTCTCGGGAACAGGAGTCTCCTCTAGGCCCATGTTCCCTTCCTTCCCCCAGCATGAGGGAGGGCTCTGAGCCATGGGGGTGCTGGCAGGAGGGGCTGATCTGACCAGCTGGGGCCCTCTGAGTAATGCCCACAGCCTTGTGCTCCCTGCAGTTGGCCAAGGAGAGCAGCAGGGCCGAACAGTTTGTGTTGGACAGCCAGCCCTACCTGCGGAGCCCTCAGGCCCCCATGCGAGAGGCGGCCCTCAGGTTCATTGGTGAGTCCCAGCCCCCAGGGTCCCTCTTTGGGCAGCCTGGCCCCGTCCCCCCAGCCCTGGGGCTGACACGGGCAGGGCCTCGGCCTCCCTGTGCCCCCCTGCCAACACAGGTGGCTTTGGTGGCCACCTTGCCAGTGCCACCCCCGGGCTGCTGAGGGGGTCAGGCAGGGCCGGGGGCCACGCTGCTGGGAGCACGCTGGGGAGCAGGGGCTGACGGAGCTCTGTGCCCAGGGCTGGCTGCGCGGCACCTGACAGAGCAGAGTGAGGACACCGTGGCTGAGGTGCTCTGGGGTGAGTGGGGAGCCTGGGCTCAGGGGAGCTGAGGCGTCTCTGCACACACGGGGGCTCATCTGGGCTCTCTTTCTGTCATAGAGCTTGACAGACTGCAAACAGGAGACAAGGATCCCGCCATCTGTTCCCTGGCAGTTCAGACCAGCTTGGTCCTGAAGTCTCCAAGGAAGCAGCGAAGATCAGGATTCTCCCTGCGTGCGCTGTGCTGCTGGTGCCGCTGAGCAGAGAGGGACCTTGATGTAAGGCTTGGCAGGGACACAAACTCAAACACCTGCTGAATGATCAGGTGTGAAATTTCTAAGGTCCTTCTCAAAGCGCAAGCCGGCATTTCCATGACTGCTGACTCTGCCATTGCCCTGACCAGGAGGGACCCATTCCCCCCAGCCCCTGAGCATGGCGTGAGGTGGTCTAGAATAAGCCCAGGGTCATGGCCAGTCCCCTCCTGGCTCCTGCCAAATGGCTCAGCTGCCGGCCCTCAGCCCTTCTGCTCTTCTGCCTGCCTCCTCCAGCCTGGTCAAAATGAGGACAGAGGTGCTGCCTGTGGACAGATCCAGATCCCAGGCCTGGGGAAGCTGCTGGCACATCCATTCAAGTCACTCAAGAGAAAAGTGACCACTTTATGGCTCTGGATGCTCTCTGTGCCCACTTCAAGTTCATCTGTCAGCAGAAAGGTAAGAGAAGCTGTGCTGGGCTGCATCCCTGCGCACGGCCGCATCGCCCCGATGCATCTGCTCGTCTTCCCGGGCCTTGCGATGGCCCCTTCTGTGCAGACACGGGGCTCATGTGGGCTCTGCTTCTGGCACAGAACTTGAAATACTGCGGGCCAGAGAGAAGGATCCTGGGCGCTCAGACCCGCCTGCCTAAAATCCTGCGAGAGGACTCGGTGTGCCTGGATCCAAGCCCAGCCACAGACCTGTCCAAACTGTATATAGTTCTAGAAAGTTAATTACCTTCTAGATATAATTTATATAAGTTAACCATATCTATAAATTATATATTTGATAAATATATCTAATATATGAAAACTATGAGTCAATAAAATATATAGATTATATCTATTATGTCATGTATATAAATTCTATATAGTATGAATACATATTCTATATATTAGCTATATATATATAGATGAGCTTTTCAAATAAAAGAAACAATGTCTTGAAATCGATTACAGAAATGATAATGATTGCAGCACACAGCTCTATCTATGAGTATAGTGCACCATTTTTGAAGCAATATGGAAGCAATTATGTTAAAGCTAGCAGACTTGGGAGGAAAAGTGAGAATTGTGGGTGGGAAATGTGCGGGGAGAAAAGGGCGGGAAACACGAGGGGACAAAATGGTGGGGAAACATGAGGGGAGAAAAGGGCGGGAAATGTGAGGGGAGAAAAGGGTGGGAAATGGAACGCAAAAAAGGACAGGAATCTTGAGTAAAAAGGATGGGAAATGAGAGGAAGAAAGAGTGCGAAACCTAGGGGAGAAAAGGTGAGAAACATGAGGGACAAAATGATGGCAAATGTGAGGGAACAGAAGGGCAGGAAGTGTGAGGGGGAAAAATGGTGGGAAACGTGAGGGCGGGAAAAAAGGTGGAAAATGTCAGGGGAGAAAAGAGCAGGAAATGTGTGGGGGAAAAGATGGGAAACGGGAGGAGAAAAAGATGGGAAATGGGAGGAAACATGGGGGTGAAACATAAGGGGAAAAAGGCAGGAAACATGAGGCCAAAAATGATGGGAAATGTGAGGGGACGGAAGGGAGGGAAGCGTGAGAGGAAAAGTGGTGGGAAACTTGAGGGGAAAAGGGTGGGAAACATGAATAAAAATGGGAACATGGTGGGACAAATGACAGGAGCCCAGGGGTGCTTTGTTTGGGGTTGTCTTGGGGTGACCTTATGATGTGTATCCCATATCGCTGCCTATGCCCAGGAATTAATTCCTGTGCCTTTCTATGCCTCTTAACTGAGCCTGAGAGGGGGAAGGAAAAAACGGAGCAAAACTTTTGCAACGCAGTTTGCAGCTTGTTCAAGGTCACACACAGATAGCAATCGGTTTTCCCCGCTGCGGCAGGGGAGGGGAGGAAGCACCCGGCTTGCTGCGCCCAGAACAGGTTTTTTGGCCAGTGGTTCAGCTGCTTTGTTCTCCGGAGACAGACTGAGAGTTGAATTTTTTCCTTCTCTGCAATATCGGATTTTCTCCCTTTTCTACTGGACTGCTTGATTGCTTTAACATCAGAACACATCGGGAGGACTTTCCACCGGGCACAGAGGGCCTGGCCCTGAGGACTCTCTGAGGAGACCAAAGGCAGGACTCTAATGCTTTCCCAGGGTTTGCCTCCACAGCAAAAGATTTTACCATTTAACATTATTTTCCTTTCCCATGTGTTTGTTAAAGAAACAGTTTTATCTTCTTCACTTTCCTTCGAGGAAACTTTATTTTTTCCCGAACCTGGTGGGGGAGGGGTGGTTGTGCCTTCTCTCAGAGGATCTATTTCTAAATTTGGCCAAACCGGTACAGGGGTCCTGCTTGGATTCAGCAGCTCGAGCTGTTTCTGTGTTACTGCACCATGAATAAATGGCTTTGTGGAACAAGACATCTGAGACTCGGCCATGGCAAAGCTGGGCTTGAAGCAGTGAGGAAACCTGGTGTGACTGTGGGAGCAGGGACGCGTTGGGTCACTGGAGCTGCCGCCGCTGTGAGGGGGCTCCAGTCCTAGCAGCTAAAATCTGTGCCCTTGGACGTTCTCCCAGAGAGACTCAACAAGCTCACACTGGATCGGTTCCTTAACACTGCCATGGCCACAGCAAGTCCTTGCACCATTGCTTTGGCTGCTTCCCTCTTTGCCCACTCCCCTCAGAGTTTGTTCCTGTCCCAGTTATCAGCTCCTGTGCTGCCTTTCCCACTCCGTTGGAAATCTCCAATCACACAGTTGTGTGTGCTCGGAACCCGAGCTGCTCTCCCCACGCAGTTCTCGGGTGGTCTCAGCACACAGGGACAGGTGGGCTCAGGTCCCTGGGACAAGGGCCCCACGCCATGCAGCTCCATCACGGATGAGCTTGGGACTGGGGCTCCCTGGGGTGGTTTGGGGGTCTCAAGTGAGAGGTTCTGCAGTAGTTCCAGGTGAGGGGGTTGGGGGATCCTGGAGGAAGGTTGAGAGTCCCCATTGGATTTGGAGGTCCCAGGGGCTTTTAGAGGTGCTCCAGAAAGTGGTTGAGTGGCCCCAAGGGCATTTGGGGGGCAGAGGAGGGGTAGAGCTGGGGACTCAAGGAGGTATTTGGAGGACACCGGAGGGGGATTGAGGTTCCCAGGGAGAGTCTGGGAGGACTAGGGGGGGTGGTTCCAGGGGGGGAAGTTCAGGCAGGGTTCAGAAAGGGAGGGTTGCGGGAGTTTGGGGGTCTGGGGTGGGTTTAGGGCTGCCAGCGAAGGCTAGAGGGGTTCCAGAGGAGGGCTTGGGGGATCCCAGAGAAGAGTTTGGGGGGTGCCAGGGGGGGTTTTGGGAGTCTCAGACCCTCCCAAGTTATGTGACTCCCCAGTGTGAGACCTCCCAAGTATGATCTCCCTCAAATTGTAAGCCCCCCAGTCGTGCAACCCTCCAGGAATTTGACCCCAAGACAGAAACCCCAAACTCACGGAAACCCCCAAAATCTGAACCCCATTCCCATGATCCCCCCAAGCTGTGACCCTGAAATCTGAGCCCCTACAAATTGTGACCCCCAACATCTGACCACCCCAAGTCATGCAATTCCCCACAAATTGAGACCCCCATCATGTGAGTGTCTAATCTGCTCCCCCAGGGCTGTGTGACTCTCCCACTCCTACCACACCCCCAAGTCATGGCACCCCCCCAGTCTGAGCCCCCGCCACTCTGAGTCCCCCACTCTGAGCTCACCCAACTCCACTGACCCCTCCTCCCATTTGGGGCCCACATAAGTCAAACAAACCCCCCAGAGTCCAAACTCCCCAACATCTCACCCCCATTCCCATGACCCTCCAAATTGCGTCACCTCCCATTCTGAGCCCCCCCCAAGCCGTGTGGCCCCCTCAAACCTGACCCCTCCCATTCCCACCTATACCCAAAATCTGAAGCCCCTCAAATCATGCGACTCCCCCACATTCCCACCCCCTCACATCCCCTGCCCCAATTCCCCCATGGTCCTGCTCCCACCACCTCCAAAATATCCCCAAACCCCCTCCAACTCTCACCTTTTTCCCCTCTTGCTTAAAAAACTCTCGCGGAGCTTCAGGAATGATAAAAAGCTCTCGCCAACACCCACGACCGCAACGTAGGAATGATGCACGCTCCCCAGTCGTGGTATAACTGGAAACATTTATTAAAAGTCCACATAGCTTTCATTATATTTTCACTATTTGAGAACACAATCTTATTGAGCATGTGCAGAAAGCAGGAGTGAAAAGCTCAAGCCCAAGGAAGGCTTATGAGCCTTCGTCCAAAACGACCACCAGGAGGCTGACCACCGCCTCGTGCAGAAACCGCCCATGTGCTACAAGGGCTGACATCATCATCATGTGATTAGAAAATCTGTTGCACTATGAAGGTTAGGAAAGTAGAATGGGTGCATTCAGTACAAAAGTGTAAAAGCTAGTACTGTGTGAAGAATGGACGAGTGAGTTTGTGGTGGAGCTATCCCCCTCACTCCCGGCATCGCATAAACAAATACCTGCTCTCTAGGCCTTATCCTATGGAGCACTGTTTGCTTGCCTAGGTTTCAGGCATCAATACAAGAAAATATACATGCCAAACATGTATAAGTATATAGTATAGAGTATATAGTATATAGTATATAGTATATATAGTATTAGTATACATAGTATATATTATATATAGTATTAGTATATAGCTCTAAGCCCTACTAGAGCGAAACCAATGACATGTCTAACCCAACGTCCAAAACGGAACCTTCCCAGCCAGGAGAAGAGGCCAAAAGGATCCCTGCTTTTGCTGCAGTTCTCCAGACAGTTCCTTCAATTCCTGCATGCTTTTGGGAATGGATTCCCAATGGTCACTCAGGTTCATACAGCACATTCCATCAAAGTCTTCACATCTGTGTCCCTGGGCTAGCAACAAAAACTCTATTGCTGCTCTACTTTGCAATGTTGCATGACGTACACAGTCGACATCTGTTAACAATCCTGTTAAAGCATTACTGGTAGCGTTCCTTTCCCTCGCAAGCCAACAGCCTGGTTTATTAATTGTGATCAAGGCCTGTGCCGTACCAACAGAGGCAACTAAGGAACTAAAAATTCTTTTTGTAGGATTCCAGAATTTAACCTCAGAGTTACAGTCAGGGCCAAGTGATTGAACATCACGCTTATTTTGCCTATGTCGCAGTGTCCAATTAGTTAGTGCTTCGAGATTGGGATGAAACATGGTTAAACAAACAAAAGTAATGGACCTCGCACTGCTTTTCCTGGAATGCCTTCCCATGCTCTGTTGCCACATATCAAAAATATGTTATCGGGCAGGCTGATTGCATTGGTCCCTGTTGCGACTTGGGAGGGAGTAGTGACATTGCACCAGGCAGAGGCATCACGGTAAATGCCAGTGCCACTTCTATCAACTCCTGTGTTGTCTGTGTTTGGATCGTTAGCATAATTAGGGTAGAAACACACAGGAGCTTTTATAGACCCGAGCACATCCAGCTCTTGCGGCCACAGTGAGAGAGCAGAAAAGTTATTTATTTTTCTCATGCCTCCATTAGCATTGCCCAAATGCCATCCCACAGACTGGCCAGCATCAGACTGCCGGGATCCCAAACACGCCCACGACGATCTCTGCTTACCTGCAGTTGTACAATCACGTGTCCCTGTCTGATTGTAGAACTTGTTCCATTCATCCTTTGTCAAAGGAATGCCAACCAGACATGTCTGAAATGGATCACTAGCACTGGTCATGGAAATACAAAGGCTAGGTTGCTAAATTGCTTTGGCTAATGGCAGCCAAACATTGCTCTTGGGTTGTGGGACCCGTGCTTCATTCACAATCCTCGAGAATCCGCTGAGGATGGCAAAAAAGGCTTCCCATGTTGTGCCAGAACTCATTGTAACTGATTAGCAAACTAAAATTGAGCTGCCTTCAAGTCTTCATTCCTGCTGCAGCGGCTTTGATGTTCTTCGCAGGTAACCAATAGGGTCCTGGGGATAGAGAAACACAGCCACAACCACGTCCCCACGTTAGCAAAGGCACAGGGCCTAACCATTGTCCGCTCTGCAGACCTTTATAATAGACAGGCGGTTGAGAATCCCTTAAGGTATCACGGGAACACCTTCTCTCACTTGCTGGAAATATTTCAAAAGTTTAAAACAAATGTTGCTTTGTCCCAGTTGTTCCTGAGCTGTTATACCAAGGGGATCCCCCCTTCTTTTTCTTTAAGAAGCATTTTCGTTAAAAGGGCATGAGTGCGTTCCACAACAGCTTGACCTGTCGAGGAATGAGGTATGCCAGATACGTGACGTATACCCCAAGAGTGAAAAAAGGTTTTCACTGATTGGGAGACATGTGCTGGACCATTATCAGTTTTTACTACCTTTGGGACTCCTAAGGTGGCAATAGCTCACAACATGTGCTTAATGACATCTCTTGCCTTTTCCCTTTTATGAGCGGAGGCGACAAAAGATTTGGAATAAGTGGCAGCTGAGACATGCACGTATTTTAAGGTGCCAAAAGAAGAAATGTGGGTAACATCCATCTGCCAGACTTCCTTGACCCATAACCCTCTCGGATTTGTACTTACCGTGGTAGGTAAAGGAGTTGAGTGTGCACAACCAGGGCAAGAATGAACAATTTGTCTGCCTTGAGAAAACGTAAGATCAAATTGTTTACTCAAAGCTTTTGCATTCTGGTGATAGAATTCATGGGACACCTTTGTCTGGGCAATTTGAGTTGGAACTGCTGCCATCATTGTTAGAGGGTCTGCGACTGCATTGCCTTGCACCAGAGGCGCAGGCAAAGATGAGGGAGACCTAAGATGCGTAACATAATGTCCTCGGTTACAATGTAAGATGGAACCAAAAGTATGTATTCCATTATCATCGTCACAAGCTCTTAAAGCAGGTGGGGCTGTGCTTTTTGTCTCCTACCATGACTCATCCCTGATAACTCTCTCCGGGGTCTATCTCTGTTTAATGGCATGTCAAGCACCCACCACATGACTCACAGAATTACATCAGCCCATTGGGAGATGCTCTGCCCAGGGGGAGCAACCAAGCATTCCCACCTGCATATAATCTGGCCTTTGGAACAGCACAAGCAGCCCTTCCCTGCTGGATTCCCAGAGGACAAGAGCTGCATAACCACCACTGGACCTTCAGAGGAGGACCAGACCTTTCTACAGGATCACCACTTCAACAGAACCACTTCAGGAGGACTGCAGCCACTGCTTCATCGCACTGCTACCACCACCCTGCCCGGCAGGCTGTCAGCTCGTATCCTGACTCTGTCAGGTTAAGCCAGTATTTCTGTACTATTGCCTTGTTATGTATACTACTAAAGAACTGTTGTTCCTATTTCTCATATAATTGCCTGAAAGCCCCTTCATTTCAAAATTATAATAATTCACAGCGAAGGGGCTTACATTTTCCATTCCGAGGGAGGCTCCTACCTTCCTTAGCAGACACTTGTCTTTCCAACCAGACACATAAAAACAACACGATCGGCCTTGAACAGAATTTTACTGAGTAGACAACAGAACCAACAAATTCTTGTTGTGCACTTGCTTTAAGTAGGAATGTTCAATATGGCTTAGAATGCCAACTACGTATAAGCAACCTGATATTAGGTTGAACGGTTCATTTGAAACAATCGCAAAGCCTCTACGGCGGCTGCTAATTCTACCAGCTGTGTTGGCCCTGGCTGAAAAATCACAGAGTTTTCCCAATCCCCTGTGGAATTTTTCCAGGCAACAACTGCTTTCTCAGTTTTCCCAGAGCCATCGATGAAGACTCTCTTTGCTCCACGCAGGGGTTGTGACCATGCTAGAAAACGCAGCTGCAAAGAAAGATCTTTTAAAGATTGCAGAAGTTTACTTTTCAGCAAAGAATTAACAATGTTTCCCAAAAAGTCTCTCAGGGAAGTCTGTAAAGTAAATGATTCCCACAACATATCCTGAAAAGCGTCTGCATGCAAAGGAATGTGGATGTGAGAAGCATCTTCCCCACTTAGGCTCTGGCATCATTTTCGTCCTGTGGAAACAAGTCTAACAATCATGTCAAGTAAAGTGGTCACTGGCTTTGAAAATGTGTGAGGTAAAAATACCCACTCTAGCACCCACAACTGTTGTTTATCAACACACCGCTGTGCTATTAGTGCATCTGGTTGGAATTCTGCCAGGATAAGGAAAAGCCTCAGCGGTAACTCTGCTTGTCGTCTGGATACAAAGGATGTCTGCATTTTATCTGTCACAAGTTGCAGTGCTTCACGGGCTTCTGGATTGAGTTTGTGAGGACACGTTAAACCTGCGTCTCCCTTAAGCAAATTAAATAAGGGTGACAGTTCCTCAGTGGAGGTACCAAGGGTAGGTCTGAGCCAATGAACAGTTCCTAATAATTTTTGCAAATCATTTAGCATTTCAATAGAGGTCCTCAGCACAATGGGCTGAGGAACAATTTTCTGTCCAAATAATAGAAACCCCAGGTATTTCCAGGGTGGGACAGTTTGAACTGCTGCAATATAAAGACCAAATTTGTCAAAAGAAAGACGCAAAAAGGCAAAACAGTTTTGCAACACAAGAGTCATCTGCTACTAGCAGTGTATCATCCATATAATGATACAATGGAACTGTTGAAAACTGCGGCCGCACCGGTTGTACAGCACTTGCTACCACAACCTGGCATATTGTAGGACTGTTTGCAACCATCCTTGAAGCCCACCGTTGGTGCAGCCCGGAAACGTTGCAGGTCTAGGATCATTTCAGGAGACTCTAAGTCTCTGTTCAGGGAGCCATTTGCAACGTATGAACGATGCACGGTCCCCAGCCCTGGTACCACCAGCAACATTTATTGAAAGTGTACATAGCTTTTATAGTATTTTCACTCCCAGGTTAGAATAGCATGAGCCTGGATATCCAATAGTATAACTGTTGTGAGAAACAAAGCCCACTCCTCTTTTTGGGGGGTTTTAGAAATTTAATAAGGGACAATAGGAGATAAAGGTCACTTAAAGCAAAACCGACAGTGCTGGGTGCTTGGCCGTGGCCAGAGGCACACAAAGTTACACAAACTTTCCGTTCATATGCTTTAACACTATACATATTAATAAACCACAATGAGTATGCATCATTTTTCTAAGAACTAATTTATGTTTCCTTAGAAAAGATTAACATAGTTCCTCCCCCGATCTGCCTTTTTAGACAATGTGTAACATGATCGTGAGGGTCTTCGGGGCTCTTCTTCGATGAAGGCTCAAGGTCTTCCTCGCATCTGAACTTTTCAACTTCGTCTTTGGAGCATGTGCAGTTATGGTGTTCCTTGGTCTTTCTGGATCTAACTGTTTTAACTTCTCCATTTTGTGGCTAATTGACTTCACATTTGCCAATTTCTCATTAGTACACCCTGCTGCTTCCCAAAATAGCTATACTTGCCTATTTTTGAGATTATTCACCTGCTGAGTTTCCGCTTATTTAAGCATTAAGCGATTAGTTAACCATATACCAGCTATTACATTGGATAGAAGGTTATGATTCAGGTTATATTTGTATCTTATAACTCAACCTATATAAGCATCTTGTAACTTTGACCCCGGTTAGAACATTAACTAGTTAATATCTGCGTAGCACAGTCATTCTTAACATAGTTGCACATAATATTTCCTAACATATTCTGATAGATAATATTTCTTAAATTTTACTACCTGTGAAAGCCAATGCTATAATAGCTGTTTATCACACTGGTCATACGTCTGCTAACCAGTAATATACGTGATCGAGTCCCTAATAGCAACCTCAGCCTTTCTTCCCTGAGACAAGTGCTTGTAGAACAATTTCTTCTGCAAAACTACTGTGCTTCTGCTACTTGTTCCATTTTACATCTCTCCTGCCTTGACTGAATAGTCCTTTCTTTCTAACGAGACCTCTTTGTTCTCTTATTACAACTTTTCTTTGTTTTCCTTCCCCACACAAAACACATCACAATACACCGTAGAAAAGGGGAGATCCCCCAATCCTCACTCCAAAACCCCCTCGGTGAGCCCCCCAATTCCACACCAATTTCCCCCGGGGACTCCCAGTCTCCCCACAAACTCCCCATCTCAGAGGGGGTCCCTGACACCCCCAATGTCACCCCCAGGCCCTGCTTGGGGTGGAGGGGCTTCTCCTCTTCCTCAAGGGGACGGCGATGGCCTGGGGGGGAGCAAAGGCTGATGTTGTGGGCCCCTGAACCGTAAAACCACCACAAAACCACCCTTTTCACCTCAAGTCATCCCCAATTCTGCCACCCACAGGGGGTCTTCTCCTTCTCCTCTTCTTCCTCCTCCTCATCATCCATGGGCGTGGCAGGAACACAGGAGAGGCTGGGGTCCCTCCAAAACCCAACCCTCCCCTAAAACCTCACATACTCCCCTTTCTACCCCACTCCCCCGTTCCCCCCCAATCCATATTTTCTCCTTTCTCCCACTTTTTGGCCTCAAGGAGCCCCTTTTGCACCTCAAATCCTGCTCCCAAGCCCCCACATTCCTACTCTGCACCCCAGAAGGGGACCTTCTCACAACAGAAATCCCCCATTCACACCCCAAATTCCTCCCAAGACCCCCAAATCCCCTCAATGCCCCCTCCCCTCCCTCGCCCCGGCCCCTCCCGTCCACCGAATTCTCACTAATCCTGCTCTTCCCACCCCGAAGCACCCCGCACCCCCCCTTCTCCCTTCTCCCCTAACCCGACCTCCCCCTCACATCCCCTCTCCACCCCTCCAACCCCCCCAGACTGCCCCACAACCACCCCGATCCCCCCCGACCCTGCCCGGGCCCTGCCGCCAGCTGACCGCGCCTCTTCCGCTCCCTAGCGCCGCCTGCCGGGGGGGAGGACCCGCGTCCCGCTGCCTTGCCAGGCGGCACTGCCTGCCCGGCCGCGCTCCCTCCCGGAGCACCCCCGCTCCAGCCACGCCACGCCCCACCCACGCACTCAAGGCCGGCGGCGTCTCCGTGTCCCTGCCGCATCCCCCGACCTCGCTGCCCTTGGCCACGCACCTTCCTCTTCTGCCTCATCTCCCACACGAGAGCCCTGCTCAGCCCAGCCGCCTTTCTGCCTTCTCACTTTTACTGAAATCCCTTTGCAAGAATAAAACTCTTAGGATTTTCCATCGCCCCACTGTAGTCCGTTTCCTCCCATCAGTTCTTGCCAAGAGGCCGTTCCCTTCCGTGGGAAGCAAGGTGATAGGAATGTGACACGGCTTTGGATTCTCCAGGTCAGGGTCAGTGGTGTGGACCGCCAGAGCCAACAGCGCACAAGCGAACCCTCTGCGTGCTGGCACCACCCGAGAACTGCATGGGGAGAGCAGCTGGACTTCCAGGAACACACGATTGGACACGGAGATTTCCAGCGGCGTGGCAAAGGCACAACAGGAGCTGATAACTGGGGCAGGAACAAATTCTGAGGGTAGTAGGCAAAGACGGGGGACCACCAAAAGCAATGGTGCAAGGACTTGCTGTGGCCATGGCAGTGTTAAGGAACAATCCAGTGTGACATTGCAGAGTCCCTCTGGGAGAAATCCCAAGGCCACAGATTTTAGCTGCTGGGACTGGAGCATATTCACAGCAGCGGCTCCAGTGACTCCACGCATGCCAACTTGAGTCCCCACGGAACCACTCCCACAGTCACACCAGGTTTCCTCACTGCTTCAAGCCCAGCTTTGCCATGGCCGAGTCTCAGATGTCTTGTTCCACAAAGCCATTTATTCATGGTGCAGTAACACAGAAACAGCTCGAGCTGCTGAATCCAAGCAGGACCCCAAACAAAGCACCCCTGGGCTCCTGTCATTTGTCCCACCATTTTCCCATTTTTATTCATGTTTCCCACCCTTTTCCCCTCAAGTTTCCCACCATTTTTCCTCTCACGCTTCCCACCCTTCCATCCCCTCACATTTCCCATCATTTTTGGCCTCATGTTTCCTGCCCTTTTTCCCTTTATGTTTCACACCCATGTTTCCTCCTGTTGCCCTTCTTTGTCCCTCACGTTTCCCGCCCTTTTTCTCCCCTCATGTTTCCCGCCATTTTTCCCCCTCAGGTTTCCTGCCTTTTTCTTCCCTCACATTTCCCGCCCTTTTCTCCCCTCACCTTTCCCGCAATTTTGTCCCCTCATATTTGCCATTTTTTACTTCACATTTTCCACCCTTTTCCCCCTCATGTTTCACACCCTTTTCCCCTCACATTTCCGCCGTTTTCTCCCCTCCTGATCCTGCCCTTTTTTCCCATCATGTTTCCTGCCCACAAGTCTCCCTTTCCTCTTGAGTTGTCCACTCATGCTGGGTGTCTCCGTGTCCATCCACCTGGCTGTCATCACAGGCCTTGCTCTCCTTTGTCATCCATAAGGTTTGGCAGCTCAGGGCTCTGGCTTTCTTTCATTGCTGGTTTTAGTCAATTGTTCATAACTCAACCTGTGACCTTTCACTTTTTAGCCTGCAGTTCTCCTCTCCAGCCTGCTGCAGGGGAAAGGGGAGGGGGAGTGCGAGAAGGGAGCAGTGCATGATTTGGAGTGTTTCAGTGGGAGCACCATAGTGGGGGAACTGGGGTGTCACAAAGGGCCCCCTGTGACCCGCCACCTGCCCCTAGCAACAGCTCAAAGGGTTTGTTGACGTGGAACCAGCGCCCAGCCTGCAGTGTCCGGCAGGACAGCGACGGGACAGGACGGGAGCACACAGCTGGCGAGAAGCCCGCTGGTTTTAGCTCACGTCTTGCTCTGCAGCAGGGAGTAAGGTATTAAACCAAACCTTGCCCCTTGCCTATTCTCAGAACTTCATCTCCATTCAGTAGAATGGAGAAGAGACCTCCAAGCCAGCCCACGGTGGCCTGGGAGGAGGACGCGGCTCTTCAGGAGAGCAGCTCAGCAGCGGAGCCCGCCGAGGTGACCACGGTGCAGCCATTGCAGCCCAGTGAGTGAGGGGCCCTGTGGGACTGGGCAGGGCTGGGATCAGGTTTCCCCGGCACACGGGCAGATGGGGATCACAGGGGTGGGAGTGATGCCGGAGTGCCAGAGCTGCTCGGGGCAGGACACCAGCCCCGGCACAGCCTGTGCCGAGGAGGGGGAGAGCAGAGGGGGCCCCAGCTGCTGCTCTGGAGCGTGGGCAGCGAGGGTCAGTGGCTGGCAAGAGGCAGTGGTGCTGTGGGATGCTGGACGTGTCCCTCTCGTCTGCCAGAGCGCTCCTCAGCCCGGGGCACTGGGCATTGCCCTGCCATGGTGTGCTCCAGCAGGGCAGCTCCTCTGATGGGCATCCTCCAGTCGGGAGCTGCACTGAAAGGCTGTGCCAAGGGAACGGGCACAGCCTGGGCAGAGGGCAGATCTCCTTCCTCTGCTCTCTCCTCTCCCCTCACCCTCTTCAGCTCTCTCTTCTCTCCCCCTCCATTAGATGCTGTGTATGGACAGGAAGCCATGGACTTCATCCAGGCCTTTGCCAGCAGCCCCGACCAGGTACCCACGGCCTGCTGGACAGCGGCTGTGCCCGGCCAGGGGTGCTGGCTCTGCAGAGCAGCTGCTCCCACAGGGCACTGCACCCTAAGGGCTCTGGTCCTACTGGAGGGGTGTCCTCGCTTCACGCTGCCCTGTTGTCTCTGTCCTCCAGCTCCAGGATGAGGACCTGAAGCTCAAGTTCCTCGACGGCATCTGTATCCTGTGCAGAGCTGCCAAGGACTGTGGCTTCTGCAAGGACCTGGATGCTTTCTACCACAAATACAAGCTGGGAGAGAAGATCCAGGTGAGGGGGCACCCGGCAATCTGGGGAAGGGAGCAACGAGCCCCAGCAGCCAGTGAGGGCAGTGCGTGGGCAGGGCAAGGCTCTGGTGGCACTGGGTGCTGGCAGCTGCCAGGTTGCAGCCCAGCTGTGCTCTGCAGGTGCTGCTGCAATTGGAGCCCAAGTACGAGATTTGCACGGAGGTGCGGCGGCTGGCCATGCTCGCTATTGCCGGACTGAGGTACCGGCCCATCACACCTGCAGACCCCTGCCCAGCACTCTGTGCCCACCTGCCCATCCCTCCTGGAAGCCCAGCCCCAGTGCTGCAGGAGACCTTGAGACACTGCTCCCAGCACCGGTGGCCAGCTGGGCCCCTCTCTCTTTGCAGCACGCTGGGGACGGTGCTGGAGAACAGAAGAAAACTCTTAAGACTCTGCTTCGACAGCATCTTTTTCCTTCCCCCAAGCGGGGAAATGACGAGCCGGGAAGCGTCTCTGTATTCTCAGGTAAGTGCTGGGTGAACTGGAGGAGCCTCCAGTCTGTCCAGGCTTCTCCCGACCAGCCCGTGCTGCCTAAGGACCAAAGATCCAAGGCAGGCCACGGTCTCAGCTTCGTTTTCCTACCCTCATCCCTTCATGCCTTGCCAGGCTCCAGCCACCTCCGGCAATGCCGGCTGCTCTGCCCCCCAGCACACGGCCTGCTCCTGTGTCCCTCCCCTCACACTGGCACTTCAGATCAGTCTCCTGGGAGTGGGAGGGACAGCAGAATCACAGCCACTGCTCTCTGTCGTCCTTGCAGACCCTGCATGCCATGGACACCATGCTGGAGGTGATGGTGTTCAGCTCTCCTGCCTCCAAAACCAGCAAGATGCTGCAGGACGTCTTGGAGGTCTGGCCTGTGCACAGAGTGGGGGTCGAACGACTGTTCCTCACTTAGGAGGGGAAGGAGCCCGGGCTTGTGTCCAGTCTTGTCCTGGCTCCTGCCAAATGAACCCTGTCCCGGCCAGAACCAGGACATTCCCCCAGTGCTGTGCAGGCAAGAGCGCACTGCGGGGAGGCTGCCCAGCTGGCCCAGGGAAGCAGAGGCTGGCCCCAGGCGCTGCTGGAGCACAAGGAGCAGAGGGCAGCCCCTGCCTTCCTTGCTGCCCACCAGCTTTGCCTGGGGCCTTTGTGCCAGGCCTGCCAGGGCCCCCAGGGGCAGGATCCCCCCTGAAAGCTCTGCCTGAGGGCACAGGAAGTCTGGAGGGAGGGTGCAAGTGTGTCTCATGAGTGCGGCCCTGCCACTGCTGCTGCTGGAGTGGGCGTCTGCTCACGGGGCTCACCTGCAGCTTCTCTCTTCCCAGGTTCTGCTGCACTACTGCCTTTATGACACCGTGGCTGTGCAGGAGAGGCTCATGGGCAGGGTCAGGCTGCTGAGCCATTTGCTGGCCGACTCTTCCACTGTGCAGGTAAGGACCGGGCACCCTCCAGCCAGGCCATCTCCCCATCCCTGTGCCCTGGCACAGCCACAACTCCAAGGTGCCTGCAAGGCCTCAGCTGCCCACCCTCAGACCTTCTGCTCTTCTGCCTGCCTCCCCCAGGCTGCCCAAACTGAGGACAGCGGTGCTGCCAGCAGACAGGGCCGGATCCCAGTCCTCGGGAAGCTGCTGGGCCATCTCTTTTTCAAGTTATTCAGGAAAGAAGAAACCAGCTTGATGGCACTGGACATTCTCTGCTTCCTCTTGACGTTCCTCTCTGAGCAGAAATGTAAGAGAAGCTGTGGTGGGCGGCATCCCCCGTGCACCGCCACATGCCCAGATACAGCTGCTTGTCTTCCTGGGTCTTGCAAAGGCTCCTTGTTGTGCTTGGTGCAGGTGGCACCATGTCCCCAGAGCTGCTGTCACCTCTGCTCCTGCCCCTCGCTCTCTGCCAGGCTCTTGATGCTCCCGTGTAGCCGAGCTGCTCCTCCACACAGGACTCAGCCCCAATCCGCCCCTTCCCCATGTCCCCTGGCGAGCTCGTGTCCTGCCCTGCCACCCTCCAGCCCCGCAAGCCCTTCCCCCTGAGCAGTACTGCAGCCACGGTGTAACTGGGAGCTGCATGTGGAGCTCCAGGGGCTCGGAGCTTCCCAGGCCAGCTTCACTGGGTACGGACACTGGAGGCAGCTCCCCCTTTCCACCAGTGCCCACCACCTCCTCCCGTGACCGACTGCTCCCAAGCCATTCCTGCATCCCGACGCTTGCCGGGGTTGGGTCAGCTGCTGGCACAGCGGCTGTGTCTCAGCCGCACATTGGTGTTTTCCCTCTCTTTAGGTGCCACACCGCCAGCGGTTCGTGCCCAGCTCCCAGCATACTGGCAATCTGAGATCACCTCCCTGCTGGATACGCCCAGCTCCTGGAGAGTTCAGGTGACCAGCCCTCCCCCTTGCTGGGCCTCTCATCCGTGGCATCAGCAGGGGATTGGTGCGCACAAAGGGGCGCAGAATCAGCGGGGCTGACCCTGGCGAGAGGCTTCCCACTGTCCCCGAGCAGGGAACACTGCGGTGTCCCAGCAGCAGCAGAAGCAGCAGCTCCAGCCCTGCTGGCCACCAGCGAGCCCTGGCTCTCTGTAGGGCGCGTGCCGCATGCCTGAGAGCCCAGCCCTCCTCCTTGTCATGGGGCCCTCCTCATCCTCCCCTGCATAGGGACTGTGGGCACTGCTGCCAGCTTTCCTGCGGCCACTGCCGCCAGCACTGCCCGGCACCTCTGGCCAGGGCTGCTCGCGCTGCCCAGCCGAGCAGAACCCTTTGGGCACTGGCTGGCACTGGCCTCCACTCCCTTCCTTCCTGCCACAGGCCTTTGGGAGATACCTCAGGCCAGCTGAGAGGACGGGCATCGTCCTTGTGGCCATTGAGATCCTGGGCCGCTCCAGCCTCCTGGACAAGAAGGCGCCCAAGGAGTTTCTGCAGGTGGCCATGGAATTCCCTGAGCTGTGGCTGATGGATGTAAGTGGCCTGTGGCTGGATTGCTCTGCCCTTGAGCCCTGACAGGTTCCTCCCTCCCTCCCTCCCATAGCCAGGATTGGGGGGAGTGCCTGAAACCACCTTGAGGCAGCAGAGAGTGCGTTAGGATCCCACTTCTGACACCCAAATAATGGTAGGATCTGGTCATTTAAAAATTCCTCGGCCAAAATTAAGGTGCAAACAAGACCACATGCCAAGGCCAACAGTACGGATTTCATTTAAGAGTAAATGGGAGATAGAGAGAGAGGGGGAATGAGGAAGAGACACAAACACACACACATTACTTAGAAAGATGGTCACCCGCACACGGGTCCCTGCGGCATCCCCCCTGGCCCTTCTTCTTCTGATCCTCTTGGTGGTGGGGATTTCCAAACACCCCCCTCGCCTGTCTTCCCTCCAGGTGCCAAAAGTTGTGAGACACATCTTTGAGCACTGTGATGAGAAAATCACAACAGCCGCTCACAGCTTTCCCACACTGCTTGACCTGATGGCCAGTAAGTGGCCTCGGCGAGTCGTCGTGACAGCTCTGAAGGTCGCCCCAATATTCAGGTACTGGCCCTGACCGCCCAGAGGGCTTGTTCCCTATGGGGAGAGGGACCCCGAGACTCTCTGGCTGCCAGACACAAGAACACTGCAGCACCCCCCAAAGCAAGCGGGGCCCTCCATCCCACCATGCTCAGCCCAGGCCCACAGCAGCCAAAGCTGGCTGGGCCAGCCCAGAGCCAGCACGCTGCTCCCAGTCCCACCGGGAACACCCCGTCAGCCATGTCCACCTGCCCAGGCTGGGCCCCTGCGCACCCCAAGTCCTGCAGGGCTGGCGCAGGCCACACTGCAGTGGCCGAGGCAGCCCTGCTGACAGCGCTCTGCCTTGCAGCGACAAAGTCTGTCTGTGGAAGGCCATGTTCTCCGTGCACCAGACTCTGGAGGAGGTTTTGAAGGAGCTGCACGTGAAATTCTGGGACCGGCAAAGGAACATCTCTCAGCAGCAGAAGTCCTGCCTCGCTTTCTTGGCTGTGAGTCATCAGGAAAAGCCCATGTGCCCTTGCCCTCCGCTGCCGGTGGGAAGCGGGAGCTGAGCCAGGACAGCCCTGCCAGCTCTGCCCAGGCTCTCTGCCGCTTCCTTCCAGATGCTGGCCTCTGATGATGTTGTAGAGAACAAAGTGGGTCCATTGTACAAAGCCTTGAGACTTCTGAGGTCGCCAAGAATGGAAATGGTCTCTCTGGTGCTCAGGGCCCTTTTGACGCTGTCGGAGAGAGCTGAGACGGTGAGCAGGCTGCTCTCAGGGGCAGACATGTGGCACCTGGACTCTGAGGCCTCGGGGAAGGTGGTGGCTTGGCCTGGGCTGCGAGTCAGGTGCTGGGGTGACTGCTCCAAACGCCCTGCCTGCCATGGGATGGCCTGGAGGCTGCCTGGGGAGCTGACCAGGCACAGACGTTCTCAGGGAATGGAAACTGTCTTTCATACAGGCACGAAAAATGAAGGGCCTCCTGTCCGAGTTGCTGAAATTCCTGTGGCATCGGTCTTGGGACATTTCGGTGATGGTCATGGACATCTTCCAAAATGTGCTGGGGCACCTGAAGAAGAGAGAGGCCAGCGCCATGATTGTGAAAGCGGTGCAGAGGCTCTGGCACCTCTTTGACGCCGTAAGGCTGATGTGGGAGCCTGAGCCCCGCAGCAGGGCCCTGGGCAATGACAGCTGCCCTGCAGCCCAGCCCTGCAAGGAGCACTGGCAGCAGGCCCCGCTCTCTGGGCTCCCCTGGGATGGATTCTGGGCCTTGCAGCCCAGCGCTGATCCTGCCCGCTCTGGGCTGTGAGCCCGCAGCATCGCCCCTCACCTCAGGCACCTCAGCTCAGCCCCTCCTGGCCGCGGGCAGGGAGCCGCTGTGTGCGGAGCTCACCTTTCCTCCTTCCTACCAGGAGGAAGACTTTGTGCGGGAGCACTCCATCCGCCTCTTCAGAGACTTGCTGGGCAAAACGGCGTGGATGGACAAGAAGGCCATGAAGGAAAAGGCCTGGAAAGTCCTGGTCCGGCTCCTGCTTCACATGAGTGACCAGGCCCCCAGCGTGGCCAAGGTACCCATGTCTAGGCTGAGCTCTGACCAAGAGAGGCGTGGCTGACACCCCCTGGGGGGGTCCCGAGCCTCAGGGCAAGGGCTGCTGGCAGCGGGCAGCGTTCCCCCAGCACAGCCCCTGGGAACCAGCGCCAGCAGGGCCAGACAAGCTGGCACGGCCATTTCCATCTCTGCCCTGCCTGCTCCAGCAGGGCTCGGCAGCAGCCCAGCACCACCGAGGCCTGGACACGTGTGTCCCCAAAGGCTTCTCAGCTGTCCCCACAGGTGTCCCTGCAGGGCTTTGCACCTCAATCCCTGCTGCCCAGGCCCATCCCCAAGAGACCCCTGGACACTTTGGCGAGGGCATGTCCCAGCTTCCTAAGGGCGCAGTCACCCCAGGAACAAAGCCCAAGGCTCCTTCCACAGGCAGGCCCTGGTGCCACCTCCCAGCTTCTGTCCCACAGGCATCTACAGAAGCCGTTCTGGCTATAGCAGAGCTCCTCAAGTGGAAAGAGCTCAAGCAGCTGGCGCAGACGGAGCAGACGTGGAGGATGGGCGAGTGCTTGGTGAGGACGAGACCCAGGCTGGACGAGGGCTGCCCACAACACCGTGCCGGGGCTGTGAGCTCTGCAGCTGGGACTCCCCAGGGCTGTTGTGGCCCAGAGCGCCCAGCCTGGAGCTGCAGCCTTGCTCCTGTCTCGGGAACAGGAGTCTCCTCTAGGCCCATGTTCCCTTCCTTCCCCCAGCATGAGGGAGGGCTCTGAGCCATGGGGGTGCTGGCAGGAGGGGCTGATCTGACCAGCTGGGGCCCTCTGAGTAATGCCCACAGCCTTGTGCTCCCTGCAGTTGGCCAAGGACAGCAGCAGGGCCAAACAGTTTGTGTTGGACAGCCAGCCCTACCTGCGGAGCCCTCAGGCCCCCATGCGAGAGGCGGCCCTCAGGTTCATTGGTGAGTCCCAGCCCCCAGGGTCCCTCTTTGGGCAGCCTGGCCCCGTCCCCCCAGCCCTGGGGCTGACACGGGCAGGGCCTCGGCCTCCCTGTGCCCCCCTGCCAACACAGGTGGCTTTGGTGGCCACCTTGCCAGTGCCACCCCCGGGCTGCTGAGGGGGTCAGGCAGGGCCGGGGGCCACGCTGCTGGGAGCACGCTGGGGAGCAGGGGCTGACGGAGCTCTGTGCCCAGGGCTGGCTGCGCGGCACCTGACAGAGCAGAGTGAGGACACCGTGGCTGAGGTGCTCTGGGGTGAGTGGGGAGCCTGGGCTCAGGGGAGCTGAGGCGTCTCTGCACACACGGGGGCTCATCTGGGCTCTCTTTCTGTCATAGAGCTTGACAGACTGCAAACAGGAGACAAGGATCCCGCCATCTGTTCCCTGGCAGTTCAGACCAGCTTGGTCCTGAAGTCTCCAAGGAAGCAGCGAAGATCAGGATTCTCCCTGCGTGCGCTGTGCTGCTGGTGCCGCTGAGCAGAGAGGGACCTTGATGTAAGGCTTGGCAGGGACACAAACACCTGCTGAATGATCAGGTGTGAAAAGGATGCCCTGGCTTTCTAAGGTCCTTCTCAAAGCGCAAGCCGGCATTTCCATGACTGCTGACTCTGCCATTGCCCTGACCAGGAGGGACCCATTCCCCCCAGCCCCTGAGCATGGCGTGAGGTGGTCTAGAATAAGCCCAGGGTCATGGCCAGTCCCCTCCTGGCTCCTGCCAAATGGCTCAGCTGCCGGCCCTCAGCCCTTCTGCTCTTCTGCCTGCCTCCTCCAGCCTGGTCAAAATGAGGACAGAGGTGCTGCCTGTGGACAGATCCAGATCCCAGGCCTGGGGAAGCTGCTGGCACATCCATTCAAGTCACTCAAGAGAGAAGAGACCACTTTATGGCTCTGGATGCTCTCTGTGCCCACTTCAAGTTCATCTGTCAGCAGAAAGGTAAGAGAAGCTGTGCTGGGCTGCATCCCTGCGCACGGCCGCATCGCCCCGATGCATCTGCTCGTCTTCCCGGGCCTTGCGATGGCCCCTTCTGTGCAGACACGGGGCTCATGTGGGCTCTGCTTCTGGCACAGAACTTGAAATACTGCGGGCCAGAGAGAAGGATCCTGGGCGCTCAGACCCGCCTGCCTAAAATCCTGCGAGAGGACTCGGTGTGCCTGGATCCAAGCCCAGCCACAGACCTGTCCAAACTGTATATAGTTCTAGAAAGTTAATTACCTTCTAGATATAATTTATATAAGTTAACCATATCTATAAATTATATATTTGATAAATATATCTAATATATGAAAATTATGAGTCAATAAAATATATAGATTATATCTATTATGTCATGTATATAAATTCTATATAGTATGAATACATATTCTATATATTAGCTATATATATAGAGATGAGCTTTTCAAATAAAAGAAACAATGTCTTGAAATCGATTACAGAAATGATAATGACTGCAGCACACAGCTCTATCTATGAGTATAGTGCACCATTTTTGAAGCAATATGGAAGCAATTATGTTAAAGCTAGCAGACTTGGGAGGAAAAGTGAGAATTGTGGGTGGGAAATGTGCGGGGAGAAAAGGGCGGGAAACACGAGGGGACAAAATGGTGGGGAAACATGAGGGGAGAAAAGGGCGGGAAATGTGAGGGGAGAAAAGGGTGGGAAATGGAACGCAAAAAAGGACAGGAATCTTGAGTAAAAAGGATGGGAAATGAGAGGAAGAAAGAGTGCGAAACCTAGGGGAGAAAAGGTGAGAAACATGAGGGACAAAATGATGGCAAATGTGAGGGAACAGAAGGGCAGGAAGTGTGAGGGGGAAAAATGGTGGGAAACGTGAGGGCGGGAAAAAAGGTGGAAAATGTCAGGGGAGAAAAGAGCAGGAAATGTGTGGGGGAAAAGATGGGAAACGGGAGGAGAAAAAGATGGGAAATGGGAGGAAACATGGGGGTGAAACATAAGGGGAAAAAGGCAGGAAACATGAGGCCAAAAATGATGGGAAATGTGAGGGGACGGAAGGGAGGGAAGCGTGAGAGGAAAAGTGGTGGGAAACTTGAGGGGAAAAGGGTGGGAAACATGAATAAAAACGGGAAAATGGTGGGACAAATGACAGGAGCCCAGGGGTGCTTTGTTTGGGGTTGTCTTGGGGTGACCTTATGATGTGTATCCCATATCGCTGTCTATGCCCAGGAATTAATTCCTGTGCCTTTCTATGCCTCTTAACTGAGCCTGAGAGGGGGAAGGAAAAAACGGAGCAAAACTTTTGCAACGCAGTTTGCAGCTTGTTCAAGGTCACACACAGATAGCAATCGGTTTTCCCCGCTGCGGCAGGGGAGGGAGGAAGCACCCGGCTTGCTGCGCCCAGAACAGGTTTTTTGGCCAGTGGTTCAGCTGCTTTGTTCTCCGGAGACAGACTGAGAGTTGAATTTTTTCCTTCTCTGCAATATCGGATTTTCTCCCTTTTCTACTGGACTGCTTGATTGCTTTAACATCAGAACACATCGGGAGGACTTTCCACCGGGCACAGAGGGCCTGGCCCTGAGGACTCTCTGAGGAGACCAAAGGCAGGACTCTAATGCTTTCCCAGGGTTTGCCTCCACAGCAAAAGATTTTACCATTTAACATTATTTTCCTTTCCCATGTGTTTGTTAAAGAAACAGTTTTATCTTCTTCACTTTCCTTCGAGGAAACTTTATTTTTTCCCGAACCTGGTGGGGGAGGGGTGGTTGTGCCTTCTCTCAGAGGATCTATTTCTAAATTTGGCCAAACTGGTACAGGGGTCCTGCTTGGATTCAGCAGCTCGAGCTGTTTCTGTGTTACTGCACCATGAATAAATGGCTTTGTGGAACAAGACATCTGAGACTCGGCCATGGCAAAGCTGGGCTTGAAGCAGTGAGGAAACCTGGTGTGACTGTGGGAGCAGGGACGCGTTGGGTCACTGGAGCTGCCGCCGCTGTGAGAAGGCTCCAGTCCTAGCAGCTAAAATCTGTGCCCTTGGAGGTTCTCCCAGAGAGACTCAACAAGCTCACACTGGATCGGTTCCTTAACACTGCCATGGCCACAGCAAGTCCTTGCACCATTGCTTTGGCTGCTTCCCTCTTTGCCCACTCCCCTCAGAGTTTGTTCCTGTCCCAGTTATCAGCTCCTGTGCTGCCTTTCCCACTCCGTTGGAAATCTCCAATCACACAGTTGTGTGTGCTCGGAACCCGAGCTGCTCTCCCCACGCAGTTCTCGGGTGGTCTCAGCACACAGGGACAGGTGGGCTCAGGTCCCTGGGACAAGGGCCCCACGCCATGCAGCTCCATCACGGATGAGCTTGGGATTGGGGCTCCCTGGGGTGGTTTGGGGGTCTCAAGTGAGAGGTTCTGCAGTAGTTCCAGGTGAGGGGGTTGGGGGATCCTGGAGGAAGGTTGAGAGTCCCCATTGGATTTGGAGGTCCCAGGGGCTTTTAGAGGTGCTCCAGAAAGTGGTTGAGTGGCCCCAAGGGCATTTGGGGGGCAGAGGAGGGGTAGAACTGGGGACTCAAGGAGGTATTTGGAGGACACTGGAGGGGGATTGAGGTTCCCAGGGAGAGTCTAGGTGGACTTGGGGGGGGTGGTTCCAGGGGGGGAAGTTCAGGCAGGGTTCAGAAAGGGAGGGTTGCGGGAGTTTGGGGGGTTTGGGGGTCTGGGGTGGGTTTAGGGCTGCCAGCGAAGGCTAGAGGGGTCCCAGAGGAGGGCTTGGGGGATCCCAGAGAAGGGTTTGGGGGGTGCCAGGGGGGGTTTTGGGAGTCTCAGACCCTCCCAAGTTATGTGACTCCCCAGTGTGAGACCTCCCAAGTATGATCTCCCTCAAATTGTAAGCCCCCCAGTTGTGCAACCCTCCAGGAATTTGACCCCAAGACAGAAACCCCAAACTCACGGAAACCCCCAAAATCTGAACCCCATTCCCATGATCCCCCCAAGCTGTGACCCTGAAATCTGAGCCCCTACAAATTGTGACCCCCAACATCTGACCACCCCAAGTCATGCAATTCCCCACAAATTGAGACCCCCATCATGTGAGTGTCTAATCTGCTCCCCCAGGGCTGTGAGACTCCCCTACTCCTACGACACCCCCAAGTCATGGCACCCCCCCAGTCTGAGCCCCCGCCACTCTGAGTCCCCCACTCTGAGCTCACCCAACTCCACTGACCCCTCCTCCCATTTGGGGCCCACATAAGTCAAACAAACCCCCCAGAGTCCAAACTCCCCAACATCTCACCCCCATTCCCATGACCCTCCAAATTGCGTCACCTCCCATTCTCAGCCCCCCACAAGCCGTGTGGCCCCCTCAAACCTGACCCCTCCCATTCCCACCTATACCCAAAATCTGAAGCCCCTCAAATCATGCGACTCCCCCACATTCCCACCCCCTCACATCCCCTGCCCCAATTCCCCCATGGTCCTGCTCCCACCACCTCCAAAATATCCCCAAACCCCCTCCAACTCTCACCTTTTTCCCCTCTTGCTTAAAAAACTCTCGCGGAGCTTCAGGAATGATAAAAAGCTCTCGCCAACACCCACGACCGCAACGTAGGAATGATGCACGCTCCCCAGTCGTGGTATAACTGGAAACATTTATTAAAAGTCCACATAGCTTTCATTATATTTTCACTATTTGAGAACACAATCTTATTGAGCATGTGCAGAAAGCAGGAGTGAAAAGCTCAAGCCCAAGGAAGGCTTATGAGCCTTCGTCCAAAACGACCACCAGGAGGCTGACCACCGCCTCGTGCAGAAACCGCCCATGTGCTACAAGGGCTGACATCATCATCATGTGATTAGAAAATCTGTTGCACTATGAAGGTTAGGAAAGTAGAATGGGTGCATTCAGTACAAAAGTGTAAAAGCTAGTACTGTGTGAAGAATGGACGAGTGAGTTTGTGGTGGAGCTATCCCCCTCACTCCCGGCATCGCATAAACAAATACCTGCTCTCTAGGCCTTATCCTATGGAGCACTGTTTGCTTGCCTAGGTTTCAGGCATCAATACAAGAAAATATACATGCCAAACATGTATAAGTATATAGTATAGAGTATATAGTATATAGTATATAGTATATATAGTATTAGTATACATAGTATATATTATATATAGTATTAGTATATAGCTCTAAGCCCTACTAGAGCGAAACCAATGACATGTCTAACCCAACGTCCAAAACGGAACCTTCCCAGCCAGGAGAAGAGGCCAAAAGGATCCCTGCTTTTGCTGCAGTTCTCCAGACAGTTCCTTCAATTCCTGCATGCTTTTGGGAATGGATTCCCAATGGTCACTCAGGTTCATACAGCACATTCCATCAAAGTCTTCACATCTGTGTCCCTGGGCTAGCAACAAAAACTCTATTGCTGCTCTACTTTGCAATGTTGCATGACGTACACAGTCGACATCTGTTAACAATCCTGTTAAAGCATTACTGGTAGCGTTCCTTTCCCTCGCAAGCCAACAGCCTGGTTTATTAATTGTGATCAAGGCCTGTGCCGTACCAACAGAGGCAACTAAGGAACTAAAAATTCTTTTTGTAGGATTCCAGAATTTAACCTCAGAGTTACAGTCAGGGGCAAGCGATTGAACATCACACTTATTTTGCCTATGTCGCAGTGTCCAATTAGTTAGTGCTTCGAGATTGGGATGAAACATGGTTAAACAAACAAAAGTAATGGACCTCGCACTGCTTTTCCTGGAATGCCTTCCCATGCTCTGTTGCCACATATCAAAAATATGTTATCGGGCAGGCTGATTGCATTGGTCCCTGTTGTGACTTGGGAGGGAGTAGTGACATTGCACCAGGCAGAGGCATCACGGTAAATGCCAGTGCCACTTCTATCAACTCCTGTGTTGTCTGTGTTTGGATCGTTAGCATAATTAGGGTAGAAACACACAGGAGCTTTTATAGACCCGAGCACATCCAGCTCTTGCGGCCACAGTGAGAGAGCAGAAAAGTTATTTATTTTTCTCATGCCTCCATTAGCATTGCCCAAATGCCATCCCACAGACTGGCCAGCATCAGACTGCCGGGATCCCAAACACGCCCACGACGATCTCTGCTTACCTGCAGTTGTACAATCACGTGTCCCTGTCTGATTGTAGAACTTGTTCCATTCATCCTTTGTCAAAGGAATGCCAACCAGACATGTCTGAAATGGATCACTAGCACTGGTCATGGAAATACAAAGGCTAGGTTGCTAAATTGCTTTGGCTAATGGCAGCCAAACATTGCTCTTGGGTTGTGGGACCCGTGCTTCATTCACAATCCTCGAGAATCCGCTGAGGATGGCAAAAAAGGCTTCCCATGTTGTGCCAGAACTCATTGTAACTGATTAGCAAACTAAAATTGAGCTGCCTTCAAGTCTTCATTCCTGCTGCAGCGGCTTTGATGTTCTTCGCAGGTAACCAATAGGGTCCTGGGGATAGAGAAACACAGCCACAACCACGTCCCCACGTTAGCAAAGGCACGGGGCCTAACCATTGTCCGCTCTGCAGACCTTTATAATAGACAGGCGGTTGAGAATCCCTTAAGGTATCACGGGAACACCTTCTCTCACTTGCTGGAAATATTTCAAAAGTTTAAAACAAATGTTGCTTTGTCCCAGTTGTTCCTGAGCTGTTATACCAAGGGGATCCCCCCTTCTTTTTCTTTAAGAAGCATTTTCGTTAAAAGGGCATGAGTGCGTTCCACAACAGCTTGACCTGTCGAGGAATGAGGTATGCCAGATACGTGACGTATACCCCAAGAGTGAAAAAAGGTTTTCACTGATTGGGAGACATGTGCTGGACCATTATCAGTTTTTACTACCTTTGGGACTCCTAAGGTGGCAATAGCTCACAACATGTGCTTAATGACATCTCTTGCCTTTTCCCTTTTATGAGCGGAGGCGACAAAAGATTTGGAATAAGTGGCAGCTGAGACATGCACGTATTTTAAGGTGCCAAAAGAAGAAATGTGGGTAACATCCATCTGCCAGACTTCCTTGACCCATAACCCTCTCGGATTTGTACTTACCGTGGTAGGTAAAG
Source organism: Coloeus monedula (assembly GCF_965178545.1). Classification (NCBI taxonomy): domain Eukaryota; kingdom Metazoa; phylum Chordata; class Aves; order Passeriformes; family Corvidae; genus Coloeus; species Coloeus monedula. Next base: position 1,889,983 of record NC_138814.1, on the reverse strand, counting down.
GAGTTGAGTGTGCACAACCAGGGCAAGAATGAACAATTTGTCTGCCTTGAGAAAACGTAAGATCAAATTGTTTACTCAAAGCTTTTGCATTCTGGTGATAGAATTCGTGGGACACCTTTGTCTGGGCAATTTGAGTTGGAACTGCTGCCATCATTGTTAGAGGGTCTGCGACTGCATTGCCTTGCACCAGAGGCGCAGGCAAAGATGAGGGAGACCTAAGATGCGTAACATAATGTCCTCGGTTACAATGTAAGATGGAACCAAAAGTATGTATTCCATTATCATCGTCACAAGCTCTTAAAGCAGGTGGGGCTGTGCTTTTTGTCTCCTACCATGACTCATCCCTGATAACTCTCTCCGGGGTCTATCTCTGTTTAATGGCATGTCAAGCACCCACCACATGACTCATAGAATTACATCAGCCCATTGGGGGATGCTCTGCCCAGGGGGAGCAACCAAGCATTCCCACCTGCATATAATCTGGCCTTTGGAACAGCACAAGCAGCCCTTCCCTGCTGGATTCCCAGAGGACAAGAGCTGCATAACCACCACTGGACCTTCAGAGGAGGACCAGACCTTTCTACAGGATCACCACTTCAACAGAACCACTTCAGGAGGACTGCAGCCACTGCTTCATCGCACTGCTACCACCACCCTGCCCGGCAGGCTGTCAGCTCGTATCCTGACTCTGTCAGGTTAAGCCAGTATTTCTGTACTATTGCCTTGTTATGTATACTACTAAAGAACTGTTGTTCCTATTTCTCATATAATTGCCTGAAAGCCCCTTCATTTCAAAATTATAATAATTCACAGCGAAGGGGCTTACATTTTCCATTCCGAGGGAGGCTCCTACCTTCCTTAGCAGACACTTGTCTTTCCAACCAGACACATAAAAACAACACGATCGGCCTTGAACAGAATTTTACTGAGTAGACAACAGAACCAACAAATTCTTGTTGTGCACTTGCTTTAAGTAGGAATGTTCAATATGGCTTAGAATGCCAACTACGTATAAGCAACCTGATATTAGGTTGAACGGTTCATTTGAAACAATCGCAAAGCCTCTACGGCGGCTGCTAATTCTACCAGCTGTGTTGGCCCTGGCTGAAAAATCACAGAGTTTTCCCAATCCCCTGTGGAATTTTTCCAGGCAACAACTGCTTTCTCAGTTTTCCCAGAGCCATCGATGAAGACTCTCTTTGCTCCACGCAGGGGTTGTGACCATGCTAGAAAACGCAGCTGCAAAGAAAGATCTTTTAAAGATTGCAGAAGTTTACTTTTCAGCAAAGAATTAACAATGTTTCCCAAAAAGTCTCTCAGGGAAGTCTGTAAAGTAAATGATTCCCACAACATATCCTGAAAAGCGTCTGCATGCAAAGGAATGTGGATGTGAGAAGCATCTTCCCCACTTAGGCTCTGGCATCATTTTCGTCCTGTGGAAACAAGTCTAACAATCATGTCAAGTAAAGTGGTCACTGGCTTTGAAAATGTGTGAGGTAAAAATACCCACTCTAGCACCCACAACTGTTGTTTATCAACACACCGCTGTGCTATTAGTGCATCTGGTTGGAATTCTGCCAGGATAAGGAAAAGCCTCAGCGGTAACTCTGCTTGTCGTCTGGATACAAAGGATGTCTGCATTTTATCTGTCACAAGTTGCAGTGCTTCACGGGCTTCTGGATTGAGTTTGTGAGGACACGTTAAACCTGCGTCTCCCTTAAGCAAATTAAATAAGGGTGACAGTTCCTCAGTGGAGGTACCAAGGGTAGGTCTGAGCCAATGAACAGTTCCTAATAATTTTTGCAAATCATTTAGCATTTCAATAGAGGTCCTCAGCACAATGGGCTGAGGAACAATTTTCTGTCCAAATAATAGAAACCCCAGGTATTTCCAGGGTGGGACAGTTTGAACTGCTGCAATATAAAGACCAAATTTGTCAAAAGAAAGACGCAAAAAGGCAAAACAGTTTTGCAACACAAGAGTCATCTGCTACTAGCAGTGTATCATCCATATAATGATACAATGGAACTGTTGAAAACTGCGGCCGCACCGGTTGTACAGCACTTGCTACCACAACCTGGCATATTGTAGGACTGTTTGCAACCATCCTTGAAGCCCACCGTTGGTGCAGCCCGGAAACGTTGCAGGTCTAGGATCATTTCAGGAGACTCTAAGTCTCTGTTCAGGGAGCCATTTGCAACGTATGAACGATGCACGGTCCCCAGCCCTGGTACCACCAGCAACATTTATTGAAAGTGTACATAGCTTTTATAGTATTTTCACTCCCAGGTTAGAATAGCATGAGCCTGGATATCCAATAGTATAACTGTTGTGAGAAACAAAGCCCACTCCTCTTTTTGGGGGGTTTTAGAAATTTAATAAGGGACAATAGGAGATAAAGGTCACTTAAAGCAAAACCGACAGTGCTGGGTGCTTGGCCGTGGCCAGAGGCACACAAAGTTACACAAACTTTCCGTTCATATGCTTTAACACTATACATATTAATAAACCACAATGAGTATGCATCATTTTTCTAAGAACTAATTTATGTTTCCTTAGAAAAGATTAACATAGTTCCTCCCCCGATCTGCCTTTTTAGACAATGTGTAACATGATCGTGAGGGTCTTCGGGGCTCTTCTTCGATGAAGGCTCAAGGTCTTCCTCGCATCTGAACTTTTCAACTTCGTCTTTGGAGCATGTGCAGTTATGGTGTTCCTTGGTCTTTCTGGATCTAACTGTTTTAACTTCTCCATTTTGTGGCTAATTGACTTCACATTTGCCAATTTCTCATTAGTACACCCTGCTGCTTCCCAAAATAGCTATACTTGCCTATTTTTGAGATTATTCACCTGCTGAGTTTCCGCTTATTTAAGCATTAAGCGATTAGTTAACCATATACCAGCTATTACATTGGATAGAAGGTTATGATTCAGGTTATATTTGTATCTTATAACTCAACCTATATAAGCATCTTGTAACTTTGACCCCGGTTAGAACATTAACTAGTTAATATCTGCGTAGCACAGTCATTCTTAACATAGTTGCACATAATATTTCCTAACATATTCTGATAGATAATATTTCTTAAATTTTACTACCTGTGAAAGCCAATGCTATAATAGCTGTTTATCACACTGGTCATACGTCTGCTAACCAGTAATATACGTGATCGAGTCCCTAATAGCAACCTCAGCCTTTCTTCCCTGAGACAAGTGCTTGTAGAACAATTTCTTCTGCAAAACTACTGTGCTTCTGCTACTTGTTCCATTTTACATCTCTCCTGCCTTGACTGAATAGTCCTTTCTTTCTAACGAGACCTCTTTGTTCTCTTATTACAACTTTTCTTTGTTTTCCTTCCCCACACAAAACACATCACAATACACCGTAGAAAAGGGGAGATCCCCCAATCCTCACTCCAAAACCCCCTCGGTGAGCCCCCCAATTCCACACCAATTTCCCCCGGGGACTCCCAGTCTCCCCACAAACTCCCCATCTCAGAGGGGGTCCCTGACACCCCCAATGTCACCCCCAGGCCCTGCTTGGGGTGGAGGGGCTTCTCCTCTTCCTCAAGGGGACGGCGATGGCCTGGGGGGGAGCAAAGGCTGATGTTGTGGGCCCCTGAACCGTAAAACCACCACAAAACCACCCTTTTCACCTCAAGTCATCCCCAATTCTGCCACCCACAGGGGGTCTTCTCCTTCTCCTCTTCTTCCTCCTCCTCATCATCCATGGGCGTGGCAGGAACACAGGAGAGGCTGGGGTCCCTCCAAAACCCAACCCTCCCCTAAAACCTCACATACTCCCCTTTCTACCCCACTCCCCCGTTCCCCCCCAATCCATATTTTCTCCTTTCTCCCACTTTTTGGCCTCAAGGAGCCCCTTTTGCACCTCAAATCCTGCTCCCAAGCCCCCACATTCCTACTCTGCACCCCAGAAGGGGACCTTCTCACAACAGAAATCCCCCATTCACACCCCAAATTCCTCCCAAGACCCCCAAATCCCCTCAATGCCCCCTCCCCTCCCTCGCCCCGGCCCCTCCCGTCCACCGAATTCTCACTAATCCTGCTCTTCCCACCCCGAAGCACCCCGCACCCCCCCTTCTCCCTTCTCCCCTAACCCGACCTCCCCCTCACATCCCCTCTCCACCCCTCCAACCCCCCCAGACTGCCCCACAACCACCCCGATCCCCCCCGACCCTGCCCGGGCCCTGCCGCCAGCTGACCGCGCCTCTTCCGCTCCCTAGCGCCGCCTGCCGGGGGGGAGGACCCGCGTCCCGCTGCCTTGCCAGGCGGCACTGCCTGCCCGGCCGCGCTCCCTCCCGGAGCACCCCCGCTCCAGCCACGCCACGCCCCACCCACGCACTCAAGGCCGGCGGCGTCTCCGTGTCCCTGCCGCATCCCCCGACCTCGCTGCCCTTGGCCACGCACCTTCCTCTTCTGCCTCATCTCCCACACGAGAGCCCTGCTCAGCCCAGCCGCCTTTCTGCCTTCTCACTTTTACTGAAATCCCTTTGCAAGAATAAAACTCTTAGGATTTTCCATCGCCCCACTGTAGTCCGTTTCCTCCCATCAGTTCTTGCCAAGAGGCCGTTCCCTTCCGTGGGAAGCAAGGTGATAGGAATGTGACACGGCTTTGGATTCTCCAGGTCAGGGTCAGTGGTGTGGACCGCCAGAGCCAACAGCGCACAAGCGAACCCTCTGCGTGCTGGCACCACCCGAGAACTGCATGGGGAGAGCAGCTGGACTTCCAGGAACACACGATTGGACACGGAGATTTCCAGCGGCGTGGCAAAGGCACAACAGGAGCTGATAACTGGGGCAGGAACAAATTCTGAGGGTAGTAGGCAAAGACGGGGGACCACCAAAAGCAATGGTGCAAGGACTTGCTGTGGCCATGGCAGTGTTAAGGAACAATCCAGTGTGACATTGCAGAGTCCCTCTGGGAGAAATCCCAAGGCCACAGATTTTAGCTGCTGGGACTGGAGCATATTCACAGCAGCGGCTCCAGTGACTCCACGCATGCCAACTTGAGTCCCCACGGAACCACTCCCACAGTCACACCAGGTTTCCTCACTGCTTCAAGCCCAGCTTTGCCATGGCCGAGTCTCAGATGTCTTGTTCCACAAAGCCATTTATTCATGGTGCAGTAACACAGAAACAGCTCGAGCTGCTGAATCCAAGCAGGACCCCAAACAAAGCACCCCTGGGCTCCTGTCATTTGTCCCACCATTTTCCCGTTTTTATTCATGTTTCCCACCCTTTTCCCCTCAAGTTTCCCACCATTTTTCCTCTCACGCTTCCCACCCTTCCATCCCCTCACATTTCCCATCATTTTTGGCCTCATGTTTCCTGCCCTTTTTCCCTTTATGTTTCACACCCATGTTTCCTCCTGTTGCCCTTCTTTGTCCCTCATGTTTCCCGCCCTTTTTCTCCCCTCATGTTTCCCGCCATTTTTCCCCCTCAGGTTTCCTGCCTTTTTCTTCCCTCACATTTCCCGCCCTTTTCTCCCCTCACCTTTCCCGCAATTTTGTCCCCTCACATTTGCCATTTTTTACTTCACATTTTCCACCCTTTTCCCCCTCATGTTTCACACCCTTTTCCCCTCACATTTCCGCCGTTTTCTCCCCTCCTGATCCTGCCCTTTTTTCCCATCATGTTTCCTGCCCACAAGTCTCCCTTTCCTCCTGAGTTGTCCACTCATGCTGGGTGTCTCCGTGTCCATCCACCTGGCTGTCATCACAGGCCTTGCTCTCCTTTGTCATCCATAAGGTTTGGCAGCTCAGGGCTCTGGCTTTCTTTCATTGCTGGTTTTAGTCAATTGTTCATAACTCAACCTGTGACCTTTCACTTTTTAGCCTGCAGTTCTCCTCTCCAGCCTGCTGCAGGGGAAAGGGGAGGGGGAGTGCAAGAAGGGAGCAGTGCATGATTTGGAGTGTTCCCCCACCATAGTGGGGGAACTGGGGTGTCACAAAGGGCCCCCTGTGACCCGCCACCTGCCCCTAGCAACAGCTCAAAGGGTTTGTTGACGTGGAACCAGCGCCCAGCCTGCAGTGTCCGGCAGGACAGCGACGGGACAGGACGGGAGCACACAGCTGGCGAGAAGCCCGCTGGTTTTAGCTCACGTCTTGCTCTGCAGCAGGGAGTAAGGTATTAAACCAAACCTTGCCCCTTGCCTATTCTCAGAACTTCATCTCCATTCAGTAGAATGGAGAAGAGACCTCCAAGCCAGCCCACGGTGGCCTGGGAGGAGGACGCGGCTCTTCAGGAGAGCAGCTCAGCAGCGGAGCCCGCCGAGGTGACCACGGTGCAGCCATTGCAGCCCAGTGAGTGAGGGGCCCTGTGGGACTGGGCAGGGCTGGGATCAGGTTTCCCCGGCACACGGGCAGATGGGGATCACAGGGGTGGGAGTGATGCCGGAGTGCCAGAGCTGCTCGGGGCAGGACACCAGCCCCGGCACAGCCTGTGCCGAGGAGGGGGAGAGCAGAGGGGGCCCCAGCTGCTGCTCTGGAGCGTGGGCAGTGAGGGTCAGTGGCTGGCAAGAGGCAGTGGTGCTGTGGGATGCTGGACGTGTCCCTCTCGTCTGCCAGAGCGCTCCTCAGCCCGGGGCACTGGGCATTGCCCTGCCATGGTGTGCTCCAGCAGGGCAGCTCCTCTGATGGGCATCCTCCAGTCGGGAGCTGCACTGAAAGGCTGTGCCAAGGGAACGGGCACAGCCTGGGCAGAGGGCAGATCTCCTTCCTCTGCTCTCTCCTCTCCCCTCACCCTCTTCAGCTCTCTCTTCTCTCCCCCTCCATTAGATGCTGTGTATGGACAGGAAGCCATGGACTTCATCCAGGCCTTTGCCAGCAGCCCCGACCAGGTACCCACGGCCTGCTGGACAGCGGCTGTGCCCGGCCAGGGGTGCTGGCTCTGCAGAGCAGCTGCTCCCACAGGGCACTGCACCCTAAGGGCTCTGGTCCTACTGGAGGGGTGTCCTCGCTTCACGCTGCCCTGTTGTCTCTGTCCTCCAGCTCCAGGATGAGGACCTGAAGCTCAAGTTCCTCGACGGCATCTGTATCCTGTGCAGAGCTGCCAAGGACTGTGGCTTCTGCAAGGACCTGGATGCTTTCTACCACAAATACAAGCTGGGAGAGAAGATCCAGGTGAGGGGGCACCCGGCAATCTGGGGAAGGGAGCAACGAGCCCCAGCAGCCAGTGAGGGCAGTGCGTGGGCAGGGCAAGGCTCTGGTGGCACTGGGTGCTGGCAGCTGCCAGGTTGCAGCCCAGCTGTGCTCTGCAGGTGCTGCTGCAATTGGAGCCCAAGTACGAGATTTGCACGGAGGTGCGGCGGCTGGCCATGCTCGCTATTGCCGGACTGAGGTACCGGCCCATCACACCTGCAGACCCCTGCCCAGCACTCTGTGCCCACCTGCCCATCCCTCCTGGAAGCCCAGCCCCAGTGCTGCAGGAGACCTTGAGACACTGCTCCCAGCACCGGTGGCCAGCTGGGCCCCTCTCTCTTTGCAGCACGCTGGGGACGGTGCTGGAGAACAGAAGAAAACTCTTAAGACTCTGCTTCGACAGCATCTTTTTCCTTCCCCCAAGCGGGGAAATGACGAGCCGGGAAGCGTCTCTGTATTCTCAGGTAAGTGCTGGGTGAACTGGAGGAGCCTCCAGTCTGTCCAGGCTGCTCCCGACCAGCCCGTGCTGCCTAAGGACCAAAGATCCAAGGCAGGCCACGGTCTCAGCTTCGTTTTCCTACCCTCATCCCTTCATGCCTTGCCAGGCTCCAGCCACCTCCGGCAATGCCGGCTGCTCTGCCCCCCAGCACACGGCCTGCTCCTGTGTCCCTCCCCTCACACTGGCACTTCAGATCAGTCTCCTGGGAGTGGGAGGGACAGCAGAATCACAGCCACTGCTCTCTGTCGTCCTTGCAGACCCTGCATGCCATGGACACCATGCTGGAGGTGATGGTGTTCAGCTCTCCTGCCTCCAAAACCAGCAAGATGCTGCAGGACGTCTTGGAGGTCTGGCCTGTGCACAGAGTGGGGGTCGAACGACTGTTCCTCACTTAGGAGGGGAAGGAGCCCGGGCTTGTGTCCAGTCTTGTCCTGGCTCCTGCCAAATGAACCCTGTCCCGGCCAGAACCAGGACATTCCCCCAGTGCTGTGCAGGCAAGAGCGCACTGCGGGGAGGCTGCCCAGCTGGCCCAGGGAAGCAGAGGCTGGCCCCAGGCGCTGCTGGAGCACAAGGAGCAGAGGGCAGCCCCTGCCTTCCTTGCTGCCCACCAGCTTTGCCTGGGGCCTTTGTGCCAGGCCTGCCAGGGCCCCCAGGGGCAGGATCCCCCCTGAAAGCTCTGCCTGAGGGCACAGGAAGTCTGGAGGGAGGGTGCAAGTGTGTCTCATGAGTGCGGCCCTGCCACTGCTGCTGCTGGAGTGGGCGTCTGCTCACGGGGCTCACCTGCAGCTTCTCTCTTCCCAGGTTCTGCTGCACTACTGCCTTTATGACACCGTGGCTGTGCAGGAGAGGCTCATGGGCAGGGTCAGGCTGCTGAGCCATTTGCTGGCCGACTCTTCCACTGTGCAGGTAAGGACCGGGCACCCTCCAGCCAGGCCATCTCCCCATCCCTGTGCCCTGGCACAGCCACAACTCCAAGGTGCCTGCAAGGCCTCAGCTGCCCACCCTCAGACCTTCTGCTCTTCTGCCTGCCTCCCCCAGGCTGCCCAAACTGAGGACAGCGGTGCTGCCAGCAGACAGGGCCGGATCCCAGTCCTCGGGAAGCTGCTGGGCCATCTCTTTTTCAAGTTATTCAGGAAAGAAGAAACCAGCTTGATGGCACTGGACATTCTCTGCTTCCTCTTGACGTTCCTCTCTGAGCAGAAATGTAAGAGAAGCTGTGGTGGGCGGCATCCCCCGTGCACCGCCACATGCCCAGATACAGCTGCTTGTCTTCCTGGGTCTTGCAAAGGCTCCTTGTTGTGCTTGGTGCAGGTGGCACCATGTCCCCAGAGCTGCTGTCACCTCTGCTCCTGCCCCTCGCTCTCTGCCAGGCTCTTGATGCTCCCGTGTAGCCGAGCTGCTCCTCCACACAGGACTCAGCCCCAATCCGCCCCTTCCCCATGTCCCCTGGCGAGCTCGTGTCCTGCCCTGCCACCCTCCAGCCCCGCAAGCCCTTCCCCCTGAGCAGTACTGCAGCCACGGTGTAACTGGGAGCTGCATGTGGAGCTCCAGGGGCTCGGAGCTTCCCAGGCCAGCTTCACTGGGTACGGACACTGGAGGCAGCTCCCCCTTTCCACCAGTGCCCACCACCTCCTCCCGTGACCGACTGCTCCCAAGCCATTCCTGCATCCCGACGCTTGCCGGGGTTGGGTCGGCTGCTGGCACAGCGGCTGTGTCTCAGCCGCACATTGGTGTTTTCCCTCTCTTTAGGTGCCACACCGCCAGCGGTTCGTGCCCAGCTCCCAGCATACTGGCAATCTGAGATCACCTCCCTGCTGGATACGCCCAGCTCCTGGAGAGTTCAGGTGACCAGCCCTCCCCCTTGCTGGGCCTCTCACCCTTGGCATCAGCAGGGGATTGGTGTGCACAAAGGGGCGCAGAATCAGCGGGGCTGACCCTGGCGAGAGGCTTCCCACTGTCCCCGAGCAGGGAACACTGCGGTGTCCCAGCAGCAGCAGAAGCAGCAGCTCCAGCCCTGCTGGCCACCAGCGAGCCCTGGCTCTCTGTAGGGCGCGTGCCGCATGCCTGAGAGCCCAGCCCTCCTCCTTGTCATGGGGCCCTCCTCATCCTCCCCTGCATAGGGACTGTGGGCACTGCTGCCAGCTTTCCTGCGGCCACTGCCGCCAGCACTGCCCGGCACCTCTGGCCAGGGCTGCTCGCGCTGCCCAGCCGAGCAGAACCCTTTGGGCACTGGCTGGCACTGGCCTCCACTCCCTTCCTTCCTGCCACAGGCCTTTGGGAGATACCTCAGGCCAGCTGAGAGGACGGGCATCGTCCTTGTGGCCATTGAGATCCTGGGCCGCTCCAGCCTCCTGGACAAGAAGGCGCCCAAGGAGTTTCTGCAGGTGGCCATGGAATTCCCTGAGCTGTGGCTGATGGATGTAAGTGGCCTGTGGCTGGATTGCTCTGCCCTTGAGCCCTGACAGGTTCCTCCCTCCCTCCCTCCCATAGCCAGGATTGGGGGGGGTGCCTGAAACCACCTTGAGGCAGCAGAGAGTGCGTTAGGATCCCACTTCTGACACCCAAATAATGGTAGGATCTGGTCATTTAAAAATTCCTCGGCCAAAATTAAGGTGCAAACAAGACCACATGCCAAGGCCAACAGTACGGATTTCATTTAAGAGTAAATGGGAGATAGAGAGAGAGGGGGAATGAGGAAGAGACACAAACACACACACACATTACTTAGAAAGATGGTCACCCGCACACGGGTCCCTGCGGCATCCCCCCTGGCCCTTCTTCTTCTGATCCTCTTGGTGGTGGGGATTTCCAAACACCCCCCTCGCCTGTCTTCCCTCCAGGTGCCAAAAGTTGTGAGACACATCTTTGAGCACTGTGATGAGAAAATCACAACAGCCGCTCACAGCTTTCCCACACTGCTTGACCTGATGGCCAGTAAGTGGCCTCGGCGAGTCGTCGTGACAGCTCTGAAGGTCGCCCCAATATTCAGGTACTGGCCCTGACCGCCCAGAGGGCTTGTTCCCTATGGGGAGAGGGACCCCGAGACTCTCTGGCTGCCAGACACAAGAACACTGCAGCACCCCCCAAAGCAAGCGGGGCCCTCCATCCCACCATGCTCAGCCCAGGCCCACAGCAGCCAAAGCTGGCTGGGCCAGCCCAGAGCCAGCACGCTGCTCCCAGTCCCACCGGGAACACCCCGTCAGCCATGTCCACCTGCCCAGGCTGGGCCCCTGCGCACCCCAAGTCCTGCAGGGCTGGCGCAGGCCACACTGCAGTGGCCGAGGCAGCCCTGCTGACAGCGCTCTGCCTTGCAGCGACAAAGTCTGTCTGTGGAAGGCCATGTTCTCCGTGCACCAGACTCTGGAGGAGGTTTTGAAGGAGCTGCACGTGAAATTCTGGGACCGGCAAAGGAACATCTCTCAGCAGCAGAAGTCCTGCCTCGCTTTCTTGGCTGTGAGTCATCAGGAAAAGCCCATGTGCCCTTGCCCTCCGCTGCCGGTGGGAAGCGGGAGCTGAGCCAGGACAGCCCTGCCAGCTCTGCCCAGGCTCTCTGCCGCTTCCTTCCAGATGCTGGCCTCTGATGATGTTGTAGAGAACAAAGTGGGTCCATTGTACAAAGCCTTGAGACTTCTGAGGTCGCCAAGAATGGAAATGGTCTCTCTGGTGCTCAGGGCCCTTTTGACGCTGTCGGAGAGAGCTGAGACGGTGAGCAGGCTGCTCTCAGGGGCAGACATGTGGCACCTGGACTCTGAGGCCTCGGGGAAGGTGGTGGCTTGGCCTGGGCTGCGAGTCAGGTGCTGGGGTGACTGCTCCAAACGCCCTGCCTGCCATGGGATGGCCTGGAGGCTGCCTGGGGAGCTGACCAGGCACAGATGTTCTCAGGGAATGGAAACTGTCTTTCATACAGGCACGAAAAATGAAGGGCCTCCTGTCCGAGTTGCTGAAATTCCTGTGGCATCGGTCTTGGGACATTTCGGTGATGGTCATGGACATCTTCCAAAATGTGCTGGGGCACCTGAAGAAGAGAGAGGCCAGCGCCATGATTGTGAAAGCGGTGCAGAGGCTCTGGCACCTCTTTGACGCCGTAAGGCTGATGTGGGAGCCTGAGCCCCGCAGCAGGGCCCTGGGCAATGACAGCTGCCCTGCAGCCCAGCCCTGCAAGGAGCACTGGCAGCAGGCCCCGCTCTCTGGGCTCCCCTGGGATGGATTCTGGGCCTTGCAGCCCAGCGCTGATCCTGCCCGCTCTGGGCTGTGAGCCCGCAGCATCGCCCCTCACCTCAGGCACCTCAGCTCAGCCCCTCCTGGCCGCGGGCAGGGAGCCGCTGTGTGCGGAGCTCACCTTTCCTCCTTCCTACCAGGAGGAAGACTTTGTGCGGGAGCACTCCATCCGCCTCTTCAGAGACTTGCTGGGCAAAACGGCGTGGATGGACAAGAAGGCCATGAAGGAAAAGGCCTGGAAAGTCCTGGTCCGGCTCCTGCTTCACATGAGTGACCAGGCCCCCAGCGTGGCCAAGGTACCCATGTCTAGGCTGAGCTCTGACCAAGAGAGGCGTGGCTGACACCCCCTGGGGGGGTCCCGAGCCTCAGGGCAAGGGCTGCTGGCAGCGGGCAGCGTTCCCCCAGCACAGCCCCTGGGAACCAGCGCCAGCAGGGCCAGACAAGCTGGCACGGCCATTTCCATCTCTGCCCTGCCTGCTCCAGCAGGGCTCGGCAGCAGCCCAGCACCACCGAGGCCTGGACACGTGTGTCCCCAAAGGCTTCTCAGCTGTCCCCACAGGTGTCCCTGCAGGGCTTTGCACCTCAATCCCTGCTGCCCAGGCCCATCCCCAAGAGACCCCTGGACACTTTGGCGAGGGCATGTCCCAGCTTCCTAAGGGCGCAGTCACCCCAGGAACAAAGCCCAAGGCTCCTTCCACAGGCAGGCCCTGGTGCCACCTCCCAGCTTCTGTCCCACAGGCATCTACAGAAGCCGTTCTGGCTATAGCAGAGCTCCTCAAGTGGAAAGAGCTCAAGCAGCTGGCGCAGACGGAGCAGACGTGGAGGATGGGCGAGTGCTTGGTGAGGACGAGACCCAGGCTGGACGAGGGCTGCCCACAACACCGTGCCGGGGCTGTGAGCTCTGCAGCTGGGACTCCCCAGGGCTGTTGTGGCCCAGAGCGCCCAGCCTGGAGCTGCAGCCTTGCTCCTGTCTCGGGAACAGGAGTCTCCTCTAGGCCCATGTTCCCTTCCTTCCCCCAGCATGAGGGAGGGCTCTGAGCCATGGGGGTGCTGGCAGGAGGGGCTGATCTGACCAGCTGGGGCCCTCTGAGTAATGCCCACAGCCTTGTGCTCCCTGCAGTTGGCCAAGGAGAGCAGCAGGGCCGAACAGTTTGTGTTGGACAGCCAGCCCTACCTGCGGAGCCCTCAGGCCCCCATGCGAGAGGCGGCCCTCAGGTTCATTGGTGAGTCCCAGCCCCCAGGGTCCCTCTTTGGGCAGCCTGGCCCCGTCCCCCCAGCCCTGGGGCTGACACGGGCAGGGCCTCGGCCTCCCTGTGCCCCCCTGCCAACACAGGTGGCTTTGGTGGCCACCTTGCCAGTGCCACCCCCGGGCTGCTGAGGGGGTCAGGCAGGGCCGGGAGCCACGCTGCTGGGAGCACGCTGGGGAGCAGGGGCTGACGGAGCTCTGTGCCCAGGGCTGGCTGCGCGGCACCTGACAGAGCAGAGTGAGGACACCGTGGCTGAGGTGCTCTGGGGTGAGTGGGGAGCCTGGGCTCAGGGGAGCTGAGGCGTCTCTGCACACACGGGGGCTCATCTGGGCTCTCTTTCTGTCATAGAGCTTGACAGACTGCAAACAGGAGACAAGGATCCCGCCATCTGTTCCCTGGCAGTTCAGACCAGCTTGGTCCTGAAGTCTCCAAGGAAGCAGCGAAGATCAGGATTCTCCCTGCGTGCGCTGTGCTGCTGGTGCCGCTGAGCAGAGAGGGACCTTGATGTAAGGCTTGGCAGGGACACAAACTCAAACACCTGCTGAATGATCAGGTGTGAAAAGGATGCCCTGGCTTTCTAAGGTCCTTCTCAAAGCGCAAGCCGGCATTTCCATGACTGCTGACTCTGCCATTGCCCTGACCAGGAGGGACCCATTCCCCCCAGCCCCTGAGCATGGCGTGAGGTGGTCTAGAATAAGCCCAGGGTCATGGCCAGTCCCCTCCTGGCTCCTGCCAAATGGCTCAGCTGCCGGCCCTCAGCCCTTCTGCTCTTCTGCCTGCCTCCTCCAGCCTGGTCAAAATGAGGACAGAGGTGCTGCCTGTGGACAGATCCAGATCCCAGGCCTGGGGAAGCTGCTGGCACATCCATTCAAGTCACTCAAGAGAAAAGTGACCACTTTATGGCTCTGGATGCTCTCTGTGCCCACTTCAAGTTCATCTGTCAGCAGAAAGGTAAGAGAAGCTGTGCTGGGCTGCATCCCTGCGCACGGCCGCATCGCCCCGATGCATCTGCTCGTCTTCCCGGGCCTTGCGATGGCCCCTTCTGTGCAGACACGGGGCTCATGTGGGCTCTGCTTCTGGCACAGAACTTGAAATACTGCGGGCCAGAGAGAAGGATCCTGGGCGCTCAGACCCGCCTGCCTAAAATCCTGCGAGAGGACTCGGTGTGCCTGGATCCAAGCCCAGCCACAGACCTGTCCAAACTGTATATAGTTCTAGAAAGTTAATTACCTTCTAGATATAATTTATATAAGTTAACCATATCTATAAATTATATATTTGATAAATATATCTAATATATGAAAATTATGAGTCAATAAAATATATAGATTATATCTATTATGTCATGTATATAAATTCTATATAGTATGAATACATATTCTATATATTAGCTATATATATATAGATGGGCTTTTCAAATAAAAGAAACAATGTCTTGAAATCGATTACAGAAATGATAATGACTGCAGCACACAGCTCTATCTATGAGTATAGTGCACCATTTTTGAAGCAATATGGAAGCAATTATGTTAAAGCTAGCAGACTTGGGAGGAAAAGTGAGAATTGTGGGTGGGAAATGTGCGGGGAGAAAAGGGCGGGAAACACGAGGGGACAAAATGGTGGGGAAACATGAGGGGAGAAAAGGGCGGGAAATGTGAGGGGAGAAAAGGGTGGGAAATGGAACGCAAAAAAGGACAGGAATCTTGAGTAAAAAGGATGGGAAATGAGAGGAAGAAAGAGTGCGAAACCTAGGGGAGAAAAGGTGAGAAACATGAGGGACAAAATGATGGCAAATGTGAGGGAACAGAAGGGCAGGAAGTGTGAGGGGGAAAAATGGTGGGAAACGTGAGGGCGGGAAAAAAGGTGGAAAATGTCAGGGGAGAAAAGAGCAGGAAATGTGTGGGGGAAAAGATGGGAAACGGGAGGAGAAAAAGATGGGAAATGGGAGGAAACATGGGGGTGAAACATAAGGGGAAAAAGGCAGGAAACATGAGGCCAAAAATGATGGGAAATGTGAGGGGACGGAAGGGAGGGAAGCGTGAGAGGAAAAGTGGTGGGAAACTTGAGGGGAAAAGGGTGGGAAACATGAATAAAAATGGGAAAATGGTGGGACAAATGACAGGAGCCCAGGGGTGCTTTGTTTGGGGTTGTCTTGGGGTGACCTTATGATGTGTATCCCATATCGCTGCCTATGCCCAGGAATTAATTCCTGTGCCTTTCTATGCCTCTTAACTGAGCCTGAGAGGGGGAAGGAAAAAACGGAGCAAAACTTTTGCAACGCAGTTTGCAGCTTGTTCAAGGTCACACACAGATAGCAATCGGTTTTCCCCGCTGCGGCAGGGGAGGGAGGAAGCACCCGGCTTGCTGCGCCCAGAACAGGTTTTTTGGCCAGTGGTTCAGCTGCTTTGTTCTCCGGAGACAGACTGAGAGTTGAATTTTTTCCTTCTCTGCAATATCGGATTTTCTCCCTTTTCTACTGGACTGCTTGATTGCTTTAACATCAGAACACATCGGGAGGACTTTCCACCGGGCACAGAGGGCCTGGCCCTGAGGACTCTCTGAGGAGACCAAAGGCAGGACTCTAATGCTTTCCCAGGGTTTGCCTCCACAGCAAAAGATTTTACCATTTAACATTATTTTCCTTTCCCATGTGTTTGTTAAAGAAACAGTTTTATCTTCTTCACTTTCCTTCGAGGAAACTTTATTTTTTCCCGAACCTGGTGGGGGAGGGGTGGTTGTGCCTTCTCTCAGAGGATCTATTTCTAAATTTGGCCAAACCGGTACAGGGGTCCTGCTTGGATTCAGCAGCTCGAGCTGTTTCTGTGTTACTGCACCATGAATAAATGGCTTTGTGGAACAAGACATCTGAGACTCGGCCATGGCAAAGCTGGGCTTGAAGCAGTGAGGAAACCTGGTGTGACTGTGGGAGCAGGGACGCGTTGGGTCACTGGAGCTGCCGCCGCTGTGAGGGGGCTCCAGTCCCAGCAGCTAAAATCTGTGCCCTTGGACGTTCTCCCAGAGAGACTCAACAAGCTCACACTGGATCGGTTCCTTAACACTGCCATGGCCACAGCAAGTCCTTGCACCATTGCTTTGGCTGCTTCCCTCTTTGCCCACTCCCCTCAGAGTTTGTTCCTGTCCCAGTTATCAGCTCCTGTGCTGCCTTTCCCACTCCGTTGGAAATCTCCAATCACACAGTTGTGTGTGCTCGGAACCCGAGCTGCTCTCCCCACGCAGTTCTCGGGTGGTCTCAGCACACAGGGACAGGTGGGCTCAGGTCCCTGGGACAAGGGCCCCACGCCATGCAGCTCCATCACGGATGAGCTTGGGACTGGGGCTCCCTGGGGTGGTTTGGGGGTCTCAAGTGAGAGGTTCTGCAGTAGTTCCAGGTGAGGGGGTTGGGGGATCCTGGAGGAAGGTTGAGAGTCCCCATTGGATTTGGAGGTCCCAGGGGCTTTTAGAGGTGCTCCAGAAAGTGGTTGAGTGGCCCCAAGGGCATTTGGGGGGCAGAGGAGGGGTAGAACTGGGGACTCAAGGAGGTATTTGGAGGACACCGGAGGGGGATTGAGGTTCCCAGGGAGAGTCTGGGTGGACTTGGGGGGGTGGTTCCAGGGGGGGAAGTTCAGGCAGGGTTCAGAAAGGGAGGGTTGCGGGAGTTTGGGGGTCTGGGGTGGGTTTAGGGCTGCCAGCGAAGGCTAGAGGGGTTCCAGAGGAGGGCTTGGGGGATCCCAGAGAAGAGTTTGGGGGGTGCCAGGGGGGGTTTTGGGAGTCTCAGACCCTCCCAAGTTATGTGACTCCCCAGTGTGAGACCTCCCAAGTATGATCTCCCTCAAATTGTAAGCCCCCCAGTCGTGCAACCCTCCAGGAATTTGACCCCAAGACAGAAACCCCAAACTCACGGAAACCCCCAAAATCTGAACCCCATTCCCATGATCCCCCCAAGCTGTGACCCTGAAATCTGAGCCCCTACAAATTGTGACCCCCAACATCTGACCACCCCAAGTCATGCAATTCCCCACAAATTGAGACCCCCATCATGTGAGTGTCTAATCTGCTCCCCCAGGGCTGTGTGACTCTCCCACTCCTACCACACCCCCAAGTCATGGCACCCCCCCAGTCTGAGCCCCCGCCACTCTGAGTCCCCCACTCTGAGCTCACCCAACTCCACTGACCCCTCCTCCCATTTGGGGCCCACATAAGTCAAACAAACCCCCCAGAGTCCAAACTCCCCAACATCTCACCCCCATTCCCATGACCCTCCAAATTGCGTCACCTCCCATTCTGAGCCCCCCCCCAAGCCGTGTGGCCCCCTCAAACCTGACCCCTCCCATTCCCACCTATACCCAAAATCTGAAGCCCCTCAAATCATGCGACTCCCCCACATTCCCACCCCCTCACATCCCCTGCCCCAATTCCCCCATGGTCCTGCCCCCACCACCTCCAAAATATCCCCAAACCCCCTCCAACTCTCACCTTTTTCCCCTCTTGCTTAAAAAACTCTCGCGGAGCTTCAGGAATGATAAAAAGCTCTCGCCAACACCCACGACCGCAACGTAGGAATGATGCACGCTCCCCAGTCGTGGTATAACTGGAAACATTTATTAAAAGTCCACATAGCTTTCATTATATTTTCACTATTTGAGAACACAATCTTATTGAGCATGTGCAGAAAGCAGGAGTGAAAAGCTCAAGCCCAAGGAAGGCTTATGAGCCTTCGTCCAAAACGACCACCAGGAGGCTGACCACCGCCTCGTGCAGAAACCGCCCATGTGCTACAAGGGCTGACATCATCATCATGTGATTAGAAAATCTGTTGCACTATGAAGGTTAGGAAAGTAGAATGGGTGCATTCAGTACAAAAGTGTAAAAGCTAGTACTGTGTGAAGAATGGACGAGTGAGTTTGTGGTGGAGCTATCCCCCTCACTCCCGGCATCGCATAAACAAATACCTGCTCTCTAGGCCTTACACTATGGAGCACTGTTTGCTTGCCTAGGTTTCAGGCATCAATACAAGAAAATATACATGCCAAACATGTATAAGTATATAGTATAGAGTATATAGTATATAGTATAGAGTATATAGTATATATAGTATTAGTATACATAGTATATATTATATATAGTATTAGTATATAGCTCTAAGCCCTACTAGAGCGAAACCAATGACTTGTTTAACCCAACGTCCAAAACGGAACCTTCCCAGCCAGGAGAAGAGGCCAAAAGGATCCCTGCTTTTGCTACAGTTCTCCAGACAGCTCCTTCAATTCCTGCATGCTTTTGGGAATGGATTCCCAATGGTCACTCAGGTTCATACAGCACATTCCATCAAAGTCTTCACATCTGTGTCCCTGGGCTAGCAACAAAAACTCTATTGCTGCTCTACTTTGCAATGTTGCATGACGTACACAGTCGACATCTGTTAACAATCCTGTTGAAGCATTACTGGTAGCGTTCCTTTCCCTCGCAAGCCAACAGCCTGGTTTATTAATTGTGATCAAGGCCTGTGCCGTACCAACAGAGGCAACTAAGGAACTAAAAATTCTTTTTGTAGGATTCCAGAATTTAACCTCAGAGTTACAGTCAGGGGCAAGTGATTGAACATCACGCTTATTTTGCCTATGTCGCAGTGTCCAATTCGTTAGTGCTTCGAGATTGGGATGAAACATGGTTAAACAAACAAAAGTAATGGACCTCGCACTGCTTTTCCTGGAATGCCTTCCCATGCTCTGTTGCCACATATCAAAAATATGTTATCGGGCAGGCTGATTGCATTGGTCCCTGTTGCGACTTGGGAGGGAGTAGTGACATTGCACCAGGCAGAGGCATCACGGTAAATGCCAGTGCCGCTTCTATCAACTCCTGTGTTGTCTGTGTTTGGATCGTTAGCATAATTAGGGTAGAAACACACAGGAGCTTTTATAGACCCGAGCACATCCAGCTCTTGCGGCCACAGTGAGAGAGCAGAAAAGTTATTTATTTTTCTCATGCCTCCATTAGCATTGCCCAAATGCCATCCCACAGACTGGCCAGCATCAGACTGCCGGGATCCCAAACACACCCACGACGATCTCTGCTTACCTGCAGTTGTACAATCACGTGTCCCTGTCTGATTGTAGAACTTGTTCCATTCATCCTTTGTCAAAGGAATGCCAACCAGACATGTCTGAAATGGATCACTAGCACTGGTCATGGAAATACAAAGGCTAGGTTGCTAAATTGCTTTGGCTAATGGCAGCCAAACATTGCTCTTGGGTTGTGGGACCCGTGCTTCATTCACAATCCTCGAGAATCCGCTGAGGATGGCAAAAAAGGCTTCCCATGTTGTGCCAGAACTCATTGTAACTGATTAGCAAACTAAAATTGAGCTGCCTTCAAGTCTTCATTCCTGCTGCAGCGGCTTTGATGTTCTTCGCAGGTAACCAATAGGGTCCTGGGGATAGAGAAACACAGCCACAACCACGTCCCCACGTTAGCAAAGGCACGGGGCCTAACCATTGTCCGCTCTGCAGACCTTTATAATAGACAGGCGGTTGAGAATCCCTTAAGGTATCACGGGAACACCTTCTCTCACTTGCTGGAAATATTTCAAAAGTTTAAAACAAATGTTGCTTTGTCCCAGTTGTTCCTGAGCTGTTATACCAAGGGGATCCCCCCTTCTTTTTGTTTAAGAAGCATTTTCGTTAAAAGGGCATGAGTGCGTTCCACAACAGCTTGACCTGTCGAGGAATGAGGTACGCCAGATACGTGACGTATACCCCAAGAGTGAAAAAAGGTTTTCACTGATTGGGAGACATGTGCTGGACCATTATCAGTTTTTACTACCTTTGGGACTCCTAAGGTGGCAATAGCTCACAACATGTGCTTAATGACATCTCTTGCCTTTTCCCTTTTATGAGCGGAGGCAACAAAAGATTTGGAATAAGTGGCAGCTGAGACATGCACGTATTTTAAGGTGCCAAAAGAAGAAATGTGGGTAACATCCATCTGCCAGACTTCCTTGACCCATAACCCTCTCGGATTTGTACTTACCGTGGTAGGTAAAGGAGTTGAGTGTGCACAACCAGGGCAAGAATGAACAATTTGTCTGCCTTGAGAAAACGTAAGATCAAATTGTTTACTCAAAGCTTTTGCATTCTGGTGATAGAATTCGTGGGACACCTTTGTCTGGGCAATTTGAGTTGGAACTGCTGCCATCATTGTTAGAGTGTCTGCGACTGCATTGCCTTGCACCAGAGGCGCAGGCAAAGATGAGGGAGACCTAAGATGCGTAACATAATGTCCTCGGTTACAATGTAAGATGGAACCAAAAGTATGTATTCCATTATCATCGTCACAAGCTCTTAAAGCAGGTGGGGCTGTGCTTTTTGTCTCCTACCATGACTCATCCCTGATAACTCTCTCCGGGGTCTATCTCTGTTTAATGGCATGTCAAGCACCCACCACATGACTCACAGAATTACATCAGCCCATTGGGAGATGCTCTGCCCAGGGGGAGCAACCAAGCATTCCCACCTGCATATAATCTGGCCTTTGGAACAGCACAAGCAGCCCTTCCCTGCTGGATTCCCAGAGGACAAGAGCTGCATAACCACCACTGGACCTTCAGAGGAGGACCAGACCTTTCTACAGGATCACCACTTCAACAGAACCACTTCAGGAGGACTGCAGCCACTGCTTCATCGCACTGCTACCACCACCCTGCCCGGCAGGCTGTCAGCTCGTATCCTGACTCTGTCAGGTTAAGCCAGTATTTCTGTACTATTGCCTTGTTATGTATACTACTAAAGAACTGTTGTTCCTATTTCTCATATAATTGCCTGAAAGCCCCTTCATTTCAAAATTATAATAATTCACAGCGAAGGGGCTTACATTTTCCATTCCAAGGGAGGCTCCTGCCTTCCTTAGCAGACACCTGTCTTTCCAACCAGACACATAAAAACAACACGATCGGCCTTGAACAGAATTTTACTGAGTAGACAACAGAACCAACAAATTCTTGTTGTGCACTTGCTTTAAGTAGGAATGTTCAATATGGCTTAGAATGCCAACTACGTATAAGCAACCTGATATTAGGTTGAACGGTTCATTTGAAACAATCGCAAAGCCTCTACGGCGGCTGCTAATTCTACCAGCTGTGTTGGCCCTGGCTGAAAAATCACAGAGTTTTCCCAATCCCCTGTGGAATTTTTCCAGGCAACAACTGCTTTCTCAGTTTTCCCAGAGCCATCGATGAAGACTCTCTTTGCTCCACGCAGGGGTTGTGACCATGCTAGAAAACGCAGCTGCAAAGAAAGATCTTTTAAAGATTGCAGAAGTTGACTTTTCAGCAAAGAATTAACAATGTTTCCCAAAAAGTCTCTCAGGGAAGTCTGTAAAGTAAATGATTCCCACAACATATCCTGAAAAGCGTCTGCATGCAAAGGAATGTGGATGTGAGAAGGATCTTCCCCACTTAGGCTCTGGCATCGTTTTCGTCCTGTGGAAACAAGTCTAACAATCATGTCAAGTAAAGTGGTCACTGGCTTTGAAAATGTGTGAGGTAAAAATACCCACTCTAGCACCCACAACTGTTGTTTATCAACACACCGCTGTGCTATTAGTGCATCTGGTTGGAATTCTGCCAGGATAAGGAAAAGCCTCAGCGGTAACTCTGCTTGTCGTCTGGATACAAAGGATGTCTGCATTTTATCTGCCACAAGTTGCAGTGCTTCACGGGCTTCTGGATTGAGTTTGTGAGGACACGTTAAACCTGCGTCTCCCTTAAGCAAATTAAATAAGGGTGACAGTTCCTCAGTGGAGGTACCAAGGGTAGGTCTGAGCCAATGAACAGTTCCTAATAATTTTTGCAAATCATTTAGCATTTCAATAGAGGTCCTCACCACAATGGGCTGAGGAACAATTTTCTGTCCAAATAATAGAAACCCCAGGTATTTCCAGGGTGGGACAGTTTGAACTGCTGCAATATAAAGACCAAATTTGTCAAAAGAAAGACGCAAAAAGGCAAAACAGTTTTGCAACACAAGAGTCATCTGCTACTAGCAGTGTATCATCCATATAATGATACAATGGAACTGTTGAAAACTGTGGCCACACCGGTTGTAAAGCACTTGCTACCACAACCTGGCATATTGTAGGACTGTTTGCAACCATCCTTGAAGCCCACCGTTGGTGCAGCCCGGAAACGTTGCAGGTCTAGGATCATTTCAGGAGACTCTAAGTCTCTGTTCAGGGAGCCATTTGCAACGTATGAACGATGCACGGTCCCCAGCCCTGGTACCACCAGCAACATTTATTGAAAGTGTACATAGCTTTTATAGTATTTTCACTCCCAGGTTAGAATAGCGTGAGCCTGGATAGCCAATAGTATAACTGCTGTGAGAAACAAAGCCCACTCCTCTTTTTTGGGGGTTTTAGAAATTTAATAAGGGACAATAGGAGATAAAGGTCACTTAAAGCAAAACCGACAGTGCTAAGTGCTTGGCCGTGGCCAGAGGCACACAAAGTTACACAAACTTTCCGTTCATATGCTTTAACACTATACATATTAATAAACCACAATGCGTATGCATCATTTTTCTAAGAACTAATTTATGTTTCCTTAGAAAAGATTAACATAGTTCCTCCCCCGATCTGCCTTTTTAGACAATGTGTAACATGATCGTGAGGGTCTTCGGGGCTCTTCTTCGATGAAGGCTCAAGGTCTTCCTCGCATCTGAACTTTTCAACTTCGTCTTTGGAGCATGTGCAGTTATGGTGTTCCTTGGTCTTTCTGGATCTAACTGTTTTAACGTCTCCATTTTGTGGCTAATTGACTTCACATTTGCCAATTTCTCATTAGTACACCCTGCTGCTTCCCAAAATAGCTATACTTGCCTATTTTTGAGATTATTCACCTGCTGAGTTTCCGCTTATTTAAGCATTAAGCGATTAGTTAACCATATACCAGCTATTACATTGGATAGAAGGTTATGATTCAGGTTATATTTGTATCTTATAACTCAACCTATATAAGCATCTTGTAACTTTGACCCCGGTTAGAACATTAACTAGTTAATATCTGCGTAGCACAGTCATTCTTAACATAGTTGCACATAATATTTCCTAACATATTCTGATAGATAATATTTCTTAAATTTTACTACCTGTGAAAGCCAATGCTATAATAGCTGTTTATCACACTGGTCATACGTCTGCTAACCAGTAATATACGTGATCGAGTCCCTAATAGCAACCTCAGCCTTTCTTCCCTGAGACAAGTGCTTGTAGAACAATTTCTTCTGCAAAACTACTGTGCTTCTGCTACTTGTTCCATTTTACATCTCTCCTGCCTTGACTGAATAGTCCTTTCTTTCTAACAAAACCTCTTTGTTCTCTTATTACAACTTTTCTTTGTTTTCCTTCCCCACACAAAACACATCACAATACACCGTAGAAAAGGGGAGATCCCCCAATCCTCACTCCAAAACCCCCTCGGTGAGCCCCCCAATTCCACACCAATTTCCCCCGGGGACTCCCAGTCTCCCCACAACCTCCCCATCTCAGAGGGGGTCCCTGACACCACCAATGTCCCCCCCCCCCCCAGGCCCTGCTTGAGGTGGAGGGGCTTCTCCTCTTCCTCAAGGGGACGGCGATGGCCTGGGGGGGGAGCAAAGGGTGATGTTGTGGGCCCCTGAACCGTAAAACCACCACAAAACCACCCTTTTCACCTCAAGTCATCCCCAATTCTGCCACCCACAGGGGGTCTTCTCCTTCTCCTCTTCTTCCTCCTCCTCATCATCCATGGGTGTGGCAGGAACACAGGAGAGGCTGGGGTCCCTCCAAAACCCAACCCTCCCCTAAAACCTCACATACTCCCCTTTCTACCCCACTCCCCCGTTCCCCCCCTATCCATATTTTCTCCTTTCTCCCACTTTTTGGCCTCAAGGAGCCCCTTTTGCACCTCAAATCCTGCTCCCAAGCCCCCACATTCCTACTCTGCACCCCAGAAGGGGACCTTCTCACAACAGAAATCCCCCATTCACACCCCAAATTCCTCCCAAGACCCCCAAATCCCCTCAATGCCCCCTCCCCTCCCTCGCCACGGCCCCTCCCGTCCACCGAATTCTCACTAATCCTGCTCTTCCCACCCCGAAGCACCCCGCACCCCCCCTTCTCCCTTCTCCCCTAACCCGACCTCCCCCTCGCATCCCCTCTCCACCCCTCCAACCCCCCCAGACTGCCCCACAACCACCCCGATCCCCCCCGACCCTGCCCGGGCCCTGCCGCCAGCTGACCGCGCCTCTTCCGCTCCCTAGCGCCGCCTGCCGGGGGGGAGGACCCGCGTCCCGCTGCCTTGCCAGGCGGCACTGCCTGCCCGGCCGCGCTCCCTCCCGGAGCACCCCCGCTCCAGCCACGCCACGCCCCACCCACGCACTCAAGGCCGGCGGCGTCTCCGTGTCCCTGCCGCATCCCCCGACCTCGCTGCCCTTGGCCACGCACCTTCCTCTTCTGCCTCATCTCCCACACGAGAGCCCTGCTCAGCCCAGCCGCCTTTCTGCCTTCTCACTTTTACTGAAATCCCTTTGCAAGAATAAAACTCTTAGGATTTTCCATCGCCCCACTGTAGTCCGTTTCCTCCCATCAGTTCTTGCCAAGAGGCCGTTCCCTTCCGTGGGAAGCAAGGTGATAGGAATGTGACACGGCTTTGGATTCTCCAGGTCAGGGTCAGTGGTGTGGACCGCCAGAGCCAACAGCGCACAAGCGAACCCTCTGCGTGCTGGCACCACCCGAGAACTGCATGGGGAGAGCAGCTGGACTTCCAGGAACACACGGTTGGACACGGAGATTTCCAGCAGCATGGCAAAGGCACAACAGGAGCTGATAACTGGGGCAGGAACAAATTCTGAGGGTAGTAGGCAAAGACGGGGGACCACCAAAAGCAATGGTGCAAGGACTTGCTGTGGCCATGGCAGTGTTAAGGAACAATCCAGTGTGACATTGCAGAGTCCCTCTGGGAGAAATCCCAAGGCCACAGATTTTAGCTGCTGGGACTGGAGCATATTCACAGCAGCGGCTCCAGTGACTCCACGCATGCCAACTTGAGTCCCCACGGAACCACTCCCACAGTCACACCAGGTTTCCTCACTGCTTCAAGCCCAGCTTTGCCATGGCCGAGTCTCAGATGTCTTGTTCCACAAAGCCATTTATTCATGGTGCAGTAACACAGAAACAGCTCGAGCTGCTGAATCCAAGCAGGACCCCAAACAAAGCACCCCTGGGCTCCTGTCATTTGTCCCACCATTTTCCCGTTTTTATTCATGTTTCCCACCCTTTTCCCCTCAAGTTTCCCACCATTTTTCCTCTCACCCTTCCATCCCCTCACATTTCCCATCATTTTTGGCCTCATGTTTCCTGCCCTTTTTCCCTTTATGTTTCACACCCATGTTTCCTCCTGTTGCCCTTCTTTGCCCCTCACGTTTCCCGCCCTTTTTCTCCCCTCATGTTTCCCGCCATTTTTCCCCCTCAGGTTTCCTGCCTTTTTCTTCCCTCACATTTCCCGCCCTTTTCTCCCCTCACCTTTCCCGCAATTTTGTCCCCTCATATTTGCCATTTTTTACTTCACATTTTCCACCCTTTTCCCCCTCATGTTTCATACCCTTTTCCCCTCACATTTCCCCCCGTTTTCTCCCCTCCTGATCCTGCCCTTTTTTCCCATCATGTTTCCTGCCCACAAGTCTCCCTTTCCTCTTGAGTTGTCCACTCATGCTGGGTGTCTCCGTGTCCATCCACCTGGCTGTCATCACAGGCCTTGCTCTCCTGTGTCATCCATAAGGTTTGGCAGCTCAGGGCTCTGGCTTTCTTTCATTGCTGGTTTTAGTCAATTGTTCATAACTCAACCTGTGACCTTTCACTTTTTAACCTGCAGTTCTCCTCTCCATCCTGCTGCAGGGGAAAGGGGAGGGGGAGTGCAAGAAGGGAGCAGTGCATGATTTGGAGTGTTCCCCCACCATAGTGGGGGAACTGGGGTGTCACAAAGGGCCCCCTGTGACCCGCCACCTGCCCCTAGCAACAGCTCAAAGGGTTTGTTGACGTGGAACCAGCGCCCAGCCTGCAGTGTCCGGCAGGACAGCGACGGGACAGGACGGGAGCACACAGCTGGCGAGAAGCCCGCTGGTTTTAGCTCACGTCTTGCTCTGCAGCAGGGAGTAAGGTATTAAACCAAACCTTGCCCCTTGCCTATTCTCAGAACTTCATCTCCATTCAGTAGAATGGAGAAGAGACCTCCAAGCCAGCCCACGGTGGCCTGGGAGGAGGACGCGGCTCTTCAGGAGAGCAGCTCAGCAGCGGAGCCCGCCGAGGTGACCACGGTGCAGCCATTGCAGCCCAGTGAGTGAGGGGCCCTGTGGGACTGGGCAGGGCTGGGATCAGGTTTCCCCGGCACACGGGCAGATGGGGATCACAGGGGTGGGAGTGATGCCGGAGTGCCAGAGCTGATCGGGGCAGGACACCAGCCCCGGCACAGCCTGTGCCGAGGAGGGGGAGAGCAGAGGGGGCCCCAGCTGCTGCTCTGGAGCATGGGCAGCGAGGGTCAGTGGCTGGCAAGAGGCAGTGGTGCTGTGGGATGCTGGACGTGTCCCTCTCGTCTGCCAGAGCGCTCCTCAGCCCGGGGCACTGGGCATTGCCCTGCCATGGTGTGCTCCAGCAGGGCAGCTCCTCTGATGGGCATCCTCCAGTCGGGAGCTGCACTGAAAGGCTGTGCCAAGGGAACCGGCACAGCCTGGGCAGAGGGCAGATCTCCTTCCTCTGCTCTCTCCTCTCCCCTCACCCTCTTCAGCTCTCTCTTCTCTCCCCCTCCATTAGATGCTGTGTATGGACAGGAAGCCATGGACTTCATCCAGGCCTTTGCCAGCAGCCCCGACCAGGTACCCACGGCCTGCTGGACAGCGGCTGTGCCCGGCCAGGGGTGCTGGCTCTGCAGAGCAGCTGCTCCCACAGGGCACTGCACCCTAAGGGCTCTGGTCCTACTGGAGGGGTGTCCTCGCTTCACGCTGCCCTGTTGTCTCTGTCCTCCAGCTCCAGGATGAGGACCTGAAGCTCAAGTTCCTCGACGGCATCTGTATCCTGTGCCGAGCTGCCAAGGACTGTGGCTTCTGCAAGGACCTGGATGCTTTCTACCACAAATACAAGCTGGGAGAGAAGACCCAGGTGAGGGGGCACCCGGCAATCTGGGGAAGGGAGCAACGAGCCCCAGCAGCCGGTGAGGGCAGTGCGTGGGCAGGGCAAGGCTCTGGTGGCGCTGGGTGCTGGCAGCTGCCAGGTTGCAGCCCAGCTGTGCTCTGCAGGTGCTGCTGCAATTGGAGCCCAAGTACGAGATTTGCACGGAGGTGCGGCGGCTGGCCATGCTCGCTATTGCCGGACTGAGGTACCGGCCCATCACACCTGCAGACCCCTGCCCAGCACTCTGTGCCCACCTGCCCATCCCTCCTGGAAGCCCAGCCCCAGTGCTGCAGGAGACCTTGAGACACTGCTCCCAGCACCGGTGGCCAGCTGGGCCCCTCTCTCTTTGCAGCACGCTGGGGACGGTGCTGGAGAACAGAAGAAAACTCTTAAGACTCTGCTTCGACAGCATCTTTTTCCTTCCCCCAAGCGGGGAAATGACGAGCCGGGAAGCGTCTCTGTATTCTCAGGTAAGTGCTGGGTGAACTGGAGGAGCCTCCAGTCTGTCCAGGCTGCTCCCGACCAGCCCGTGCTGCCTAAGGACCAAAGATCCAAGGCAGGCCACGGTCTCAGCTTCGTTTTCCTACCCTCATCCCTTCATGCCTTGCCAGGCTCCAGCCACCTCCGGCAATGCCAGCTGCTCTGCCCCCCAGCACACGGCCTGCTCCTGTGTCCCTCCCCTCACACTGGCACTTCAGATCAGTCTCCTGGGAGTGGGAGGGACAGCAGAATCACAGCCACTGCTCTCTGTCGTCCTTGCAGACCCTGCATGCCATGGACACCATGCTGGAGGTGATGGTGTTCAGCTCTCCTGCCTCCAAAACCAGCAAGATGCTGCAGGACGTCTTGGAGGTCTGGCCTGTGCACAGAGTGGGGGTCGAACGACTGTTCCTCACTTAGGAGGGGAAGGAGCCCGGGCTTGTGTCCAGTCTTGTCCTGGCTCCTGCCAAATGAACCCTGTCCCGGCCAGAACCAGGACATTCCCCCAGTGCTGTGCAGGCAAGAGCGCACTGCGGGGAGGCTGCCCAGCTGGCCCAGGGAAGCAGAGGCTGGCCCCAGGCGCTGCTGGAGCACAAGGAGCAGAGGGCAGCCCCTGCCTTCCTTGCTGCCCACCAGCTTTGCCTGGGGCCTTTGTGCCAGGCCTGCCAGGGCCCCCAGGGGCAGGATCCCCCCTGAAAGCTCTGCCTGAGGGCACAGGAAGTCTGGAGGGAGGGTGCAAGTGTGTCTCATGAGTGCGGCCCTGCCACTGCTGCTGCTGGAGTGGGCGTCTGCTCACGGGGCTCACCTGCAGCTTCTCTCTTCCCAGGTTCTGCTGCACTACTGCCTTTATGACACCGTGGCTGTGCAGGAGAGGCTCATGGGCAGGGTCAGGCTGCTGAGCCATTTGCTGGCCGACTCTTCCACTGTGCAGGTAAGGACCGGGCACCCTCCAGCCAGGCCATCTCCCCATCCCTGTGCCCTGGCACAGCCACAACTCCAAGGTGCCTGCAAGGCCTCAGCTGCCCACCCTCAGACCTTCTGCTCTTCTGCCTGCCTCCCCCAGGCTGCCCAAACTGAGGACAGCGGTGCTGCCAGCAGACAGGGCCGGATCCCAGTCCTCGGGAAGCTGCTGGGCCATCTCTTTTTCAAGTTATTCAGGAAAGAAGAAACCAGCTTGATGGCACTGGACATTCTCTGCTTCCTCTTGACGTTCCTCTCTGAGCAGAAATGTAAGAGAAGCTGTGGTGGGCGGCATCCCCCGTGCACCGCCACATGCCCAGATACAGCTGCTTGTCTTCCTGGGTCTTGCAAAGGCTCCTTGTTGTGCTTGGTGCAGGTGGCACCATGTCCCCAGAGCTGCTGTCACCTCTGCTCCTGCCCCTCGCTCTCTGCCAGGCTCTTGATGCTCCCGTGTAGCCGAGCTGCTCCTCCGCACAGGACTCAGCCCCAATCCGCCCCTTCCCCATGTCCCCTGGCGAGCTCGTGTCCTGCCCTGCCACCCTCCAGCCCTGCAAGCCCTTCCCCCTGAGCAGTACTGCAGCCACGGTGTAACTGGGAGCTGCATGTGGAGCTCCAGGGGCTCGGAGCTTCCCAGGCCAGCTTCACTGGGTACGGACACTGGAGGCAGCTCCCCCTTTCCACCAGTGCCCACCACCTCCTCCCGTGACCGACTGCTCCCAAGCCATTCCTGCATCCCGACGCTTGCCGGGGTTGGGTCAGCTGCTGGCACAGCGGCTGTGTCTCAGCCGCACATTGGTGTTTTCCCTCTCTTTAGGTGCCACACCGCCAGCGGTTCGTGCCCAGCTCCCAGCATACTGGCAATCTGAGATCACCTCCCTGCTGGATACGCCCAGCTCCTGGAGAGTTCAGGTGACCAGCCCTCCCCCTTGCTGGGCCTCTCACCCTTGGCATCAGCAGGGGATTGGTGTGCACAAAGGGGCGCAGAATCAGCGGGGCTGACCCTGGCGAGAGGCTTCCCACTGTCCCCGAGCAGGGAACACTGCGGTGTCCCAGCAGCAGCAGAAGCAGCAGCTCCAGCCCTGCTGGCCACCAGCGAGCCCTGGCTCTCTGTAGGGCGCGTGCCGCATGCCTGAGAGCCCAGCCCTCCTCCTTGTCATGGGGCCCTCCTCATCCTCCCCTGCATAGGGACTGTGGGCACTGCTGCCAGCTTTCCTGCGGCCACTGCCGCCAGCACTGCCCGGCACCTCTGGCCAGGGCTGCTCGCGCTGCCCAGCCGAGCAGAACCCTTTGGGCACTGGCTGGCACTGGCCTCCACTCCCTTCCTTCCTGCCACAGGCCTTTGGGAGATACCTCAGGCCAGCTGAGAGGACGGGCATCGTCCTTGTGGCCATTGAGATCCTGGGCCGCTCCAGCCTCCTGGACAAGAAGGCGCCCAAGGAGTTTCTGCAGGTGGCCATGGAATTCCCTGAGCTGTGGCTGATGGATGTAAGTGGCCTGTGGCTGGATTGCTCTGCCCTTGAGCCCTGACAGGTTCCTCCCTCCCTCCCTCCCATAGCCAGGATTGGGGGGGGTGCCTGAAACCACCTTGAGGCAGCAGAGAGTGCGTTAGGATCCCACTTCTGACACCCAAATAATGGTAGGATCTGGTCATTTAAAAATTCCTCGGCCAAAATTAAGGTGCAAACAAGACCACATGCCAAGGCCAACAGTACGGATTTCATTTAAGAGTAAATGGGAGATAGAGAGAGAGGGGGAATGAGGAAGAGACACAAACACACACACACATTACTTAGAAAGATGGTCACCCGCACACGGGTCCCTGCGGCATCCCCCCTGGCCCTTCTTCTTCTGATCCTCTTGGTGGTGGGGATTTCCAAACACCCCCCTCGCCTGTCTTCCCTCCAGGTGCCAAAAGTTGTGAGACACATCTTTGAGCACTGTGATGAGAAAATCACAACAGCCGCTCACAGCTTTCCCACACTGCTTGACCTGATGGCCAGTAAGTGGCCTCGGCGAGTCGTCGTGACAGCTCTGAAGGTCGCCCCAATATTCAGGTACTGGCCCTGACCGCCCAGAGGGCTTGTTCCCTATGGGGAGAGGGACCCCGAGACTCTCTGGCTGCCAGACACAAGAACACTGCAGCACCCCCCAAAGCAAGCGGGGCCCTCCATCCCACCATGCTCAGCCCAGGCCCACAGCAGCCAAAGCTGGCTGGGCCAGCCCAGAGCCAGCACGCTGCTCCCAGTCCCACCGGGAACACCCCGTCAGCCATGTCCACCTGCCCAGGCTGGGCCCCTGCGCACCCCAAGTCCTGCAGGGCTGGCGCAGGCCACACTGCAGTGGCCGAGGCAGCCCTGCTGACAGCGCTCTGCCTTGCAGCGACAAAGTCTGTCTGTGGAAGGCCATGTTCTCCGTGCACCAGACTCTGGAGGAGGTTTTGAAGGAGCTGCACGTGAAATTCTGGGACCGGCAAAGGAACATCTCTCAGCAGCAGAAGTCCTGCCTCGCTTTCTTGGCTGTGAGTCATCAGGAAAAGCCCATGTGCCCTTGCCCTCCGCTGCCGGTGGGAAGCGGGAGCTGAGCCAGGACAGCCCTGCCAGCTCTGCCCAGGCTCTCTGCCGCTTCCTTCCAGATGCTGGCCTCTGATGATGTTGTAGAGAACAAAGTGGGTCCATTGTACAAAGCCTTGAGACTTCTGAGGTCGCCAAGAATGGAAATGGTCTCTCTGGTGCTCAGGGCCCTTTTGACGCTGTCGGAGAGAGCTGAGACGGTGAGCAGGCTGCTCTCAGGGGCAGACATGTGGCACCTGGACTCTGAGGCCTCGGGGAAGGTGGTGGCTTGGCCTGGGCTGCGAGTCAGGTGCTGGGGTGACTGCTCCAAACGCCCTGCCTGCCATGGGATGGCCTGGAGGCTGCCTGGGGAGCTGACCAGGCACAGACGTTCTCAGGGAATGGAAACTGTCTTTCATACAGGCACGAAAAATGAAGGGCCTCCTGTCCGAGTTGCTGAAATTCCTGTGGCATCGGTCTTGGGACATTTCGGTGATGGTCATGGACATCTTCCAAAATGTGCTGGGGCACCTGAAGAAGAGAGAGGCCAGCGCCATGATTGTGAAAGCGGTGCAGAGGCTCTGGCACCTCTTTGACGCCGTAAGGCTGATGTGGGAGCCTGAGCCCCGCAGCAGGGCCCTGGGCAATGACAGCTGCCCTGCAGCCCAGCCCTGCAAGTAGCACTGGGAGCAGGCCCCGCTCTCTGGGCTCCCCTGGGATGGATTCTGGGCCTTGCAGCCCAGCGCTGATCCTGCCCGCTCTGGGCTGTGAGCCCGCAGCATCGCCCCTCACCTCAGGCACCTCAGCTCAGCCCCTCCTGGCCGCGGGCAGGGAGCCGCTGTGTGCGGAGCTCACCTTTCCTCCTTCCTACCAGGAGGAAGACTTTGTGCGGGAGCACTCCATCCGCCTCTTCAGAGACCTGCTGGGCAAAACGGCGTGGATGGACAAGAAGGCCATGAAGGAAAAGGCCTGGAAAGTCCTGGTCCGGCTCCTGCTTCACATGAGTGACCAGGCCCCCAGCGTGGCCAAGGTACCTATGTCTAGGCTGAGCTCTGACCAAGAGAGGCGTGGCTGACACCCCCTGGGGGGGTCCCGAGCATCAGGGCAAGGGCTGCTGGCAGCGGGCAGCGTTCCCCCAGCACAGCCCCTGGGAACCAGCGCCAGCAGGGCCAGACAAGCTGGCACGGCCATTTCCATCTCTGCCCTGCCTGCTCCAGCAGGGCTCGGCAGCAGCCCAGCACCACCGAGGCCTGGACACGTGTGTCCCCAAAGGCTTCTCAGCTGTCCCCACAGGTGTCCCTGCAGGGCTTTGCACCTCAATCCCTGCTGCCCAGGCCCGTCCCCAAGAGGCCCCTGGACACTTTGGCGAGGGCATGTCCCAGCTTCCTAAGGGCGCGGTCACCCCAGGGACAAAGCCCAAGGCTCCTTCCACAGGCAGGCCCTGGTGCCACCTCCCAGCTTCTGTCCCACAGGCATCTACAGAAGCCGTTCTGGCTATAGCAGAGCTCCTCAAGTGGAAAGAGCTCAAGCAGCTGGCGCAGACGGAGCAGACGTGGAGGATGGGCGAGTGCTTGGTGAGGACGAGACCCAGGCTGGACGAGGGCTGCCCACAACACCGTGCCGGGGCTGTGAGCTCTGCAGCTGGGACTCCCCAGGGCTGTTGCGGCCCAGAGCGCCCAGCCTGGAGCTGCAGCCTTGCTCCTGTCTCGGGAACAGGAGTCTCCTCTAGGCCCATGTTCCCTTCCTTCCCCCAGCATGAGGGAGGGCTCTGAGCCATGGGGGTGCTGGCAGGAGGGGCTGATCTGACCAGCTGGGGCCCTCTGAGTAATGCCCACAGCCTTGTGCTCCCTGCAGTTGGCCAAGGACAGCAGCAGGGCCGAACAGTTTGTGTTGGACAGCCAGCGCTACCTGCGGAGCCCTCAGGCCCCCATGCGAGAGGCGGCCCTCAGGTTCATTGGTGAGTCCCAGCCCCCAGGGTCCCTCTTTGGGCAGCCTGGCCCCGTCCCCCCAGCCCTGGGGCTGACACGGGCAGGGCCTCGGCCTCCCTGTGCCCCCCTGCCAACACAGGTGGCTTTGGTGGCCACCTTGCCAGTGCCACCCCCGGGCTGCTGAGGGGGTCAGGCAGGGCCGGGAGCCACGCTGCTGGGAGCACGCTGGGGAGCAGGGGCTGACGGAGCTCTGTGCCCAGGGCTGGCTGCGCGGCACCTGACAGAGCAGAGTGAGGACACCGTGGCTGAGGTGCTCTGGGGTGAGTGGGGAGCCTGGGCTCAGGGGAGCTGAGGCGTCTCTGCACACACGGGGGCTCATCTGGGCTCTCTTTCTGTCATAGAGCTTGACAGACTGCAAACAGGAGACAAGGATCCCGCCATCTGTTCCCTGGCAGTTCAGACCAGCTTGGTCCTGAAGTCTCCAAGGAAGCAGCGAAGATCAGGATTCTCCCTGCGTGCGCTGTGCTGCTGGTGCCGCTGAGCAGAGAGGGACCTTGATGTAAGGCTTGGCAGGGACACAAACTCAAACACCTGCTGAATGATCAGGTGTGAAAAGGATGCCCTGGCTTTCTAAGGTCCTTCTCAAAGCGCAAGCCGGCATTTCCATGACTGCTGACTCTGCCATTGCCCTGACCAGGAGGGACCCATTCCCCCCAGCCCCTGAGCATGGCGTGAGGTGGTCTAGAATAAGCCCAGGGTCATGGCCAGTCCCCTCCTGGCTCCTGCCAAATGGCTCAGCTGCCGGCCCTCAGCCCTTCTGCTCTTCTGCCTGCCTCCTCCAGCCTGGTCAAAATGAGGACAGAGGTGCTGCCTGTGGACAGATCCAGATCCCAGGCCTGGGGAAGCTGCTGGCACATCCATTCAAGTCACTCAAGAGAGAAGAGACCACTTTATGGCGCTGGATGCTCTCTGTGCCCACTTCAAGTTCATCTGTCAGCAGAAAGGTAAGAGAAGCTGTGCTGGGCTGCATCCCTGCGCACGGCCGCATCGCCCCGATGCATCTGCTCGTCTTCCCGGGCCTTGCGATGGCCCCTTCTGTGCAGACACGGGGCTCATGTGGGCTCTGCTTCTGGCACAGAACTTGAAATACTGCGGGCCAGAGAGAAGGATCCTGGGCGCTCAGACCCGCCTGCCTAAAATCCTGCAAGAGGACTCGGTGTGCCTGGATCCAAGCCCAGCCACAGACCTGTCCAAACTGTATATAGTTCTAGAAAGTTAATTACCTTCTAGATATAATTTATATAAGTTAACCATATCTATAAATTATATATTTGATAAATATATCTAATATATGAAAACTATGAGTCAATAAAATATATAGATTATATCTATTATGTCATGTATATAAATTCTATATAGTATGAATACATATTCTATATATTAGCTATATATATAGAGATGAGCTTTTCAAATAAAAGAAACAATGTCTTGAAATCGATTACAGAAATGATAATGACTGCAGCACACAGCTCTATCTATGAGTATAGTGCACCATTTTTGAAGCAATATGGAAGCAATTATGTTAAAGCTAGCAGACTTGGGAGGAAAAGTGAGAATTGTGGGTGGGAAATGTGCGGGGAGAAAAGGGCGGGAAACACGAGGGGACAAAATGGTGGGGAAACATGAGGGGAGAAAAGGGCGGGAAATGTGAGGGGAGAAAAGGGTGGGAAATGGAACGCAAAAAAGGACAGGAATCTTGAGTAAAAAGGATGGGAAATGAGAGGAAGAAAGAGTGCGAAACCTAGGGGAGAAAAGGTGAGAAACATGAGGGACAAAATGATGGCAAATGTGAGGGAACAGAAGGGCAGGAAGTGTGAGGGGGAAAAATGGTGGGAAACGTGAGGGCGGGAAAAAAGGTGGAAAATGTCAGGGGAGAAAAGAGCAGGAAATGTGTGGGGGAAAAGATGGGAAACGGGAGGAGAAAAAGATGGGAAATGGGAGGAAACA
The DNA here is from genome assembly GCF_965178545.1 of Coloeus monedula. NCBI lineage: Eukaryota > Metazoa > Chordata > Aves > Passeriformes > Corvidae > Coloeus > Coloeus monedula. Next base: position 1,854,739 of record NC_138814.1, on the reverse strand, counting down.
TGGGGGTGAAACATAAGGGGAAAAAGGCAGGAAACATGAGGCCAAAAATGATGGGAAATGTGAGGGGACGGAAGGGAGGGAAGCGTGAGAGGAAAAGTGGTGGGAAACTTGAGGGGAAAAGGGTGGGAAACATGAATAAAAATGGGAACATGGTGGGACAAATGACAGGAGCCCAGGGGTGCTTTGTTTGGGGTTGTCTTGGGGTGACCTTATGATGTGTATCCCATATCGCTGCCTATGCCCAGGAATTAATTCCTGTGCCTTTCTATGCCTCTTAACTGAGCCTGAGAGGGGGAAGGAAAAAACGGAGCAAAACTTTTGCAACGCAGTTTGCAGCTTGTTCAAGGTCACACACAGATAGCAATCGGTTTTCCCCGCTGCGGCAGGGGAGGGAGGAAGCACCCGGCTTGCTGCGCCCAGAACAGGTTTTTTGGCCAGTGGTTCAGCTGCTTTGTTCTCCGGAGACAGACTGAGAGTTGAATTTTTTCCTTCTCTGCAATATCGGATTTTCTCCCTTTTCTACTGGACTGCTTGATTGCTTTAACATCAGAACACATCGGGAGGACTTTCCACCGGGCACAGAGGGCCTGGCCCTGAGGACTCTCTGAGGAGACCAAAGGCAGGACTCTAATGCTTTCCCAGGGTTTGCCTCCACAGCAAAAGATTTTACCATTTAACATTATTTTCCTTTCCCATGTGTTTGTTAAAGAAACAGTTTTATCTTCTTCACTTTCCTTCGAGGAAACTTTATTTTTTCCCGAACCTGGTGGGGGAGGGGTGGTTGTGCCTTCTCTCAGAGGATCTATTTCTAAATTTGGCCAAACCGGTACAGGGGTCCTGCTTGAATTCAGCAGCTCGAGCTGTTTCTGTGTTACTGCACCATGAATAAATGGCTTTGTGGAACAAGACATCTGAGACTCGGCCATGGCAAAGCTGGGCTTGAAGCAGTGAGGAAACCTGGTGTGACTGTGGGAGCAGGGACGCGTTGGGTCACTGGAGCTGCCGCCGCTGTGAGGGGGCTCCAGTCCCAGCAGCTAAAATCTGTGCCCTTGGACGTTCTCCCAGAGAGACTCAACAAGCTCACACTGGATCGGTTCCTTAACACTGCCATGGCCACAGCAAGTCCTTGCACCATTGCTTTGGCTGCTTCCCTCTTTGCCCTCTCCCCTCAGAGTTTGTTCCTGTCCCAGTTATCAGCTCCTGTGCTGCCTTTCCCACTCCGTTGGAAATCTCCAATCACACAGTTGTGTGTGCTCGGAACCCGAGCTGCTCTCCCCACGCAGTTCTCGGGTGGTCTCAGCACACAGGGACAGGTGGGCTCAGGTCCCTGGGACAAGGGCCCCACGCCATGCAGCTCCATCACGGATGAGCTTGGGACTGGGGCTCCCTGGGGTGGTTTGGGGGTCTCAAGTGAGAGGTTCTGCAGTAGTTCCAGGTGAGGGGGTTGGGGGATCCTGGAGGAAGGTTGAGAGTCCCCATTGGATTTGGAGGTCCCAGGGGCTTTTAGAGGTGCTCCAGAAAGTGGTTGAGTGGCCCCAAGGGCATTTGGGGGGCAGAGGAGGGGTAGAACTGGGGACTCAAGGAGGTATTTGGAGGACACCGGAGGGGGATTGAGGTTCCCAGGGAGAGTCTGGGTGGACTTGGGGGGGTGGTTCCAGGGGGGGAAGTTCAGGCAGGGTTCAGAAAGGGAGGGTTGCGGGAGTTTGGGGGTCTGGGGTGGGTTTAGGGCTGCCAGCGAAGGCTAGAGGGGTTCCAGAGGAGGGCTTGGGGGATCCCAGAGAAGAGTTTGGGGGGTGCCAGGGGGGGTTTTGGGAGTCTCAGACCCTCCCAAGTTATGTGACTCCCCAGTGTGAGACCTCCCAAGTATGATCTCCCTCAAATTGTAAGCCCCCCAGTCGTGCAACCCTCCAGGAATTTGACCCCAAGACAGAAACCCCAAACTCACGGAAACCCCCAAAATCTGAACCCCATTCCCATGATCCCCCCAAGCTGTGACCCTGAAATCTGAGCCCCTACAAATTGTGACCCCCAACATCTGACCACCCCAAGTCATGCAATTCCCCACAAATTGAGACCCCCATCATGTGAGTGTCTAATCTGCTCCCCCAGGGCTGTGTGACTCTCCCACTCCTACCACACCCCCAAGTCATGGCACCCCCCCAGTCTGAGCCCCCGCCACTCTGAGTCCCCCACTCTGAGCTCACCCAACTCCACTGACCCCTCCTCCCATTTGGGGCCCACATAAGTCAAACAAACCCCCCAGAGTCCAAACTCCCCAACATCTCACCCCCATTCCCATGACCCTCCAAATTGCGTCACCTCCCATTCTGAGCCCCCCCCAAGCCGTGTGGCCCCCTCAAACCTGACCCCTCCCATTCCCACCTATACCCAAAATCTGAAGCCCCTCAAATCATGCGACTCCCCCACATTCCCACCCCCTCACATCCCCTGCCCCAATTCCCCCATGGTCCTGCCCCCACCACCTCCAAAATATCCCCAAACCCCCTCCAACTCTCACCTTTTTCCCCTCTTGCTTAAAAAACTTTCGCGGAGCTTCAGGAATGATAAAAAGCTCTCGCCAACACCCACGACCGCAACGTAGGAATGATGCACGCTCCCCAGTCGTGGTATAACTGGAAACATTTATTAAAAGTCCACATAGCTTTCATTATATTTTCACTATTTGAGAACACAATCTTATTGAGCATGTGCAGAAAGCAGGAGTGAAAAGCTCAAGCCCAAGGAAGGCTTATGAGCCTTCGTCCAAAACGACCACCAGGAGGCTGACGACCGCCTCGTGCAGAAACCGCCCATGTGCTACAAGGGCTGACATCATCATCATGTGATTAGAAAATATGTTGCACTATGAAGGTTAGGAAAGTAGAATGGGTGCATTCAGTACAAAAGTGTAAAAGCTAGTACTGTGTGAAGAATGGACGAGTGAGTTTGTGGTGGAGCTATCCCCCTCACTCCCGGCATCGCATAAACAAATACCTGCTCTCTAGGCCTTACACTATGGAGCACTGTTTGCTTGCCTAGGTTTCAGGCATCAATACAAGAAAATATACATGCCAAACATGTATAAGTATATAGTATAGAGTATATAGTATATAGTATAGAGTATATAGTATATATAGTATTAGTATACATAGTATATATTATATATAGTATTAGTATATAGCTCTAAGCCCTACTAGAGCAAAGCCAATGACATGTTTAACCCAACGTCCAAAACGGAACCTTCCCAGCCAGGAGAAGAGGCCAAAAGGATCCCTGCTTTTGCTGCAGTTCTCCAGACAGTTCCTTCAATTCCTGCATGCTTTTGGAAATGGATTCCCAATGGTCACTCAGGTTCATACAGCACATTCCATCAAAGTCTTCACATCTGTGTCCCTGGGCTAGCAACAAAAACTCTATTGCTGCTCTACTTTGCAATGTTGCATGACGTACACAGTCGACATCTGTTAACAATCCTGTTGAAGCATTACTGGTAGCGTTCCTTTCCCTCGCAAGCCAACAGCCTGGTTTATTAATTGTGATCAAGGCCTGTGCCGTACCAACAGAGGCAACTAAGGAACTAAAAATTCTTTTTGTAGGATTCCAGAATTTAACCTCAGAGTTACAGTCAGGGGCAAGTGATTGAACATCACGCTTATTTTGCCTATGTCGCAGTGTCCAATTCGTTAGTGCTTCGAGATTGGGATGAAACATGGTTAAACAAACAAAAGTAATGGACCTCGCACTGCTTTTCCTGGAATGCCTTCCCATGCTCTGTTGCCACATATCAAAAATATGTTATCGGGCAGGCTGATTGCATTGGTCCCTGTTGCGACTTGGGAGGGAGTAGTGACATTGCACCAGGCAGAGGCATCACGGTAAATGCCAGTGCCGCTTCTATCAACTCCTGTGTTGTCTGTGTTTGGATCGTTAGCATAATTAGGGTAGAAACACACAGGAGCTTTTATAGACCCGAGCACATCCAGCTCTTGCGGCCACAGTGAGAGAGCAGAAAAGTTATTTATTTTTCTCATGCCTCCATTAGCATTGCCCAAATGCCATCCCACAGACTGGCCAGCATCAGACTGCCGGGATCCCAAACACGCCCACGACGATCTCTGCTTACCTGCAGTTGTACAATCACGTGTCCCTGTCTGATTGTAGAACTTGTTCCATTCATCCTTTGTCAAAGGAATGCCAACCAGACATGTCTGAAATGGATCACTAGCACTGGTCATGGAAATACAAAGGCTAGGTTGCTAAATTGCTTTGGCTAATGGCAGCCAAACATTGCTCTTGGGTTGTGGGACCCGTGCTTCATTCACAATCCTCGAGAATCCGCTGAGGATGGCAAAAAAGGCTTCCCATGTTGTGCCAGAACTCATTGTAACTGATTAGCAAACTAAAATTGAGCTGCCTTCAAGTCTTCATTCCTGCTGCAGCGGCTTTGATGTTCTTCGCAGGTAACCAATAGGGTCCTGGGGATAGAGAAACACAGCCACAACCACGTCCCCACGTTAGCAAAGGCACGGGGCCTAACCATTGTCCGCTCTGCAGACCTTTATAATAGACAGGCGGTTGAGAATCCCTTAAGGTATCACGGGAACACCTTCTCTCACTTGCTGGAAATATTTCAAAAGTTTAAAACAAATGTTGCTTTGTCCCAGTTGTTCCTGAGCTGTTATACCAAGGGGATCCCCCCTTCTTTTTGTTTAAGAAGCATTTTCGTTAAAAGGGCATGAGTGCGTTCCACAACAGCTTGACCTGTCGAGGAATGAGGTACGCCAGATACGTGACGTATACCCCAAGAGTGAAAAAAGGTTTTCACTGATTGGGAGACGTGCTGGACCATTATCAGTTTTTACTACCTTTGGGACTCCTAAGGTGGCAATAGCTCACAACATGTGCTTAATGACATCTCTTGCCTTTTCCCTTTTATGAGCGGAGGCAACAAAAGATTTGGAATAAGTGTCAGCTGAGACATGCACGTATTTTAAGGTGCCAAAAGAAGAAATGTGGGTAACATCCATCTGCCAGACTTCCTTGACCCATAACCCTCTCGGATTTGTACTTACCGTGGTAGGTAAAGGAGTTGAGTGTGCACAACCAGGGCAAGAATGAACAATTTGTCTGCCTTGAGAAAACGTAAGATCAAATTGTTTACTCAAAGCTTTTGCATTCTGGTGATAGAATTCGTGGGACACCTTTGTCTGGGCAATTTGAGTTGGAACTGCTGCCATCATTGTTAGAGTGTCTGCGACTGCATTGCCTTGCACCAGAGGCGCAGGCAAAGATGAGGGAGACCTAAGATGCGTAACATAATGTCCTCGGTTACAATGTAAGATGGAACCAAAAGTATGTATTCCATTATCATCGTCACAAGCTCTTAAAGCAGGTGGGGCTGTGCTTTTTGTCTCCTACCATGACTCATCCCTGATAACTCTCTCCGGGGTCTATCTCTGTTTAATGGCATGTCAAGCACCCACCACATGACTCATAGAATTACATCAGCCCATTGGGGGATGCTCTGCCCAGGGGGAGCAACCAAGCATTCCCACCTGCATATAATCTGGCCTTTGGAACAGCACAAGCAGCCCTTCCCTGCTGGATTCCCAGAGGACAAGAGCTGCATAACCACCACTGGACCTTCAGAGGAGGACCAGACCTTTCTACAGGATCACCACTTCAACAGAACCACTTCAGGAGGACTGCACCACTTCATCGCACTGCTACCACCACCCTGCCCGGCAGGCTGTCAGCTCGTATCCTGACTCTGTCAGGTTAAGCCAGTATTTCTGTACTATTGCCTTGTTATGTATACTACTAAAGAACTGTTGTTCCTATTTCTCATATAATTGCCTGAAAGCCCCTTCATTTCAAAATTATAATAATTCACAGCGAAGGGGCTTACATTTTCCATTCCAAGGGAGGCTCCTGCCTTCCTTAGCAGACACCTGTCTTTCCAACCAGACACATAAAAACAACACGATCGGCCTTGAACAGAATTTTACTGAGTAGACAACAGAACCAACAAATTCTTGTTGTGCACTTGCTTTAAGTAGGAATGTTCAATATGGCTTAGAATGCCAACTACGTATAAGCAACCTGATATTAGGTTGAACGGTTCATTTGAAACAATCGCAAAGCCTCTACGGCGGCTGCTAATTCTACCAGCTGTGTTGGCCCTGGCTGAAAAATCACAGAGTTTTCCCAATCCCCTGTGGAATTTTTCCAGGCAACAACTGCTTTCTCAGTTTTCCCAGAGCCATCGATGAAGACTCTCTTTGCTCCACGCAGGGGTTGTGACCATGCTAGAAAACGCAGCTGCAAAGAAAGATCTTTTAAAGATTGCAGAAGTTTACTTTTCAGCAAAGAATTAACAATGTTTCCCAAAAAGTCTCTCAGGGAAGTCTGTAAAGTAAATGATTCCCACAACATATCCTGAAAAGCGTCTGCATGCAAAGGAATGTGGATGTGAGAAGCATCTTCCCCACTTAGGCTCTGGCATCGTTTTCGTCCTGTGGAAACAAGTCTAACAATCATGTCAAGTAAAGTGGTCACTGGCTTTGAAAATGTGTGAGGTAAAAATACCCACTCTAGCACCCACAACTGTTGTTTATCAACACACCGCTGTGCTATTAGTGCATCTGGTTGGAATTCTGCCAGGATAAGGAAAAGCCTCAGCGGTAACTCTGCTTGTCGTCTGGATACAAAGGATGTCTGCATTTTATCTGCCACAAGTTGCAGTGCTTCACGGGCTTCTGGATTGAGTTTGTGAGGACACGTTAAACCTGCGTCTCCCTTAAGCAAATTAAATAAGGGTGACAGTTCCTCAGTGGAGGTACCAAGGGTAGGTCTGAGCCAATGAACAGTTCCTAATAATTTTTGCAAATCATTTAGCATTTCAATAGAGGTCCTCAGCACAATGGGCTGAGGAACAATTTTCTGTCCAAATAATAGAAACCCCAGGTATTTCCAGGGTGGGACAGTTTGAACTGCTGCAATATAAAGACCAAATTTGTCAAAAGAAAGACGCAAAAAGGCAAAACAGTTTTGCAACACAAGAGTCATCTGCTACTAGCAGTGTATCATCCATATAATGATACAATGGAACTGTTGAAAACTGTGGCCACACCGGTTGTAAAGCACTTGCTACCACAACCTGGCATATTGTAGGACTGTTTGCAACCATCCTTGAAGCCCACCGTTGGTGCAGCCCGGAAACGTTGCAGGTCTAGGATCATTTCAGGAGACTCTAAGTCTCTGTTCAGGGAGCCATTTGCAACGTATGAACGATGCACGGTCCCCAGCCCTGGTACCACCAGCAACATTTATTGAAAGTGTACATAGCTTTTATAGTATTTTCACTCCCAGGTTAGAATAGCGTGAGCCTGGATAGCCAATAGTATAACTGCTGTGAGAAACAAAGCCCACTCCTCTTTTTTGGGGGTTTTAGAAATTTAATAAGGGACAATAGGAGATAAAGGTCACTTAAAGCAAAACCGACAGTGCTAAGTGCTTGGCCGTGGCCAGAGGCACACAAAGTTACACAAACTTTCCGTTCATATGCTTTAACACTATACATATTAATAAACCACAATGCGTATGCATCATTTTTCTAAGAACTAATTTATGTTTCCTTAGAAAAGATTAACATAGTTCCTCCCCCGATCTGCCTTTTTAGACAATGTGTAACATGATCGTGAGGGTCTTCGGGGCTCTTCTTCGATGAAGGCTCAAGGTCTTCCTCGCATCTGAACTTTTCAACTTCGTCTTTGGAGCATGTGCAGTTATGGTGTTCCTTGGTCTTTCTGGATCTAACTGTTTTAACGTCTCCATTTTGTGGCTAATTGACTTCACATTTGCCAATTTCTCATTAGTACACCCTGCTGCTTCCCAAAATAGCTATACTTGCCTATTTTTGAGATTATTCACCTGCTGAGTTTCCGCTTATTTAAGCATTAAGCGATTAGTTAACCATATACCAGCTATTACATTGGATAGAAGGTTATGATTCAGGTTATATTTGTATCTTATAACTCAACCTATATAAGCATCTTGTAACTTTGACCCCGGTTAGATATTAACTTTGACTAGTTAATATCTGCGTAGCACAGTCATTCTTAACATAGTTGCACATAATATTTCCTAACATATTCTGATAGATAATATTTCTTAAATTTTACTACCTGTGAAAGCCAATGCTATAATAGCTGTTTATCACACTGGTCATACGTCTGCTAACCAGTAATATACGTGATCGAGTCCCTAATAGCAACCTCAGCCTTTCTTCCCTGAGACAAGTGCTTGTAGAACAATTTCTTCTGCAAAACTACTGTGCTTCTGCTACTTGTTCCATTTTACATCTCTCCTGCCTTGACTGAATAGTCCTTTCTTTCTAACGAAACCTCTTTGTTCTCTTATTACAACTTTTCTTTGTTTTCCTTCCCCACACAAAACACATCACAATACACCGTAGAAAAGGGGAGATCCCCCAATCCTCACTCCAAAACCCCCTCGGTGAGCCCCCCAATTCCACACCAATTTCCCCCGGGGACTCCCAGTCTACCCACAACCTCCCCATCTCAGAGGGGGTCCCTGACACCACCAATGTCCCCCCCCCCCCAGGCCCTGCTTGAGGTGGAGGGGCTTCTCCTCTTCCTCAAGGGGACGGCGATGGCCTGGGGGGGGAGCAAAGGGTGATGTTGTGGGCCCCTGAACCGTAAAACCACCACAAAACCACCCTTTTCACCTCAAGTCATCCCCAATTCTGCCACCCACAGGGGGTCTTCTCCTTCTCCTCTTCTTCCTCCTCCTCATCATCCATGGGTGTGGCAGGAACACAGGAGAGGCTGGGGTCCCTCCAAAACCCAACCCTCCCCTAAAACCTCACATACTCCCCTTTCTACCCCACTCCCCCGTTCCCCCCCTATCCATATTTTCTCCTTTCTCCCACTTTTTGGCCTCAAGGAGCCCCTTTTGCACCTCAAATCCTGCTCCCAAGCCCCCACATTCCTACTCTGCACCCCAGAAGGGGACCTTCTCACAACAGAAATCCCCCATTCACACCCCAAATTCCTCCCAAGACCCCCAAATCCCCTCAATGCCCCCTCCCCTCCCTCGCCACGGCCCCTCCCGTCCACCGAATTCTCACTAATCCTGCTCTTCCCACCCCGAAGCACCCCGCACCCCCCCTTCTCCCTTCTCCCCTAACCCGACCTCCCCCTCGCATCCCCTCTCCACCCCTCCAACCCCCCCAGACTGCCCCACAACCACCCCGATCCCCCCCGACCCTGCCCGGGCCCTGCCGCCAGCTGACCGCGCCTCTTCCGCTCCCTAGCGCCGCCTGCCGGGGGGGAGGACCCGCGTCCCGCTGCCTTGCCAGGCGGCACTGCCTGCCCGGCCGCGCTCCCTCCCGGAGCACCCCCGCTCCAGCCACGCCACGCCCCACCCACGCACTCAAGGCCGGCGGCGTCTCCGTGTCCCTGCCGCATCCCCCGACCTCGCTGCCCTTGGCCACGCACCTTCCTCTTCTGCCTCATCTCCCACACGAGAGCCCTGCTCAGCCCAGCCGCCTTTCTGCCTTCTCACTTTTACTGAAATCCCTTTGCAAGAATAAAACTCTTAGGATTTTCCATCGCCCCACTGTAGTCCGTTTCCTCCCATCAGTTCTTGCCAAGAGGCCGTTCCCTTCCGTGGGAAGCAAGGTGATAGGAATGTGACACGGCTTTGGATTCTCCAGGTCAGGGTCAGTGGTGTGGACCGCCAGAGCCAACAGCGCACAAGCGAACCCTCTGCGTGCTGGCACCACCCGAGAACTGCATGGGGAGAGCAGCTGGACTTCCAGGAACACACGGTTGGACACGGAGATTTCCAGCGGCGTGGCAAAGGCACAACAGGAGCTGATAACTGGGGCAGGAACAAATTCTGAGGGTAGCAGGCAAAGACGGGGGACCACCAAAAGCAATGGTGCAAGGACTTGCTGTGGCCATGGCAGTGTTAAGGAACAATCCAGTGTGACATTGCAGAGTCCCTCTGGGAGAAATCCCAAGGCCACAGATTTTAGCTGCTGGGACTGGAGCATATTCACAGCAGTGGCTCCAGTGACTCCACGCATGCCAACTTGAGTCCCCACGGAACCACTCCCACAGTCACACCAGGTTTCCTCACTGCTTCAAGCCCAGCTTTGCCATGGCCGAGTCTCAGATGTCTTGTTCCACAAAGCCATTTATTCATGGTGCAGTAACACAGAAACAGCTCGAGCTGCTGAATCCAAGCAGGACCCCAAACAAAGCACCCCTGGGCTCCTGTCATTTGTCCCACCATTTTCCCGTTTTTATTCATGTTTCCCACCCTTTTCCCCTCAAGTTTCCCACCATTTTTCCTCTCACGCTTCCCACCCTTCCATCCCCTCACATTTCCCATCATTTTTGGCCTCATGTTTCCTGCCCTTTTTCCCTTTATGTTTCACACCCATGTTTCCTCCTGTTGCCCTTCTTTGTCCCTCACGTTTCCCGCCCTTTTTCTCCCCTCATGTTTCCCGCCATTTTTCCCCCTCAGGTTTCCTGCCTTTTTCTTCCCTCACATTTCCCGCCCTTTTCTCCCCTCACCTTTCCCGCAATTTTGTCCCCTCATATTTGCCATTTTTTACTTCACATTTTCCACCCTTTTCCCCCTCATGTTTCATACCCTTTTCCCCTCACATTTCCCCCCGTTTTCTCCCCTCCTGATCCTGCCCTTTTTTCCCATCATGTTTCCTGCCCACAAGTCTCCCTTTCCTCTTGAGTTGTCCACTCATGCTGGGTGTCTCCGTGTCCATCCACCTGGCTGTCATCACAGGCCTTGCTCTCCTGTGTCATCCATAAGGTTTGGCAGCTCAGGGCTCTGGCTTTCTTTCATTGCTGGTTTTAGTCAATTGTTCATAACTCAACCTGTGACCTTTCACTTTTTAACCTGCAGTTCTCCTCTCCATCCTGCTGCAGGGGAAAGGGGAGGGGGAGTGCAAGAAGGGAGCAGTGCATGATTTGGAGTGTTCCCCCACCATAGTGGGGGAACTGGGGTGTCACAAAGGGCCCCCTGTGACCCGCCACCTGCCCCTAGCAACAGCTCAAAGGGTTTGTTGACGTGGAACCAGCGCCCAGCCTGCAGTGTCCGGCAGGACAGCGACGGGACAGGACGGGAGCACACAGCTGGCGAGAAGCCCGCTGGTTTTAGCTCACGTCTTGCTCTGCAGCAGGGAGTAAGGTATTAAACCAAACCTTGCCCCTTGCCTATTCTCAGAACTTCATCTCCATTCAGTAGAATGGAGAAGAGACCTCCAAGCCAGCCCACGGTGGCCTGGGAGGAGGACGCGGCTCTTCAGGAGAGCAGCTCAGCAGCGGAGCCCGCCGAGGTGACCACGGTGCAGCCATTGCAGCCCAGTGAGTGAGGGGCCCTGTGGGACTGGGCAGGGCTGGGATCAGGTTTCCCCGGCACACGGGCAGATGGGGATCACAGGGGTGGGAGTGATGCCCGAGTGCCAGAGCTGATCGGGGCAGGACACCAGCCCCGGCACAGCCTGTGCCGAGGAGGGGGAGAGCAGAGGGGGCCCCAGCTGCTGCTCTGGAGCATGGGCAGTGAGGGTCAGTGGCTGGCAAGAGGCAGTGGTGCTGTGGGATGCTGGACGTGTCCCTCTCGTCTGCCAGAGCGCTCCTCAGCCCGGGGCACTGGGCATTGCCCTGCCATGGTGTGCTCCAGCAGGGCAGCTCCTCTGATGGGCATCCTCCAGTCGGGAGCTGCACTGAAAGGCTGTGCCAAGGGAACGGGCACAGCCTGGGCAGAGGGCAGATCTCCTTCCTCTGCTCTCTCCTCTCCCCTCACCCTCTTCAGCTCTCTCTTCTCTCCCCCTCCATTAGATGCTGTGTATGGACAGGAAGCCATGGACTTCATCCAGGCCTTTGCCAGCAGCCCCGACCAGGTACCCACGGCCTGCTGGACAGCGGCTGTGCCCGGCCAGGGGTGCTGGCTCTGCAGAGCAGCTGCTCCCACAGGGCACTGCACCCTAAGGGCTCTGGTCCTACTGGAGGGGTGTCCTCGCTTCACGCTGCCCTGTTGTCTCTGTCCTCCAGCTCCAGGATGAGGACCTGAAGCTCAAGTTCCTCGACGGCATCTGTATCCTGTGCCGAGCTGCCAAGGACTGTGGCTTCTGCAAGGACCTGGATGCTTTCTACCACAAATACAAGCTGGGAGAGAAGACCCAGGTGAGGGGGCACCCGGCAATCTGGGGAAGGGAGCAACGAGCCCCAGCAGCCGGTGAGGGCAGTGCGTGGGCAGGGCAAGGCTCTGGTGGCGCTGGGTGCTGGCAGCTGCCAGGTTGCAGCCCAGCTGTGCTCTGCAGGTGCTGCTGCAATTGGAGCCCAAGTACGAGATTTGCACGGAGGTGCGGCGGCTGGCCATGCTCGCTATTGCCGGACTGAGGTACCGGCCCATCACACCTGCAGACCCCTGCCCAGCACTCTGTGCCCACCTGCCCATCCCTCCTGGAAGCCCAGCCCCAGTGCTGCAGGAGACCTTGAGACACTGCTCCCAGCACCGGTGGCCAGCTGGGCCCCTCTCTCTTTGCAGCACGCTGGGGACGGTGCTGGAGAACAGAAGAAAACTCTTAAGACTCTGCTTCGACAGCATCTTTTTCCTTCCCCCAAGCGGGGAAATGACGAGCCGGGAAGCGTCTCTGTATTCTCAGGTAAGTGCTGGGTGAACTGGAGGAGCCTCCAGTCTGTCCAGGCTGCTCCCGACCAGCCCGTGCTGCCTAAGGACCAAAGATCCAAGGCAGGCCACGGTCTCAGCTTCGTTTTCCTACCCTCATCCCTTCATGCCTTGCCAGGCTCCAGCCACCTCCGGCAATGCCAGCTGCTCTGCCCCCCAGCACACGGCCTGCTCCTGTGTCCCTCCCCTCACACTGGCACTTCAGATCAGTCTCCTGGGAGTGGGAGGGACAGCAGAATCACAGCCACTGCTCTCTGTCGTCCTTGCAGACCCTGCATGCCATGGACACCATGCTGGAGGTGATGGTGTTCAGCTCTCCTGCCTCCAAAACCAGCAAGATGCTGCAGGACGTCTTGGAGGTCTGGCCTGTGCACAGAGTGGGGGTCGAACGACTGTTCCTCACTTAGGAGGGGAAGGAGCCCGGGCTTGTGTCCAGTCTTGTCCTGGCTCCTGCCAAATGAACCCTGTCCCGGCCAGAACCAGGACATTCCCCCAGTGCTGTGCAGGCAAGAGCGCACTGCGGGGAGGCTGCCCAGCTGGCCCAGGGAAGCAGAGGCTGGCCCCAGGCGCTGCTGGAGCACAAGGAGCAGAGGGCAGCCCCTGCCTTCCTTGCTGCCCACCAGCTTTGCCTGGGGCCTTTGTGCCAGGCCTGCCAGGGCCCCCAGGGGCAGGATCCCCCCTGAAAGCTCTGCCTGAGGGCACAGGAAGTCTGGAGGGAGGGTGCAAGTGTGTCTCATGAGTGCGGCCCTGCCACTGCTGCTGCTGGAGTGGGCGTCTGCTCACGGGGCTCACCTGCAGCTTCTCTCTTCCCAGGTTCTGCTGCACTACTGCCTTTATGACACCGTGGCTGTGCAGGAGAGGCTCATGGGCAGGGTCAGGCTGCTGAGCCATTTGCTGGCCAACTCCTCCACTGTGCAGGTAAGGACCGGGCACCCTCCAGCCAGGCCATCTCCCCATCCCTGTGCCCTGGCACAGCCACAACTCCAAGGTGCCTGCAAGGCCTCAGCTGCCCACCCTCAGACCTTCTGCTCTTCTGCCTGCCTCCCCCAGGCTGCCCAAACTGAGGACAGCGGTGCTGCCAGCAGACAGGGCCGGATCCCAGTCCTCGGGAAGCTGCTGGGCCATCTCTTTTTCAAGTTATTCAGGAAAGAAGAAACCAGCTTGATGGCACTGGACATTCTCTGCTTCCTCTTGACGTTCCTCTCTGAGCAGAAATGTAAGAGAAGCTGTGGTGGGCGGCATCCCCCGTGCACCGCCACATGCCCAGATACAGCTGCTTGTCTTCCTGGGTCTTGCAAAGGCTCCTTGTTGTGCTTGGTGCAGGTGGCACCATGTCCCCAGAGCTGCTGTCACCTCTGCTCCTGCCCCTCGCTCTCTGCCAGGCTCTTGATGCTCCCGTGTAGCCGAGCTGCTCCTCCGCACAGGACTCAGCCCCAATCCGCCCCTTCCCCATGTCCCCTGGCGAGCTCGTGTCCTGCCCTGCCACCCTCCAGCCCTGCAAGCCCTTCCCCCTGAGCAGTACTGCAGCCACGGTGTAACTGGGAGCTGCATGTGGAGCTCCAGGGGCTCGGAGCTTCCCAGGCCAGCTTCACTGGGTACGGACACTGGAGGCAGCTCCCCCTTTCCACCAGTGCCCACCACCTCCTCCCGTGACCGACTGCTCCCAAGCCATTCCTGCATCCCGACGCTTGCCGGGGTTGGGTCAGCTGCTGGCACAGCGGCTGTGTCTCAGCCGCACATTGGTGTTTTCCCTCTCTTTAGGTGCCACACCGCCAGCGGTTCGTGCCCAGCTCCCAGCATACTGGCAATCTGAGATCACCTCCCTGCTGGATACGCCCAGCTCCTGGAGAGTTCAGGTGACCAGCCCTCCCCCTTGCTGGGCCTCTCACCCTTGGCATCAGCAGGGGATTGGTGTGCACAAAGGGGCGCAGAATCAGCGGGGCTGACCCTGGCGAGAGGCTTCCCACTGTCCCCGAGCAGGGAACACTGCGGTGTCCCAGCAGCAGCAGAAGCAGCAGCTCCAGCCCTGCTGGCCACCAGCGAGCCCTGGCTCTCTGTAGGGCGCGTGCCGCATGCCTGAGAGCCCAGCCCTCCTCCTTGTCATGGGGCCCTCCTCATCCTCCCCTGCATAGGGACTGTGGGCACTGCTGCCAGCTTTCCTGCGGCCACTGCCGCCAGCACTGCCCGGCACCTCTGGCCAGGGCTGCTCGCGCTGCCCAGCCGAGCAGAACCCTTTGGGCACTGGCTGGCACTGGCCTCCACTCCCTTCCTTCCTGCCACAGGCCTTTGGGAGATACCTCAGGCCAGCTGAGAGGACGGGCATCGTCCTTGTGGCCATTGAGATCCTGGGCCGCTCCAGCCTCCTGGACAAGAAGGCGCCCAAGGAGTTTCTGCAGGTGGCCATGGAATTCCCTGAGCTGTGGCTGATGGATGTAAGTGGCCTGTGGCTGGATTGCTCTGCCCTTGAGCCCTGACAGGTTCCTCCCTCCCTCCCTCCCATAGCCAGGATTGGGGGGGGTGCCTGAAACCACCTTGAGGCAGCAGAGAGTGCGTTAGGATCCCACTTCTGACACCCAAATAATGGTAGGATCTGGTCATTTAAAAATTCCTCGGCCAAAATTAAGGTGCAAACAAGACCACATGCCAAGGCCAACAGTACGGATTTCATTTAAGAGTAAATGGGAGATAGAGAGAGAGGGGGAATGAGGAAGAGACACAAACACACACACACATTACTTAGAAAGATGGTCACCCGCACACGGGTCCCTGCGGCATCCCCCCTGGCCCTTCTTCTTCTGATCCTCTTGGTGGTGGGGATTTCCAAACACCCCCCTCGCCTGTCTTCCCTCCAGGTGCCAAAAGTTGTGAGACACATCTTTGAGCACTGTGATGAGAAAATCACAACAGCCGCTCACAGCTTTCCCACACTGCTTGACCTGATGGCCAGTAAGTGGCCTCGGCGAGTCGTCGTGACAGCTCTGAAGGTCGCCCCAATATTCAGGTACTGGCCCTGACCGCCCAGAGGGCTTGTTCCCTATGGGGAGAGGGACCCCGAGACTCTCTGGCTGCCAGACACAAGAACACTGCAGCACCCCCCAAAGCAAGCGGGGCCCTCCATCCCACCATGCTCAGCCCAGGCCCACAGCAGCCAAAGCTGGCTGGGCCAGCCCAGAGCCAGCACGCTGCTCCCAGTCCCACCGGGAACACCCCGTCAGCCATGTCCACCTGCCCAGGCTGGGCCCCTGCGCACCCCAAGTCCTGCAGGGCTGGCGCAGGCCACACTGCAGTGGCCGAGGCAGCCCTGCTGACAGCGCTCTGCCTTGCAGCGACAAAGTCTGTCTGTGGAAGGCCATGTTCTCCGTGCACCAGACTCTGGAGGAGGTTTTGAAGGAGCTGCACGTGAAATTCTGGGACCGGCAAAGGAACATCTCTCAGCAGCAGAAGTCCTGCCTCGCTTTCTTGGCTGTGAGTCATCAGGAAAAGCCCATGTGCCCTTGCCCTCCGCTGCCGGTGGGAAGCGGGAGCTGAGCCAGGACAGCCCTGCCAGCTCTGCCCAGGCTCTCTGCCGCTTCCTTCCAGATGCTGGCCTCTGATGATGTTGTAGAGAACAAAGTGGGTCCATTGTACAAAGCCTTGAGACTTCTGAGGTCGCCAAGAATGGAAATGGTCTCTCTGGTGCTCAGGGCCCTTTTGACGCTGTCGGAGAGAGCTGAGACGGTGAGCAGGCTGCTCTCAGGGGCAGACATGTGGCACCTGGACTCTGAGGCCTCGGGGAAGGTGGTGGCTTGGCCTGGGCTGCGAGTCAGGTGCTGGGGTGACTGCTCCAAACGCCCTGCCTGCCATGGGATGGCCTGGAGGCTGCCTGGGGAGCTGACCAGGCACAGACGTTCTCAGGGAATGGAAACTGTCTTTCATACAGGCACGAAAAATGAAGGGCCTCCTGTCCGAGTTGCTGAAATTCCTGTGGCATCGGTCTTGGGACATTTCGGTGATGGTCATGGACATCTTCCAAAATGTGCTGGGGCACCTGAAGAAGAGAGAGGCCAGCGCCATGATTGTGAAAGTGGTGCAGAGGCTCTGGCACCTCTTTGACGCCGTAAGGCTGATGTGGGAGCCTGAGCCCCGCAGCAGGGCCCTGGGCAATGACAGCTGCCCTGCAGCCCAGCCCTGCAAGTAGCACTGGGAGCAGGCCCCGCTCTCTGGGCTCCCCTGGGATGGATTCTGGGCCTTGCAGCCCAGCGCTGATCCTGCCCGCTCTGGGCTGTGAGCCCGCAGCATCGCCCCTCACCTCAGGCACCTCAGCTCAGCCCCTCCTGGCCGCGGGCAGGGAGCCGCTGTGTGCGGAGCTCACCTTTCCTCCTTCCTACCAGGAGGAAGACTTTGTGCGGGAGCACTCCATCCGCCTCTTCAGAGACCTGCTGGGCAAAACGGCGTGGATGGACAAGAAGGCCATGAAGGAAAAGGCCTGGAAAGTCCTGGTCCGGCTCCTGCTTCACATGAGTGACCAGGCCCCCAGCGTGGCCAAGGTACCTATGTCTAGGCTGAGCTCTGACCAAGAGAGGCGTGGCTGACACCCCCTGGGGGGGTCCCGAGCATCAGGGCAAGGGCTGCTGGCAGCGGGCAGCGTTCCCCCAGCACAGCCCCTGGGAACCAGCGCCAGCAGGGCCAGACAAGCTGGCACGGCCATTTCCATCTCTGCCCTGCCTGCTCCAGCAGGGCTCGGCAGCAGCCCAGCACCACCGAGGCCTGGACACGTGTGTCCCCAAAGGCTTCTCAGCTGTCCCCACAGGTGTCCCTGCAGGGCTTTGCACCTCAATCCCTGCTGCCCAGGCCCGTCCCCAAGAGGCCCCTGGACACTTTGGCGAGGGCATGTCCCAGCTTCCTAAGGGCGCGGTCACCCCAGGGACAAAGCCCAAGGCTCCTTCCACAGGCAGGCCCTGGTGCCACCTCCCAGCTTCTGTCCCACAGGCATCTACAGAAGCCGTTCTGGCTATAGCAGAGCTCCTCAAGTGGAAAGAGCTCAAGCAGCTGGCGCAGACGGAGCAGACGTGGAGGATGGGCGAGTGCTTGGTGAGGACGAGACCACGCTGGACGAGGGCTGCCCACAACACCGTGCCGGGGCTGTGAGCTCTGCAGCTGGGACTCCCCAGGGCTGTTGCGGCCCAGAGCGCCCAGCCTGGAGCTGCAGCCTTGCTCCTGTCTCGGGAACAGGAGTCTCCTCTAGGCCCATGTTCCCTTCCTTCCCCCAGCATGAGGGAGGGCTCTGAGCCATGGGGGTGCTGGCAGGAGGGGCTGATCTGACCAGCTGGGGCCCTCTGAGTAATGCCCACAGCCTTGTGCTCCCTGCAGTTGGCCAAGGACAGCAGCAGGGCCGAACAGTTTGTGTTGGACAGCCAGCGCTACCTGCGGAGCCCTCAGGCCCCCATGCGAGAGGCGGCCCTCAGGTTCATTGGTGAGTCCCAGCCCCCAGGGTCCCTCTTTGGGCAGCCTGGCCCCGTCCCCCCAGCCCTGGGGCTGACACGGGCAGGGCCTCGGCCTCCCTGTGCCCCCCTGCCAACACAGGTGGCTTTGGTGGCCACCTTGCCAGTGCCACCCCCGGGCTGCTGAGGGGGTCAGGCAGGGCCGGGAGCCACGCTGCTGGGAGCACGCTGGGGAGCAGGGGCTGACGGAGCTCTGTGCCCAGGGCTGGCTGCGCGGCACCTGACAGAGCAGAGTGAGGACACCGTGGCTGAGGTGCTCTGGGGTGAGTGGGGAGCCTGGGCTCAGGGGAGCTGAGGCGTCTCTGCACACACGGGGGCTCATCTGGGCTCTCTTTCTGTCATAGAGCTTGACAGACTGCAAACAGGAGACAAGGATCCCGCCATCTGTTCCCTGGCAGTTCAGACCAGCTTGGTCCTGAAGTCTCCAAGGAAGCAGCGAAGATCAGGATTCTCCCTGCGTGCGCTGTGCTGCTGGTGCCGCTGAGCAGAGAGGGACCTTGATGTAAGGCTTGGCAGGGACACAAACTCAAACACCTGCTGAATGATCAGGTGTGAAAAGGATGCCCTGGCTTTCTAAGGTCCTTCTCAAAGCGCAAGCCGGCATTTCCATGACTGCTGACTCTGCCATTGCCCTGACCAGGAGGGACCCATTCCCCCCAGCCCCTGAGCATGGCGTGAGGTGGTCTAGAATAAGCCCAGGGTCATGGCCAGTCCCCTCCTGGCTCCTGCCAAATGGCTCAGCTGCCGGCCCTCAGCCCTTCTGCTCTTCTGCCTGCCTCCTCCAGCCTGGTCAAAATGAGGACAGAGGTGCTGCCTGTGGACAGATCCAGATCCCAGGCCTGGGGAAGCTGCTGGCACATCCATTCAAGTCACTCAAGAGAGAAGAGACCACTTTATGGCGCTGGATGCTCTCTGTGCCCACTTCAAGTTCATCTGTCAGCAGAAAGGTAAGAGAAGCTGTGCTGGGCTGCATCCCTGCGCACGGCCGCATCGCCCCGATGCATCTGCTCGTCTTCCCGGGCCTTGCGATGGCCCCTTCTGTGCAGACACGGGGCTCATGTGGGCTCTGCTTCTGGCACAGAACTTGAAATACTGCGGGCCAGAGAGAAGGATCCTGGGCGCTCAGACCCGCCTGCCTAAAATCCTGCAAGAGGACTCGGTGTGCCTGGATCCAAGCCCAGCCACAGACCTGTCCAAACTGTATATAGTTCTAGAAAGTTAATTACCTTCTAGATATAATTTATATAAGTTAACCATATCTATAAATTATATATTTGATAAATATATCTAATATATGAAAACTATGAGTCAATAAAATATATAGATTATATCTATTATGTCATGTATATAAATTCTATATAGTATGAATACATATTCTATATATTAGCTATATATATATAGATGAGCTTTTCAAATAAAAGAAACAATGTCTTGAAATCGATTACAGAAATGATAATGATTGCAGCACACAGCTCTATCTATGAGTATAGTGCACCATTTTTGAAGCAATATGGAAGCAATTATGTTAAAGCTAGCAGACTTGGGAGGAAAAGTGAGAATTGTGGGTGGGAAATGTGCGGGGAGAAAAGGGCGGGAAACACGAGGGGACAAAATGGTGGGGAAACATGAGGGGAGAAAAGGGCGGGAAATGTGAGGGGAGAAAAGGGTGGGAAATGGAACGCAAAAAAGGACAGGAATCTTGAGTAAAAAGGATGGGAAATGAGAGGAAGAAAGAGTGCGAAACCTAGGGGAGAAAAGGTGAGAAACATGAGGGACAAAATGATGGCAAATGTGAGGGAACAGAAGGGCAGGAAGTGTGAGGGGGAAAAATGGTGGGAAACGTGAGGGCGGGAAAAAAGGTGGAAAATGTCAGGGGAGAAAAGAGCAGGAAATGTGTGGGGGAAAAGATGGGAAACGGGAGGAGAAAAAGATGGGAAATGGGAGGAAACATGGGGGTGAAACATAAGGGGAAAAAGGCAGGAAACATGAGGCCAAAAATGATGGGAAATGTGAGGGGACGGAAGGGAGGGAAGCGTGAGAGGAAAAGTGGTGGGAAACTTGAGGGGAAAAGGGTGGGAAACATGAATAAAAATGGGAACATGGTGGGACAAATGACAGGAGCCCAGGGGTGCTTTGTTTGGGGTTGTCTTGGGGTGACCTTATGATGTGTATCCCATATCACTGCCTATGCCCAGGAATTAATTCCTGTGCCTTTCTATGCCTCTTAACTGAGCCTGAGAGGGGGAAGGAAAAAACGGAGCAAAACTTTTGCAACGCAGTTTGCAGCTTGTTCAAGGTCACACACAGATAGCAATCGGTTTTCCCCGCTGCGGCAGGGGAGGGAGGAAGCACCCGGCTTGCTGCGCCCAGAACAGGTTTTTTGGCCAGTGGTTCAGCTGCTTTGTTCTCCGGAGACAGACTGAGAGTTGAATTTTTTCCTTCTCTGCAATATCGGATTTTCTCCCTTTTCTACTGGACTGCTTGATTGCTTTAACATCAGAACACATCGGGAGGACTTTCCACCGGGCACAGAGGGCCTGGCCCTGAGGACTCTCTGAGGAGACCAAAGGCAGGACTCTAATGCTTTCCCAGGGTTTGCCTCCACAGCAAAAGATTTTACCATTTAACATTATTTTCCTTTCCCATGTGTTTGTTAAAGAAACAGTTTTATCTTCTTCACTTTCCTTCGAGGAAACTTTATTTTTTCCCGAACCTGGTGGGGGAGGGGTGGTTGTGCCTTCTCTCAGAGGATCTATTTCTAAATTTGGCCAAACCGGTACAGGGGTCCTGCTTGAATTCAGCAGCTCGAGCTGTTTCTGTGTTACTGCACCATGAATAAATGGCTTTGTGGAACAAGACATCTGAGACTCGGCCATGGCAAAGCTGGGCTTGAAGCAGTGAGGAAACCTGGTGTGACTGTGGGAGCAGGGACGCGTTGGGTCACTGGAGCTGCCGCCGCTGTGAGGGGGCTCCAGTCCCAGCAGCTAAAATCTGTGCCCTTGGACGTTCTCCCAGAGAGACTCAACAAGCTCACACTGGATCGGTTCCTTAACACTGCCATGGCCACAGCAAGTCCTTGCACCATTGCTTTGGCTGCTTCCCTCTTTGCCCTCTCCCCTCAGAGTTTGTTCCTGTCCCAGTTATCAGCTCCTGTGCTGCCTTTCCCACTCCGTTGGAAATCTCCAATCACACAGTTGTGTGTGCTCGGAACCCGAGCTGCTCTCCCCACGCAGTTCTCGGGTGGTCTCAGCACACAGGGACAGGTGGGCTCAGGTCCCTGGGACAAGGGCCCCACGCCATGCAGCTCCATCACGGATGAGCTTGGGACTGGGGCTCCCTGGGGTGGTTTGGGGGTCTCAAGTGAGAGGTTCTGCAGTAGTTCCAGGTGAGGGGGTTGGGGGATCCTGGAGGAAGGTTGAGAGTCCCCATTGGATTTGGAGGTCCCAGGGGCTTTTAGAGGTGCTCCAGAAAGTGGTTGAGTGGCCCCAAGGGCATTTGGGGGGCAGAGGAGGGGTAGAGCTGGGGACTCAAGGAGGTATTTGGAGGACACCGGAGGGGGATTGAGGTTCCCAGGGAGAGTCTGGGTGGACTTGGGGGGGTGGTTCCAGGGGGGGAAGTTCAGGCAGGGTTCAGAAAGGGAGGGTTGCGGGAGTTTGGGGGTCTGGGGTGGGTTTAGGGCTGCCAGCGAAGGCTAGAGGGGTTCCAGAGGAGGGCTTGGGGGATCCCAGAGAAGAGTTTGGGGGGTGCCAGGGGGGGTTTTGGGAGTCTCAGACCCTCCCAAGTTATGTGACTCCCCAGTGTGAGACCTCCCAAGTATGATCTCCCTCAAATTGTAAGCCCCCCAGTCGTGCAACCCTCCAGGAATTTGACCCCAAGACAGAAACCCCAAACTCACGGAAACCCCCAAAATCTGAACCCCATTC
The DNA here is from genome assembly GCF_965178545.1 of Coloeus monedula. Classification (NCBI taxonomy): domain Eukaryota; kingdom Metazoa; phylum Chordata; class Aves; order Passeriformes; family Corvidae; genus Coloeus; species Coloeus monedula. The sequence goes on along the minus strand of NC_138814.1, from coordinate 1,832,595 downwards.
CCATGATCCCCCCAAGCTGTGACCCTGAAATCTGAGCCCCTACAAATTGTGACCCCCAACATCTGACCACCCCAAGTCATGCAATTCCCCACAAATTGAGACCCCCATCATGTGAGTGTCTAATCTGCTCCCCCAGGGCTGTGTGACTCTCCCACTCCTACCACACCCCCAAGTCATGGCACCCCCCCAGTCTGAGCCCCCGCCACTCTGAGTCCCCCACTCTGAGCTCACCCAACTCCACTGACCCCTCCTCCCATTTGGGGCCCACATAAGTCAAACAAACCCCCCAGAGTCCAAACTCCCCAACATCTCACCCCCATTCCCATGACCCTCCAAATTGCGTCACCTCCCATTCTGAGCCCCCCCCCAAGCCGTGTGGCCCCCTCAAACCTGACCCCTCCCATTCCCACCTATACCCAAAATCTGAAGCCCCTCAAATCATGCGACTCCCCCACATTCCCACCCCCTCACATCCCCTGCCCCAATTCCCCCATGGTCCTGCCCCCACCACCTCCAAAATATCCCCAAACCCCCTCCAACTCTCACCTTTTTCCCCTCTTGCTTAAAAAACTTTCGCGGAGCTTCAGGAATGATAAAAAGCTCTCGCCAACACCCACGACCGCAACGTAGGAATGATGCACGCTCCCCAGTCGTGGTATAACTGGAAACATTTATTAAAAGTCCACATAGCTTTCATTATATTTTCACTATTTGAGAACACAATCTTATTGAGCATGTGCAGAAAGCAGGAGTGAAAAGCTCAAGCCCAAGGAAGGCTTATGAGCCTTCGTCCAAAACGACCACCAGGAGGCTGACGACCGCCTCGTGCAGAAACCGCCCATGTGCTACAAGGGCTGACATCATCATCATGTGATTAGAAAATATGTTGCACTATGAAGGTTAGGAAAGTAGAATGGGTGCATTCAGTACAAAAGTGTAAAAGCTAGTACTGTGTGAAGAATGGACGAGTGAGTTTGTGGTGGAGCTATCCCCCTCACTCCCGGCATCGCATAAACAAATACCTGCTCTCTAGGCCTTACACTATGGAGCACTGTTTGCTTGCCTAGGTTTCAGGCATCAATACAAGAAAATATACATGCCAAACATGTATAAGTATATAGTATAGAGTATATAGTATATAGTATATAGTATATAGTATATATAGTATTAGTATACATAGTATATATTATATATAGTATTAGTATATAGCTCTAAGCCCTACTAGAGCAAAGCCAATGACATGTTTAACCCAACGTCCAAAACGGAACCTTCCCAGCCAGGAGAAGAGGCCAAAAGGATCCCTGCTTTTGCTGCAGTTCTCCAGACAGTTCCTTCAATTCCTGCATGCTTTTGGAAATGGATTCCCAATGGTCACTCAGGTTCATACAGCACATTCCATCAAAGTCTTCACATCTGTGTCCCTGGGCTAGCAACAAAAACTCTATTGCTGCTCTACTTTGCAATGTTGCATGACGTACACAGTCGACATCTGTTAACAATCCTGTTGAAGCATTACTGGTAGCGTTCCTTTCCCTCGCAAGCCAACAGCCTGGTTTATTAATTGTGATCAAGGCCTGTGCCGTACCAACAGAGGCAACTAAGGAACTAAAAATTCTTTTTGTAGGATTCCAGAATTTAACCTCAGAGTTACAGTCAGGGGCAAGTGATTGAACATCACGCTTATTTTGCCTATGTCGCAGTGTCCAATTCGTTAGTGCTTCGAGATTGGGATGAAACATGGTTAAACAAACAAAAGTAATGGACCTCGCACTGCTTTTCCTGGAATGCCTTCCCATGCTCTGTTGCCACATATCAAAAATATGTTATCGGGCAGGCTGATTGCATTGGTCCCTGTTGCGACTTGGGAGGGAGTAGTGACATTGCACCAGGCAGAGGCATCACGGTAAATGCCAGTGCCGCTTCTATCAACTCCTGTGTTGTCTGTGTTTGGATCGTTAGCATAATTAGGGTAGAAACACACAGGAGCTTTTATAGACCCGAGCACATCCAGCTCTTGCGGCCACAGTGAGAGAGCAGAAAAGTTATTTATTTTTCTCATGCCTCCATTAGCATTGCCCAAATGCCATCCCACAGACTGGCCAGCATCAGACTGCCGGGATCCCAAACACGCCCACGACGATCTCTGCTTACCTGCAGTTGTACAATCACGTGTCCCTGTCTGATTGTAGAACTTGTTCCATTCATCCTTTGTCAAAGGAATGCCAACCAGACATGTCTGAAATGGATCACTAGCACTGGTCATGGAAATACAAAGGCTAGGTTGCTAAATTGCTTTGGCTAATGGCAGCCAAACATTGCTCTTGGGTTGTGGGACCCGTGCTTCATTCACAATCCTCGAGAATCCGCTGAGGATGGCAAAAAAGGCTTCCCATGTTGTGCCAGAACTCATTGTAACTGATTAGCAAACTAAAATTGAGCTGCCTTCAAGTCTTCATTCCTGCTGCAGCGGCTTTGATGTTCTTCGCAGGTAACCAATAGGGTCCTGGGGATAGAGAAACACAGCCACAACCACGTCCCCACGTTAGCAAAGGCACGGGGCCTAACCATTGTCCGCTCTGCAGACCTTTATAATAGACAGGCGGTTGAGAATCCCTTAAGGTATCACGGGAACACCTTCTCTCACTTGCTGGAAATATTTCAAAAGTTTAAAACAAATGTTGCTTTGTCCCAGTTGTTCCTGAGCTGTTATACCAAGGGGATCCCCCCTTCTTTTTGTTTAAGAAGCATTTTCGTTAAAAGGGCATGAGTGCGTTCCACAACAGCTTGACCTGTCGAGGAATGAGGTACGCCAGATACGTGACGTATACCCCAAGAGTGAAAAAAGGTTTTCACTGATTGGGAGACATGTGCTGGACCATTATCAGTTTTTACTACCTTTGGGACTCCTAAGGTGGCAATAGCTCACAACATGTGCTTAATGACATCTCTTGCCTTTTCCCTTTTATGAGCGGAGGCAACAAAAGATTTGGAATAAGTGTCAGCTGAGACATGCACGTATTTTAAGGTGCCAAAAGAAGAAATGTGGGTAACATCCATCTGCCAGACTTCCTTGACCCATAACCCTCTCGGATTTGTACTTACCGTGGTAGGTAAAGGAGTTGAGTGTGCACAACCAGGGCAAGAATGAACAATTTGTCTGCCTTGAGAAAACGTAAGATCAAATTGTTTACTCAAAGCTTTTGCATTCTGGTGATAGAATTCGCGGGACACCTTTGTCTGGGCAATTTGAGTTGGAACTGCTGCCATCATTGTTAGAGTGTCTGCGACTGCATTGCCTTGCACCAGAGGCGCAGGCAAAGATGAGGGAGACCTAAGATGCGTAACATAATGTCCTCGGTTACAATGTAAGATGGAACCAAAAGTATGTATTCCATTATCATCGTCACAAGCTCTTAAAGCAGGTGGGGCTGTGCTTTTTGTCTCCTACCATGACTCATCCCTGATAACTCTCTCCGGGGTCTATCTCTGTTTAATGGCATGTCAAGCACCCACCACATGACTCATAGAATTACATCAGCCCATTGGGGGATGCTCTGCCCAGGGGGAGCAACCAAGCATTCCCACCTGCATATAATCTGGCCTTTGGAACAGCACAAGCAGCCCTTCCCTGCTGGATTCCCAGAGGACAAGAGCTGCATAACCACCACTGGACCTTCAGAGGAGGACCAGACCTTTCTACAGGATCACCACTTCAACAGAACCACTTCAGGAGGACTGCAGCCACTGCTTCATCGCACTGCTACCACCACCCTGCCCGGCAGGCTGTCAGCTCGTATCCTGACTCTGTCAGGTTAAGCCAGTATTTCTGTACTATTGCCTTGTTATGTATACTACTAAAGAACTGTTGTTCCTATTTCTCATATAATTGCCTGAAAGCCCCTTCATTTCAAAATTATAATAATTCACAGCGAAGGGGCTTACATTTTCCATTCCAAGGGAGGCTCCTGCCTTCCTTAGCAGACACCTGTCTTTCCAACCAGACACATAAAAACAACACGATCGGCCTTGAACAGAATTTTACTGAGTAGACAACAGAACCAACAAATTCTTGTTGTGCACTTGCTTTAAGTAGGAATGTTCAATATGGCTTAGAATGCCAACTACGTATAAGCAACCTGATATTAGGTTGAACGGTTCATTTGAAACAATCGCAAAGCCTCTACGGCGGCTGCTAATTCTACCAGCTGTGTTGGCCCTGGCTGAAAAATCACAGAGTTTTCCCAATCCCCTGTGGAATTTTTCCAGGCAACAACTGCTTTCTCAGTTTTCCCAGAGCCATCGATGAAGACTCTCTTTGCTCCACGCAGGGGTTGTGACCATGCTAGAAAACGCAGCTGCAAAGAAAGATCTTTTAAAGATTGCAGAAGTTGACTTTTCAGCAAAGAATTAACAATGTTTCCCAAAAAGTCTCTCAGGGAAGTCTGTAAAGTAAATGATTCCCACAACATATCCTGAAAAGCGTCTGCATGCAAAGGAATGTGGATGTGAGAAGGATCTTCCCCACTTAGGCTCTGGCATCGTTTTCGTCCTGTGGAAACAAGTCTAACAATCATGTCAAGTAAAGTGGTCACTGGCTTTGAAAATGTGTGAGGTAAAAATACCCACTCTAGCACCCACAACTGTTGTTTATCAACACACCGCTGTGCTATTAGTGCATCTGGTTGGAATTCTGCCAGGATAAGGAAAAGCCTCAGCGGTAACTCTGCTTGTCGTCTGGATACAAAGGATGTCTGCATTTTATCTGCCACAAGTTGCAGTGCTTCACGGGCTTCTGGATTGAGTTTGTGAGGACACGTTAAACCTGCGTCTCCCTTAAGCAAATTAAATAAGGGTGACAGTTCCTCAGTGGAGGTACCAAGGGTAGGTCTGAGCCAATGAACAGTTCCTAATAATTTTTGCAAATCATTTAGCATTTCAATAGAGGTCCTCAGCACAATGGGCTGAGGAACAATTTTCTGTCCAAATAATAGAAACCCCAGGTATTTCCAGGGTGGGACAGTTTGAACTGCTGCAATATAAAGACCAAATTTGTCAAAAGAAAGACGCAAAAAGGCAAAACAGTTTTGCAACACAAGAGTCATCTGCTACTAGCAGTGTATCATCCATATAATGATACAATGGAACTGTTGAAAACTGTGGCCGCACCGGTTGTAAAGCACTTGCTACCACAACCTGGCATATTGTAGGACTGTTTGCAACCATCCTTGAAGCCCACCGTTGGTGCAGCCCGGAAACGTTGCAGGTCTAGGATCATTTCAGGAGACTCTAAGTCTCTGTTCAGGGAGCCATTTGCAACGTATGAACGATGCACGGTCCCCAGCCCTGGTACCACCAGCAACATTTATTGAAAGTGTACATAGCTTTTATAGTATTTTCACTCCCAGGTTAGAATAGCGTGAGCCTGGATAGCCAATAGTATAACTGCTGTGAGAAACAAAGCCCACTCCTCTTTTTTGGGGGTTTTAGAAATTTAATAAGGGACAATAGGAGATAAAGGTCACTTAAAGCAAAACCGACAGTGCTAAGTGCTTGGCCGTGGCCAGAGGCACACAAAGTTACACAAACTTTCCGTTCATATGCTTTAACACTATACATATTAATAAACCACAATGCGTATGCATCATTTTTCTAAGAACTAATTTATGTTTCCTTAGAAAAGATTAACATAGTTCCTCCCCCGATCTGCCTTTTTAGACAATGTGTAACATGATCGTGAGGGTCTTCGGGGCTCTTCTTCGATGAAGGCTCAAGGTCTTCCTCGCATCTGAACTTTTCAACTTCGTCTTTGGAGCATGTGCAGTTATGGTGTTCCTTGGTCTTTCTGGATCTAACTGTTTTAACGTCTCCATTTTGTGGCTAATTGACTTCACATTTGCCAATTTCTCATTAGTACACCCTGCTGCTTCCCAAAATAGCTATACTTGCCTATTTTTGAGATTATTCACCTGCTGAGTTTCCGCTTATTTAAGCATTAAGCGATTAGTTAACCATATACCAGCTATTACATTGGATAGAAGGTTATGATTCAGGTTATATTTGTATCTTATAACTCAACCTATATAAGCATCTTGTAACTTTGACCCCGGTTAGAACATTAACTAGTTAATATCTGCGTAGCACAGTCATTCTTAACATAGTTGCACATAATATTTCCTAACATATTCTGATAGATAATATTTCTTAAATTTTACTACCTGTGAAAGCCAATGCTATAATAGCTGTTTATCACACTGGTCATACGTCTGCTAACCAGTAATATACGTGATCGAGTCCCTAATAGCAACCTCAGCCTTTCTTCCCTGAGACAAGTGCTTGTAGAACAATTTCTTCTGCAAAACTACTGTGCTTCTGCTACTTGTTCCATTTTACATCTCTCCTGCCTTGACTGAATAGTCCTTTCTTTCTAACAAAACCTCTTTGTTCTCTTATTACAACTTTTCTTTGTTTTCCTTCCCCACACAAAACACATCACAATACACCGTAGAAAAGGGGAGATCCCCCAATCCTCACTCCAAAACCCCCTTGGTGAGCCCCCCAATTCCACACCAATTTCCCCCGGGGACTCCCAGTCTACCCACAACCTCCCCATCTCAGAGGGGGTCCCTGACACCACCAATGTCCCCCCCCCCCCAGGCCCTGCTTGAGGTGGAGGGGCTTCTCCTCTTCCTCAAGGGGACGGCGATGGCCTGGGGGGGGAGCAAAGGGTGATGTTGTGGGCCCCTGAACCGTAAAACCACCACAAAACCACCCTTTTCACCTCAAGTCATCCCCAATTCTGCCACCCACAGGGGGTCTTCTCCTTCTCCTCTTCTTCCTCCTCCTCATCATCCATGGGTGTGGCAGGAACACAGGAGAGGCTGGGGTCCCTCCAAAACCCAACCCTCCCCTAAAACCTCACATACTCCCCTTTCTACCCCACTCCCCCGTTCCCCCCCTATCCATATTTTCTCCTTTCTCCCACTTTTTGGCCTCAAGGAGCCCCTTTTGCACCTCAAATCCTGCTCCCAAGCCCCCACATTCCTACTCTGCACCCCAGAAGGGGACCTTCTCACAACAGAAATCACCCATTCACACCCCAAATTCCTCCCAAGACCCCCAAATCCCCTCAATGCCCCCTCCCCTCCCTCGCCACGGCCCCTCCCGTCCACCGAATTCTCACTAATCCTGCTCTTCCCACCCCGAAGCACCCCGCACCCCCCCTTCTCCCTTCTCCCCTAACCCGACCTCCCCCTCGCATCCCCTCTCCACCCCTCCAACCCCCCCAGACTGCCCCACAACCACCCCGATCCCCCCCGACCCTGCCCGGGCCCTGCCGCCAGCTGACCGCGCCTCTTCCGCTCCCTAGCGCCGCCTGCCGGGGGGGAGGACCCGCGTCCCGCTGCCTTGCCAGGCGGCACTGCCTGCCCGGCCGCGCTCCCTCCCGGAGCACCCCCGCTCCAGCCACGCCACGCCCCACCCACGCACTCAAGGCCGGCGGCGTCTCCGTGTCCCTGCCGCATCCCCCGACCTCGCTGCCCTTGGCCACGCACCTTCCTCTTCTGCCTCATCTCCCACACGAGAGCCCTGCTCAGCCCAGCCGCCTTTCTGCCTTCTCACTTTTACTGAAATCCCTTTGCAAGAATAAAACTCTTAGGATTTTCCATCGCCCCACTGTAGTCCGTTTCCTCCCATCAGTTCTTGCCAAGAGGCCGTTCCCTTCCGTGGGAAGCAAGGTGATAGGAATGTGACACGGCTTTGGATTCTCCAGGTCAGGGTCAGTGGTGTGGACCGCCAGAGCCAACAGCGCACAAGCGAACCCTCTGCGTGCTGGCACCACCCGAGAACTGCATGGGGAGAGCAGCTGGACTTCCAGGAACACACGGTTGGACACGGAGATTTCCAGCGGCGTGGCAAAGGCACAACAGGAGCTGATAACTGGGGCAGGAACAAATTCTGAGGGTAGCAGGCAAAGACGGGGGACCACCAAAAGCAATGGTGCAAGGACTTGCTGTGGCCATGGCAGTGTTAAGGAACAATCCAGTGTGACATTGCAGAGTCCCTCTGGGAGAAATCCCAAGGCCACAGATTTTAGCTGCTGGGACTGGAGCATATTCACAGCAGCGGCTCCAGTGACTCCACGCATGCCAACTTGAGTCCCCACGGAACCACTCCCACAGTCACACCAGGTTTCCTCACTGCTTCAAGCCCAGCTTTGCCATGGCCGAGTCTCAGATGTCTTGTTCCACAAAGCCATTTATTCATGGTGCAGTAACACAGAAACAGCTCGAGCTGCTGAATCCAAGCAGGACCCCAAACAAAGCACCCCTGGGCTCCTGTCATTTGTCCCACCATTTTCCCGTTTTTATTCATGTTTCCCACCCTTTTCCCCTCAAGTTTCCCACCATTTTTCCTCTCACGCTTCCCACCCTTCCATCCCCTCACATTTCCCATCATTTTTGGCCTCATGTTTCCTGCCCTTTTTCCCTTTATGTTTCACACCCATGTTTCCTCCTGTTGCCCTTCTTTGTCCCTCACGTTTCCCGCCCTTTTTCTCCCCTCATGTTTCCCGCCATTTTTCCCCCTCAGGTTTCCTGCCTTTTTCTTCCCTCACATTTCCCGCCCTTTTCTCCCCTCACCTTTCCCGCAATTTTGTCCCCTCATATTTGCCATTTTTTACTTCACATTTTCCACCCTTTTCCCCCTCATGTTTCATACCCTTTTCCCCTCACATTTCCCCCCGTTTTCTCCCCTCCTGATCCTGCCCTTTTTTCCCATCATGTTTCCTGCCCACAAGTCTCCCTTTCCTCTTGAGTTGTCCACTCATGCTGGGTGTCTCCGTGTCCATCCACCTGGCTGTCATCACAGGCCTTGCTCTCCTGTGTCATCCATAACGTTTGGCAGCTCAGGGCTCTGGCTTTCTTTCATTGCTGGTTTTAGTCAATTGTTCATAACTCAACCTGTGACCTTTCACTTTTTAACCTGCAGTTCTCCTCTCCATCCTGCTGCAGGGGAAAGGGGAGGGGGAGTGCAAGAAGGGAGCAGTGCATGATTTGGAGTGTTCCCCCACCATAGTGGGGGAACTGGGGTGTCACAAAGGGCCCCCTGTGACCCGCCACCTGCCCCTAGCAACAGCTCAAAGGGTTTGTTGACGTGGAACCAGCGCCCAGCCTGCAGTGTCCGGCAGGACAGCGACGGGACAGGACGGGAGCACACAGCTGGCGAGAAGCCCGCTGGTTTTAGCTCACGTCTTGCTCTGCAGCAGGGAGTAAGGTATTAAACCAAACCTTGCCCCTTGCCTATTCTCAGAACTTCATCTCCATTCAGTAGAATGGAGAAGAGACCTCCAAGCCAGCCCACGGTGGCCTGGGAGGAGGACGTGGCTCTTCAGGAGAGCAGCTCAGCAGTGGAGCCCGCCGAGGTGACCACGGTGCAGCCATTGCAGCCCAGTGAGTGAGGGGCCCTGTGGGACTGGGCAGGGCTGGGATCAGGTTTCCCCGGCACACGGGCAGATGGGGATCACAGGGGTGGGAGTGATGCCGGAGTGCCAGAGCTGCTCGGGGCAGGACACCAGCCCCGGCACAGCCTGTGCCGAGGAGGGGGAGAGCAGAGGGGGCCCCAGCTGCTGCTCTGGAGCGTGGGCAGTGAGGGTCAGTGGCTGGCAAGAGGCAGTGGTGCTGTGGGATGCTGGACGTGTCCCTCTCATCTGCCAGAGCGCTCCTCAGCCCGGGGCACTGGGCATTGCCCTGCCATGGTGTGCTCCAGCAGGGCAGCTCCTCTGATGGGCATCCTCCAGTCGGGAGCTGCACTGAAAGGCTGTGCCAAGGGAACGGGCACAGCCTGGGCAGAGGGCAGATCTCCTTCCTCTGCTCTCTCCTCTCCCCTCACCCTCTTCAGCTCTCTCTTCTCTCCCCCTCCATTAGATGCTGTGTATGGACAGGAAGCCATGGACTTCATCCAGGCCTTTGCCAGCAGCCCCGACCAGGTACCCACGGCCTGCTGGACAGCGGCTGTGCCCGGCCAGGGGTGCTGGCTCTGCAGAGCAGCTGCTCCCACAGGGCACTGCACCCTAAGGGCTCTGGTCCTACTGGAGGGGTGTCCTCGCTTCACGCTGCCCTGTTGTCTCTGTCCTCCAGCTCCAGGATGAGGACCTGAAGCTCAAGTTCCTCGACGGCATCTGTATCCTGTGCCGAGCTGCCAAGGACTGTGGCTTCTGCAAGGACCTGGATGCTTTCTACCACAAATACAAGCTGGGAGAGAAGATCCAGGTGAGGGGGCACCCGGCAATCTGGGGAAGGGAGCAATGAGCCCCAGCAGCCGGTGAGGGCAGTGCGTGGGCAGGGCAAGGCTCTGGTGGCGCTGGGTGCTGGCAGCTGCCAGGTTGCAGCCCAGCTGTGCTCTGCAGGTGCTGCTGCAATTGGAGCCCAAGTACGAGATTTGCACGGAGGTGCGGCGGCTGGCCATGCTCGCTATTGCCGGACTGAGGTACCGGCCCATCACACCTGCAGACCCCTGCCCAGCACTCTGTGCCCACCTGCCCATCCCTCCTGGAAGCCCAGCCCCAGTGCTGCAGGAGACCTTGAGACACTGCTCCCAGCACCGGTGGCCAGCTGGGCCCCTCTCTCTTTGCAGCATGCTGGGGACGGTGCTGGAGAACAGAAGAAAACTCTTAAGACTCTGCTTCGACAGCATCTTTTTCCTTCCCCCAAGCGGGGAAATGACGAGCCGGGAAGCGTCTCTGTATTCTCAGGTAAGTGCTGGGTGAACTGGAGGAGCCTCCAGTCTGTCCAGGCTGCTCCCGACCAGCCCGTGCTGCCTAAGGACCAAAGATCCAAGGCAGGCCACGGTCTCAGCTTCGTTTTCCTACCCTCATCCCTTCATGCCTTGCCAGGCTCCAGCCACCTCCGGCAATGCCGGCTGCTCTGCCCCCCAGCACACGGCCTGCTCCTGTGTCCCTCCCCTCACACTGGCACTTCAGATCAGTCTCCTGGGAGTGGGAGGGACAGCAGAATCACAGCCACTGCTCTCTGTCGTCCTTGCAGACCCTGCATGCCATGGACACCATGCTGGAGGTGATGGTGTTCAGCTCTCCTGCCTCCAAAACCAGCAAGATGCTGCAGGACGTCTTGGAGGTCTGGCCTGTGCACAGAGTGGGGGTCGAACGACTGTTCCTCACTTAGGAGGGGAAGGAGCCCGGGCTTGTGTCCAGTCTTGTCCTGGCTCCTGCCAAATGAACCCTGTCCCGGCCAGAACCAGGACATTCCCCCAGTGCTGTGCAGGCAAGAGCGCACTGCGGGGAGGCTGCCCAGCTGGCCCAGGGAAGCAGAGGCTGGCCCCAGGCGCTGCTGGAGCACAAGGAGCAGAGGGCAGCCCCTGCCTTCCTTGCTGCCCACCAGCTTTGCCTGGGGCCTTTGTGCCAGGCCTGCCAGGGCCCCCAGGGGCAGGATCCCCCCTGAAAGCTCTGCCTGAGGGCACAGGAAGTCTGGAGGGAGGGTGCAAGTGTGTCTCATGAGTGCGGCCCTGCCACTGCTGCTGCTGGAGTGGGCGTCTGCTCACGGGGCTCACCTGCAGCTTCTCTCTTCCCAGGTTCTGCTGCACTACTGCCTTTATGACACCGTGGCTGTGCAGGAGAGGCTCATGGGCAGGGTCAGGCTGCTGAGCCATTTGCTGGCCAACTCCTCCACTGTGCAGGTAAGGACCGGGCACCCTCCAGCCAGGCCATCTCCCCATCCCTGTGCCCTGGCACAGCCACAACTCCAAGGTGCCTGCAAGGCCTCAGCTGCCCACCCTCAGACCTTCTGCTCTTCTGCCTGCCTCCCCCAGGCTGCCCAAACTGAGGACAGCGGTGCTGCCAGCAGACAGGGCCGGATCCCAGTCCTCGGGAAGCTGCTGGGCCATCTCTTTTTCAAGTTATTCAGGAAAGAAGAAACCAGCTTGATGGCACTGGACATTCTCTGCTTCCTCTTGACGTTCCTCTCTGAGCAGAAATGTAAGAGAAGCTGTGGTGGGCGGCATCCCCCGTGCACCGCCACATGCCCAGATACAGCTGCTTGTCTTCCTGGGTCTTGCAAAGGCTCCTTGTTGTGCTTGGTGCAGGTGGCACCATGTCCCCAGAGCTGCTGTCACCTCTGCTCCTGCCCCTCGCTCTCTGCCAGGCTCTTGATGCTCCCGTGTAGCCGAGCTGCTCCTCCGCACAGGACTCAGCCCCAATCCGCCCCTTCCCCATGTCCCCTGGCGAGCTCGTGTCCTGCCCTGCCACCCTCCAGCCCCGCAAGCCCTTCCCCCTGAGCAGTACTGCAGCCACGGTGTAACTGGGAGCTGCATGTGGAGCTCCAGGGGCTCGGAGCTTCCCAGGCCAGCTTCACTGGGTACGGACACTGGAGGCAGCTCCCCCTTTCCACCAGTGCCCACCACCTCCTCCCGTGACCGACTGCTCCCAAGCCATTCCTGCATCCCGACGCTTGCCGGGGTTGGGTCGGCTGCTGGCACAGTGGCTGTGTCTCAGCCGCACATTGGTGTTTTCCCTCTCTTTAGGTGCCACACCGCCAGCGGTTCGTGCCCAGCTCCCAGCATACTGGCAATCTGAGATCACCTCCCTGCTGGATACGCCCAGCTCCTGGAGAGTTCAGGTGACCAGCCCTCCCCCTTGCTGGGCCTCTCATCCGTGGCATCAGCAGGGGATTGGTGCGCACAAAGGGGCGCAGAATCAGCGGGGCTGACCCTGGCGAGAGGCTTCCCACTGTCCCCGAGCAGGGAACACTGCGGTGTCCCAGCAGCAGCAGAAGCAGCAGCTCCAGCCCTGCTGGCCACCAGCGAGCCCTGGCTCTCTGTAGGGCGCGTGCCGCATGCCTGAGAGCCCAGCCCTCCTCCTTGTCATGGGGCCCTCCTCATCCTCCCCTGCATAGGGACTGTGGGCACTGCTGCCAGCTTTCCTGCGGCCACTGCCGCCAGCACTGCCCGGCACCTCTGGCCAGGGCTGCTCGCGCTGCCCAGCCGAGCAGAACCCTTTGGGCACTGGCTGGCACTGGCCTCCACTCCCTTCCTTCCTGCCACAGGCCTTTGGGAGATACCTCAGGCCAGCTGAGAGGACGGGCATCGTCCTTGTGGCCATTGAGATCCTGGGCCGCTCCAGCCTCCTGGACAAGAAGGCGCCCAAGGAGTTTCTGCAGGTGGCCATGGAATTCCCTGAGCTGTGGCTGATGGATGTAAGTGGCCTGTGGCTGGATTGCTCTGCCCTTGAGCCCTGACAGGTTCCTCCCTCCCTCCCTCCCATAGCCAGGATTGGGGGGGGGTGCCTGAAACCACCTTGAGGCAGCAGAGAGTGAGTTAGGATCCCACTTCTGACACCCAAATAATGGTAGGATCTGGTCATTTAAAAATTCCTCGGCCAAAATTAAGGTGCAAACAAGACCACATGCCAAGGCCAACAGTACGGATTTCATTTAAGAGTAAATGGGAGATAGAGAGAGAGGGGGAATGAGGAAGAGACACAAACACACACACACATTACTTAGAAAGATGGTCACCCGCACACGGGTCCCTGCGGCATCCCCCCTGGCCCTTCTTCTTCTGATCCTCTTGGTGGTGGGGATTTCCAAACACCCCCCTCGCCTGTCTTCCCTCCAGGTGCCAAAAGTTGTGAGACACATCTTTGAGCACTGTGATGAGAAAATCACAACAGCCGCTCACAGCTTTCCCACACTGCTTGACCTGATGGCCAGTAAGTGGCCTCGGCGAGTCGTCGTGACAGCTCTGAAGGTCGCCCCAATATTCAGGTACTGGCCCTGACCACCCAGAGGGCTTGTTCCCTATGGGGAGAGGGACCCCGAGACTCTCTGGCTGCCAGACACAAGAACACTGCAGCACCCCCCAAAGCAAGCGGGGCCCTCCATCCCACCATGCTCAGCCCAGGCCCACAGCAGCCAAAGCTGGCTGGGCCAGCCCAGAGCCAGCACGCTGCTCCCAGTCCCACCGGGAACACCCCGTCAGCCATGTCCACCTGCCCAGGCTGGGCCCCTGCGCACCCCAAGTCCTGCAGGGCTGGCGCAGGCCACACTGCAGTGGCCGAGGCAGCCCTGCTGACAGCGCTCTGCCTTGCAGCGACAAAGTCTGTCTGTGGAAGGCCATGTTCTCCGTGCACCAGACTCTGGAGGAGGTTTTGAAGGAGCTGCACGTGAAATTCTGGGACCGGCAAAGGAACATCTCTCAGCAGCAGAAGTCCTGCCTCGCTTTCTTGGCTGTGAGTCATCAGGAAAAGCCCATGTGCCCTTGCCCTCCGCTGCCGGTGGGAAGCGGGAGCTGAGCCAGGACAGCCCTGCCAGCTCTGCTCAGGCTCTCTGCCGCTTCCTTCCAGATGCTGGCCTCTGATGATGTTGTAGAGAACAAAGTGGGTCCATTGTACAAAGCCTTGAGACTTCTGAGGTCGCCAAGAATGGAAATGGTCTCTCTGGTGCTCAGGGCCCTTTTGACGCTGTCGGAGAGAGCTGAGACGGTGAGCAGGCTGCTCTCAGGGGCAGACATGTGGCACCTGGACTCTGAGGCCTCGGGGAAGGTGGTGGCTTGGCCTGGGCTGCGAGTCAGGTGCTGGGGTGACTGCTCCAAACGCCCTGCCTGCCATGGGATGGCCTGGAGGCTGCCTGGGGAGCTGACCAGGCACAGACGTTCTCAGGGAATGGAAACTGTCTTTCATACAGGCACGAAAAATGAAGGGCCTCCTGTCCGAGTTGCTGAAATTCCTGTGGCATCGGTCTTGGGACATTTCGGTGATGGTCATGGACATCTTCCAAAATGTGCTGGGGCACCTGAAGAAGAGAGAGGCCAGCGCCATGATTGTGAAAGTGGTGCAGAGGCTCTGGCACCTCTTTGACGCCGTAAGGCTGATGTGGGAGCCTGAGCCCCGCAGCAGGGCCCTGGGCAATGACAGCTGCCCTGCAGCCCAGCCCTGCAAGTAGCACTGGGAGCAGGCCCCGCTCTCTGGGCTCCCCTGGGATGGATTCTGGGCCTTGCAGCCCAGCGCTGATCCTGCCCGCTCTGGGCTGTGAGCCCGCAGCATCGCCCCTCACCTCAGGCACCTCAGCTCAGCCCCTCCTGGCCGCGGGCAGGGAGCCGCTGTGTGCGGAGCTCACCTTTCCTCCTTCCTACCAGGAGGAAGACTTTGTGCGGGAGCACTCCATCCGCCTCTTCAGAGACCTGCTGGGCAAAACGGCGTGGATGGACAAGAAGGCCATGAAGGAAAAGGCCTGGAAAGTCCTGGTCCGGCTCCTGCTTCACATGAGTGACCAGGCCCCCAGCGTGGCCAAGGTACCCATGTCTAGGCTGAGCTCTGACCAAGAGAGGCGTGGCTGACACCCCCTGGGGGGGTCCCGAGCATCAGGGCAAGGGCTGCTGGCAGCGGGCAGCGTTCCCCCAGCACAGCCCCTGGGAACCAGCGCCAGCAGGGCCAGACAAGCTGGCACGGCCATTTCCATCTCTGCCCTGCCTGCTCCAGCAGGGCTCGGCAGCAGCCCAGCACCACCGAGGCCTGGACACGTGTGTCCCCAAAGGCTTCTCAGCTGTCCCCACAGGTGTCCCTGCAGGGCTTTGCACCTCAATCCCTGCTGCCCAGGCCCATCCCCAAGAGACCCCTGGACACTTTGGCGAGGGCATGTCCCAGCTTCCTAAGGGCGCGGTCACCCCAGGGACAAAGCCCAAGGCTCCTTCCACAGGCAGGCCCTGGTGCCACCTCCCAGCTTCTGTCCCACAGGCATCTACAGAAGCCGTTCTGGCTATAGCAGAGCTCCTCAAGTGGAAAGAGCTCAAGCAGCTGGCGCAGACGGAGCAGACGTGGAGGATGGGCGAGTGCTTGGTGAGGACGAGACCACGCTGGACGAGGGCTGCCCACAACACCGTGCCGGGGCTGTGAGCTCTGCAGCTGGGACTCCCCAGGGCTGTTGCGGCCCAGAGCGCCCAGCCTGGAGCTGCAGCCTTGCTCCTGTCTCGGGAACAGGAGTCTCCTCTAGGCCCATGTTCCCTTCCTTCCCCCAGCATGAGGGAGGGCTCTGAGCCATGGAGGTGCTGGCAGGAGGGGCTGATCTGACCAGCTGGGGCCCTCTGAGTAATGCCCACAGCCTTGTGCTCCCTGCAGTTGGCCAAGGACAGCAGCAGGGCCGAACAGTTTGTGTTGGACAGCCAGCGCTACCTGCGGAGCCCTCAGGCCCCCATGCGAGAGGCGGCCCTCAGGTTCATTGGTGAGTCCCAGCCCCCAGGGTCCCTCTTTGGGCAGCCTGGCCCCGTCCCCCCAGCCCTGGGGCTGACACGGGCAGGGCCTCGGCCTCCCTGTGCCCCCCTGCCAACACAGGTGGCTTTGGTGGCCACCTTGCCAGTGCCACCCCCGGGCTGCTGAGGGGGTCAGGCAGGGCCGGGGGCCACGCTGCTGGGAGCACGCTGGGGAGCAGGGGCTGACGGAGCTCTGTGCCCAGGGCTGGCTGCGCGGCACCTGACAGAGCAGAGTGAGGACACCGTGGCTGAGGTGCTCTGGGGTGAGTGGGGAGCCTGGGCTCAGGGGAGCTGAGGCGTCTCTGCACACACGGGGGCTCATCTGGGCTCTCTTTCTGTCATAGAGCTTGACAGACTGCAAACAGGAGACAAGGATCCCGCCATCTGTTCCCTGGCAGTTCAGACCAGCTTGGTCCTGAAGTCTCCAAGGAAGCAGCGAAGATCAGGATTCTCCCTGCGTGCGCTGTGCTGCTGGTGCCGCTGAGCAGAGAGGGACCTTGATGTAAGGCTTGGCAGGGACACAAACTCAAACACCTGCTGAATGATCAGGTGTGAAAAGGATGCCCTGGCTTTCTAAGGTCCTTCTCAAAGCGCAAGCCGGCATTTCCATGACTGCTGACTCTGCCATTGCCCTGACCAGGAGGGACCCATTCCCCCCAGCCCCTGAGCATGGCGTGAGGTGGTCTAGAATAAGCCCAGGGTCATGGCCAGTCCCCTCCTGGCTCCTGCCAAATGGCTCAGCTGCCGGCCCTCAGCCCTTCTGCTCTTCTGCCTGCCTCCTCCAGCCTGGTCAAAATGAGGACAGAGGTGCTGCCTGTGGACAGATCCAGATCCCAGGCCTGGGGAAGCTGCTGGCACATCCATTCAAGTCACTCAAGAGAGAAGAGACCACTTTATGGCTCTGGATGCTCTCTGTGCCCACTTCAAGTTCATCTGTCAGCAGAAAGGTAAGAGAAGCTGTGCTGGGCTGCATCCCTGCGCACGGCCGCATCGCCCCGATGCATCTGCTCGTCTTCCCGGGCCTTGCGATGGCCGCTTCTGTGCAGACACGGGGCTCATGTGGGCTCTGCTTCTGGCACAGAACTTGAAATACTGCGGGCCAGAGAGAAGGATCCTGGGCGCTCAGACCCGCCTGCCTAAAATCCTGCGAGAGGACTCGGTGTGCCTGGATCCAAGCCCAGCCACAGACCTGTCCAAACTGTATATAGTTCTAGAAAGTTAATTACCTTCTAGATATAATTTATATAAGTTAACCATATCTATAAATTATATATTTGATAAATATATCTAATATATGAAAACTATGAGTCAATAAAATATATAGATTATATCTATTATGTCATGTATATAAATTCTATATAGTATGAATACATATTCTATATATTAGCTATATATATAGAGATGAGCTTTTCAAATAAAAGAAACAATGTCTTGAAATCGATTACAGAAATGATAATGACTGCAGCACACAGCTCTATCTATGAGTATAGTGCACCATTTTTGAAGCAATATGGAAGCAATTATGTTAAAGCTAGCAGACTTGGGAGGAAAAGTGAGAATTGTGGGTGGGAAATGTGCGGGGAGAAAAGGGCGGGAAACACGAGGGGACAAAATGGTGGGGAAACATGAGGGGAGAAAAGGGCGGGAAATGTGATGGGAGAAAAGGGTGGGAAATGGAACGCAAAAAAGGACAGGAATCTTGAGTAAAAAGGATGGGAAATGAGAGGAAGAAAGAGTGCGAAACCTAGGGGAGAAAAGGTGAGAAACGTGAGGGACAAAATGATGGCAAATGTGAGGGAACAGAAGGGCAGGAAGTGTGAGGGGGAAAAATGGTGGGAAACGTGAGGGCGGGAAAAAAGGTGGAAAATGTCAGGGGAGAAAAGAGCAGGAAATGTGTGGGGGAAAAGATGGGAAACGGGAGGAGAAAAAGATGGGAAATGGGAGGAAACATGGGGGTGAAACATAAGGGGAAAAAGGCAGGAAACATGAGGCCAAAAATGATGGGAAATGTGAGGGGACGGAAGGGAGGGAAGCGTGAGAGGAAAAGTGGTGGGAAACTTGAGGGGAAAAGGGTGGGAAACATGAATAAAAATGGGAACATGGTGGGACAAATGACAGGAGCCC
The DNA here is from genome assembly GCF_965178545.1 of Coloeus monedula. Taxonomy (NCBI): domain Eukaryota; kingdom Metazoa; phylum Chordata; class Aves; order Passeriformes; family Corvidae; genus Coloeus; species Coloeus monedula. Next base: position 1,814,220 of record NC_138814.1, on the reverse strand, counting down.
AGGGGTGCTTTGTTTGGGGTTGTCTTGGGGTGACCTTATGATGTGTATCCCATATCGCTGCCTATGCCCAGGAATTAATTCCTGTGCCTTTCTATGCCTCTTAACTGAGCCTGAGAGGGGGAAGGAAAAAACGGAGCAAAACTTTTGCAACGCAGTTTGCAGCTTGTTCAAGGTCACACACAGATAGCAATCGGTTTTCCCCGCTGCGGCAGGGGAGGGAGGAAGCACCCGGCTTGCTGCGCCCAGAACAGGTTTTTTGGCCAGTGGTTCAGCTGCTTTGTTCTCCGGAGACAGACTGAGAGTTGAATTTTTTCCTTCTCTGCAATATCGGATTTTCTCCCTTTTCTACTGGACTGCTTGATTGCTTTAACATCAGAACACATCGGGAGGACTTTCCACCGGGCACAAAGGGCCTGGCCCTGAGGACTCTCTGAGGAGACCAAAGGCAGGACTCTAATGCTTTCCCAGGGTTTGCCTCCACAGCAAAAGATTTTACCATTTAACATTATTTTCCTTTCCCATGTGTTTGTTAAAGAAACAGTTTTATCTTCTTCACTTTCCTTCGAGGAAACTTTATTTTTTCCCGAACCTGGTGGGGGAGGGGTGGTTGTGCCTTCTCTCAGAGGATCTATTTCTAAATTTGGCCAAACCGGTACAGGGGTCCTGCTTGGATTCAGCAGCTCGAGCTGTTTCTGTGTTACTGCACCATGAATAAATGGCTTTGTGGAACAAGACATCTGAGACTCGGCCATGGCAAAGCTGGGCTTGAAGCAGTGAGGAAACCTGGTGTGACTGTGGGAGCAGGGACGCGTTGGGTCACTGGAGCTGCCGCCGCTGTGAGAAGGCTCCAGTCCTAGCAGCTAAAATCTGTGCCCTTGGAGGTTCTCCCAGAGAGACTCAACAAGCTCACACTGGATCGGTTCCTTAACACTGCCATGGCCACAGCAAGTCCTTGCACCATTGCTTTGGCTGCTTCCCTCTTTGCCCACTCCCCTCAGAGTTTGTTCCTGTCCCAGTTATCAGCTCCTGTGCTGCCTTTCCCACTCCGTTGGAAATCTCCAATCACACAGTTGTGTGTGCTCGGAACCCGAGCTGCTCTCCCCACGCAGTTCTCGGGTGGTCTCAGCACACAGGGACAGGTGGGCTCAGGTCCCTGGGACAAGGGCCCCACGCCATGCAGCTCCATCACGGATGAGCTTGGGATTGGGGCTCCCTGGGGTGGTTTGGGGGTCTCAAGTGAGAGGTTCTGCAGTAGTTCCAGGTGAGGGGGTTGGGGGATCCTGGAGGAAGGTTGAGAGTCCCCATTGGATTTGGAGGTCCCAGGGGCTTTTAGAGGTGCTCCAGAAAGTGGTTGAGTGGCCCCAAGGGCATTTGGGGGGCAGAGGAGGGGTAGAACTGGGGACTCAAGGAGGTATTTGGAGGACACCGGAGGGGGATTGAGGTTCCCAGGGAGAGTCTGGGTGGACTTGGGGGGGTGGTTCCAGGGGGGGAAGTTCAGGCAGGGTTCAGAAAGGGAGGGTTGCGGGAGTTTGGGGGTCTGGGGTGGGTTTAGGGCTGCCAGCGAAGGCTAGAGGGGTTCCAGAGGAGGGCTTGGGGGATCCCAGAGAAGAGTTTGGGGGGTGCCAGGGGGGGTTTTGGGAGTCTCAGACCCTCCCAAGTTATGTGACTCCCCAGTGTGAGACCTCCCAAGTATGATCTCCCTCAAATTGTAAGCCCCCCAGTCGTGCAACCCTCCAGGAATTTGACCCCAAGACAGAAACCCCAAACTCACGGAAACCCCCAAAATCTGAACCCCATTCCCATGATCCCCCCAAGCTGTGACCCTGAAATCTGAGCCCCTACAAATTGTGACCCCCAACATCTGACCACCCCAAGTCATGCAATTCCCCACAAATTGAGACCCCCATCATGTGAGTGTCTAATCTGCTCCCCCAGGGCTGTGAGACTCCCCTACTCCTACGACACCCCCAAGTCATGGCACCCCCCCAGTCTGAGCCCCCGCCACTCTGAGTCCCCCACTCTGAGCTCACCCAACTCCACTGACCCCTCCTCCCATTTGGGGCCCACATAAGTCAAACAAACCCCCCAGAGTCCAAACTCCCCAACATCTCACCCCCATTCCCATGACCCTCCAAATTGCGTCACCTCCCATTCTGAGCCCCCCACAAGCCGTGTGGCCCCCTCAAACCTGACCCCTCCCATTCCCACCTATACCCAAAATCTGAAGCCCCTCAAATCATGCGACTCCCCCACATTCCCACCCCCTCACATCCCCTGCCCCAATTCCCCCATGGTCCTGCCCCCACCACCTCCAAAATATCCCCAAACCCCCTCCAACTCTCACCTTTTTCCCCTCTTGCTTAAAAAACTTTCGCGGAGCTTCAGGAATGATAAAAAGCTCTCGCCAACACCCACGACCGCAACGTAGGAATGATGCACGCTCCCCAGTCGTGGTATAACTGGAAACATTTATTAAAAGTCCACATAGCTTTCATTATATTTTCACTATTTGAGAACACAATCTTATTGAGCATATGCAGAAAGCAGGAGTGAAAAGCTCAAGCCCAAGGAAGGCTTATGAGCCTTCGTCCAAAACGACCACCAGGAGGCTGACGACCGCCTCGTGCAGAAACCGCCCATGTGCTACAAGGGCTGACATCATCATCATGTGATTAGAAAATATGTTGCACTATGAAGGTTAGGAAAGTAGAATGGGTGCATTCAGTACAAAAGTGTAAAAGCTAGTACTGTGTGAAGAATGGACGAGTGAGTTTGTGGTGGAGCTATCCCCCTCACTCCCGGCATCGCATAAACAAATACCTGCTCTCTAGGCCTTACACTATGGAGCACTGTTTGCTTGCCTAGGTTTCAGGCATCAATACAAGAAAATATACATGCCAAACATGTATAAGTATATAGTATAGAGTATATAGTATATAGTATAGAGTATATAGTATATATAGTATTAGTATACATAGTATATATTATATATAGTATTAGTATATAGCTCTAAGCCCTACTAGAGCGAAACCAATGACTTGTTTAACCCAACGTCCAAAACGGAACCTTCCCAGCCAGGAGAAGAGGCCAAAAGGATCCCTGCTTTTGCTACAGTTCTCCAGACAGCTCCTTCAATTCCTGCATGCTTTTGGGAATGGATTCCCAATGGTCACTCAGGTTCATACAGCACATTCCATCAAAGTCTTCACATCTGTGTCCCTGGGCTAGCAACAAAAACTCTATTGCTGCTCTACTTTGCAATGTTGCATGACGTACACAGTCGACATCTGTTAACAATCCTGTTGAAGCATTACTGGTAGCGTTCCTTTCCCTCGCAAGCCAACAGCCTGGTTTATTAATTGTGATCAAGGCCTGTGCCGTACCAACAGAGGCAACTAAGGAACTAAAAATTCTTTTTGTAGGATTCCAGAATTTAACCTCAGAGTTACAGTCAGGGGCAAGTGATTGAACATCACGCTTATTTTGCCTATGTCGCAGTGTCCAATTCGTTAGTGCTTCGAGATTGGGATGAAACATGGTTAAACAAACAAAAGTAATGGACCTCGCACTGCTTTTCCTGGAATGCCTTCCCATGCTCTGTTGCCACATATCAAAAATATGTTATCGGGCAGGCTGATTGCATTGGTCCCTGTTGCGACTTGGGAGGGAGTAGTGACATTGCACCAGGCAGAGGCATCACGGTAAATGCCAGTGCCGCTTCTATCAACTCCTGTGTTGTCTGTGTTTGGATCGTTAGCATAATTAGGGTAGAAACACACAGGAGCTTTTATAGACCCGAGCACATCCAGCTCTTGCGGCCACAGTGAGAGAGCAGAAAAGTTATTTATTTTTCTCATGCCTCCATTAGCATTGCCCAAATGCCATCCCACAGACTGGCCAGCATCAGACTGCCGGGATCCCAAACACGCCCACAACGATCTCTGCTTACCTGCAGTTGTACAATCACGTGTCCCTGTCTGATTGTAGAACTTGTTCCATTCATCCTTTGTCAAAGGAATGCCAACCAGACATGTCTGAAATGGATCACTAGCACTGGTCATGGAAATACAAAGGCTAGGTTGCTAAATTGCTTTGGCTAATGGCAGCCAAACATTGCTCTTGGGTTGTGGGACCCGTGCTTCATTCACAATCCTCGAGAATCCGCTGAGGATGGCAAAAAAGGCTTCCCATGTTGTGCCAGAACTCATTGTAACTGATTAGCAAACTAAAATTGAGCTGCCTTCAAGTCTTCATTCCTGCTGCAGCGGCTTTGATGTTCTTCGCAGGCAACCAATAGGGTCCTGGGGATAGAGAAACACAGCCACAACCATGTCCCCATGTTAGCAAAGGCACGGGGCCTAACCATTGTCCGCTCTGCAGACCTTTATAATAGACAGGCGGTTGAGAATCCCTTAAGGTATCACGGGAACACCTTCTCTCACTTGCTGGAAATATTTCAAAAGTTTAAAACAAATGTTGCTTTGTCCCAGTTGTTCCTGAGCTGTTATACCAAGGGGATCCCCCCTTCTTTTTGTTTAAGAAGCATTTTCGTTAAAAGGGCATGAGTGCGTTCCACAACAGCTTGACCTGTCGAGGAATGAGGTACGCCAGATACGTGACGTATACCCCAAGAGTGAAAAAAGGTTTTCACTGATTGGGAGACATGTGCTGGACCATTATCAGTTTTTACTACCTTTGGGACTCCTAAGGTGGCAATAGCTCACAACATGTGCTTAATGACATCTCTTGCCTTTTCCCTTTTATGAGCGGAGGCAACAAAAGATTTGGAATAAGTGTCAGCTGAGACATGCACGTATTTTAAGGTGCCAAAAGAAGAAATGTGGGTAACATCCATCTGCCAGACTTCCTTGACCCATAACCCTCTCGGATTTGTACTTACCGTGGTAGGTAAAGGAGTTGAGTGTGCACAACCAGGGCAAGAATGAACAATTTGTCTGCCTTGAGAAAACGTAAGATCAAATTGTTTACTCAAAGCTTTTGCATTCTGGTGATAGAATTCGTGGGACACCTTTGTCTGGGCAATTTGAGTTGGAACTGCTGCCATCATTGTTAGAGTGTCTGCGACTGCATTGCCTTGCACCAGAGGCGCAGGCAAAGATGAGGGAGACCTAAGATGCGTAACATAATGTCCTCGGTTACAATGTAAGATGGAACCAAAAGTATGTATTCCATTATCATCGTCACAAGCTCTTAAAGCAGGTGGGGCTGTGCTTTTTGTCTCCTACCATGACTCATCCCTGATAACTCTCTCCGGGGTCTATCTCTGTTTAATGGCATGTCAAGCACCCACCACATGACTCACAGAATTACATCAGCCCATTGGGAGATGCTCTGCCCAGGGGGAGCAACCAAGCATTCCCACCTGCATATAATCTGGCCTTTGGAACAGCACAAGCAGCCCTTCCCTGCTGGATTCCCAGAGGACAAGAGCTGCATAACCACCACTGGACCTTCAGAGGAGGACCAGACCTTTCTACAGGATCACCACTTCAACAGAACCACTTCAGGAGGACTGCAGCCACTGCTTCATCGCACTGCTACCACCACCCTGCCCGGCAGGCTGTCAGCTCGTATCCTGACTCTGTCAGGTTAAGCCAGTATTTCTGTACTATTGCCTTGTTATGTATACTACTAAAGAACTGTTGTTCCTATTTCTCATATAATTGCCTGAAAGCCCCTTCATTTCAAAATTATAATAATTCACAGCGAAGGGGCTTACATTTTCCATTCCAAGGGAGGCTCCTGCCTTCCTTAGCAGACACTTGTCTTTCCAACCAGACACATAAAAACAACACGATCGGCCTTGAACAGAATTTTACTGAGTAGACAACAGAACCAACAAATTCTTGTTGTGCACTTGCTTTAAGTAGGAATGTTCAATATGGCTTAGAATGCCAACTACGTATAAGCAACCTGATATTAGGTTGAACGGTTCATTTGAAACAATCGCAAAGCCTCTACGGCGGCTGCTAATTCTACCAGCTGTGTTGGCCCTGGCTGAAAAATCACAGAGTTTTCCCAATCCCCTGTGGAATTTTTCCAGGCAACAACTGCTTTCTCAGTTTTCCCAGAGCCATCGATGAAGACTCTCTTTGCTCCACGCAGGGGTTGTGACCATGCTAGAAAACGCAGCTGCAAAGAAAGATCTTTTAAAGATTGCAGAAGTTGACTTTTCAGCAAAGAATTAACAATGTTTCCCAAAAAGTCTCTCAGGGAAGTCTGTAAAGTAAATGATTCCCACAACATATCCTGAAAAGCGTCTGCATGCAAAGGAATGTGGATGTGAGAAGGATCTTCCCCACTTAGGCTCTGGCATCGTTTTCGTCCTGTGGAAACAAGTCTAACAATCATGTCAAGTAAAGTGGTCACTGGCTTTGAAAATGTGTGAGGTAAAAATACCCACTCTAGCACCCACAACTGTTGTTTATCAACACACCGCTGTGCTATTAGTGCATCTGGTTGGAATTCTGCCAGGATAAGGAAAAGCCTCAGCGGTAACTCTGCTTGTCGTCTGGATACAAAGGATGTCTGCATTTTATCTGCCACAAGTTGCAGTGCTTCACGGGCTTCTGGATTGAGTTTGTGAGGACACGTTAAACCTGCGTCTCCCTTAAGCAAATTAAATAAGGGTGACAGTTCCTCAGTGGAGGTACCAAGGGTAGGTCTGAGCCAATGAACAGTTCCTAATAATTTTTGCAAATCATTTAGCATTTCAATAGAGGTCCTCACCACAATGGGCTGAGGAACAATTTTCTGTCCAAATAATAGAAACCCCAGGTATTTCCAGGGTGGGACAGTTTGAACTGCTGCAATATAAAGACCAAATTTGTCAAAAGAAAGACGCAAAAAGGCAAAACAGTTTTGCAACACAAGAGTCATCTGCTACTAGCAGTGTATCATCCATATAATGATACAATGGAACTGTTGAAAACTGTGGCCACACCGGTTGTAAAGCACTTGCTACCACAACCTGGCATATTGTAGGACTGTTTGCAACCATCCTTGAAGCCCACCGTTGGTGCAGCCCGGAAACGTTGCAGGTCTAGGATCATTTCAGGAGACTCTAAGTCTCTGTTCAGGGAGCCATTTGCAACGTATGAACGATGCACGGTCCCCAGCCCTGGTACCACCAGCAACATTTATTGAAAGTGTACATAGCTTTTATAGTATTTTCACTCCCAGGTTAGAATAGCATGAGCCTGGATAGCCAATAGTATAACTGCTGTGAGAAACAAAGCCCACTCCTCTTTTTTGGGGGTTTTAGAAATTTAATAAGGGACAATAGGAGATAAAGGTCACTTAAAGCAAAACCGACAGTGCTAAGTGCTTGGCCGTGGCCAGAGGCACACAAAGTTACACAAACTTTCCGTTCATATGCTTTAACACTATACATATTAATAAACCACAATGCGTATGCATCATTTTTCTAAGAACTAATTTATGTTTCCTTAGAAAAGATTAACATAGTTCCTCCCCCGATCTGCCTTTTTAGACAATGTGTAACATGATCGTGAGGGTCTTCGGGGCTCTTCTTCGATGAAGGCTCAAGGTCTTCCTCGCATCTGAACTTTTCAACTTTGTCTTTGGAGCATGTGCAGTTATGGTGTTCCTTGGTCTTTCTGGATCTAACTGTTTTAACTTCTCCATTTTGTGGCTAATTGACTTCACATTTGCCAATTTCTCATTAGTACACCCTGCTGCTTCCCAAAATAGCTATACTTGCCTATTTTTGAGATTATTCACCTGCTGAGTTTCCGCTTATTTAAGCATTAAGCGATTAGTTAACCATATACCAGCTATTACATTGGATAGAAGGTTATGATTCAGGTTATATTTGTATCTTATAACTCAACCTATATAAGCATCTTGTAACTTTGACCCCGGTTAGAACATTAACTAGTTAATATCTGCGTAGCACAGTCATTCTTAACATAGTTGCACATAATATTTCCTAACATATTCTGATAGATAATATTTCTTAAATTTTACTACCTGTGAAAGCCAATGCTATAATAGCTGTTTATCACACTGGTCATACGTCTGCTAACCAGTAATATACGTGATCGAGTCCCTAATAGCAACCTCAGCCTTTCTTCCCTGAGACAAGTGCTTGTAGAACAATTTCTTCTGCAAAACGACTCTGCTTCTGCTACTTGTTCCATTTTACATCTCTCCTGCCTTAACTGAATAGTCCTTTCTTTCTAACGAAACCTCTTTGTTCTCTTATTACAACTTTTCTTTGTTTTCCTTCCCCACACAAAACACATCACAATACACCGTAGAAAAGGGGAGATCCCCCAATCCTCACTCCAAAACCCCCTCGGTGAGCCCCCCAATTCCACACCAATTTCCCCCGGGGACTCCCAGTCTCCCCACAACCTCCCCATCTCAGAGGGGGTCCCTGACACCACCAATGTCACCCCCCCCCCCAGGCCCTGCTTGGGGTGGAGGGGCTTCTCCTCTTCCTCAAGGGGACGGCGATGGCCTGGGGGGGAGCAAAGGCTGATGTTGTGGGCCCCTGAACCGTAAAACCACCACAAAACCACCCTTTTCACCTCAAGTCATCCCCAATTCTGCCACCCACAGGGGGTCTTCTCCTTCTCCTCTTCTTCCTCCTCCTCATCATCCATGGGTGTGGCAGGAACACAGGAGAGGCTGGGGTCCCTCCAAAACCCAACCCTCCCCTAAAACCTCACATACTCCCCTTTCTACCCCACTCCCCCGTTCCCCCCCAATCCATATTTTCTCCTTTCTCCCACTTTTTGGCCTCAAGGAGCCCCTTTTGCACCTCAAATCCTGCTCCCAAGCCCCCACATTCCTACTCTGCACCCCAGAAGGGGACCTTCTCACAACAGAAATCACCCATTCACACCCCAAATTCCTCCCAAGACCCCCAAATCCCCTCAATGCCCCCTCCCCTCCCTCGCCACGGCCCCTCCCGTCCACCGAATTCTCACTAATCCTGCTCTTCCCACCCCGAAGCACCCCGCACCCCCCCTTCTCCCTTCTCCCCTAACCCGACCTCCCCCTCGCATCCCCTCTCCACCCCTCCAACCCCCCCAGACTGCCCCACAACCACCCCGATCCCCCCCGACCCTGCCCGGGCCCTGCCGCCAGCTGACCGCGCCTCTTCCGCTCCCTAGCGCCGCCTGCCGGGGGGGAGGACCCGCGTCCCGCTGCCTTGCCAGGCGGCACTGCCTGCCCGGCCGCGCTCCCTCCCGGAGCACCCCCGCTCCAGCCACGCCACGCCCCACCCACGCACTCAAGGCCAGCGGCGTCTCCGTGTCCCTGCCGCATCCCCCGACCTCGCTGCCCTTGGCCACGCACCTTCCTCTTCTGCCTCATCTCCCACACGAGAGCCCTGCTCAGCCCAGCCGCCTTTCTGCCTTCTCACTTTTACTGAAATCCCTTTGCAAGAATAAAACTCTTAGGATTTTCCATCGCCCCACTGTAGTCCGTTTCCTCCCATCAGTTCTTGCCAAGAGGCCGTTCCCTTCCGTGGGAAGCAAGGTGATAGGAATGTGACACGGCTTTGGATTCTCCAGGTCAGGGTCAGTGGTGTGGACCGCCAGAGCCAACAGCGCACAAGCGAACCCTCTGCGTGCTGGCACCACCCGAGAACTGCATGGGGAGAGCAGCTGGACTTCCAGGAACACACGGTTGGACACGGAGATTTCCAGCGGCGTGGCAAAGGCACAACAGGAGCTGATAACTGGGGCAGGAACAAATTCTGAGGGTAGTAGGCAAAGACGGGGGACCACCAAAAGCAATGGTGCAAGGACTTGCTGTGGCCATGGCAGTGTTAAGGAACAATCCAGTGTGACATTGCAGAGTCCCTCTGGGAGAAATCCCAAGGCCACAGATTTTAGCTGCTGGGACTGGAGCATATTCACAGCAGCGGCTCCAGTGACTCCACGCATGCCAACTTGAGTCCCCACGGAACCACTCCCACAGTCACACCAGGTTTCCTCACTGCTTCAAGCCCAGCTTTGCCATGGCCGAATCTCAGATGTCTTGTTCCACAAAGCCATTTATTCATGGTGCAGTAACACAGAAACAGCTCGAGCTGCTGAATCCAAGCAGGACCCCAAACAAAGCACCCCTGGGCTCCTGTCATTTGTCCCACCATTTTCCCGTTTTTATTCATGTTTCCCACCCTTTTCCCCTCAAGTTTCCCACCATTTTTCCTCTCACCCTTCCATCCCCTCACATTTCCCATCATTTTTGGCCTCATGTTTCCTGCCTTTTTTCCGTTTATGTTTCACACCCATGTTTCCTCCTGTTGCCCTTCTTTGTCCCTCACGTTTCCTGCCCTTTTCTCCCCTACGTTTTCCACCCCTTTTCCCCATCATGTTTCTTGCCATTCTTTCCTCCTCACACTTCCTGCCCTTCTATCCCTTCACATTTGCCTTCACTTTTTCCCTCACATTTCCCCCATTTTCTCCCCTTCTCTTTCACACCCTTTCTTCCTCTAATTTCCCGTTCTTTTTCTCCCCTCATGTTTCCCGCCATTTTTCCCCCTCAGGTTTCCTGCCTTTTTCTTCCCTCACATTTCCCGCCCTTTTCTCCCCTCACATTTCCCGCCCTTTTCTCCCCTCACCTTTCCCGCAATTTTGTCCCCTCATATTTGCCATTTTTTACTTCACATTTTCCACCCTTTCCCCCCTCATGTTTCACACCCTTTTCCCCTCACATTTCCCCCCGTTTTCTCCCCTCCTGATCCTGCCCTTTTTTCCCATCATGTTTCCTGCCCACAAGTCTCCCTTTCCTCCTGAGTTGTCCACTCATGCTGGGTGTCTCCGTGTCCATCCACCTGGCTGTCATCACAGGCCTTGCTCTCCTTTGTCATCCATAAGGTTTGGCAGCTCAGGGCTCTGGCTTTCTTTCATTGCTGGTTTTAGTCAATTGTTCATAACTCAACCTGTGACCTTTCACTTTTTAGCCTGCAGTTCTCCTCTCCATCCTGCTGCAGGGGAAAGGGGAGGGGGAGTGCGAGAAGGGAGCAGTGCATGATTTGGAGTGTTTCAGTGGGAGCACCATAGTGGGGGAACTGGGGTGTCACAAAGGGCCCCCTGTGACCCGCCACCTGCCCCTAGCAACAGCTCAAAGGGTTTGTTGACGTGGAACCAGCGCCCAGCCTGCAGTGTCCGGCAGGACAGCGAGGGGACAGGACAGGAGCACACAGCTGGCGAGAAGCCCGCTGGTTTTAGCTCACGTCTTGCCCTGCAGCAGGGAGTAAGGTAATAAAACAAACCTTCTCCCTTGCCTGTATTCATCTCATTTCTCTATTCAGTAGAATGGAGAAGAGACCCCCAAGACGGCCCAGGGTGGCCTGGGCACAGAATGTGGCTCCTCAGGAGAGCAGCTCTGCAGCGGAGCCCGCCGAGGTGACCACGGTGCAGCCATTGCAGCCCAGTGAGTGAGGGGCCCTGTGGGACTGGGCAGGGCTGGGATCAGGTTTCCCCGGCACACGGGCAGATGGGGATCACAGGGGTGGGAGTGATGCCGGAGTGCCAGAGCTGCTCGGGGCAGGACACCAGCCCCGGCACAGCCTGTGCCGAGGAGGGGGAGAGCAGAGGGGGCCCCAGCTGCTGCTCTGGAGCGTGGGCAGTGAGGGTCAGTGGCTGGCAAGAGGCAGTGGTGCTGTGGGATGCTGGACGTGTCCCTCTCATCTGCCAGAGCGCTCCTCAGCCCGGGGCACTGGGCATTGCCCTGCCATGGTGTGCTCCAGCAGGGCAGCTCCTCTGATGGGCATCCTCCAGCCGGAAGCCGCATGGGAAGGCCATGCCAGGGGAGCAGGTGTGGCCTGGGCAGAGGGCAGATCTCCTTCCTCTTCTCTCTGCTATTGATGCACCTTCTGCAGTTTCCTTTCTCTCCCCCTTCGTTAGAGGCCTTATGCACGCAGAAAGCCATGGACTTCATCCGGGCCTTCGCCTGCAGCCCCAAACAGGTACCCACAGGCCGCTGAATGGTGGCTGTGCCTGGACAGGGGTGCTGGCTCTGCAGAGCAGCTGCTCCCACAGGGCACTGCACCCTAAGGGCTCTGGTCCCGCTGGCTGGGTGTTCTCACTTCAACCTGCCCCGTTGTCTCTGTTCCCCAGCTCCAAGACAAGGATCTGAAGCTCAAGTTCCTTGACAGCATCTGCACATTCTGCAGAGATGCCAAGGATCCTGGCTTCTCCAAGGACCTGGATGTTTTCTGCCACAAATACAAGCTGGGAGAGAAGATCCAGGTGAGGGAGCACCCAGCAATCTGGGGAAGGGAGCAATGAGCCCCAGCAGCCAGTGAGGGCAGTGCGTGGGCAGGGCAAGGCTCTGGTGGCACTGGGTGCTGGCAGCTGCCAGGTTGCAGCCCTGCTGTGCTCTGCAGGTGCTGCTGCAATTGGAGCCCAAGAACGAGATTTGCACGGAGGTGCGGCGGCTGGCCATGCTCGCTATTGCCGGACTGAGGTACCGGCCCATCACACCTGCAGACCCCTGCCCAGCACTCTGTGCCCACCTGCCCATCCCTCCTGGAAGCCCAGCCCCAGTGCTGCAGGAGACCTTGAGACACTGCTCCCAGCACCGGTAGCCAGCTGGGCCCCTCTCTCTTTGCAGCACGCTGGGGACGGTGCTGGAGAACAGAAGAAAACTCTTAAGACTCTGCTTTGACAGCATCTTTTTCCTTCCTCCAAGCGGGGAAATGACGAGCCGGGAAGCGTCTCTGTATTCTCAGGTAAGTGCTGGGTGAACTGGAGGAGCCTCCAGTCTGTCCAGGCTGCTCCCGACCAGCCCGTGCTGCCTAAGGACCAAAGATCCAAGGCAGGCCACGGTCTCAGCTTCATTTTCCTACCCTCATCCCTTCATGCCTTGCCAGGCTCCAGCCACCTCCGGCAATGCCGGCTGCTCTGCCCCCCAGCACACGGCCTGCTCCTGTGTCCCTCCCCTCACACTGGCACTTCAGATCAGTCTCCTGGGAGTGGGAGGGACAGCAGAATCACAGCCACTGCTCTCTGTCGTCCTTGCAGACCCTGCATGCCATGGACACCATGCTGGAGGTGATGGTGTTCAGCTCTCCTGCCTCCAAAACCAGCAAGATGCTGCAGGACGTCTTGGAGGTCTGGCCTGTGCACAGAGTGGGGGTCGAACGACTGTTCCTCACTTAGGAGGGGAAGGAGCCCGGGCTTGTGTCCAGTCTTGTCCTGGCTCCTGCCAAATGAACCCTGTCCCGGCCAGAACCAGGACATTCCCCCAGTGCTGTGCAGGCAAGAGCGCACTGCGGGGAGGCTGCCCAGCTGGCCCAGGGAAGCAGAGGCTGGCCCCAGGCGCTGCTGGAGCACAAGGAGCAGAGGGCAGCCCCTGCCTTCCTTGCTGCCCACCAGCTTTGCCTGGGGCCTTTGTGCCAGGCCTGCCAGGGCCCCCAGGGGCAGGATCCCCCCTGAAAGCTCTGCCTGAGGGCACAGGAAGTCTGGAGGGAGGGTGCAAGTGTGTCTCATGAGTGCGGCCCTGCCACTGCTGCTGCTGGAGTGGGCGTCTGCTCACGGGGCTCACCTGCAGCTTCTCTCTTCCCAGGTTCTGCTGCACTACTGCCTTTATGACACCGTGGCTGTGCAGGAGAGGCTCATGGGCAGGGTCAGGCTGCTGAGCCATTTGCTGGCCAACTCCTCCACTGTGCAGGTAAGGACCGGGCACCCTCCAGCCAGGCCATCTCCCCATCCCTGTGCCCTGGCACAGCCACAACTCCAAGGTGCCTGCAAGGCCTCAGCTGCCCACCCTCAGACCTTCTGCTCTTCTGCCTGCCTCCCCCAGGCTGCCCAAACTGAGGACAGCGGTGCTGCCAGCAGACAGGGCCGGATCCCAGTCCTCGGGAAGCTGCTGGGCCATCTCTTTTTCAAGTTATTCAGGAAAGAAGAAACCAGCTTGATGGCACTGGACATTCTCTGCTTCCTCTTGACGTTCCTCTCTGAGCAGAAATGTAAGAGAAGCTGTGGTGGGCGGCATCCCCCGTGCACCGCCACATGCCCAGATACAGCTGCTTGTCTTCCTGGGTCTTGCAAAGGCTCCTTGTTGTGCTTGGTGCAGGTGGCACCATGTCCCCAGAGCTGCTGTCACCTCTGCTCCTGCCCCTCGCTCTCTGCCAGGCTCTTGATGCTCCCGTGTAGCCGAGCTGCTCCTCCGCACAGGACTCAGCCCCAATCCGCCCCTTCCCCATGTCCCCTGGTGAGCTCGTGTCCTGCCCTGCCACCCTCCAGCCCCGCAAGCCCTTCCCCCTGAGCAGTACTGCAGCCACGGTGTAACTGGGAGCTGCATGTGGAGTTCCAGGGGCTCGGAGCTTCCCAGGCCAGCTTCACTGGGTACGGACACTGGAGGCAGCTCCCCCTTTCCACCAGTGCCCACCACCTCCTCCCGTGACCGACTGCTCCCAAGCCATTCCTGCATCCCGACGCTTGCCGGGGTTGGGTCGGCTGCTGGCACAGCGGCTGTGTCTCAGCCGCACATTGGTGTTTTCCCTCTCTTTAGGTGCCACACCGCCAGCGGTTCGTGCCCAGCTCCCAGCATACTGGCAATCTGAGATCACCTCCCTGCTGGATACGCCCAGCTCCTGGAGAGTTCAGGTAACCAGCCCTCCCCCTTGCTGGGCCTCTCATCTGTGGCATCAGCAGGGGATTGGTGTGCACAAAGGGGCGCAGAATCAGCGGGGCTGACCCTGGCGAGAGGCTTCCCACTGTCCCCGAGCAGGGAACACTGCGGTGTCCCAGCAGCAGCAGAAGCAGCAGCTCCAGCCCTGCTGGCCACCAGCGAGCCCTGGCTCTCTGTAGGGCGCGTGCCGCATGCCTGAGAGCCCAGCCCTCCTCCTTGTCATGGGGCCCTCCTCATCCTCCCCTGCATAGGGACTGTGGGCACTGCTGCCAGCTTTCCTGCGGCCACTGCCGCCAGCACTGCCCGGCACCTCTGGCCAGGGCTGCTCGCGCTGCCCAGCCAAGCAGAACCCTTTGGGCACTGGCTGGCACTGGCCTCCACTCCCTTCCTTCCTGCCACAGGCCTTTGGGAGATACCTCAGGCCAGCTGAGAGGACGGGCATCGTCCTTGTGGCCATTGAGATCCTGGGCCGCTCCAGCCTCCTGGACAAGAAGGCGCCCAAGGAGTTTCTGCAGGTGGCCATGGAATTCCCTGAGCTGTGGCTGATGGATGTAAGTGGCCTGTGGCTGGATTGCTCTGCCCTTGAGCCCTGACAGGTTCCTCCCTCCCTCCCTCCCATAGCCAGGATTGGGGGGGGTGCCTGAAACCACCTTGCGGCAGCAGAGAGTGAGTTAGGATCCAAATTCTGACACCCAAATAATGGTAGGATCTGGTCATTTAAAAATTCCTCGGCCAAAATTAAGGTGCAAACAAGACCACATGCCAAGGCCAACAGTACGGATTTCATTTAAGAGTAAATGGGAGATAGAGAGAGAGGGGGAATGAGAAAGAGACACAAACACACACACATTACATAGAAAGATCTTCACCCGCACACGGGTCCCTGCGGCATCCCAGGACATGGCAGCACCACCTTCACCTGTGTTCCTTCCAGGTGCCAAAAGTTGTGAGACACATCTTTGCATACTATGATGAAACAAATGCAGCAACCGCTCACAGCTTTCCCACACTGCTTGACCTGATGGCCAGTAAGTGGCCTCGGCGAGTCGTCGTGACAGCTCTGAAGGTCACCCCAATATTCAGGTACTGGCCCTGACCACCCAGAGGGCTTGTTCCCTATGGGGAGAGGGACCCCGAGACTCTCTGGCTGCCAGACACAAGAACACTGCAGCACCCCCCAAAGCAAGCGGGGCCCTCCATCCCACCATGCTCAGCCCAGGCCCACAGCAGCCAAAGCTGGCTGGGCCAGCCCAGAGCCAGCACGCTGCTCCCAGTCCCACCGGGAACACCCCGTCAGCCATGTCCACCTGCCCAGGCTGGGCCCCTGCGCACCCCAAGTCCTGCAGGGCTGGCGCAGGCCACACTGCAGTGGCCGAGGCAGCCCTGCTGACAGCGCTCTGCCTTGCAGCGACAAAGTCTGTCTGTGGAAGGCCATGTTCTCCGTGCACCAGACTCTGGAGAAGGTTTTGAAGGAGCTGCACATCAAACTGCAGGGCCGGCAGAAGGACATCTTCACACAGCAGGAGAAGTCCTGCCTCACTTTCTTGGCTGTGAGTCATCAGGAAAAGCCCATGTGCCCTTGCCCTCCACCGGTGGGAAGCGGGAGCTGAGCCAGGACAGCCCTGCCAGCTCTGCCCAGGCTCTCTGCCGCTTCCTTCCAGATGCTGGCCTCTGATGATGTACAAGAACAGGAACTGGGTTCACTGTACAAAGATCTGGATCTTCTGAGGTGTCCAAGAGTGGAAATGGTCTCTCTGGTGCTCAGGGCCCTCGTGACACTGTCAGAGAGAGCTGAGACGGTGAGCAGGCTGCTCTCAGGGGCAGACATGTGGCACCTGGACTCTGAGGCCTCGGGGAAGGTGGTGGCTTGGCCTGGGCTGCGAGTCAGGTGCTGGGGTGACTGCTCCAAATGCCCTGCCTGCCATGGGATGGCCCTGAGGCTGCCTGGGGAGCTGACCAGGCACAGACGTTCTCAGGGAATGGAAACTGTATTTCATACAGGCAAGAAAAATGAAGGGCCTCCTGTCCGAGTTGCTGAAATTCCTGTGGCATTGGTCTGGGGACGTTTCAGTGATGGTCATGGACATCTTCCAAAACGTGCTGGGGCACCTGAAGAAGAGAGAGGCCAGCGCCATGATTGTGAAAGCGGTGCAGAGGCTCTGGCACCTCTTTGACGCCGTAAGGCTGATGCGGGAGCCTGAGCCCCGCAGCAGGGCCCTGGGCAATGACAGCTGCCCTGCAGCCCAGCCCTGCAAGTAGCACTGGCAGCAGGCCCCGCTCTCTGGGCTCCCCTGGGATGGATTCTGGGCCTTGCAGCCCAGCGCTGATCCTGCCCGCTCTGGGCTGTGAGCCCGCAGCATCGCCCCTCACCTCAGGCACCTCAGCTCAGCCCCTCCTGGCCGCGGGCAGGGAGCCGCTGTGTGCGGAGCTCACCTTTCCTCCTTCCTACCAGGAGGAAGACTTTGTGCGGGAGCACTCCATCCGCCTCTTCAGAGACCTGCTGGGCAAAACGGCGTGGATGGACAAGAAGGCCATGAAGGAAAAGGCCTGGAAAGTCCTGGTCCGGCTCCTGCTTCACATGAGTGACCAGGCCCCCAGCGTGGCCAAGGTACCCATGTCTAGGCTGAGCTCTGACCAAGAGAGGCGTGGCTGACACCCCCTGGGGGGGTCCCGAGCATCAGGGCAAGGGCTGCTGGCAGCGGGCAGCGTTCCCCCAGCACAGCCCCTGGGAACCAGCGCCAGCAGGGCCAGACAAGCTGGCACGGCCATTTCCATCTCTGCCCTGCCTGCTCCAGCAGGGCTCGGCAGCAGCCCAGCACCACCGAGGCCTGGACACGTGTGTCCCCAAAGGCTTCTCAGCTGTCCCCACAGGTGTCCCTGCAGGGCTTTGCACCTCAATCCCTGCTGCCCAGGCCCATCCCCAAGAGACCCCTGGACACTTTGGCGAGGGCATGTCCCAGCTTCCTAAGGGCGCGGTCACCCCAGGAACAAAGCCCAAGGCTCCTTCCACAGGCAGGCCCTGGTGCCACCTCCCAGCTTCTGTCCCACAGGCATCTACAGAAGCCGTTCTGGCTATAGCAGAGCTCCTCAAGTGGAAAGAGCTCAAGCAGCTGGCGCAGACGGAGCAGACGTGGAGGATGGGCGAGTGCTTGGTGAGGACGAGACCACGCTGGACGAGGGCTGCCCACAACACCGTGCCGGGGCTGTGAGCTCTGCAGCTGGGACTCCCCAGGGCTGTTGCGGCCCAGAGCGCCCAGCCTGGAGCTGCAGCCTTGCTCCTGTCTCGGGAACAGGAGTCTCCTCTAGGCCCATGTTCCCTTCCTTCCCCCAGCATGAGGGAGGGCTCTGAGCCATGGGGGTGCTGGCAGGAGGGGCTGATCTGACCAGCTGGGGCCCTCTGAGTAATGCCCACAGCCTTGTGCTCCCTGCAGTTGGCCAAGGAGAGCAGCAGGGCCGAACAGTTTGTGTTGGACAGCCAGCGCTACCTGCGGAGCCCTCAGGCCCCCATGCAAGAGGCGGCCCTCAGGTTCATTGGTGAGTCCCAGCCCCCAGGGTCCCTCTTTGGGCAGCCTGGCCCCGTCCCCCCAGCCCTGGGGCTGACACGGGCAGGGCCTTGGCCTCCCTGTGCCCCCCTGCCAACACAGGTGGCTTTGGTGGCCACCTTGCCAGTGCCACCCCCGGGCTGCTGAGGGGGTCAGGCAGGGCCGGGGGCCACGCTGCTGGGAGCACGCTGGGGAGCAGGGGCTGACGGAGCTCTGTGCCCAGGGCTGGCTGCGCGGCACCTGACAGAGCAGAGTGAGGACACCGTGGCTGAGGTGCTCTGGGGTGAGTGGGGAGCCTGGGCTCAGGGGAGCTGAGGCGTCTCTGCACACACGGGGGCTCATCTGGGCTCTCTTTCTGTCATAGAGCTTGACAGACTGCAAACAGGAGACAAGGATCCCGCCATCTGTTCCCTGGCAGTTCAGACCAGCTTGGTCCTGAAGTCTCCAAGGAAGCAGCGAAGATCAGGATTCTCCCTGCGTGCGCTGTGCTGCTGGTGCCGCTGAGCAGAGAGGGACCTTGATGTAAGGCTTGGCAGGGACACAAACTCAAACACCTGCTGAATGATCAGGTGTGAAAAGGATGCCCTGGCTTTCTAAGGTCCTTCTCAAAGCGCAAGCCGGCATTTCCATGACTGCTGACTCTGCCATTGCCCTGACCAGGAGGGACCCATTCCCCCCAGCCCCTGAGCATGGCGTGAGGTGGTCTAGAATAAGCCCAGGGTCATGGCCAGTCCCCTCCTGGCTCCTGCCAAATGGCTCAGCTGCCGGCCCTCAGCCCTTCTGCTCTTCTGCCTGCCTCCTCCAGCCTGGTCAAAATGAGGACAGAGGTGCTGCCTGTGGACAGATCCAGATCCCAGGCCTGGGGAAGCTGCTGGCACATCCATTCAAGTCACTCAAGAGAGAAGAGACCACTTTATGGCTCTGGATGCTCTCTGTGCCCACTTCAAGTTCATCTGTCAGCAGAAAGGTAAGAGAAGCTGTGCTGGGCTGCATCCCTGCGCACGGCCGCATCGCCCCGATGCATCTGCTCGTCTTCCCGGGCCTTGCGATGGCCCCTTCTGTGCAGACACGGGGCTCATGTGGGCTCTGCTTCTGGCACAGAACTTGAAATACTGCGGGCCAGAGAGAAGGATCCTGGGCGCTCAGACCCGCCTGCCTAAAATCCTGCGAGAGGACTCGGTGTGCCTGGATCCAAGCCCAGCCACAGACCTGTCCAAACTGTATATAGTTCTAGAAAGTTAATTACCTTCTAGATATAATTTATATAAGTTAACCATATCTATAAATTATATATTTGATAAATATATCTAATATATGAAAACTATGAGTCAATAAAATATATAGATTATATCTATTATGTCATGTATATAAATTCTATGTATTATGAATACATATTCTATATATTAGCTATATATATAGATGAGCTTTTCAAATAAAAGAAACAATGTCTTGAAATCGATTACAGAAATGATAATGACTGCAGCACACAGCTCTATCTATGAGTATAGTGCACCATTTTTGAAGCAATATGGAAGCAATTATGTTAAAGCTAGCAGACTTGGGAGGAAAAGTGAGAATTGTGGGTGGGAAATGTGCGGGGAGAAAAGGGCGGGAAACACGAGGGGACAAAATGGTGGGGAAACATGAGGGGAGAAAAGGGCGGGAAATGTGAGGGGAGAAAAGGGTGGGAAATGGAACGCAAAAAAGGACAGGAATCTTGAGTAAAAAGGATGGGAAATGAGAGGAAGAAAGAGTGCGAAACCTAGGGGAGAAAAGGTGAGAAACATGAGGGACAAAATGATGGCAAATGTGAGGGAACAGAAGGGCAGGAAGTGTGAGGGGGAAAAATGGTGGGAAACGTGAGGGCGGGAAAAAAGGTGGAAAATGTCAGGGGAGAAAAGAGCAGGAAATGTGTGGGGGAAAAGATGGGAAACGGGAGGAGAAAAAGATGGGAAATGGGAGGAAACATGGGGGTGAAACATAAGGGGAAAAAGGCAGGAAACATGAGGCCAAAAATGATGGGAAATGTGAGGGGACGGAAGGGAGGGAAGCGTGAGAGGAAAAGTGGTGGGAAACTTGAGGGGAAAAGGGTGGGAAACATGAATAAAAATGGGAACATGGTGGGACAAATGACAGGAGCCCAGGGGTGCTTTGTTTGGGGTTGTCTTGGGGTGACCTTATGATGTGTATCCCATATCGCTGCCTATGCCCAGGAATTAATTCCTGTGCCTTTCTATGCCTCTTAACTGAGCCTGAGAGGGGGAAGGAAAAAACGGAGCAAAACTTTTGCAACGCAGTTTGCAGCTTGTTCAAGGTCACACACAGATAGCAATCGGTTTTCCCCGCTGCGGCAGGGGAGGGAGGAAGCACCCGGCTTGCTGCGCCCAGAACAGGTTTTTTGGCCAGTGGTTCAGCTGCTTTGTTCTCCGGAGACAGACTGAGAGTTGAATTTTTTCCTTCTCTGCAATATCGGATTTTCTCCCTTTTCTACTGGACTGCTTGATTGCTTTAACATCAGAACACATCGGGAGGACTTTCCACCGGGCACAGAGGGCCTGGCCCTGAGGACTCTCTGAGGAGACCAAAGGCAGGACTCTAATGCTTTCCCAGGGTTTGCCTCCACAGCAAAAGATTTTACCATTTAACATTATTTTCCTTTCCCATGTGTTTGTTAAAGAAACAGTTTTATCTTCTTCACTTTCCTTCGAGGAAACTTTATTTTTTCCCGAACCTGGTGGGGGAGGGGTGGTTGTGCCTTCTCTCAGAGGATCTATTTCTAAATTTGGCCAAACCGGTACAGGGGTCCTGCTTGAATTCAGCAGCTCGAGCTGTTTCTGTGTTACTGCACCATGAATAAATGGCTTTGTGGAACAAGACATCTGAGACTCGGCCATGGCAAAGCTGGGCTTGAAGCAGTGAGGAAACCTGGTGTGACTGTGGGAGCAGGGACGCGTTGGGTCACTGGAGCTGCCGCCGCTGTGAGGGGGCTCCAGTCCCAGCAGCTAAAATCTGTGCCCTTGGACGTTCTCCCAGAGAGACTCAACAAGCTCACACTGGATCGGTTCCTTAACACTGCCATGGCCACAGCAAGTCCTTGCACCATTGCTTTGGCTGCTTCCCTCTTTGCCCTCTCCCCTCAGAGTTTGTTCCTGTCCCAGTTATCAGCTCCTGTGCTGCCTTTCCCACTCCGTTGGAAATCTCCAATCACACAGTTGTGTGTGCTCGGAACCCGAGCTGCTCTCCCCACGCAGTTCTCGGGTGGTCTCAGCACACAGGGACAGGTGGGCTCAGGTCCCTGGGACAAGGGCCCCACGCCATGCAGCTCCATCACGGATGAGCTTGGGACTGGGGCTCCCTGGGGTGGTTTGGGGGTCTCAAGTGAGAGGTTCTGCAGTAGTTCCAGGTGAGGGGGTTGGGGGATCCTGGAGGAAGGTTGAGAGTCCCCATTGGATTTGGAGGTCCCAGGGGCTTTTAGAGGTGCTCCAGAAAGTGGTTGAGTGGCCCCAAGGGCATTTGGGGGGCAGAGGAGGGGTAGAACTGGGGACTCAAGGAGGTATTTGGAGGACACCGGAGGGGGATTGAGGTTCCCAGGGAGAGTCTGGGTGGACTTGGGGGGGTGGTTCCAGGGGGGGAAGTTCAGGCAGGGTTCAGAAAGGGAGGGTTGCGGGAGTTTGGGGGTCTGGGGTGGGTTTAGGGCTGCCAGCGAAGGCTAGAGGGGTTCCAGAGGAGGGCTTGGGGGATCCCAGAGAAGAGTTTGGGGGGTGCCAGGGGGGGTTTTGGGAGTCTCAGACCCTCCCAAGTTATGTGACTCCCCAGTGTGAGACCTCCCAAGTATGATCTCCCTCAAATTGTAAGCCCCCCAGTCGTGCAACCCTCCAGGAATTTGACCCCAAGACAGAAACCCCAAACTCACGGAAACCCCCAAAATCTGAACCCCATTCCCATGATCCCCCCAAGCTGTGACCCTGAAATCTGAGCCCCTACAAATTGTGACCCCCAACATCTGACCACCCCAAGTCATGCAATTCCCCACAAATTGAGACCCCCATCATGTGAGTGTCTAATCTGCTCCCCCAGGGCTGTGTGACTCTCCCACTCCTACCACACCCCCAAGTCATGGCACCCCCCCAGTCTGAGCCCCCGCCACTCTGAGTCCCCCACTCTGAGCTCACCCAACTCCACTGACCCCTCCTCCCATTTGGGGCCCACATAAGTCAAACAAACCCCCCAGAGTCCAAACTCCCCAACATCTCACCCCCATTCCCATGACCCTCCAAATTGCGTCACCTCCCATTCTGAGCCCCCCCCCAAGCCGTGTGGCCCCCTCAAACCTGACCCCTCCCATTCCCACCTATACCCAAAATCTGAAGCCCCTCAAATCATGCGACTCCCCCACATTCCCACCCCCTCACATCCCCTGCCCCAATTCCCCCATGGTCCTGCCCCCACCACCTCCAAAATATCCCCAAACCCCCTCCAACTCTCACCTTTTTCCCCTCTTGCTTAAAAAACTTTCGCGGAGCTTCAGGAATGATAAAAAGCTCTCGCCAACACCCACGACCGCAACGTAGGAATGATGCACGCTCCCCAGTCGTGGTATAACTGGAAACATTTATTAAAAGTCCACATAGCTTTCATTATATTTTCACTATTTGAGAACACAATCTTATTGAGCATGTGCAGAAAGCAGGAGTGAAAAGCTCAAGCCCAAGGAAGGCTTATGAGCCTTCGTCCAAAACGACCACCAGGAGGCTGACGACCGCCTCGTGCAGAAACCGCCCATGTGCTACAAGGGCTGACATCATCATCATGTGATTAGAAAATATGTTGCACTATGAAGGTTAGGAAAGTAGAATGGGTGCATTCAGTACAAAAGTGTAAAAGCTAGTACTGTGTGAAGAATGGACGAGTGAGTTTGTGGTGGAGCTATCCCCCTCACTCCCGGCATCGCATAAACAAATACCTGCTCTCTAGGCCTTACACTATGGAGCACTGTTTGCTTGCCTAGGTTTCAGGCATCAATACAAGAAAATATACATGCCAAACATGTATAAGTATATAGTATAGAGTATATAGTATATAGTATAGAGTATATAGTATATATAGTATTAGTATACATAGTATATATTATATATAGTATTAGTATATAGCTCTAAGCCCTACTAGAGCAAAGCCAATGACATGTTTAACCCAACGTCCAAAACGGAACCTTCCCAGCCAGGAGAAGAGGCCAAAAGGATCCCTGCTTTTGCTGCAGTTCTCCAGACAGTTCCTTCAATTCCTGCATGCTTTTGGAAATGGATTCCCAATGGTCACTCAGGTTCATACAGCACATTCCATCAAAGTCTTCACATCTGTGTCCCTGGGCTAGCAACAAAAACTCTATTGCTGCTCTACTTTGCAATGTTGCATGACGTACACAGTCGACATCTGTTAACAATCCTGTTGAAGCATTACTGGTAGCGTTCCTTTCCCTCGCAAGCCAACAGCCTGGTTTATTAATTGTGATCAAGGCCTGTGCCGTACCAACAGAGGCAACTAAGGAACTAAAAATTCTTTTTGTAGGATTCCAGAATTTAACCTCAGAGTTACAGTCAGGGGCAAGTGATTGAACATCACGCTTATTTTGCCTATGTCGCAGTGTCCAATTCGTTAGTGCTTCGAGATTGGGATGAAACATGGTTAAACAAACAAAAGTAATGGACCTCGCACTGCTTTTCCTGGAATGCCTTCCCATGCTCTGTTGCCACATATCAAAAATATGTTATCGGGCAGGCTGATTGCATTGGTCCCTGTTGCGACTTGGGAGGGAGTAGTGACATTGCACCAGGCAGAGGCATCACGGTAAATGCCAGTGCCGCTTCTATCAACTCCTGTGTTGTCTGTGTTTGGATCGTTAGCATAATTAGGGTAGAAACACACAGGAGCTTTTATAGACCCGAGCACATCCAGCTCTTGCGGCCACAGTGAGAGAGCAGAAAAGTTATTTATTTTTCTCATGCCTCCATTAGCATTGCCCAAATGCCATCCCACAGACTGGCCAGCATCAGACTGCCGGGATCCCAAACACGCCCACGACGATCTCTGCTTACCTGCAGTTGTACAATCACGTGTCCCTGTCTGATTGTAGAACTTGTTCCATTCATCCTTTGTCAAAGGAATGCCAACCAGACATGTCTGAAATGGATCACTAGCACTGGTCATGGAAATACAAAGGCTAGGTTGCTAAATTGCTTTGGCTAATGGCAGCCAAACATTGCTCTTGGGTTGTGGGACCCGTGCTTCATTCACAATCCTCGAGAATCCGCTGAGGATGGCAAAAAAGGCTTCCCATGTTGTGCCAGAACTCATTGTAACTGATTAGCAAACTAAAATTGAGCTGCCTTCAAGTCTTCATTCCTGCTGCAGCGGCTTTGATGTTCTTCGCAGGTAACCAATAGGGTCCTGGGGATAGAGAAACACAGCCACAACCACGTCCCCACGTTAGCAAAGGCACGGGGCCTAACCATTGTCCGCTCTGCAGACCTTTATAATAGACAGGCGGTTGAGAATCCCTTAAGGTATCACGGGAACACCTTCTCTCACTTGCTGGAAATATTTCAAAAGTTTAAAACAAATGTTGCTTTGTCCCAGTTGTTCCTGAGCTGTTATACCAAGGGGATCCCCCCTTCTTTTTGTTTAAGAAGCATTTTCGTTAAAAGGGCATGAGTGCGTTCCACAACAGCTTGACCTGTCGAGGAATGAGGTACGCCAGATACGTGACGTATACCCCAAGAGTGAAAAAAGGTTTTCACTGATTGGGAGACATGTGCTGGACCATTATCAGTTTTTACTACCTTTGGGACTCCTAAGGTGGCAATAGCTCACAACATGTGCTTAATGACATCTCTTGCCTTTTCCCTTTTATGAGCGGAGGCAACAAAAGATTTGGAATAAGTGTCAGCTGAGACATGCACGTATTTTAAGGTGCCAAAAGAAGAAATGTGGGTAACATCCATCTGCCAGACTTCCTTGACCCATAACCCTCTCGGATTTGTACTTACCGTGGTAGGTAAAGGAGTTGAGTGTGCACAACCAGGGCAAGAATGAACAATTTGTCTGCCTTGAGAAAACGTAAGATCAAATTGTTTACTCAAAGCTTTTGCATTCTGGTGATAGAATTCGTGGGACACCTTTGTCTGGGCAATTTGAGTTGGAACTGCTGCCATCATTGTTAGAGTGTCTGCGACTGCATTGCCTTGCACCAGAGGCGCAGGCAAAGATGAGGGAGACCTAAGATGCGTAACATAATGTCCTCGGTTACAATGTAAGATGGAACCAAAAGTATGTATTCCATTATCATCGTCACAAGCTCTTAAAGCAGGTGGGGCTGTGCTTTTTGTCTCCTACCATGACTCATCCCTGATAACTCTCTCCGGGGTCTATCTCTGTTTAATGGCATGTCAAGCACCCACCACATGACTCACAGAATTACATCAGCCCATTGGGGGATGCTCTGCCCAGGGGGAGCAACCAAGCATTCCCACCTGCATATAATCTGGCCTTTGGAACAGCACAAGCAGCCCTTCCCTGCTGGATTCCCAGAGGACAAGAGCTGCATAACCACCACTGGACCTTCAGAGGAGGACCAGACCTTTCTACAGGATCACCACTTCAACAGAACCACTTCAGGAGGACTGCAGCCACTGCTTCATCGCACTGCTACCACCACCCTGCCCGGCAGGCTGTCAGCTCGTATCCTGACTCTGTCAGGTTAAGCCAGTATTTCTGTACTATTGCCTTGTTATGTATACTACTAAAGAACTGTTGTTCCTATTTCTCATATAATTGCCTGAAAGCCCCTTCATTTCAAAATTATAATAATTCACAGCGAAGGGGCTTACATTTTCCATTCCAAGGGAGGCTCCTGCCTTCCTTAGCAGACACCTGTCTTTCCAACCAGACACATAAAAACAACACGATCGGCCTTGAACAGAATTTTACTGAGTAGACAACAGAACCAACAAATTCTTGTTGTGCACTTGCTTTAAGTAGGAATGTTCAATATGGCTTAGAATGCCAACTACGTATAAGCAACCTGATATTAGGTTGAACGGTTCATTTGAAACAATCGCAAAGCCTCTACGGCGGCTGCTAATTCTACCAGCTGTGTTGGCCCTGGCTGAAAAATCACAGAGTTTTCCCAATCCCCTGTGGAATTTTTCCAGGCAACAACTGCTTTCTCAGTTTTCCCAGAGCCATCGATGAAGACTCTCTTTGCTCCACGCAGGGGTTGTGACCATGCTAGAAAACGCAGCTGCAAAGAAAGATCTTTTAAAGATTGCAGAAGTTTACTTTTCAGCAAAGAATTAACAATGTTTCCCAAAAAGTCTCTCAGGGAAGTCTGTAAAGTAAATGATTCCCACAACATATCCTGAAAAGCGTCTGCATGCAAAGGAATGTGGATGTGAGAAGGATCTTCCCCACTTAGGCTCTGGCATCGTTTTCGTCCTGTGGAAACAAGTCTAACAATCATGTCAAGTAAAGTGGTCACTGGCTTTGAAAATGTGTGAGGTAAAAATACCCACTCTAGCACCCACAACTGTTGTTTATCAACACACCGCTGTGCTATTAGTGCATCTGGTTGGAATTCTGCCAGGATAAGGAAAAGCCTCAGCGGTAACTCTGCTTGTCGTCTGGATACAAAGGATGTCTGCATTTTATCTGCCACAAGTTGCAGTGCTTCACGGGCTTCTGGATTGAGTTTGTGAGGACACGTTAAACCTGCGTCTCCCTTAAGCAAATTAAATAAGGGTGACAGTTCCTCAGTGGAGGTACCAAGGGTAGGTCTGAGCCAATGAACAGTTCCTAATAATTTTTGCAAATCATTTAGCATTTCAATAGAGGTCCTCACCACAATGGGCTGAGGAACAATTTTCTGTCCAAATAATAGAAACCCCAGGTATTTCCAGGGTGGGACAGTTTGAACTGCTGCAATATAAAGACCAAATTTGTCAAAAGAAAGACGCAAAAAGGCAAAACAGTTTTGCAACACAAGAGTCATCTGCTACTAGCAGTGTATCATCCATATAATGATACAATGGAACTGTTGAAAACTGTGGCCGCACCGGTTGTAAAGCACTTGCTACCACAACCTGGCATATTGTAGGACTGTTTGCAACCATCCTTGAAGCCCACCGTTGGTGCAGCCCGGAAACGTTGCAGGTCTAGGATCATTTCAGGAGACTCTAAGTCTCTGTTCAGGGAGCCATTTGCAACGTATGAACGATGCACGGTCCCCAGCCCTGGTACCACCAGCAACATTTATTGAAAGTGTACATAGCTTTTATAGTATTTTCACTCCCAGGTTAGAATAGCGTGAGCCTGGATAGCCAATAGTATAACTGCTGTGAGAAACAAAGCCCACTCCTCTTTTTTGGGGGTTTTAGAAATTTAATAAGGGACAATAGGAGATAAAGGTCACTTAAAGCAAAACCGACAGTGCTAAGTGCTTGGCCGTGGCCAGAGGCACACAAAGTTACACAAACTTTCCGTTCATATGCTTTAACACTATACATATTAATAAACCACAATGCGTATGCATCATTTTTCTAAGAACTAATTTATGTTTCCTTAGAAAAGATTAACATAGTTCCTCCCCCGATCTGCCTTTTTAGACAATGTGTAACATGATCGTGAGGGTCTTCGGGGCTCTTCTTCGATGAAGGCTCAAGGTCTTCCTCGCATCTGAACTTTTCAACTTCGTCTTTGGAGCATGTGCAGTTATGGTGTTCCTTGGTCTTTCTGGATCTAACTGTTTTAACGTCTCCATTTTGTGGCTAATTGACTTCACATTTGCCAATTTCTCATTAGTACACCCTGCTATTACATTGGATAGAAGGTTATGATTCAGGTTATATTTGTATCTTATAACTCAACCTATATAAGCATCTTGTAACTTTGACCCCGGTTAGAACATTAACTAGTTAATATCTGCGTAGCACAGTCATTCTTAACATAGTTGCACATAATATTTCCTAACATATTCTGATAGATAATATTTCTTAAATTTTACTACCTGTGAAAGCCAATGCTATAATAGCTGTTTATCACACTGGTCATACGTCTGCTAACCAGTAATATACGTGATCGAGTCCCTAATAGCAACCTCAGCCTTTCTTCCCTGAGACAAGTGCTTGTAGAACAATTTCTTCTGCAAAACGACTCTGCTTCTGCTACTTGTTCCATTTTACATCTCTCCTGCCTTGACTGAATAGTCCTTTCTTTCTAACGAAACCTCTTTGTTCTCTTATTACAACTTTTCTTTGTTTTCCTTCCCCACACAAAACACATCACAATACACCGTAGAAAAGGGGAGATCCCCCAATCCTCACTCCAAAACCCCCTCGGTGAGCCCCCCAATTCCACACCAATTTCCCCCGGGGACTCCCAGTCTCCCCACAACCTCCCCATCTCAGAGGGGGTCCCTGACACCCCCAATGTCACCCCCAGGCCCTGCTTGGGGTGGAGGGGCTTCTCCTCTTCCTCAAGGGGACGGCGATGGCCTGGGGGGGGAGCAAAGGCTGATGTTGTGGGCCCCTGAACCGTAAAACCACCACAAAACCGCCCTTTTCACCTCAAGTCATCCCCAATTCTGCCACCCACAGGGGGTCTTCTCCTTCTCCTCTTCTTCCTCCTCCTCATCATCCATGGGCGTGGCAGGAA
Organism: Coloeus monedula; assembly: GCF_965178545.1. Taxonomy (NCBI): domain Eukaryota; kingdom Metazoa; phylum Chordata; class Aves; order Passeriformes; family Corvidae; genus Coloeus; species Coloeus monedula. The sequence goes on along the minus strand of NC_138814.1, from coordinate 1,785,334 downwards.
CACAGGAGAGGCTGGGGTCCCTCCAAAACCCAACCCTCCCCTAAAACCTCACATACTCCCCTTTCTACCCCACTCCCCCGTTCCCCCCCAATCCATATTTTCTCCTTTCTCCCACTTTTTGGCCTCAAGGAGCCCCTTTTGCACCTCAAATCCTGCTCCCAAGCCCCCACATTCCTACTCTGCACCCCAGAAGGGGACCTTCTCACAACAGAAATCCCCCATTCACACCCCAAATTCCTCCCAAGACCCCCAAATCCCCTCAATGCCCCCTCCCCTCCCTCGCCACGGCCCCTCCCGTCCACCGAATTCTCACTAATCCTGCTCTTCCCACCCCGAAGCACCCCGCACCCCCCCTTCTCCCTTCTCCCCTAACCCGACCTCCCCCTCGCATCCCCTCTCCACCCCTCCAACCCCCCCAGACTGCCCCACAACCACCCCGATCCCCCCCGACCCTGCCCGGGCCCTGCCGCCAGCTGACCGCGCCTCTTCCGCTCCCTAGCGCCGCCTGCCGGGGGGGAGGACCCGCGTCCCGCTGCCTTGCCAGGCGGCACTGCCTGCCCGGCCGCGCTCCCTCCCGGAGCACCCCCGCTCCAGCCACGCCACGCCCCACCCACGCACTCAAGGCCGGCGGCGTCTCCGTGTCCCTGCCGCATCCCCCGACCTCGCTGCCCTTGGCCACGCACCTTCCTCTTCTGCCTCATCTCCCACACGAGAGCCCTGCTCAGCCCAGCCGCCTTTCTGCCTTCTCACTTTTACTGAAATCCCTTTGCAAGAATAAAACTCTTAGGATTTTCCATCGCCCCACTGTAGTCCGTTTCCTCCCATCAGTTCTTGCCAAGAGGCCGTTCCCTTCCGTGGGAAGCAAGGTGATAGGAATGTGACACGGCTTTGGATTCTCCAGGTCAGGGTCAGTGGTGTGGACCGCCAGAGCCAACAGCGCACAAGCGAACCCTCTGCGTGCTGGCACCACCCGAGAACTGCATGGGGAGAGCAGCTGGACTTCCAGGAACACACGGTTGGACACGGAGATTTCCAGCGGCGTGGCAAAGGCACAACAGGAGCTGATAACTGGGGCAGGAACAAATTCTGAGGGTAGCAGGCAAAGACGGGGGACCACCAAAAGCAATGGTGCAAGGACTTGCTGTGGCCATGGCGGTGTTAAGGAACAATCCAGTGTGACATTGCAGAGTCCCTCTGGGAGAAATCCCAAGGCCACAGATTTTAGCTGCTGGGACTGGAGCATATTCACAGCAGCGGCTCCAGTGACTCCACGCATGCCAACTTGAGTCCCCACGGAACCACTCCCACAGTCACACCAGGTTTCCTCACTGCTTCAAGCCCAGCTTTGCCATGGCCGAGTCTCAGATGTCTTGTTCCACAAAGCCATTTATTCATGGTGCAGTAACACAGAAACAGCTCGAGCTGCTGAATCCAAGCAGGACCCCAAACAAAGCACCCCTGGGCTCCTGTCATTTGTCCCACCATTTTCCCGTTTTTATTCATGTTTCCCACCCTTTTCCCCTCAAGTTTCCCACCATTTTTCCTCTCACCCTTCCATCCCCTCACATTTCCCATCATTTTTGGCCTCATGTTTCCTGCCTTTTTTCCGTTTATGTTTCACACCCATGTTTCCTCCTGTTGCCCTTCTTTGTCCCTCACGTTTCCTGCCCTTTTCTCCCCTACGTTTTCCACCCCTTTTCCCCATCATGTTTCTTGCCATTCTTTCCTCCTCACACTTCCTGCCCTTCTATCCCTTCACATTTGCCTTCACTTTTTCCCTCACATTTCCCCCATTTTCTCCCCTTCTCTTTCACACCCTTTCTTCCTCTAATTTCCCGTTCTTTTTCTCCCCTCATGTTTCCCGCCATTTTTCCCCCTCAGGTTTCCTGCCTTTTTCTTCCCTCACATTTCCCGCCCTTTTCTCCCCTCACATTTCCCGCCCTTTTCTCCCCTCACCTTTCCCGCAATTTTGTCCCCTCATATTTGCCATTTTTTACTTCACATTTTCCACCCTTTCCCCCCTCATGTTTCACACCCTTTTCCCCTCACATTTCCCCCCGTTTTCTCCCCTCCTGATCCTGCCCTTTTTTCCCATCATGTTTCCTGCCCACAAGTCTCCCTTTCCTCCTGAGTTGTCCACTCATGCTGGGTGTCTCCGTGTCCATCCACCTGGCTGTCATCACAGGCCTTGCTCTCCTTTGTCATCCATAAGGTTTGGCAGCTCAGGGCTCTGGCTTTCTTTCATTGCTGGTTTTAGTCAATTGTTCATAACTCAACCTGTGACCTTTCACTTTTTAGCCTGCAGTTCTCCTCTCCATCCTGCTGCAGGGGAAAGGGGAGGGGGAGTGCGAGAAGGGAGCAGTGCATGATTTGGAGTGTTCCCCCACCATAGTGGGGGAACTGGGGTGTCACAAAGGGCCCCCTGTGACCCGCCACCTGCCCCTAGCAACAGCTCAAAGGGTTTGTTGACGTGGAACCAGCGCCCAGCCTGCAGTGTCCGGCAGGACAGCGAGGGGACAGGACAGGAGCACACAGCTGGCGAGAAGCCCGCTGGTTTTAGCTCACGTCTTGCCCTGCAGCAGGGAGTAAGGTAATAAAACAAACCTTCTCCCTTGCCTGTATTCATCTCATTTCTCTATTCAGTAGAATGGAGAAGAGACCCCCAAGACGGCCCAGGGTGGCCTGGGCACAGAATGTGGCTCCTCAGGAGAGCAGCTCTGCAGCGGAGCCCGCCGAGGTGACCACGGTGCAGCCATTGCAGCCCAGTGAGTGAGGGGCCCTGTGGGACTGGGCAGGGCTGGGATCAGGTTTCCCCGGCACACGAGCAGATGGGGATCACAGGGGTGGGAGTGATGCCGGAGTGCCAGAGCTGCTCGGGGCAGGACACCAGCCCCGGCACAGCCTGTGCCGAGGAGGGGGAGAGCAGAGGGGGCCCCAGCTGCTGCTCTGGAGCGTGGGCAGTGAGGGTCAGTGGCTGGCAAGAGGCAGTGGTGCTGTGGGATGCTGGACGTGTCCCTCTCATCTGCCAGAGCGCTCCTCAGCCCGGGGCACTGGGCATTGCCCTGCCATGGTGTGCTCCAGCAGGGCAGCTCCTCTGATGGGCATCCTCCAGCCGGAAGCCGCATGGGAAGGCCATGCCAGGGGAGCAGGTGTGGCCTGGGCAGAGGGCAGATCTCCTTCCTCTTCTCTCTGCTATTGATGCACCTTCTGCAGTTTCCTTTCTCTCCCCCTTCGTTAGAGGCCTTATGCACGCAGAAAGCCATGGACTTCATCCGGGCCTTCGCCTGCAGCCCCAAACAGGTACCCACAGGCCGCTGAATGGTGGCTGTGCCTGGACAGGGGTGCTGGCTCTGCAGAGCAGCTGCTCCCACAGGGCACTGCACCCTAAGGGCTCTGGTCCCGCTGGCTGGGTGTTCTCACTTCACCCTGCCCCGTTGTCTCTGTTCCCCAGCTCCAAGACAAGGATCTGAAGCTCAAGTTCCTTGACAGCATCTGCACATTCTGCAGAGATGCCAAGGATCCTGGCTTCTCCAAGGACCTGGATGTTTTCTGCCACAAATACAAGCTGGGAGAGAAGATCCAGGTGAGGGAGCACCCAGCAATCTGGGGAAGGGAGCAATGAGCCCCAGCAGCCAGTGAGGGCAGTGCGTGGGCAGGGCAAGGCTCTGGTGGCACTGGGTGCTGGCAGCTGCCAGGTTGCAGCCCAGCTGTGCTCTGCAGGTGCTGCTGCAATTGGAGCCCAAGAACGAGATTTGCACGGAGGTGCGGCGGCTGGCCATGCTCGCTATTGCCGGACTGAGGTACCGGCCCATCACACCTGCAGACCCCTGCCCAGCACTCTGTGCCCACCTGCCCATCCCTCCTGGAAGCCCAGCCCCAGTGCTGCAGGAGACCTTGAGACACTGCTCCCAGCACCGGTAGCCAGCTGGGCCCCTCTCTCTTTGCAGCACGCTGGGGACGGTGCTGGAGAACAGAAGAAAACTCTTAAGACTCTGCTTTGACAGCATCTTTTTCCTTCCTCCAAGCGGGGAAATGACGAGCCGGGAAGCGTCTCTGTATTCTCAGGTAAGTGCTGGGTGAACTGGAGGAGCCTCCAGTCTGTCCAGGCTGCTCCCGACCAGCCCGTGCTGCCTAAGGACCAAAGATCCAAGGCAGGCCACGGTCTCAGCTTCATTTTCCTACCCTCATCCCTTCATGCCTTGCCAGGCTCCAGCCACCTCCGGCAATGCCGGCTGCTCTGCCCCCCAGCACACGGCCTGCTCCTGTGTCCCTCCCCTCACACTGGCACTTCAGATCAGTCTCCTGGGAGTGGGAGGGACAGCAGAATCACAGCCACTGCTCTCTGTCGTCCTTGCAGACCCTGCATGCCATGGACACCATGCTGGAGGTGATGGTGTTCAGCTCTCCTGCCTCCAAAACCAGCAAGATGCTGCAGGACATCTTGGAGGTCTGGTCTGTGCACAGAGTGGGGGTCGAACGACTGTTCCTCACTTAGGAGGGGAAGGAGCCCGGGCTTGTGTCCAGTCTTTTCCTGGCTCCTGCCAAATGAACCCTGTCCCGGCCAGAACCAGGACATTCCCCCAGTGCTGTGCAGGCAAGAGCGCACTGCGGGGAGGCTGCCCAGCTGGCCCAGGGAAGCAGAGGCTGGCCCCAGGCGCTGCTGGAGCACAAGGAGCAGAGGGCAGCCCCTGCCTTCCTTGCTGCCCACCAGCTTTGCCTGGGGCCTTTGTGCCAGGCCTGCCAGGGCCCCCAGGGGCAGGATCCCCCCTGAAAGCTCTGCCTGAGGGCACAGGAAGTCTGGAGGGAGGGTGCAAGTGTGTCTCATGAGTGCGGCCCTGCCACTGCTGCTGCTGGAGTGGGCGTCTGCTCACGGGGCTCACCTGCAGCTTCTCTCTTCCCAGGTTTTGCTGGACTACTGCCTTTATGACACCGTGGCTGTGCAGGAGAGGCTCATGGGCAGGGTCAGGCTGCTGAGCCATTTGCTGGCCAACTCCTCCACTGTGCAGGTAAGGACCGGGCACCCTCCAGCCAGGCCATCTCCCCATCCCTGTGCCCTGGCACAGCCACAACTCCAAGGTGCCTGCAAGGCCTCAGCTGCCCACCCTCAGACCTTCTGCTCTTCTGCCTGCCTCCCCCAGGCTGCCCAAACTGAGGACAGCGGTGCTGCCAGCAGACAGGTCCGGATCCCAGTCCTCGGGAAGCTGCTGGGCCATCTCTTTTTCAAGTTATTCAGGAAAGAAGAAACCAGCTTGATGGCCCTGGACATTCTCTGCTTCCTCTTGACATTCCTCTCTGAGCAGAAATGTAAGAGAAGCTGTGGTGGGCGGCATCCCCCGTGCACCGCCACATGCCCAGATACAGCTGCTTGTCTTCCTGGGTCTTGCAAAGGCTCCTTGTTGTGCTTGGTGCAGGTGGCACCATGTCCCCAGAGCTGCTGTCACCTCTGCTCCTGCCCCTCGCTCTCTGCCAGGCTCTTGATGCTCCCGTGTAGCCGAGCTGCTCCTCCGCACAGGACTCAGCCCCAATCCGCCCCTTCCCCATGTCCCCTGGTGAGCTCGTGTCCTGCCCTGCCACCCTCCAGCCCCGCAAGCCCTTCCCCCTGAGCAGTACTGCAGCCACGGTGTAACTGGGAGCTGCATGTGGAGCTCCAGGGGCTCAGAGCTTCCCAGGCCAGCTTCACTGGGTACGGACACTGGAGGCAGCTCCCCCTTTCCACCAGTGCCCACCACCTCCTCCCATGACCGACTGCTCCCAAGCCATTCCTGCATCCCGACGCTTGCCGGGGTTGGGTCGGCTGCTGGCACAGCGGCTGTGTCTCAGCCGCACATTGGTGTTTTCCCTCTCTTTAGGTGCCACACCGCCAGCGGTTCGTGCCCAGCTCCCAGCATACTGGCAATCTGAGATCACCTCCCTGCTGGATACGCCCAGCTCCTGGAGAGTTCAGGTAACCAGCCCTCCCCCTTGCTGGGCCTCTCATCTGTGGCATCAGCAGGGGATTGGTGTGCACAAAGGGGCGCAGAATCAGCGGGGCTGACCCTGGCGAGAGGCTTCCCACTGTCCCCGAGCAGGGAACACTGCGGTGTCCCAGCAGCAGCAGAAGCAGCAGCTCCAGCCCTGCTGGCCACCAGCGAGCCCTGGCTCTCTGTAGGGCGCGTGCCGCATGCCTGAGAGCCCAGCCCTCCTCCTTGTCATGGGGCCCTCCTCATCCTCCCCTGCATAGGGACTGTGGGCACTGCTGCCAGCTTTCCTGCGGCCACTGCCGCCAGCACTGCCCGGCACCTCTGGCCAGGGCTGCTCGCGCTGCCCAGCCAAGCAGAACCCTTTGGGCACTGGCTGGCACTGGCCTCCACTCCCTTCCTTCCTGCCACAGGCCTTTGGGAGATACCTCAGGCCAGCTGAGAGGACGGGCATCGTCCTTGTGGCCATTGAGATCCTGGGCCGCTCCAGCCTCCTGGACAAGAAGGCGCCCAAGGAGTTTCTGCAGGTGGCCATGGAATTCCCTGAGCTGTGGCTGATGGATGTAAGTGGCCTGTGGCTGGATTGCTCTGCCCTTGAGCCCTGACAGGTTCCTCCCTCCCTCCCTCCCATAGCCAGGATTGGGGGGGGTGCCTGAAACCACCTTGAGGCAGCAGAGAGTGAGTTAGGATCCAAATTCTGTCACCCAAATAATGGTAGGATCTGGTCATTTAAAAATTCCTCGGCCAAAATTAAGGTGCAAACAAGACCACATGCCAAGGCCAACAGTACGGATTTCATTTAAGAGTAAATGGGAGATAGAGAGAGAGGGGGAATGAGAAAGAGACACAAACACACACACATTACATAGAAAGATCTTCACCCGCACACGGGTCCCTGCGGCATCCCAGGACATGGCAGCACCACCTTCACCTGTGTTCCTTCCAGGTGCCAAAAGTTGTGAGACACATCTTTGCATACTATGATGAAACAAATGCAGCAACCGCTCACAGCTTTCCCACACTGCTTGACCTGATGGCCAGTAAGTGGCCTCGGCGAGTCGTTGCGACAGCTCTGAAGGTCGCCCCAATATTCAGGTACTGGCCCTGACCACCCAGAGGGCTTGTTCCCTATGGGGAGAGGGACCCCGAGACTCTCTGGCTGCCAGACACAAGAACACTGCAGCACCCCCCAAAGCAAGCGGGGCCCTCCATCCCACCATGCTCAGCCCAGGCCCACAGCAGCCAAAGCTGGCTGGGCCAGCCCAGAGCCAGCACGCTGCTCCCAGTCCCACCGGGAACACCCCGTCAGCCATGTCCACCTGCCCAGGCTGGGCCCCTGCGCACCCCAAGTCCTGCAGGGCTGGCGCAGGCCACACTGCAGTGGCCGAGGCAGCCCTGCTGACAGCGCTCTGCCTTGCAGCGACAAAGTCTGTCTGTGGAAGGCCATGTTCTCCGTGCACCAGACTCTGGAGAAGGTTTTGAAGGAGCTGCACATCAAACTGCAGGGCCGGCAGAAGGACATCTTCACACAGCAGGAGAAGTCCTGCCTCACTTTCTTGGCTGTGAGTCATCAGGAAAAGCCCATGTGCCCTTGCCCTCCACCGGTGGGAAGCGGGAGCTGAGCCAGGACAGCCCTGCCAGCTCTGCCCAGGCTCTCTGCCGCTTCCTTCCAGATGCTGGCCTCTGATGATGTACAAGAACAGGAACTGGGTTCACTGTACAAAGATCTGGATCTTCTGAGGTGTCCAAGAGTGGAAATGGTCTCTCTGGTGCTCAGGGCCCTCGTGACACTGTCAGAGAGAGCTGAGACGGTGAGCAGGCTGCTCTCAGGGGCAGACATGTGGCACCTGGACTCTGAAACCTCGGGGAAGGTGGTGGCTTGGCCTGGGCTGCGAGTCAGGTGCTGGGGTGACTGCTCCAAATGCCCTGCCTGCCATGGGATGGCCCTGAGGCTGCCTGGGGAGCTGACCAGGCACAGACGTTCTCAGGGAATGGAAACTGTATTTCATACAGGCAAGAAAAATGAAGGGCCTCCTGTCCGAGTTGCTGAAATTCCTGTGGCATTGGTCTGGGGACGTTTCAGTGATGGTCATGGACATCTTCCAAAACGTGCTGGGGCACCTGAAGAAGAGAGAGGCCAGCGCCATGATTGTGAAAGCGGTGCAGAGGCTCTGGCACCTCTTTGACGCCGTAAGGCTGATGCGGGAGCCTGAGCCCCGCAGCAGGGCCCTGGGCAATGACAGCTGCCCTGCAGCCCAGCCCTGCAAGTAGCACTGGGAGCAGGCCCCGCTCTCTGGGCTCCCCTGGGATGGATTCTGGGCCTTGCAGCCCAGCGCTGATCCTGCCCGCTCTGGGCTGTGAGCCCGCAGCATCGCCCCTCACCTCAGGCACCTCAGCTCAGCCCCTCCTGGCCGCGGGCAGGGAGCCGCTGTGTGCGGAGCTCACCTTTCCTCCTTCCTACCAGGAGGAAGACTTTGTGCGGGAGCACTCCATCCGCCTCTTCAGAGACCTGCTGGGCAAAACGGCGTGGATGGACAAGAAGGCCATGAAGGAAAAGGCCTGGAAAGTCCTGGTCCGGCTCCTGCTTCACATGAGTGACCAGGCCCCCAGCGTGGCCAAGGTACCCATGTCTAGGCTGAGCTCTGACCAAGAGAGGCGTGGCTGACACCCCCTGGGGGGGTCCCGAGCATCAGGGCAAGGGCTGCTGGCAGCGGGCAGCGTTCCCCCAGCACAGCCCCTGGGAACCAGCGCCAGCAGGGCCAGACAAGCTGGCACGGCCATTTCCATCTCTGCCCTGCCTGCTCCAGCAGGGCTCGGCAGCAGCCCAGCACCACCGAGGCCTGGACACGTGTGTCCCCAAAGGCTTCTCAGCTGTCCCCACAGGTGTCCCTGCAGGGCTTTGCACCTCAATCCCTGCTGCCCAGGCCCGTCCCCAAGAGACCCCTGGACACTTTGGCGAGGGCATGTCCCAGCTTCCTAAGGGCGCGGTCACCCCAGGAACAAAGCCCAAGGCTCCTTCCACAGGCAGGCCCTGGTGCCACCTCCCAGCTTCTGTCCCACAGGCATCTACAGAAGCCGTTCTGGCTATAGCAGAGCTCCTCAAGTGGAAAGAGCTCAAGCAGCTGGCGCAGACGGAGCAGACGTGGAGGATGGGCGAGTGCTTGGTGAGGACGAGACCCAGGCTGGACGAGGGCTGCCCACAACACCGTGCCGGGGCTGTGAGCTCTGCAGCTGGGACTCCCCAGGGCTGTTGCGGCCCAGAGCGCCCAGCCTGGAGCTGCAGCCTTGCTCCTGTCTCGGGAACAGGAGTCTCCTCTAGGCCCATGTTCCCTTCCTTCCCCCAGCATGAGGGAGGGCTCTGAGCCATGGGGGTGCTGGCAGGAGGGGCTGATCTGACCAGCTGGGGCCCTCTGAGTAATGCCCACAGCCTTGTGCTCCCTGCAGTTGGCCAAGGACAGCAGCAGGGCCGAACAGTTTGTGTTGGACAGCCAGCCCTACCTGCGGAGCCCTCAGGCCCCCATGCGAGAGGCGGCCCTCAGGTTCATTGGTGAGTCCCAGCCCCCAGGGTCCCTCTTTGGGCAGCCTGGCCCCGTCCCCCCAGCCCTGGGGCTGACACGGGCAGGGCCTCGGCCTCCCTGTGCCCCCCTGCCAACACAGGTGGCTTTGGTGGCCACCTTGCCAGTGCCACCCCCGGGCTGCTGAGGGGGTCAGGCAGGGCCGGGGGCCACGCTGCTGGGAGCACGCTGGGGAGCAGGGGCTGACAGAGCTCTGTGCCCAGGGCTGGCTGCGCGGCACCTGACAGAGCAGAGTGAGGACACCGTGGCTGAGGTGCTCTGGGGTGAGTGGGGAGCCTGGGCTCAGGGGAGCTGAGGCGTCTCTGCACACACGGGGGCTCATCTGGGCTCTCTTTCTGTCATAGAGCTTGACAGACTGCAAACAGGAGACAAGGATCCTGCCATCTGTTCCCTGGCAGTTCAGACCAGCTTGGTCCTGAAGTCTCCAAGGAAGCAGCGAAGATCAGGATTCTCCCTGCGTGCGCTGTGCTGCTGGTGCCGCTGAGCAGAGAGGGACCTTGATGTAAGGCTTGGCAGGGACACAAACTCAAACACCTGCTGAATGATCAGGTGTGAAAAGGATGCCCTGGCTTTCTAAGGTCCTTCTCAAAGCGCAAGCCGGCATTTCCATGACTGCTGACTCTGCCATTGCCCTGACCAGGAGGGACCCATTCCCCCCAGCCCCTGAGCATGGCGTGAGGTGGTCTAGAATAAGCCCAGGGTCATGGCCAGTCCCCTCCTGGCTCCTGCCAAATGGCTCAGCTGCCGGCCCTCAGCCCTTCTGCTCTTCTGCCTGCCTCCTCCAGCCTGGTCAAAATGAGGACAGAGGTGCTGCCTGTGGACAGATCCAGATCCCAGGCCTGGGGAAGCTGCTGGCACATCCATTCAAGTCACTCAAGAGAGAAGAGACCACTTTATGGCGCTGGATGCTCTCTGTGCCCACTTCAAGTTCATCTGTCAGCAGAAAGGTAAGAGAAGCTGTGCTGGGCTGCATCCCTGCGCACGGCCGCATCGCCCCGATGCATCTGCTCGTCTTCCCGGGCCTTGCGATGGCGCCTTCTGTGCAGACACGGGGCTCATGTGGGCTCTGCTTCTGGCACAGAACTTGAAATACTGCGGGCCAGAGAGAAGGATCCTGGGCGCTCAGACCCGCCTGCCTAAAATCCTGCGAGAGGACTCGGTGTGCCTGGATCCAAGCCCAGCCACAGACCTGTCCAAACTGTATATAGTTCTAGAAAGTTAATTACCTTCTAGATATAATTTATATAAGTTAACCATATCTATAAATTATATATTTGATAAATATATCTAATATATGAAAACTATGAGTCAATAAAATATATAGATTATATCTATTATGTCATGTATATAAATTCTATGTATTATGAATACATATTCTATATATTAGCTATATATATATAGATGAGCTTTTCAAATAAAAGAAACAATGTCTTGAAATCGATTACAGAAATGATAATGACTGCAGCACACAGCTCTATCTATGAGTATAGTGCACCATTTTTGAAGCAATATGGAAGCAATTATGTTAAAGCTAGCAGACTTGGGAGGAAAAGTGAGAATTGTGGGTGGGAAATGTGCGGGGAGAAAAGGGCGGGAAACACGAGGGGACAAAATGGTGGGGAAACATGAGGGGAGAAAAGGGCGGGAAATGTGAGGGGAGAAAAGGGTGGGAAATGGAACGCAAAAAAGGACAGGAATCTTGAGTAAAAAGGATGGGAAATGAGAGGAAGAAAGAGTGCGAAACCTAGGGGAGAAAAGGTGAGAAACGTGAGGGACAAAATGATGGCAAATGTGAGGGAACAGAAGGGCAGGAAGTGTGAGGGGGAAAAATGGTGGGAAACGTGAGGGCGGGAAAAAAGGTGGAAAATGTCAGGGGAGAAAAGAGCAGGAAATGTGTGGGGGAAAAGATGGGAAACGGGAGGAGAAAAAGATGGGAAATGGGAGGAAACATGGGGGTGAAACATAAGGGGAAAAAGGCAGGAAACATGAGGCCAAAAATGATGGGAAATGTGAGGGGACGGAAGGGAGGGAAGCGTGAGAGGAAAAGTGGTGGGAAACTTGAGGGGAAAAGGGTGGGAAACATGAATAAAAATGGGAACATGGTGGGACAAATGACAGGAGCCCAGGGGTGCTTTGTTTGGGGTTGTCTTGGGGTGACCTTATGATGTGTATCCCATATCGCTGCCTATGCCCAGGAATTAATTCCTGTGCCTTTCTATGCCTCTTAACTGAGCCTGAGAGGGGGAAGGAAAAAACGGAGCAAAACTTTTGCAACGCAGTTTGCAGCTTGTTCAAGGTCACACACAGATAGCAATCGGTTTTCCCCGCTGCGGCAGGGGAGGGAGGAAGCACCCGGCTTGCTGCGCCCAGAACAGGTTTTTTGGCCAGTGGTTCAGCTGCTTTGTTCTCCGGAGACAGACTGAGAGTTGAATTTTTTCCTTCTCTGCAATATCGGATTTTCTCCCTTTTCTACTGGACTGCTTGATTGCTTTAACATCAGAACACATCGGGAGGACTTTCCACCGGGCACAGAGGGCCTGGCCCTGAGGACTCTCTGAGGAGACCAAAGGCAGGACTCTAATGCTTTCCCAGGGTTTGCCTCCACAGCAAAAGATTTTACCATTTAACATTATTTTCCTTTCCCATGTGTTTGTTAAAGAAACAGTTTTATCTTCTTCACTTTCCTTCGAGGAAACTTTATTTTTTCCCGAACCTGGTGGGGGAGGGGTGGTTGTGCCTTCTCTCAGAGGATCTATTTCTAAATTTGGCCAAACCGGTACAGGGGTCCTGCTTGAATTCAGCAGCTCGAGCTGTTTCTGTGTTACTGCACCATGAATAAATGGCTTTGTGGAACAAGACATCTGAGACTCGGCCATGGCAAAGCTGGGCTTGAAGCAGTGAGGAAACCTGGTGTGACTGTGGGAGCAGGGACGCGTTGGGTCACTGGAGCTGCCGCCGCTGTGAGGGGGCTCCAGTCCCAGCAGCTAAAATCTGTGCCCTTGGACGTTCTCCCAGAGAGACTCAACAAGCTCACACTGGATCGGTTCCTTAACACTGCCATGGCCACAGCAAGTCCTTGCACCATTGCTTTGGCTGCTTCCCTCTTTGCCCTCTCCCCTCAGAGTTTGTTCCTGTCCCAGTTATCAGCTCCTGTGCTGCCTTTCCCACTCCGTTGGAAATCTCCAATCACACAGTTGTGTGTGCTCGGAACCCGAGCTGCTCTCCCCACGCAGTTCTCGGGTGGTCTCAGCACACAGGGACAGGTGGGCTCAGGTCCCTGGGACAAGGGCCCCACGCCATGCAGCTCCATCACGGATGAGCTTGGGACTGGGGCTCCCTGGGGTGGTTTGGGGGTCTCAAGTGAGAGGTTCTGCAGTAGTTCCAGGTGAGGGGGTTGGGGGATCCTGGAGGAAGGTTGAGAGTCCCCATTGGATTTGGAGGTCCCAGGGGCTTTTAGAGGTGCTCCAGAAAGTGGTTGAGTGGCCCCAAGGGCATTTGGGGGGCAGAGGAGGGGTAGAACTGGGGACTCAAGGAGGTATTTGGAGGACACCGGAGGGGGATTGAGGTTCCCAGGGAGAGTCTGGGTGGACTTGGGGGGGTGGTTCCAGGGGGGGAAGTTCAGGCAGGGTTCAGAAAGGGAGGGTTGCGGGAGTTTGGGGGTCTGGGGTGGGTTTAGGGCTGCCAGCGAAGGCTAGAGGGGTTCCAGAGGAGGGCTTGGGGGATCCCAGAGAAGAGTTTGGGGGGTGCCAGGGGGGGTTTTGGGAGTCTCAGACCCTCCCAAGTTATGTGACTCCCCAGTGTGAGACCTCCCAAGTATGATCTCCCTCAAATTGTAAGCCCCCCAGTCGTGCAACCCTCCAGGAATTTGACCCCAAGACAGAAACCCCAAACTCACGGAAACCCCCAAAATCTGAACCCCATTCCCATGATCCCCCCAAGCTGTGACCCTGAAATCTGAGCCCCTACAAATTGTGACCCCCAACATCTGACCACCCCAAGTCATGCAATTCCCCACAAATTGAGACCCCCATCATGTGAGTGTCTAATCTGCTCCCCCAGGGCTGTGTGACTCTCCCACTCCTACCACACCCCCAAGTCATGGCACCCCCCCAGTCTGAGCCCCCGCCACTCTGAGTCCCCCACTCTGAGCTCACCCAACTCCACTGACCCCTCCTCCCATTTGGGGCCCACATAAGTCAAACAAACCCCCCAGAGTCCAAACTCCCCAACATCTCACCCCCATTCCCATGACCCTCCAAATTGCGTCACCTCCCATTCTGAGCCCCCCCCCAAGCCGTGTGGCCCCCTCAAACCTGACCCCTCCCATTCCCACCTATACCCAAAATCTGAAGCCCCTCAAATCATGCGACTCCCCCACATTCCCACCCCCTCACATCCCCTGCCCCAATTCCCCCATGGTCCTGCCCCCACCACCTCCAAAATATCCCCAAACCCCCTCCAACTCTCACCTTTTTCCCCTCTTGCTTAAAAAACTTTCGCGGAGCTTCAGGAATGATAAAAAGCTCTCGCCAACACCCACGACCGCAACGTAGGAATGATGCACGCTCCCCAGTCGTGGTATAACTGGAAACATTTATTAAAAGTCCACATAGCTTTCATTATATTTTCACTATTTGAGAACACAATCTTATTGAGCATGTGCAGAAAGCAGGAGTGAAAAGCTCAAGCCCAAGGAAGGCTTATGAGCCTTCGTCCAAAACGACCACCAGGAGGCTGACGACCGCCTCGTGCAGAAACCGCCCATGTGCTACAAGGGCTGACATCATCATCATGTGATTAGAAAATATGTTGCACTATGAAGGTTAGGAAAGTAGAATGGGTGCATTCAGTACAAAAGTGTAAAAGCTAGTACTGTGTGAAGAATGGACGAGTGAGTTTGTGGTGGAGCTATCCCCCTCACTCCCGGCATCGCATAAACAAATACCTGCTCTCTAGGCCTTACACTATGGAGCACTGTTTGCTTGCCTAGGTTTCAGGCATCAATACAAGAAAATATACATGCCAAACATGTATAAGTATATAGTATAGAGTATATAGTATATAGTATATAGTATATAGTATATATAGTATTAGTATACATAGTATATATTATATATAGTATTAGTATATAGCTCTAAGCCCTACTAGAGCAAAGCCAATGACATGTTTAACCCAACGTCCAAAACGGAACCTTCCCAGCCAGGAGAAGAGGCCAAAAGGATCCCTGCTTTTGCTGCAGTTCTCCAGACAGTTCCTTCAATTCCTGCATGCTTTTGGGAATGGATTCCCAATGGTCACTCAGGTTCATACAGCACATTCCATCAAAGTCTTCACATCTGTGTCCCTGGGCTAGCAACAAAAACTCTATTGCTGCTCTACTTTGCAATGTTGCATGACGTACACAGTCGACATCTGTTAACAATCCTGTTGAAGCATTACTGGTAGCGTTCCTTTCCCTCGCAAGCCAACAGCCTGGTTTATTAATTGTGATCAAGGCCTGTGCCGTACCAACAGAGGCAACTAAGGAACTAAAAATTCTTTTTGTAGGATTCCAGAATTTAACCTCAGAGTTACAGTCAGGGGCAAGTGATTGAACATCACGCTTATTTTGCCTATGTCGCAGTGTCCAATTCGTTAGTGCTTCGAGATTGGGATGAAACATGGTTAAACAAACAAAAGTAATGGACCTCGCACTGCTTTTCCTGGAATGCCTTCCCATGCTCTGTTGCCACATATCAAAAATATGTTATCGGGCAGGCTGATTGCATTGGTCCCTGTTGCGACTTGGGAGGGAGTAGTGACATTGCACCAGGCAGAGGCATCACGGTAAATGCCAGTGCCGCTTCTATCAACTCCTGTGTTGTCTGTGTTTGGATCGTTAGCATAATTAGGGTAGAAACACACAGGAGCTTTTATAGACCCGAGCACATCCAGCTCTTGCGGCCACAGTGAGAGAGCAGAAAAGTTATTTATTTTTCTCATGCCTCCATTAGCATTGCCCAAATGCCATCCCACAGACTGGCCAGCATCAGACTGCCGGGATCCCAAACACGCCCACGACGATCTCTGCTTACCTGCAGTTGTACAATCACGTGTCCCTGTCTGATTGTAGAACTTGTTCCATTCATCCTTTGTCAAAGGAATGCCAACCAGACATGTCTGAAATGGATCACTAGCACTGGTCATGGAAATACAAAGGCTAGGTTGCTAAATTGCTTTGGCTAATGGCAGCCAAACATTGCTCTTGGGTTGTGGGACCCGTGCTTCATTCACAATCCTCGAGAATCCGCTGAGGATGGCAAAAAAGGCTTCCCATGTTGTGCCAGAACTCATTGTAACTGATTAGCAAACTAAAATTGAGCTGCCTTCAAGTCTTCATTCCTGCTGCAGCGGCTTTGATGTTCTTCGCAGGTAACCAATAGGGTCCTGGGGATAGAGAAACACAGCCACAACCACGTCCCCACGTTAGCAAAGGCACGGGGCCTAACCATTGTCCGCTCTGCAGACCTTTATAATAGACAGGCGGTTGAGAATCCCTTAAGGTATCACGGGAACACCTTCTCTCACTTGCTGGAAATATTTCAAAAGTTTAAAACAAATGTTGCTTTGTCCCAGTTGTTCCTGAGCTGTTATACCAAGGGGATCCCCCCTTCTTTTTGTTTAAGAAGCATTTTCGTTAAAAGGGCATGAGTGCGTTCCACAACAGCTTGACCTGTCGAGGAATGAGGTACGCCAGATACGTGACGTATACCCCAAGAGTGAAAAAAGGTTTTCACTGATTGGGAGACATGTGCTGGACCATTATCAGTTTTTACTACCTTTGGGACTCCTAAGGTGGCAATAGCTCACAACATGTGCTTAATGACATCTCTTGCCTTTTCCCTTTTATGAGCGGAGGCAACAAAAGATTTGGAATAAGTGTCAGCTGAGACATGCACGTATTTTAAGGTGCCAAAAGAAGAAATGTGGGTAACATCCATCTGCCAGACTTCCTTGACCCATAACCCTCTCGGATTTGTACTTACCGTGGTAGGTAAAGGAGTTGAGTGTGCACAACCAGGGCAAGAATGAACAATTTGTCTGCCTTGAGAAAACGTAAGATCAAATTGTTTACTCAAAGCTTTTGCATTCTGGTGATAGAATTCGTGGGACACCTTTGTCTGGGCAATTTGAGTTGGAACTGCTGCCATCATTGTTAGAGTGTCTGCGACTGCATTGCCTTGCACCAGAGGCGCAGGCAAAGATGAGGGAGACCTAAGATGCGTAACATAATGTCCTCGGTTACAATGTAAGATGGAACCAAAAGTATGTATTCCATTATCATCGTCACAAGCTCTTAAAGCAGGTGGGGCTGTGCTTTTTGTCTCCTACCATGACTCATCCCTGATAACTCTCTCCGGGGTCTATCTCTGTTTAATGGCATGTCAAGCACCCACCACATGACTCACAGAATTACATCAGCCCATTGGGAGATGCTCTGCCCAGGGGGAGCAACCAAGCATTCCCACCTGCATATAATCTGGCCTTTGGAACAGCACAAGCAGCCCTTCCCTGCTGGATTCCCAGAGGACAAGAGCTGCATAACCACCACTGGACCTTCAGAGGAGGACCAGACCTTTCTACAGGATCACCACTTCAACAGAACCACTTCAGGAGGACTGCAGCCACTGCTTCATCGCACTGCTACCACCACCCTGCCCGGCAGGCTGTCAGCTCGTATCCTGACTCTGTCAGGTTAAGCCAGTATTTCTGTACTATTGCCTTGTTATGTATACTACTAAAGAACTGTTGTTCCTATTTCTCATATAATTGCCTGAAAGCCCCTTCATTTCAAAATTATAATAATTCACAGCGAAGGGGCTTACATTTTCCATTCCAAGGGAGGCTCCTGCCTTCCTTAGCAGACACCTGTCTTTCCAACCAGACACATAAAAACAACACGATCGGCCTTGAACAGAATTTTACTGAGTAGACAACAGAACCAACAAATTCTTGTTGTGCACTTGCTTTAAGTAGGAATGTTCAATATGGCTTAGAATGCCAACTACGTATAAGCAACCTGATATTAGGTTGAACGGTTCATTTGAAACAATCGCAAAGCCTCTACGGCGGCTGCTAATTCTACCAGCTGTGTTGGCCCTGGCTGAAAAATCACAGAGTTTTCCCAATCCCCTGTGGAATTTTTCCAGGCAACAACTGCTTTCTCAGTTTTCCCAGAGCCATCGATGAAGACTCTCTTTGCTCCACGCAGGGGTTGTGACCATGCTAGAAAACGCAGCTGCAAAGAAAGATCTTTTAAAGATTGCAGAAGTTGACTTTTCAGCAAAGAATTAACAATGTTTCCCAAAAAGTCTCTCAGGGAAGTCTGTAAAGTAAATGATTCCCACAACATATCCTGAAAAGCGTCTGCATGCAAAGGAATGTGGATGTGAGAAGGATCTTCCCCACTTAGGCTCTGGCATCGTTTTCGTCCTGTGGAAACAAGTCTAACAATCATGTCAAGTAAAGTGGTCACTGGCTTTGAAAATGTGTGAGGTAAAAATACCCACTCTAGCACCCACAACTGTTGTTTATCAACACACCGCTGTGCTATTAGTGCATCTGGTTGGAATTCTGCCAGGATAAGGAAAAGCCTCAGCGGTAACTCTGCTTGTCGTCTGGATACAAAGGATGTCTGCATTTTATCTGCCACAAGTTGCAGTGCTTCACGGGCTTCTGGATTGAGTTTGTGAGGACACGTTAAACCTGCGTCTCCCTTAAGCAAATTAAATAAGGGTGACAGTTCCTCAGTGGAGGTACCAAGGGTAGGTCTGAGCCAATGAACAGTTCCTAATAATTTTTGCAAATCATTTAGCATTTCAATAGAGGTCCTCAGCACAATGGGCTGAGGAACAATTTTCTGTCCAAATAATAGAAACCCCAGGTATTTCCAGGGTGGGACAGTTTGAACTGCTGCAATATAAAGACCAAATTTGTCAAAAGAAAGACGCAAAAAGGCAAAACAGTTTTGCAACACAAGAGTCATCTGCTACTAGCAGTGTATCATCCATATAATGATACAATGGAACTGTTGAAAACTGTGGCCGCACCGGTTGTAAAGCACTTGCTACCACAACCTGGCATATTGTAGGACTGTTTGCAACCATCCTTGAAGCCCACCGTTGGTGCAGCCCGGAAACGTTGCAGGTCTAGGATCATTTCAGGAGACTCTAAGTCTCTGTTCAGGGAGCCATTTGCAACGTATGAACGATGCACGGTCCCCAGCCCTGGTACCACCAGCAACATTTATTGAAAGTGTACATAGCTTTTATAGTATTTTCACTCCCAGGTTAGAATAGCGTGAGCCTGGATAGCCAATAGTATAACTGTTGTGAGAAACAAAGCCCACTCCTCTTTTTTGGGGGTTTTAGAAATTTAATAAGGGACAATAGGAGATAAAGGTCACTTAAAGCAAAACCGACAGTGCTGGGTGCTTGGCCGTGGCCAGAGGCACACAAAGTTACACAAACTTTCCGTTTATATGCTTTAACACTATACATATTAATAAACCACAATGCGTATGCATCATTTTTCTAAGAACTAATTTATGTTTCCTTAGAAAAGATTAACATAGTTCCTCCCCCGATCTGCCTTTTTAGACAATGTGTAACATGATCGTGAGGGTCTTCGGGGCTCTTCTTCGATGAAGGCTCAAGGTCTTCCTCGCATCTGAACTTTTCAACTTCGTCTTTGGAGCATGTGCAGTTATGGTGTTCCTTGGTCTTTCTGGATCTAACTGTTTTAACGTCTCCATTTTGTGGCTAATTGACTTCACATTTGCCAATTTCTCATTAGTACACCCTGCTGCTTCCCAAAATAGCTATACTTGCCTATTTTTGAGATTATTCACCTGCTGAGTTTCCGCTTATTTAAGCATTAAGCGATTAGTTAACCATATACCAGCTATTACATTGGATAGAAGGTTATGATTCAGGTTATATTTGTATCTTATAACTCAACCTATATAAGCATCTTGTAACTTTGACCCCGGTTAGATATTAACTTTGACTAGTTAATATCTGCGTAGCACAGTCATTCTTAACATAGTTGCACATAATATTTCCTAACATATTCTGATAGATAATATTTCTTAAATTTTACTACCTGTGAAAGCCAATGCTATAATAGCTGTTTATCACACTGGTCATACGTCTGCTAACCAGTAATATACGTGATCGAGTCCCTAATAGCAACCTCAGCCTTTCTTCCCTGAGACAAGTGCTTGTAGAACAATTTCTTCTGCAAAACGACTCTGCTTCTGCTACTTGTTCCATTTTACATCTCTCCTGCCTTGACTGAATAGTCCTTTCTTTCTAACGAAACCTCTTTGTTCTCTTATTACAACTTTTCTTTGTTTTCCTTCCCCACACAAAACACATCACAATACACCGTAGAAAAGGGGAGATCCCCCAATCCTCACTCCAAAACCCCCTCGGTGAGCCCCCCAATTCCACACCAATTTCCCCCGGGGACTCCCAGTCTCCCCACAACCTCCCCATCTCAGAGGGGGTCCCTGACACCCCCAATGTCACCCCCAGGCCCTGCTTGGGGTGGAGGGGCTTCTCCTCTTCCTCAAGGGGACGGCGATGGCCTGGGGGGGGAGCAAAGGCTGATGTTGTGGGCCCCTGAACCGTAAAACCACCACAAAACCGCCCTTTTCACCTCAAGTCATCCCCAATTCTGCCACCCACAGGGGGTCTTCTCCTTCTCCTCTTCTTCCTCCTCCTCATCATCCATGGGCGTGGCAGGAACACAGGAGAGGCTGGGGTCCCTCCAAAACCCAACCCTCCCCTAAAACCTCACATACTCCCCTTTCTACCCCACTCCCCCGTTCCCCCCCAATCCATATTTTCTCCTTTCTCCCACTTTTTGGCCTCAAGGAGCCCCTTTTGCACCTCAAATCCTGCTCCCAAGCCCCCACATTCCTACTCTGCACCCCAGAAGGGGACCTTCTCACAACAGAAATCCCCCATTCACACCCCAAATTCCTCCCAAGACTCCCAAATCCCCTCAATGCCCCCTCCCCTCCCTCGCCACGGCCCCTCCCGTCCACCGAATTCTCACTAATCCTGCTCTTCCCACCCCGAAGCACCCCGCACCCCCCCTTCTCCCTTCTCCCCTAACCCGACCTCCCCCTCGCATCCCCTCTCCACCCCTCCAACCCCCCCAGACTGCCCCACAACCACCCCGATCCCCCCCGACCCTGCCCGGGCCCTGCCGCCAGCTGACCGCGCCTCTTCCGCTCCCTAGCGCCGCCTGCCGGGGGGGAGGACCCGCGTCCCGCTGCCTTGCCAGGCGGCACTGCCTGCCCGGCCGCGCTCCCTCCCGGAGCACCCCCGCTCCAGCCACGCCACGCCCCACCCACGCACTCAAGGCCGGCGGCGTCTCCGTGTCCCTGCCGCATCCCCCGACCTCGCTGCCCTTGGCCACGCACCTTCCTCTTCTGCCTCATCTCCCACACGAGAGCCCTGCTCAGCCCAGCCGCCTTTCTGCCTTCTCACTTTTACTGAAATCCCTTTGCAAGAATAAAACTCTTAGGATTTTCCATCGCCCCACTGTAGTCCGTTTCCTCCCATCAGTTCTTGCCAAGAGGCCGTTCCCTTCCGTGGGAAGCAAGGTGATAGGAATGTGACACGGCTTTGGATTCTCCAGGTCAGGGTCAGTGGTGTGGACCGCCAGAGCCAACAGCGCACAAGCGAACCCTCTGCGTGCTGGCACCACCCGAGAACTGCATGGGGAGAGCAGCTGGACTTCCAGGAACACACGGTTGGACACGGAGATTTCCAGCGGCGTGGCAAAGGCACAACAGGAGCTGATAACTGGGGCAGGAACAAATTCTGAGGGTAGCAGGCAAAGACGGGGGACCACCAAAAGCAATGGTGCAAGGACTTGCTGTGGCCATGGCAGTGTTAAGGAACAATCCAGTGTGACATTGCAGAGTCCCTCTGGGAGAAATCCCAAGGCCACAGATTTTAGCTGCTGGGACTGGAGCATATTCACAGCAGCGGCTCCAGTGACTCCACGCATGCCAACTTGAGTCCCCACGGAACCACTCCCACAGTCACACCAGGTTTCCTCACTGCTTCAAGCCCAGCTTTGCCATGGCCGAGTCTCAGATGTCTTGTTCCACAAAGCCATTTATTCATGGTGCAGTAACACAGAAACAGCTCGAGCTGCTGAATCCAAGCAGGACCCCAAACAAAGCACCCC
Organism: Coloeus monedula; assembly: GCF_965178545.1. NCBI lineage: Eukaryota > Metazoa > Chordata > Aves > Passeriformes > Corvidae > Coloeus > Coloeus monedula. The sequence continues at coordinate 1,763,553 of NC_138814.1, read as the reverse complement.
TGGGCTCCTGTCATTTGTCCCACCATTTTCCCGTTTTTATTCATGTTTCCCACCCTTTTCCCCTCAAGTTTCCCACCATTTTTCCTCTCACCCTTCCATCCCCTCACATTTCCCATCATTTTTGGCCTCATGTTTCCTGCCTTTTTTCCGTTTATGTTTCACACCCATGTTTCCTCCTGTTGCCCTTCTTTGTCCCTCACGTTTCCTGCCCTTTTCTCCCCTACGTTTTCCACCCCTTTTCCCCATCATGTTTCTTGCCATTCTTTCCTCCTCACACTTCCTGCCCTTCTATCCCTTCACATTTGCCTTCACTTTTTCCCTCACATTTCCCCCATTTTCTCCCCTTCTCTTTCACACCCTTTCTTCCTCTAATTTCCCGTTCTTTTTCTCCCCTCATGTTTCCCGCCATTTTTCCCCCTCAGGTTTCCTGCCTTTTTCTTCCCTCACATTTCCCGCCCTTTTCTCCCCTCACATTTCCCGCCCTTTTCTCCCCTCACCTTTCCCGCAATTTTGTCCCCTCATATTTGCCATTTTTTACTTCACATTTTCCACCCTTTCCCCCCTCATGTTTCACACCCTTTTCCCCTCACATTTCCCCCCGTTTTCTCCCCTCCTGATCCTGCCCTTTTTTCCCATCATGTTTCCTGCCCACAAGTCTCCCTTTCCTCCTGAGTTGTCCACTCATGCTGGGTGTCTCCGTGTCCATCCACCTGGCTGTCATCACAGGCCTTGCTCTCCTTTGTCATCCATAAGGTTTGGCAGCTCAGGGCTCTGGCTTTCTTTCATTGCTGGTTTTAGTCAATTGTTCATAACTCAACCTGTGACCTTTCACTTTTTAGCCTGCAGTTCTCCTCTCCATCCTGCTGCAGGGGAAAGGGGAGGGGGAGTGCGAGAAGGGAGCAGTGCATGATTTGGAGTGTTCCCCCACCATAGTGGGGGAACTGGGGTGTCACAAAGGGCCCCCTGTGACCCGCCACCTGCCCCTAGCAACAGCTCAAAGGGTTTGTTGACGTGGAACCAGCGCCCAGCCTGCAGTGTCCGGCAGGACAGCGAGGGGACAGGACAGGAGCACACAGCTGGCGAGAAGCCCGCTGGTTTTAGCTCACGTCTTGCCCTGCAGCAGGGAGTAAGGTAATAAAACAAACCTTCTCCCTTGCCTGTATTCATCTCATTTCTCTATTCAGTAGAATGGAGAAGAGACCCCCAAGACGGCCCAGGGTGGCCTGGGCACAGAATGTGGCTCCTCAGGAGAGCAGCTCAGCAGCGGAGCCCGCCGAGGTGACCACGGTGCAGCCATTGCAGCCCAGTGAGTGAGGGGCCCTGTGGGACTGGGCAGGGCTGGGATCAGGTTTCCCCGGCACACGGGCAGATGGGGATCACAGGGGTGGGAGTGATGCCGGAGTGCCAGAGCTGCTCGGGGCAGGACACCAGCCCCGGCACAGCCTGTGCCGAGGAGGGGGAGAGCAGAGGGGGCCCCAGCTGCTGCTCTGGAGCGTGGGCAGTGAGGGTCAGTGGCTGGCAAGAGGCAGTGGTGCTGTGGGATGCTGGACGTGTCCCTCTCATCTGCCAGAGCGCTCCTCAGCCCGGGGCACTGGGCATTGCCCTGCCATGGTGTGCTCCAGCAGGGCAGCTCCTCTGATGGGCATCCTCCAGCCGGAAGCCGCATGGGAAGGCCATGCCAGGGGAGCAGGTGTGGCCTGGGCAGAGGGCAGATCTCCTTCCTCTTCTCTCTGCTATTGATGCACCTTCTGCAGTTTCCTTTCTCTCCCCCTTCGTTAGAGGCCTTATGCACGCAGAAAGCCATGGACTTCATCCGGGCCTTCGCCTGCAGCCCCAAACAGGTACCCACAGGCCGCTGAATGGTGGCTGTGCCTGGACAGGGGTGCTGGCTCTGCAGAGCAGCTGCTCCCACAGGGCACTGCACCCTAAGGGCTCTGGTCCCGCTGGCTGGGTGTTCTCACTTCACCCTGCCCCGTTGTCTCTGTTCCCCAGCTCCAAGACAAGGATCTGAAGCTCAAGTTCCTTGACAGCATCTGCACATTCTGCAGAGATGCCAAGGATCCTGGCTTCTCCAAGGACCTGGATGTTTTCTGCCACAAATACAAGCTGGGAGAGAAGATCCAGGTGAGGGAGCACCCAGCAATCTGGGGAAGGGAGCAATGAGCCCCAGCAGCCAGTGAGGGCAGTGCGTGGGCAGGGCAAGGCTCTGGTGGCACTGGGTGCTGGCAGCTGCCAGGTTGCAGCCCAGCTGTGCTCTGCAGGTGCTGCTGCAATTGGAGCCCAAGAACGAGATTTGCACGGAGGTGCGGCGGCTGGCCATGCTCGCTATTGCCGGACTGAGGTACCGGCCCATCACACCTGCAGACCCCTGCCCAGCACTCTGTGCCCACCTGCCCATCCCTCCTGGAAGCCCAGCCCCAGTGCTGCAGGAGACCTTGAGACACTGCTCCCAGCACCGGTAGCCAGCTGGGCCCCTCTCTCTTTGCAGCACGCTGGGGACGGTGCTGGAGAACAGAAGAAAACTCTTAAGACTCTGCTTTGACAGCATCTTTTTCCTTCCTCCAAGCGGGGAAATGACGAGCCGGGAAGCGTCTCTGTATTCTCAGGTAAGTGCTGGGTGAACTGGAGGAGCCTCCAGTCTGTCCAGGCTGCTCCCGACCAGCCCGTGCTGCCTAAGGACCAAAGATCCAAGGCAGGCCACGGTCTCAGCTTCATTTTCCTACCCTCATCCCTTCATGCCTTGCCAGGCTCCAGCCACCTCCGGCAATGCCGGCTGCTCTGCCCCCCAGCACACGGCCTGCTCCTGTGTCCCTCCCCTCACACTGGCACTTCAGATCAGTCTCCTGGGAGTGGGAGGGACAGCAGAATCACAGCCACTGCTCTCTGTCGTCCTTGCAGACCCTGCATGCCATGGACACCATGCTGGAGGTGATGGTGTTCAGCTCTCCTGCCTCCAAAACCAGCAAGATGCTGCAGGACATCTTGGAGGTCTGGTCTGTGCACAGAGTGGGGGTCGAACGACTGTTCCTCACTTAGGAGGGGAAGGAGCCCGGGCTTGTGTCCAGTCTTTTCCTGGCTCCTGCCAAATGAACCCTGTCCCGGCCAGAACCAGGACATTCCCCCAGTGCTGTGCAGGCAAGAGCGCACTGCGGGGAGGCTGCCCAGCTGGCCCAGGGAAGCAGAGGCTGGCCCCAGGCGCTGCTGGAGCACAAGGAGCAGAGGGCAGCCCCTGCCTTCCTTGCTGCCCACCAGCTTTGCCTGGGGCCTTTGTGCCAGGCCTGCCAGGGCCCCCAGGGGCAGGATCCCCCCTGAAAGCTCTGCCTGAGGGCACAGGAAGTCTGGAGGGAGGGTGCAAGTGTGTCTCATGAGTGCGGCCCTGCCACTGCTGCTGCTGGAGTGGGCGTCTGCTCACGGGGCTCACCTGCAGCTTCTCTCTTCCCAGGTTTTGCTGGACTACTGCCTTTATGACACCGTGGCTGTGCAGGAGAGGCTCATGGGCAGGGTCAGGCTGCTGAGCCATTTGCTGGCCAACTCCTCCACTGTGCAGGTAAGGACCGGGCACCCTCCAGCCAGGCCATCTCCCCATCCCTGTGCCCTGGCACAGCCACAACTCCAAGGTGCCTGCAAGGCCTCAGCTGCCCACCCTCAGACCTTCTGCTCTTCTGCCTGCCTCCCCCAGGCTGCCCAAACTGAGGACAGCGGTGCTGCCAGCAGACAGGTCCGGATCCCAGTCCTCGGGAAGCTGCTGGGCCATCTCTTTTTCAAGTTATTCAGGAAAGAAGAAACCAGCTTGATGGCCCTGGACATTCTCTGCTTCCTCTTGACATTCCTCTCTGAGCAGAAATGTAAGAGAAGCTGTGGTGGGCGGCATCCCCCGTGCACCGCCACATGCCCAGATACAGCTGCTTGTCTTCCTGGGTCTTGCAAAGGCTCCTTGTTGTGCTTGGTGCAGGTGGCACCATGTCCCCAGAGCTGCTGTCACCTCTGCTCCTGCCCCTCGCTCTCTGCCAGGCTCTTGATGCTCCCGTGTAGCCGAGCTGCTCCTCCGCACAGGACTCAGCCCCAATCCGCCCCTTCCCCATGTCCCCTGGTGAGCTCGTGTCCTGCCCTGCCACCCTCCAGCCCCGCAAGCCCTTCCCCCTGAGCAGTACTGCAGCCACGGTGTAACTGGGAGCTGCATGTGGAGTTCCAGGGGCTCAGAGCTTCCCAGGCCAGCTTCACTGGGTACGGACACTGGAGGCAGCTCCCCCTTTCCACCAGTGCCCACCACCTCCTCCCATGACCGACTGCTCCCAAGCCATTCCTGCATCCCGACGCTTGCCGGGGTTGGGTCGGCTGCTGGCACAGCGGCTGTGTCTCAGCCGCACATTGGTGTTTTCCCTCTCTTTAGGTGCCACACCGCCAGCGGTTCGTGCCCAGCTCCCAGCATACTGGCAATCTGAGATCACCTCCCTGCTGGATACGCCCAGCTCCTGGAGAGTTCAGGTAACCAGCCCTCCCCCTTGCTGGGCCTCTCATCTGTGGCATCAGCAGGGGATTGGTGTGCACAAAGGGGCGCAGAATCAGCGGGGCTGACCCTGGCGAGAGGCTTCCCACTGTCCCCGAGCAGGGAACACTGCGGTGTCCCAGCAGCAGCAGAAGCAGCAGCTCCAGCCCTGCTGGCCACCAGCGAGCCCTGGCTCTCTGTAGGGCGCGTGCCGCATGCCTGAGAGCCCAGCCCTCCTCCTTGTCATGGGGCCCTCCTCATCCTCCCCTGCATAGGGACTGTGGGCACTGCTGCCAGCTTTCCTGCGGCCACTGCCGCCAGCACTGCCCGGCACCTCTGGCCAGGGCTGCTCGCGCTGCCCAGCCAAGCAGAACCCTTTGGGCACTGGCTGGCACTGGCCTCCACTCCCTTCCTTCCTGCCACAGGCCTTTGGGAGATACCTCAGGCCAGCTGAGAGGACGGGCATCGTCCTTGTGGCCATTGAGATCCTGGGCCGCTCCAGCCTCCTGGACAAGAAGGCGCCCAAGGAGTTTCTGCAGGTGGCCATGGAATTCCCTGAGCTGTGGCTGATGGATGTAAGTGGCCTGTGGCTGGATTGCTCTGCCCTTGAGCCCTGACAGGTTCCTCCCTCCCTCCCTCCCATAGCCAGGATTGGGGGGGGTGCCTGAAACCACCTTGAGGCAGCAGAGAGTGAGTTAGGATCCAAATTCTGTCACCCAAATAATGGTAGGATCTGGTCATTTAAAAATTCCTCGGCCAAAATTAAGGTGCAAACAAGACCACATGCCAAGGCCAACAGTACGGATTTCATTTAAGAGTAAATGGGAGATAGAGAGAGAGGGGGAATGAGAAAGAGACACAAACACACACACATTACATAGAAAGATCTTCACCCGCACACGGGTCCCTGCGGCATCCCAGGACATGGCAGCACCACCTTCACCTGTGTTCCTTCCAGGTGCCAAAAGTTGTGAGACACATCTTTGCATACTATGATGAAACAAATGCAGCAACCGCTCACAGCTTTCCCACACTGCTTGACCTGATGGCCAGTAAGTGGCCTCGGCGAGTCGTTGCGACAGCTCTGAAGGTCGCCCCAATATTCAGGTACTGGCCCTGACCACCCAGAGGGCTTGTTCCCTATGGGGAGAGGGACCCCGAGACTCTCTGGCTGCCAGACACAAGAACACTGCAGCACCCCCCAAAGCAAGCGGGGCCCTCCATCCCACCATGCTCAGCCCAGGCCCACAGCAGCCAAAGCTGGCTGGGCCAGCCCAGAGCCAGCACGCTGCTCCCAGTCCCACCGGGAACACCCCGTCAGCCATGTCCACCTGCCCAGGCTGGGCCCCTGCGCACCCCAAGTCCTGCAGGGCTGGCGCAGGCCACACTGCAGTGGCCGAGGCAGCCCTGCTGACAGCGCTCTGCCTTGCAGCGACAAAGTCTGTCTGTGGAAGGCCATGTTCTCCGTGCACCAGACTCTGGAGAAGGTTTTGAAGGAGCTGCACATCAAACTGCAGGGCCGGCAGAAGGACATCTTCACACAGCAGGAGAAGTCCTGCCTCACTTTCTTGGCTGTGAGTCATCAGGAAAAGCCCATGTGCCCTTGCCCTCCACCGGTGGGAAGCGGGAGCTGAGCCAGGACAGCCCTGCCAGCTCTGCCCAGGCTCTCTGCCGCTTCCTTCCAGATGCTGGCCTCTGATGATGTACAAGAACAGGAACTGGGTTCACTGTACAAAGATCTGGATCTTCTGAGGTGTCCAAGAGTGGAAATGGTCTCTCTGGTGCTCAGGGCCCTCGTGACACTGTCAGAGAGAGCTGAGACGGTGAGCAGGCTGCTCTCAGGGGCAGACATGTGGCACCTGGACTCTGAGGCCTCGGGGAAGGTGGTGGCTTGGCCTGGGCTGCGAGTCAGGTGCTGGGGTGACTGCTCCAAATGCCCTGCCTGCCATGGGATGGCCCTGAGGCTGCCTGGGGAGCTGACCAGGCACAGACGTTCTCAGGGAATGGAAACTGTCTTTCATACAGGCACGAAAAATGAAGGGCCTCCTGTCCGAGTTGCTGAAATTCCTGTGGCATTGGTCTGGGGACGTTTCAGTGATGGTCATGGACATCTTCCAAAACGTGCTGGGGCACCTGAAGAAGAGAGAGGCCAGCGCCATGATTGTGAAAGCGGTGCAGAGGCTCTGGCACCTCTTTGACGCCGTAAGGCTGATGCGGGAGCCTGAGCCCCGCAGCAGGGCCCTGGGCAATGACAGCTGCCCTGCAGCCCAGCCCTGCAAGTAGCACTGGGAGCAGGCCCCGCTCTCTGGGCTCCCCTGGGATGGATTCTGGGCCTTGCAGCCCAGCGCTGATCCTGCCCGCTCTGGGCTGTGAGCCCGCAGCATCGCCCCTCACCTCAGGCACCTCAGCTCAGCCCCTCCTGGCCGCGGGCAGGGAGCCGCTGTGTGCGGAGCTCACCTTTCCTCCTTCCTACCAGGAGGAAGACTTTGTGCGGGAGCACTCCATCCGCCTCTTCAGAGACCTGCTGGGCAAAACGGCGTGGATGGACAAGAAGGCCATGAAGGAAAAGGCCTGGAAAGTCCTGGTCCGGCTCCTGCTTCACATGAGTGACCAGGCCCCCAGCGTGGCCAAGGTACCCATGTCTAGGCTGAGCTCTGACCAAGAGAGGCGTGGCTGACACCCCCTGGGGGGGTCCCGAGCATCAGGGCAAGGGCTGCTGGCAGCGGGCAGCGTTCCCCCAGCACAGCCCCTGGGAACCAGCGCCAGCAGGGCCAGACAAGCTGGCACGGCCATTTCCATCTCTGCCCTGCCTGCTCCAGCAGGGCTCGGCAGCAGCCCAGCACCACCGAGGCCTGGACACGTGTGTCCCCAAAGGCTTCTCAGCTGTCCCCACAGGTGTCCCTGCAGGGCTTTGCACCTCAATCCCTGCTGCCCAGGCCCGTCCCCAAGAGACCCCTGGACACTTTGGCGAGGGCATGTCCCAGCTTCCTAAGGGCGCGGTCACCCCAGGAACAAAGCCCAAGGCTCCTTCCACAGGCAGGCCCTGGTGCCACCTCCCAGCTTCTGTCCCACAGGCATCTACAGAAGCCGTTCTGGCTATAGCAGAGCTCCTCAAGTGGAAAGAGCTCAAGCAGCTGGCGCAGACGGAGCAGACGTGGAGGATGGGCGAGTGCTTGGTGAGGACGAGACCACGCTGGACGAGGGCTGCCCACAACACCGTGCCGGGGCTGTGAGCTCTGCAGCTGGGACTCCCCAGGGCTGTTGCGGCCCAGAGCGCCCAGCCTGGAGCTGCAGCCTTGCTCCTGTCTCGGGAACAGGAGTCTCCTCTAGGCCCATGTTCCCTTCCTTCCCCCAGCATGAGGGAGGGCTCTGAGCCATGGGGGTGCTGGCAGGAGGGGCTGATCTGACCAGCTGGGGCCCTCTGAGTAATGCCCACAGCCTTGTGCTCCCTGCAGTTGGCCAAGGACAGCAGCAGGGCCGAACAGTTTGTGTTGGACAGCCAGCGCTACCTGCGGAGCCCTCAGGCCCCCATGCGAGAGGCGGCCCTCAGGTTCATTGGTGAGTCCCAGCCCCCAGGGTCCCTCTTTGGGCAGCCTGGCCCCGTCCCCCCAGCCCTGGGGCTGACACGGGCAGGGCCTCGGCCTCCCTGTGCCCCCCTGCCAACACAGGTGGCTTTGGTGGCCACCTTGCCAGTGCCACCCCCGGGCTGCTGAGGGGGTCAGGCAGGGCCGGGGGCCACGCTGCTGGGAGCACGCTGGGGAGCAGGGGCTGACGGAGCTCTGTGCCCAGGGCTGGCTGCGCGGCACCTGACAGAGCAGAGTGAGGACACCGTGGCTGAGGTGCTCTGGGGTGAGTGGGGAGCCTGGGCTCAGGGGAGCTGAGGCGTCTCTGCACACACGGGGGCTCATCTGGGCTCTCTTTCTGTCATAGAGCTTGACAGACTGCAAACAGGAGACAAGGATCCCGCCATCTGTTCCCTGGCAGTTCAGACCAGCTTGGTCCTGAAGTCTCCAAGGAAGCAGCGAAGATCAGGATTCTCCCTGCGTGCGCTGTGCTGCTGGTGCCGCTGAGCAGAGAGGGACCTTGATGTAAGGCTTGGCAGGGACACAAACTCAAACACCTGCTGAATGATCAGGTGTGAAAAGGATGCCCTGGCTTTCTAAGGTCCTTCTCAAAGCGCAAGCCGGCATTTCCATGACTGCTGACTCTGCCATTGCCCTGACCAGGAGGGACCCATTCCCCCCAGCCCCTGAGCATGGCGTGAGGTGGTCTAGAATAAGCCCAGGGTCATGGCCAGTCCCCTCCTGGCTCCTGCCAAATGGCTCAGCTGCCGGCCCTCAGCCCTTCTGCTCTTCTGCCTGCCTCCTCCAGCCTGGTCAAAATGAGGACAGAGGTGCTGCCTGTGGACAGATCCAGATCCCAGGCCTGGGGAAGCTGCTGGCACATCCATTCAAGTCACTCAAGAGAGAAGAGACCACTTTATGGCGCTGGATGCTCTCTGTGCCCACTTCAAGTTCATCTGTCAGCAGAAAGGTAAGAGAAGCTGTGCTGGGCTGCATCCCTGCGCACGGCCGCATCGCCCCGATGCATCTGCTCGTCTTCCCGGGCCTTGCGATGGCGCCTTCTGTGCAGACACGGGGCTCATGTGGGCTCTGCTTCTGGCACAGAACTTGAAATACTGCGGGCCAGAGAGAAGGATCCTGGGCGCTCAGACCCGCCTGCCTAAAATCCTGCGAGAGGACTCGGTGTGCCTGGATCCAAGCCCAGCCACAGACCTGTCCAAACTGTATATAGTTCTAGAAAGTTAATTACCTTCTAGATATAATTTATATAAGTTAACCATATCTATAAATTATATATTTGATAAATATATCTAATATATGAAAACTATGAGTCAATAAAATATATAGATTATATCTATTATGTCATGTATATAAATTCTATGTATTATGAATACATATTCTATATATTAGCTATATATATATAGATGAGCTTTTCAAATAAAAGAAACAATGTCTTGAAATCGATTACAGAAATGATAATGACTGCAGCACACAGCTCTATCTATGAGTATAGTGCACCATTTTTGAAGCAATATGGAAGCAATTATGTTAAAGCTAGCAGACTTGGGAGGAAAAGTGAGAATTGTGGGTGGGAAATGTGCGGGGAGAAAAGGGCGGGAAACACGAGGGGACAAAATGGTGGGGAAACATGAGGGGAGAAAAGGGCGGGAAATGTGAGGGGAGAAAAGGGTGGGAAATGGAACGCAAAAAAGGACAGGAATCTTGAGTAAAAAGGATGGGAAATGAGAGGAAGAAAGAGTGCGAAACCTAGGGGAGAAAAGGTGAGAAACATGAGGGACAAAATGATGGCAAATGTGAGGGAACAGAAGGGCAGGAAGTGTGAGGGGGAAAAATGGTGGGAAACGTGAGGGCGGGAAAAAAGGTGGAAAATGTCAGGGGAGAAAAGAGCAGGAAATGTGTGGGGGAAAAGATGGGAAACGGGAGGAGAAAAAGATGGGAAATGGGAGGAAACATGGGGGTGAAACATAAGGGGAAAAAGGCAGGAAACATGAGGCCAAAAATGATGGGAAATGTGAGGGGACGGAAGGGAGGGAAGCGTGAGAGGAAAAGTGGTGGGAAACTTGAGGGGAAAAGGGTGGGAAACATGAATAAAAATGGGAACATGGTGGGACAAATGACAGGAGCCCAGGGGTGCTTTGTTTGGGGTTGTCTTGGGGTGACCTTATGATGTGTATCCCATATCGCTGCCTATGCCCAGGAATTAATTCCTGTGCCTTTCTATGCCTCTTAACTGAGCCTGAGAGGGGGAAGGAAAAAACGGAGCAAAACTTTTGCAACGCAGTTTGCAGCTTGTTCAAGGTCACACACAGATAGCAATCGGTTTTCCCCGCTGCGGCAGGGGAGGGAGGAAGCACCCGGCTTGCTGCGCCCAGAACAGGTTTTTTGGCCAGTGGTTCAGCTGCTTTGTTCTCCGGAGACAGACTGAGAGTTGAATTTTTTCCTTCTCTGCAATATCGGATTTTCTCCCTTTTCTACTGGACTGCTTGATTGCTTTAACATCAGAACACATCGGGAGGACTTTCCACCGGGCACAGAGGGCCTGGCCCTGAGGACTCTCTGAGGAGACCAAAGGCAGGACTCTAATGCTTTCCCAGGGTTTGCCTCCACAGCAAAAGATTTTACCATTTAACATTATTTTCCTTTCCCATGTGTTTGTTAAAGAAACAGTTTTATCTTCTTCACTTTCCTTCGAGGAAACTTTATTTTTTCCCGAACCTGGTGGGGGAGGGGTGGTTGTGCCTTCTCTCAGAGGATCTATTTCTAAATTTGGCCAAACCGGTACAGGGGTCCTGCTTGAATTCAGCAGCTCGAGCTGTTTCTGTGTTACTGCACCATGAATAAATGGCTTTGTGGAACAAGACATCTGAGACTCGGCCATGGCAAAGCTGGGCTTGAAGCAGTGAGGAAACCTGGTGTGACTGTGGGAGCAGGGACGCGTTGGGTCACTGGAGCTGCCGCCGCTGTGAGGGGGCTCCAGTCCCAGCAGCTAAAATCTGTGCCCTTGGACGTTCTCCCAGAGAGACTCAACAAGCTCACACTGGATCGGTTCCTTAACACTGCCATGGCCACAGCAAGTCCTTGCACCATTGCTTTGGCTGCTTCCCTCTTTGCCCTCTCCCCTCAGAGTTTGTTCCTGTCCCAGTTATCAGCTCCTGTGCTGCCTTTCCCACTCCGTTGGAAATCTCCAATCACACAGTTGTGTGTGCTCGGAACCCGAGCTGCTCTCCCCACGCAGTTCTCGGGTGGTCTCAGCACACAGGGACAGGTGGGCTCAGGTCCCTGGGACAAGGGCCCCACGCCATGCAGCTCCATCACGGATGAGCTTGGGACTGGGGCTCCCTGGGGTGGTTTGGGGGTCTCAAGTGAGAGGTTCTGCAGTAGTTCCAGGTGAGGGGGTTGGGGGATCCTGGAGGAAGGTTGAGAGTCCCCATTGGATTTGGAGGTCCCAGGGGCTTTTAGAGGTGCTCCAGAAAGTGGTTGAGTGGCCCCAAGGGCATTTGGGGGGCAGAGGAGGGGTAGAACTGGGGACTCAAGGAGGTATTTGGAGGACACCGGAGGGGGATTGAGGTTCCCAGGGAGAGTCTGGGTGGACTTGGGGGGGTGGTTCCAGGGGGGGAAGTTCAGGCAGGGTTCAGAAAGGGAGGGTTGCGGGAGTTTGGGGGTCTGGGGTGGGTTTAGGGCTGCCAGCGAAGGCTAGAGGGGTTCCAGAGGAGGGCTTGGGGGATCCCAGAGAAGAGTTTGGGGGGTGCCAGGGGGGGTTTTGGGAGTCTCAGACCCTCCCAAGTTATGTGACTCCCCAGTGTGAGACCTCCCAAGTATGATCTCCCTCAAATTGTAAGCCCCCCAGTCGTGCAACCCTCCAGGAATTTGACCCCAAGACAGAAACCCCAAACTCACGGAAACCCCCAAAATCTGAACCCCATTCCCATGATCCCCCCAAGCTGTGACCCTGAAATCTGAGCCCCTACAAATTGTGACCCCCAACATCTGACCACCCCAAGTCATGCAATTCCCCACAAATTGAGACCCCCATCATGTGAGTGTCTAATCTGCTCCCCCAGGGCTGTGTGACTCTCCCACTCCTACCACACCCCCAAGTCATGGCACCCCCCCAGTCTGAGCCCCCGCCACTCTGAGTCCCCCACTCTGAGCTCACCCAACTCCACTGACCCCTCCTCCCATTTGGGGCCCACATAAGTCAAACAAACCCCCCAGAGTCCAAACTCCCCAACATCTCACCCCCATTCCCATGACCCTCCAAATTGCGTCACCTCCCATTCTGAGCCCCCCCCCAAGCCGTGTGGCCCCCTCAAACCTGACCCCTCCCATTCCCACCTATACCCAAAATCTGAAGCCCCTCAAATCATGCGACTCCCCCACATTCCCACCCCCTCACATCCCCTGCCCCAATTCCCCCATGGTCCTGCCCCCACCACCTCCAAAATATCCCCAAACCCCCTCCAACTCTCACCTTTTTCCCCTCTTGCTTAAAAAACTTTCGCGGAGCTTCAGGAATGATAAAAAGCTCTCGCCAACACCCACGACCGCAACGTAGGAATGATGCACGCTCCCCAGTCGTGGTATAACTGGAAACATTTATTAAAAGTCCACATAGCTTTCATTATATTTTCACTATTTGAGAACACAATCTTATTGAGCATGTGCAGAAAGCAGGAGTGAAAAGCTCAAGCCCAAGGAAGGCTTATGAGCCTTCGTCCAAAACGACCACCAGGAGGCTGACGACCGCCTCGTGCAGAAACCGCCCATGTGCTACAAGGGCTGACATCATCATCATGTGATTAGAAAATATGTTGCACTATGAAGGTTAGGAAAGTAGAATGGGTGCATTCAGTACAAAAGTGTAAAAGCTAGTACTGTGTGAAGAATGGACGAGTGAGTTTGTGGTGGAGCTATCCCCCTCACTCCCGGCATCGCATAAACAAATACCTGCTCTCTAGGCCTTACACTATGGAGCACTGTTTGCTTGCCTAGGTTTCAGGCATCAATACAAGAAAATATACATGCCAAACATGTATAAGTATATAGTATAGAGTATATAGTATATAGTATATAGTATATAGTATATATAGTATTAGTATACATAGTATATATTATATATAGTATTAGTATATAGCTCTAAGCCCTACTAGAGCAAAGCCAATGACATGTTTAACCCAACGTCCAAAACGGAACCTTCCCAGCCAGGAGAAGAGGCCAAAAGGATCCCTGCTTTTGCTGCAGTTCTCCAGACAGTTCCTTCAATTCCTGCATGCTTTTGGAAATGGATTCCCAATGGTCACTCAGGTTCATACAGCACATTCCATCAAAGTCTTCACATCTGTGTCCCTGGGCTAGCAACAAAAACTCTATTGCTGCTCTACTTTGCAATGTTGCATGACGTACACAGTCGACATCTGTTAACAATCCTGTTGAAGCATTACTGGTAGCGTTCCTTTCCCTCGCAAGCCAACAGCCTGGTTTATTAATTGTGATCAAGGCCTGTGCCGTACCAACAGAGGCAACTAAGGAACTAAAAATTCTTTTTGTAGGATTCCAGAATTTAACCTCAGAGTTACAGTCAGGGGCAAGTGATTGAACATCACGCTTATTTTGCCTATGTCGCAGTGTCCAATTCGTTAGTGCTTCGAGATTGGGATGAAACATGGTTAAACAAACAAAAGTAATGGACCTCGCACTGCTTTTCCTGGAATGCCTTCCCATGCTCTGTTGCCACATATCAAAAATATGTTATCGGGCAGGCTGATTGCATTGGTCCCTGTTGCGACTTGGGAGGGAGTAGTGACATTGCACCAGGCAGAGGCATCACGGTAAATGCCAGTGCCGCTTCTATCAACTCCTGTGTTGTCTGTGTTTGGATCGTTAGCATAATTAGGGTAGAAACACACAGGAGCTTTTATAGACCCGAGCACATCCAGCTCTTGCGGCCACAGTGAGAGAGCAGAAAAGTTATTTATTTTTCTCATGCCTCCATTAGCATTGCCCAAATGCCATCCCACAGACTGGCCAGCATCAGACTGCCGGGATCCCAAACACGCCCACGACGATCTCTGCTTACCTGCAGTTGTACAATCACGTGTCCCTGTCTGATTGTAGAACTTGTTCCATTCATCCTTTGTCAAAGGAATGCCAACCAGACATGTCTGAAATGGATCACTAGCACTGGTCATGGAAATACAAAGGCTAGGTTGCTAAATTGCTTTGGCTAATGGCAGCCAAACATTGCTCTTGGGTTGTGGGACCCGTGCTTCATTCACAATCCTCGAGAATCCGCTGAGGATGGCAAAAAAGGCTTCCCATGTTGTGCCAGAACTCATTGTAACTGATTAGCAAACTAAAATTGAGCTGCCTTCAAGTCTTCATTCCTGCTGCAGCGGCTTTGATGTTCTTCGCAGGTAACCAATAGGGTCCTGGGGATAGAGAAACACAGCCACAACCACGTCCCCACGTTAGCAAAGGCACGGGGCCTAACCATTGTCCGCTCTGCAGACCTTTATAATAGACAGGCGGTTGAGAATCCCTTAAGGTATCACGGGAACACCTTCTCTCACTTGCTGGAAATATTTCAAAAGTTTAAAACAAATGTTGCTTTGTCCCAGTTGTTCCTGAGCTGTTATACCAAGGGGATCCCCCCTTCTTTTTGTTTAAGAAGCATTTTCGTTAAAAGGGCATGAGTGCGTTCCACAACAGCTTGACCTGTCGAGGAATGAGGTACGCCAGATACGTGACGTATACCCCAAGAGTGAAAAAAGGTTTTCACTGATTGGGAGACATGTGCTGGACCATTATCAGTTTTTACTACCTTTGGGACTCCTAAGGTGGCAATAGCTCACAACATGTGCTTAATGACATCTCTTGCCTTTTCCCTTTTATGAGCGGAGGCAACAAAAGATTTGGAATAAGTGTCAGCTGAGACATGCACGTATTTTAAGGTGCCAAAAGAAGAAATGTGGGTAACATCCATCTGCCAGACTTCCTTGACCCATAACCCTCTCGGATTTGTACTTACCGTGGTAGGTAAAGGAGTTGAGTGTGCACAACCAGGGCAAGAATGAACAATTTGTCTGCCTTGAGAAAACGTAAGATCAAATTGTTTACTCAAAGCTTTTGCATTCTGGTGATAGAATTCGTGGGACACCTTTGTCTGGGCAATTTGAGTTGGAACTGCTGCCATCATTGTTAGAGTGTCTGCGACTGCATTGCCTTGCACCAGAGGCGCAGGCAAAGATGAGGGAGACCTAAGATGCGTAACATAATGTCCTCGGTTACAATGTAAGATGGAACCAAAAGTATGTATTCCATTATCATCGTCACAAGCTCTTAAAGCAGGTGGGGCTGTGCTTTTTGTCTCCTACCATGACTCATCCCTGATAACTCTCTCCGGGGTCTATCTCTGTTTAATGGCATGTCAAGCACCCACCACATGACTCACAGAATTACATCAGCCCATTGGGAGATGCTCTGCCCAGGGGGAGCAACCAAGCATTCCCACCTGCATATAATCTGGCCTTTGGAACAGCACAAGCAGCCCTTCCCTGCTGGATTCCCAGAGGACAAGAGCTGCATAACCACCACTGGACCTTCAGAGGAGGACCAGACCTTTCTACAGGATCACCACTTCAACAGAACCACTTCAGGAGGACTGCAGCCACTGCTTCATCGCACTGCTACCACCACCCTGCCCGGCAGGCTGTCAGCTCGTATCCTGACTCTGTCAGGTTAAGCCAGTATTTCTGTACTATTGCCTTGTTATGTATACTACTAAAGAACTGTTGTTCCTATTTCTCATATAATTGCCTGAAAGCCCCTTCATTTCAAAATTATAATAATTCACAGCGAAGGGGCTTACATTTTCCATTCCAAGGGAGGCTCCTGCCTTCCTTAGCAGACACTTGTCTTTCCAACCAGACACATAAAAACAACACGATCGGCCTTGAACAGAATTTTACTGAGTAGACAACAGAACCAACAAATTCTTGTTGTGCACTTGCTTTAAGTAGGAATGTTCAATATGGCTTAGAATGCCAACTACGTATAAGCAACCTGATATTAGGTTGAACGGTTCATTTGAAACAATCGCAAAGCCTCTACGGCGGCTGCTAATTCTACCAGCTGTGTTGGCCCTGGCTGAAAAATCACAGAGTTTTCCCAATCCCCTGTGGAATTTTTCCAGGCAACAACTGCTTTCTCAGTTTTCCCAGAGCCATCGATGAAGACTCTCTTTGCTCCACGCAGGGGTTGTGACCATGCTAGAAAACGCAGCTGCAAAGAAAGATCTTTTAAAGATTGCAGAAGTTGACTTTTCAGCAAAGAATTAACAATGTTTCCCAAAAAGTCTCTCAGGGAAGTCTGTAAAGTAAATGATTCCCACAACATATCCTGAAAAGCGTCTGCATGCAAAGGAATGTGGATGTGAGAAGGATCTTCCCCACTTAGGCTCTGGCATCGTTTTCGTCCTGTGGAAACAAGTCTAACAATCATGTCAAGTAAAGTGGTCACTGGCTTTGAAAATGTGTGAGGTAAAAATACCCACTCTAGCACCCACAACTGTTGTTTATCAACACACCGCTGTGCTATTAGTGCATCTGGTTGGAATTCTGCCAGGATAAGGAAAAGCCTCAGCGGTAACTCTGCTTGTCGTCTGGATACAAAGGATGTCTGCATTTTATCTGTCACAAGTTGCAGTGCTTCACGGGCTTCTGGATTGAGTTTGTGAGGACACGTTAAACCTGCGTCTCCCTTAAGCAAATTAAATAAGGGTGACAGTTCCTCAGTGGAGGTACCAAGGGTAGGTCTGAGCCAATGAACAGTTCCTAATAATTTTTGCAAATCATTTAGCATTTCAATAGAGGTCCTCACCACAATGGGCTGAGGAACAATTTTCTGTCCAAATAATAGAAACCCCAGGTATTTCCAGGGTGGGACAGTTTGAACTGCTGCAATATAAAGACCAAATTTGTCAAAAGAAAGACGCAAAAAGGCAAAACAGTTTTGCAACACAAGAGTCATCTGCTACTAGCAGTGTATCATCCATATAATGATACAATGGAACTGTTGAAAACTGTGGCCGCACCGGTTGTAAAGCACTTGCTACCACAACCTGGCATATTGTAGGACTGTTTGCAACCATCCTTGAAGCCCACCCTTGGTGCAGCCCGGAAACGTTGCAGGTCTAGGATCATTTCAGGAGACTCTAAGTCTCTGTTCAGGGAGCCATTTGCAACGTATGAACGATGCACGGTCCCCAGCCCTGGTACCACCAGCAACATTTATTGAAAGTGTACATAGCTTTTATAGTATTTTCACTCCCAGGTTAGAATAGCGTGAGCCTGGATAGCCAATAGTATAACTGCTGTGAGAAACAAAGCCCACTCCTCTTTTTTGGGGGTTTTAGAAATTTAATAAGGGACAATAGGAGATAAAGGTCACTTAAAGCAAAACCGACAGTGCTGGGTGCTTGGCCGTGGCCAGAGGCACACAAAGTTACACAAACTTTCCGTTTATATGCTTTAACACTATACATATTAATAAACCACAATGCGTATGCATCATTTTTCTAAGAACTAATTTATGTTTCCTTAGAAAAGATTAACATAGTTCCTCCCCCGATCTGCCTTTTTAGACAATGTGTAACATGATCGTGAGGGTCTTCGGGGCTCTTCTTCGATGAAGGCTCAAGGTCTTCCTCGCATCTGAACTTTTCAACTTCGTCTTTGGAGCATGTGCAGTTATGGTGTTCCTTGGTCTTTCTGGATCTAACTGTTTTAACGTCTCCATTTTGTGGCTAATTGACTTCACATTTGCCAATTTCTCATTAGTACACCCTGCTGCTTCCCAAAATAGCTATACTTGCCTATTTTTGAGATTATTCACCTGCTGAGTTTCCGCTTATTTAAGCATTAAGCGATTAGTTAACCATATACCAGCTATTACATTGGATAGAAGGTTATGATTCAGGTTATATTTGTATCTTATAACTCAACCTATATAAGCATCTTGTAACTTTGACCCCGGTTAGAACATTAACTAGTTAATATCTGCGTAGCACAGTCATTCTTAACATAGTTGCACATAATATTTCCTAACATATTCTGATAGATAATATTTCTTAAATTTTACTACCTGTGAAAGCCAATGCTATAATAGCTGTTTATCACACTGGTCATACGTCTGCTAACCAGTAATATACGTGATCGAGTCCCTAATAGCAACCTCAGCCTTTCTTCCCTGAGACAAGTGCTTGTAGAACAATTTCTTCTGCAAAACTACTGTGCTTCTGCTACTTGTTCCATTTTACATCTCTCCTGCCTTGACTGAATAGTCCTTTCTTTCTAACGAAACCTCTTTGTTCTCTTATTACAACTTTTCTTTGTTTTCCTTCCCCACACAAAACACATCACAATACACCGTAGAAAAGGGGAGATCCCCCAATCCTCACTCCAAAACCCCCTCGGTGAGCCCCCCAATTCCACACCAATTTCCCCCGGGGACTCCCAGTCTCCCCACAACCTCCCCATCTCAGAGGGGGTCCCTGACACCCCCAATGTCACCCCCAGGCCCTGCTTGGGGTGGAGGGGCTTCTCCTCTTCCTCAAGGGGACGGCGATGGCCTGGGGGGGGAGCAAAGGCTGATGTTGTGGGCCCCTGAACCGTAAAACCACCACAAAACCGCCCTTTTCACCTCAAGTCATCCCCAATTCTGCCACCCACAGGGGGTCTTCTCCTTCTCCTCTTCTTCCTCCTCCTCATCATCCATGGGCGTGGCAGGAACACAGGAGAGGCTGGGGTCCCTCCAAAACCCAACCCTCCCCTAAAACCTCACATACTCCCCTTTCTACCCCGCTCCCCCGTTCCCCCCCAATCCATATTTTCTCCTTTCTCCCACTTTTTGGCCTCAAGGAGCCCCTTTTGCACCTCAAATCCTGCTCCCAAGCCCCCACATTCCTACTCTGCACCCCAGAAGGGGACCTTCTCACAACAGAAATCCCCCATTCACACCCCAAATTCCTCCCAAGACCCCCAAATCCCCTCAATGCCCCCTCCCCTCCCTGGCCCCGGCCCCTCCCGTCCACCGAATTCTCACTAATCCTGCTCTTCCCACCCCGAAGCACCCCGCACCCCCCCTTCTCCCTTCTCCCCTAACCCGACCTCCCCCTCGCATCCCCTCTCCACCCCTCCAACCCCCCCAGACTGCCCCACAACCACCCCGATCCCCCCCGACCCTGCCCGGGCCCTGCCGCCAGCTGACCGCGCCTCTTCCGCTCCCTAGCGCCGCCTGCCGGGGGGGAGGACCCGCGTCCCGCTGCCTTGCCAGGCGGCACTGCCTGCCCGGCCGCGCTCCCTCCCGGAGCACCCCCGCTCCAGCCACGCCACGCCCCACCCACGCACTCAAGGCCGGCGGCGTCTCCGTGTCCCTGCCGCATCCCCCGACCTCGCTGCCCTTGGCCACGCACCTTCCTCTTCTGCCTCATCTCCCACACGAGAGCCCTGCTCAGCCCAGCCGCCTTTCTGCCTTCTCACTTTTACTGAAATCCCTTTGCAAGAATAAAACTCTTAGGATTTTCCATCGCCCCACTGTAGTCCGTTTCCTCCCATCAGTTCTTGCCAAGAGGCCGTTCCCTTCCGTGGGAAGCAAGGTGATAGGAATGTGACACGGCTTTGGATTCTCCAGGTCAGGGTCAGTGGTGTGGACCGCCAGAGCCAACAGCGCACAAGCGAACCCTCTGCGTGCTGGCACCACCCGAGAACTGCATGGGGAGAGCAGCTGGACTTCCAGGAACACACGGTTGGACACGGAGATTTCCAGCGGCGTGGCAAAGGCACAACAGGAGCTGATAACTGGGGCAGGAACAAATTCTGAGGGTAGCAGGCAAAGACGGGGGACCACCAAAAGCAATGGTGCAAGGACTTGCTGTGGCCATGGCAGTGTTAAGGAACAATCCAGTGTGACATTGCAGAGTCCCTCTGGGAGAAATCCCAAGGCCACAGATTTTAGCTGCTGGGACTGGAGCATATTCACAGCAGCGGCTCCAGTGACTCCACGCATGCCAACTTGAGTCCCCACGGAACCACTCCCACAGTCACACCAGGTTTCCTCACTGCTTCAAGCCCAGCTTTGCCATGGCCGAGTCTCAGATGTCTTGTTCCACAAAGCCATTTATTCATGGTGCAGTAACACAGAAACAGCTCGAGCTGCTGAATCCAAGCAGGACCCCAAACAAAGCACCCCTGGGCTCCTGTCATTTGTCCCACCATTTTCCCGTTTTTATTCATGTTTCCCACCCTTTTCCCCTCAAGTTTCCCACCATTTTTCCTCTCACCCTTCCATCCCCTCACATTTCCCATCATTTTTGGCCTCATGTTTCCTGCCTTTTTTCCGTTTATGTTTCACACCCATGTTTCCTCCTGTTGCCCTTCTTTGTCCCTCACGTTTCCTGCCCTTTTCTCCCCTACGTTTTCCACCCCTTTTCCCCATCATGTTTCTTGCCATTCTTTCCTCCTCACACTTCCTGCCCTTCTATCCCTTCACATTTGCCTTCACTTTTTCCCTCACATTTCCCCCATTTTCTCCCCTTCTCTTTCACACCCTTTCTTCCTCTAATTTCCCGTTCTTTTTCTCCCCTCATGTTTCCCGCCATTTTTCCCCCTCAGGTTTCCTGCCTTTTTCTTCCCTCACATTTCCCGCCCTTTTCTCCCCTCACATTTCCCGCCCTTTTCTCCCCTCACCTTTCCCGCAATTTTGTCCCCTCATATTTGCCATTTTTTACTTCACATTTTCCACCCTTTCCCCCCTCATGTTTCACACCCTTTTCCCCTCACATTTCCCCCCGTTTTCTCCCCTCCTGATCCTGCCCTTTTTTCCCATCATGTTTCCTGCCCACAAGTCTCCCTTTCCTCCTGAGTTGTCCACTCATGCTGGGTGTCTCCGTGTCCATCCACCTGGCTGTCATCACAGGCCTTGCTCTCCTTTGTCATCCATAAGGTTTGGCAGCTCAGGGCTCTGGCTTTCTTTCATTGCTGGTTTTAGTCAATTGTTCATAACTCAACCTGTGACCTTTCACTTTTTAGCCTGCAGTTCTCCTCTCCATCCTGCTGCAGGGGAAAGGGGAGGGGGAGTGCGAGAAGGGAGCAGTGCATGATTTGGAGTGTTCCCCCACCATAGTGGGGGAACTGGGGTGTCACAAAGGGCCCCCTGTGACCCGCCACCTGCCCCTAGCAACAGCTCAAAGGGTTTGTTGACGTGGAACCAGCGCCCAGCCTGCAGTGTCCGGCAGGACAGCGAGGGGACAGGACAGGAGCACACAGCTGGCGAGAAGCCCGCTGGTTTTAGCTCACGTCTTGCCCTGCAGCAGGGAGTAAGGTAATAAAACAAACCTTCTCCCTTGCCTGTATTCATCTCATTTCTCTATTCAGTAGAATGGAGAAGAGACCCCCAAGACGGCCCAGGGTGGCCTGGGCACAGAATGTGGCTCCTCAGGAGAGCAGCTCAGCAGCGGAGCCCGCCGAGGTGACCACGGTGCAGCCATTGCAGCCCAGTGAGTGAGGGGCCCTGTGGGACTGGGCAGGGCTGGGATCAGGTTTCCCCGGCACACGGGCAGATGGGGATCACAGGGGTGGGAGTGATGCCGGAGTGCCAGAGCTGCTCGGGGCAGGACACCAGCCCCGGCACAGCCTGTGCCGAGGAGGGGGAGAGCAGAGGGGGCCCCAGCTGCTGCTCTGGAGCGTGGGCAGTGAGGGTCAGTGGCTGGCAAGAGGCAGTGGTGCTGTGGGATGCTGGACGTGTCCCTCTCATCTGCCAGAGCGCTCCTCAGCCCGGGGCACTGGGCATTGCCCTGCCATGGTGTGCTCCAGCAGGGCAGCTCCTCTGATGGGCATCCTCCAGCCGGAAGCCGCATGGGAAGGCCATGCCAGGGGAGCAGGTGTGGCCTGGGCAGAGGGCAGATCTCCTTCCTCTTCTCTCTGCTATTGATGCACCTTCTGCAGTTTCCTTTCTCTCCCCCTTCGTTAGAGGCCTTATGCACGCAGAAAGCCATGGACTTCATCCGGGCCTTCGCCTGCAGCCCCAAACAGGTACCCACAGGCCGCTGAATGGTGGCTGTGCCTGGACAGGGGTGCTGGCTCTGCAGAGCAGCTGCTCCCACAGGGCACTGCACCCTAAGGGCTCTGGTCCCGCTGGCTGGGTGTTCTCACTTCACCCTGCCCCGTTGTCTCTGTTCCCCAGCTCCAAGACAAGGATCTGAAGCTCAAGTTCCTTGACAGCATCTGCACATTCTGCAGAGATGCCAAGGATCCTGGCTTCTCCAAGGACCTGGATGTTTTCTGCCACAAATACAAGCTGGGAGAGAAGATCCAGGTGAGGGAGCACCCAGCAATCTGGGGAAGGGAGCAATGAGCCCCAGCAGCCAGTGAGGGCAGTGCGTGGGCAGGGCAAGGCTCTGGTGGCACTGGGTGCTGGCAGCTGCCAGGTTGCAGCCCTGCTGTGCTCTGCAGGTGCTGCTGCAATTGGAGCCCAAGAACGAGATTTGCACGGAGGTGCGGCGGCTGGCCATGCTCGCTATTGCCGGACTGAGGTACCGGCCCATCACACCTGCAGACCCCTGCCCAGCACTCTGTGCCCACCTGCCCATCCCTCCTGGAAGCCCAGCCCCAGTGCTGCAGGAGACCTTGAGACACTGCTCCCAGCACCGGTAGCCAGCTGGGCCCCTCTCTCTTTGCAGCACGCTGGGGACGGTGCTGGAGAACAGAAGAAAACTCTTAAGACTCTGCTTTGACAGCATCTTTTTCCTTCCTCTAAGCGGGGAAATGACGAGCCGGGAAGCGTCTCTGTATTCTCAGGTAAGTGCTGGGTGAACTGGAGGAGCCTCCAGTCTGTCCAGGCTGCTCCCGACCAGCCCGTGCTGCCTAAGGACCAAAGATCCAAGGCAGGCCACGGTCTCAGCTTCATTTTCCTACCCTCATCCCTTCATGCCTTGCCAGGCTCCAGCCACCTCCGGCAATGCCGGCTGCTCTGCCCCCCAGCACACGGCCTGCTCCTGTGTCCCTCCCCTCACACTGGCACTTCAGATCAGTCTCCTGGGAGTGGGAGGGACAGCAGAATCACAGCCACTGCTCTCTGTCGTCCTTGCAGACCCTGCATGCCATGGACACCATGCTGGAGGTGATGGTGTTCAGCTCTCCTGCCTCCAAAACCAGCAAGATGCTGCAGGACGTCTTGGAGGTCTGGCCTGTGCACAGAGTGGGGGTCGAACGACTGTTCCTCACTTAGGAGGGGAAGGAGCCCGGGCTTGTGTCCAGTCTTGTCCTGGCTCCTGCCAAATGAACCCTGTCCCGGCCAGAACCAGGACATTCCCCCAGTGCTGTGCAGGCAAGAGCGCACTGCGGGGAGGCTGCCCAGCTGGCCCAGGGAAGCAGAGGCTGGCCCCAGGCGCTGCTGGAGCACAAGGAGCAGAGGGCAGCCCCTGCCTTCCTTGCTGCCCACCAGCTTTGCCTGGGGCCTTTGTGCCAGGCCTGCCAGGGCCCCCAGGGGCAGGATCCCCCCTGAAAGCTCTGCCTGAGGGCACAGGAAGTCTGGAGGGAGGGTGCAAGTGTGTCTCATGAGTGCGGCCCTGCCACTGCTGCTGCTGGAGTGGGCGTCTGCTCACGGGGCTCACCTGCAGCTTCTCTCTTCCCAGGTTTTGCTGGACTACTGCCTTTATGACACCGTGGCTGTGCAGGAGAGGCTCATGGGCAGGGTCAGGCTGCTGAGCCATTTGCTGGCCAACTCCTCCACTGTGCAGGTAAGGACCGGGCACCCTCCAGCCAGGCCATCTCCCCATCCCTGTGCCCTGGCACAGCCACAACTCCAAGGTGCCTGCAAGGCCTCAGCTGCCCACCCTCAGACCTTCTGCTCTTCTGCCTGCCTCCCCCAGGCTGCCCAAACTGAGGACAGCGGTGCTGCCAGCAGACAGGTCCGGATCCCAGTCCTCGGGAAGCTGCTGGGCCATCTCTTTTTCAAGTTATTCAGGAAAGAAGAAACCAGCTTGATGGCCCTGGACATTCTCTGCTTCCTCTTGACGTTCCTCTCTGAGCAGAAATGTAAGAGAAGCTGTGGTGGGCGGCATCCCCTGTGCACCGCCACATGCCCAGATACAGCTGCTTGTCTTCCTGGGTCTTGCAAAGGCTCCTTGTTGTGCTTGGTGCAGGTGGCACCATGTCCCCAGAGCTGCTGTCACCTCTGCTCCTGCCCCTCGCTCTCTGCCAGGCTCTTGATGCTCCCGTGTAGCCGAGCTGCTCCTCCGCACAGGACTCAGCCCCAATCCGCCCCTTCCCCATGTCCCCTGGTGAGCTCGTGTCCTGCCCTGCCACCCTCCAGCCCCGCAAGCCCTTCCCCCTGAGCAGTACTGCAGCCACGGTGTAACTGGGAGCTGCATGTGGAGTTCCAGGGGCTCGGAGCTTCCCAGGCCAGCTTCACTGGGTACGGACACTGGAGGCAGCTCCCCCTTTCCACCAGTGCCCACCACCTCCTCCCGTGACCGACTGCTCCCAAGCCATTCCTGCATCCCGACGCTTGCCGGGGTTGGGTCGGCTGCTGGCACAGCGGCTGTGTCTCAGCCGCACATTGGTGTTTTCCCTCTCTTTAGGTGCCACACCGCCAGCGGTTCGTGCCCAGCTCCCAGCATACT
Source organism: Coloeus monedula (assembly GCF_965178545.1). Classification (NCBI taxonomy): domain Eukaryota; kingdom Metazoa; phylum Chordata; class Aves; order Passeriformes; family Corvidae; genus Coloeus; species Coloeus monedula. The sequence continues at coordinate 1,738,805 of NC_138814.1, read as the reverse complement.
GGCAATCTGAGATCACCTCCCTGCTGGATACGCCCAGCTCCTGGAGAGTTCAGGTGACCAGCCCTCCCCCTTGCTGGGCCTCTCATCTGTGGCATCAGCAGGGGATTGGTGTGCACAAAGGGGCGCAGAATCAGCGGGGCTGACCCTGGCGAGAGGCTTCCCACTGTCCCCGAGCAGGGAACACTGCGGTGTCCCAGCAGCAGCAGAAGCAGCAGCTCCAGCCCTGCTGGCCACCAGCGAGCCCTGGCTCTCTGTAGGGCGCGTGCCGCATGCCTGAGAGCCCAGCCCTCCTCCTTGTCATGGGGCCCTCCTCATCCTCCCCTGCATAGGGACTGTGGGCACTGCTGCCAGCTTTCCTGCGGCCACTGCCGCCAGCACTGCCCGGCACCTCTGGCCAGGGCTGCTCGCGCTGCCCAGCCAAGCAGAACCCTTTGGGCACTGGCTGGCACTGGCCTCCACTCCCTTCCTTCCTGCCACAGGCCTTTGGGAGATACCTCAGGCCAGCTGAGAGGACGGGCATCGTCCTTGTGGCCATTGAGATCCTTGGCCGCTCCAGCCTCCTGGACAAGAAGGCGCCCAAGGAGTTTCTGCAGGTGGCCATGGAATTCCCTGAGCTGTGGCTGATGGATGTAAGTGGCCTGTGGCTGGATTGCTCTGCCCTTGAGCCCTGACAGGTTCCTCCCTCCCTCCCTCCCATAGCCAGGATTGGGGGGGGTGCCTGAAACCACCTTGCGGCAGCAGAGAGTGAGTTAGGATCCAAATTCTGACACCCAAATAATGGTAGGATCTGGTCATTTAAAAATTCCTCGGCCAAAATTAAGGTGCAAACAAGACCACATGCCAAGGCCAACAGTACGGATTTCATTTAAGAGTAAATGGGAGATAGAGAGAGAGGGGGAATGAGAAAGAGACACAAACACACACACATTACATAGAAAGATCTTCACCCGCACACGGGTCCCTGCGGCATCCCAGGACATGGCAGCACCACCTTCACCTGTGTTCCTTCCAGGTGCCAAAAGTTGTGAGACACATCTTTGCATACTATGATGAAACAAATGCAGCAACCGCTCACAGCTTTCCCACACTGCTTGACCTGATGGCCAGTAAGTGGCCTCGGCGAGTCGTCGTGACAGCTCTGAAGGTCGCCCCAATATTCAGGTACTGGCCCTGACCACCCAGAGGGCTTGTTCCCTATGGGGAGAGGGACCCCGAGACTCTCTGGCTGCCAGACACAAGAACACTGCAGCACCCCCCAAAGCAAGCGGGGCCCTCCATCCCACCATGCTCAGCCCAGGCCCACAGCAGCCAAAGCTGGCTGGGCCAGCCCAGAGCCAGCACGCTGCTCCCAGTCCCACCGGGAACACCCCGTCAGCCATGTCCACCTGCCCAGGCTGGGCCCCTGTGCACCCCAAGTCCTGCAGGGCTGGCGCAGGCCACACTGCAGTGGCCGAGGCAGCCCTGCTGACAGCGCTCTGCCTTGCAGCGACAAAGTCTGTCTGTGGAAGGCCATGTTCTCCGTGCACCAGACTCTGGAGAAGGTTTTGAAGGAGCTGCACATCAAACTGCAGGGCCGGCAGAAGGACATCTTCACACAGCAGGAGAAGTCCTGCCTCACTTTCTTGGCTGTGAGTCATCAGGAAAAGCCCATGTGCCCTTGCCCTCCACCGGTGGGAAGCGGGAGCTGAGCCAGGACAGCCCTGCCAGCTCTGCCCAGGCTCTCTGCCGCTTCCTTCCAGATGCTGGCCTCTGATGATGTACAAGAACAGGAACTGGGTTCACTGTACAAAGATCTGGATCTTCTGAGGTGTCCAAGAGTGGAAATGGTCTCTCTGGTGCTCAGGGCCCTCGTGACACTGTCAGAGAGAGCTGAGACGGTGAGCAGGCTGCTCTCAGGGGCAGACATGTGGCACCTGGACTCTGAGGCCTCGGGGAAGGTGGTGGCTTGGCCTGGGCTGCGAGTCAGGTGCTGGGGTGACTGCTCCAAATGCCCTGCCTGCCATGGGATGGCCCTGAGGCTGCCTGGGGAGCTGACCAGGCACAGACGTTCTCAGGGAATGGAAACTGTATTTCATACAGGCAAGAAAAATGAAGGGCCTCCTGTCCGAGTTGCTGAAATTCCTGTGGCATTGGTCTGGGGACGTTTCAGTGATGGTCATGGACATCTTCCAAAACGTGCTGGGGCACCTGAAGAAGAGAGAGGCCAGCGCCATGATTGTGAAAGCGGTGCAGAGGCTCTGGCACCTCTTTGACGCCGTAAGGCTGATGCGGGAGCCTGAGCCCCGCAGCAGGGCCCTGGGCAATGACAGCTGCCCTGCAGCCCAGCCCTGCAAGTAGCACTGGCAGCAGGCCCCGCTCTCTGGGCTCCCCTGGGATGGATTCTGGGCCTTGCAGCCCAGCGCTGATCCTGCCCGCTCTGGGCTGTGAGCCCGCAGCATCGCCCCTCACCTCAGGCACCTCAGCTCAGCCCCTCCTGGCCGCGGGCAGGGAGCCGCTGTGTGCGGAGCTCACCTTTCCTCCTTCCTACCAGGAGGAAGACTTTGTGCGGGAGCACTCCATCCGCCTCTTCAGAGACCTGCTGGGCAAAACGGCGTGGATGGACAAGAAGGCCATGAAGGAAAAGGCCTGGAAAGTCCTGGTCCGGCTCCTGCTTCACATGAGTGACCAGGCCCCCAGCGTGGCCAAGGTACCCATGTCTAGGCTGAGCTCTGACCAAGAGAGGCGTGGCTGACACCCCCTGGGGGGGTCCCGAGCATCAGGGCAAGGGCTGCTGGCAGCGGGCAGCGTTCCCCCAGCACAGCCCCTGGGAACCAGCGCCAGCAGGGCCAGACAAGCTGGCACGGCCATTTCCATCTCTGCCCTGCCTGCTCCAGCAGGGCTCGGCAGCAGCCCAGCACCACCGAGGCCTGGACACGTGTGTCCCCAAAGGCTTCTCAGCTGTCCCCACAGGTGTCCCTGCAGGGCTTTGCACCTCAATCCCTGCTGCCCAGGCCCGTCCCCAAGAGACCCCTGGACACTTTGGCGAGGGCATGTCCCAGCTTCCTAAGGGCGCGGTCACCCCAGGAACAAAGCCCAAGGCTCCTTCCACAGGCAGGCCCTGGTGCCACCTCCCAGCTTCTGTCCCACAGGCATCTACAGAAGCCGTTCTGGCTATAGCAGAGCTCCTCAAGTGGAAAGAGCTCAAGCAGCTGGCGCAGACGGAGCAGACGTGGAGGATGGGCGAGTGCTTGGTGAGGACGAGACCACGCTGGACGAGGGCTGCCCACAACACCGTGCCGGGGCTGTGAGCTCTGCAGCTGGGACTCCCCAGGGCTGTTGCGGCCCAGAGCGCCCAGCCTGGAGCTGCAGCCTTGCTCCTGTCTCAGGAACAGGAGTCTCCTCTAGGCCCATGTTCCCTTCCTTCCCCCAGCATGAGGGAGGGCTCTGAGCCATGGGGGTGCTGGCAGGAGGGGCTGATCTGACCAGCTGGGGCCCTCTGAGTAATGCCCACAGCCTTGTGCTCCCTGCAGTTGGCCAAGGACAGCAGCAGGGCCGAACAGTTTGTGTTGGACAGCCAGCCCTACCTGCGGAGCCCTCAGGCCCCCATGCGAGAGGCGGCCCTCAGGTTCATTGGTGAGTCCCAGCCCCCAGGGTCCCTCTTTGGGCAGCCTGGCCCCGTCCCCCCAGCCCTGGGGCTGACACGGGCAGGGCCTCGGCCTCCCTGTGCCCCCCTGCCAACACAGGTGGCTTTGGTGGCCACCTTGCCAGTGCCACCCCCGGGCTGCTGAGGGGGTCAGGCAGGGCCGGGGGCCACGCTGCTGGGAGCACGCTGGGGAGCAGGGGCTGACGGAGCTCTGTGCCCAGGGCTGGCTGCGCGGCACCTGACAGAGCAGAGTGAGGACACCGTGGCTGAGGTGCTCTGGGGTGAGTGGGGAGCCTGGGCTCAGGGGAGCTGAGGCGTCTCTGCACACACGGGGGCTCATCTGGGCTCTCTTTCTGTCATAGAGCTTGACAGACTGCAAACAGGAGACAAGGATCCCGCCATCTGTTCCCTGGCAGTTCAGACCAGCTTGGTCCTGAAGTCTCCAAGGAAGCAGCGAAGATCAGGATTCTCCCTGCGTGCGCTGTGCTGCTGGTGCCGCTGAGCAGAGAGGGACCTTGATGTAAGGCTTGGCAGGGACACAAACTCAAACACCTGCTGAATGATCAGGTGTGAAAAGGATGCCCTGGCTTTCTAAGGTCCTTCTCAAAGCGCAAGCCGGCATTTCCATGACTGCTGACTCTGCCATTGCCCTGACCAGGAGGGACCCATTCCCCCCAGCCCCTGAGCATGGCGTGAGGTGGTCTAGAATAAGCCCAGGGTCATGGCCAGTCCCCTCCTGGCTCCTGCCAAATGGCTCAGCTGCCGGCCCTCAGCCCTTCTGCTCTTCTGCCTGCCTCCTCCAGCCTGGTCAAAATGAGGACAGAGGTGCTGCCTGTGGACAGATCCAGATCCCAGGCCTGGGGAAGCTGCTGGCACATCCATTCAAGTCACTCAAGAGAGAAGAGACCACTTTATGGCGCTGGATGCTCTCTGTGCCCACTTCAAGTTCATCTGTCAGCAGAAAGGTAAGAGAAGCTGTGCTGGGCTGCATCCCTGCGCACGGCCGCATCGCCCCGATGCATCTGCTCGTCTTCCCGGGCCTTGCGATGGCGCCTTCTGTGCAGACACGGGGCTCATGTGGGCTCTGCTTCTGGCACAGAACTTGAAATACTGCGGGCCAGAGAGAAGGATCCTGGGCGCTCAGACCCGCCTGCCTAAAATCCTGCGAGAGGACTCGGTGTGCCTGGATCCAAGCCCAGCCACAGACCTGTCCAAACTGTATATAGTTCTAGAAAGTTAATTACCTTCTAGATATAATTTATATAAGTTAACCATATCTATAAATTATATATTTGATAAATATATCTAATATATGAAAACTATGAGTCAATAAAATATATAGATTATATCTATTATGTCATGTATATAAATTCTATGTATTATGAATACATATTCTATATATTAGCTATATATATATAGATGAGCTTTTCAAATAAAAGAAACAATGTCTTGAAATCGATTACAGAAATGATAATGACTGCAGCACACAGCTCTATCTATGAGTATAGTGCACCATTTTTGAAGCAATATGGAAGCAATTATGTTAAAGCTAGCAGACTTGGGAGGAAAAGTGAGAATTGTGGGTGGGAAATGTGCGGGGAGAAAAGGGCGGGAAACACGAGGGGACAAAATGGTGGGGAAACATGAGGGGAGAAAAGGGCGGGAAATGTGAGGGGAGAAAAGGGTGGGAAATGGAACGCAAAAAAGGACAGGAATCTTGAGTAAAAAGGATGGGAAATGAGAGGAAGAAAGAGTGCGAAACCTAGGGGAGAAAAGGTGAGAAACATGAGGGACAAAATGATGGCAAATGTGAGGGAACAGAAGGGCAGGAAGTGTGAGGGGGAAAAATGGTGGGAAACGTGAGGGCGGGAAAAAAGGTGGAAAATGTCAGGGGAGAAAAGAGCAGGAAATGTGTGGGGGAAAAGATGGGAAACGGGAGGAGAAAAAGATGGGAAATGGGAGGAAACATGGGGGTGAAACATAAGGGGAAAAAGGCAGGAAACATGAGGCCAAAAATGATGGGAAATGTGAGGGGACGGAAGGGAGGGAAGCGTGAGAGGAAAAGTGGTGGGAAACTTGAGGGGAAAAGGGTGGGAAACATGAATAAAAATGGGAACATGGTGGGACAAATGACAGGAGCCCAGGGGTGCTTTGTTTGGGGTTGTCTTGGGGTGACCTTATGATGTGTATCCCATATCGCTGCCTATGCCCAGGAATTAATTCCTGTGCCTTTCTATGCCTCTTAACTGAGCCTGAGAGGGGGAAGGAAAAAACGGAGCAAAACTTTTGCAACGCAGTTTGCAGCTTGTTCAAGGTCACACACAGATAGCAATCGGTTTTCCCCGCTGCGGCAGGGGAGGGAGGAAGCACCCGGCTTGCTGCGCCCAGAACAGGTTTTTTGGCCAGTGGTTCAGCTGCTTTGTTCTCCGGAGACAGACTGAGAGTTGAATTTTTTCCTTCTCTGCAATATCGGATTTTCTCCCTTTTCTACTGGACTGCTTGATTGCTTTAACATCAGAACACATCGGGAGGACTTTCCACCGGGCACAGAGGGCCTGGCCCTGAGGACTCTCTGAGGAGACCAAAGGCAGGACTCTAATGCTTTCCCAGGGTTTGCCTCCACAGCAAAAGATTTTACCATTTAACATTATTTTCCTTTCCCATGTGTTTGTTAAAGAAACAGTTTTATCTTCTTCACTTTCCTTCGAGGAAACTTTATTTTTTCCCGAACCTGGTGGGGGAGGGGTGGTTGTGCCTTCTCTCAGAGGATCTATTTCTAAATTTGGCCAAACCGGTACAGGGGTCCTGCTTGAATTCAGCAGCTCGAGCTGTTTCTGTGTTACTGCACCATGAATAAATGGCTTTGTGGAACAAGACATCTGAGACTCGGCCATGGCAAAGCTGGGCTTGAAGCAGTGAGGAAACCTGGTGTGACTGTGGGAGCAGGGACGCGTTGGGTCACTGGAGCTGCCGCCGCTGTGAGGGGGCTCCAGTCCCAGCAGCTAAAATCTGTGCCCTTGGACGTTCTCCCAGAGAGACTCAACAAGCTCACACTGGATCGGTTCCTTAACACTGCCATGGCCACAGCAAGTCCTTGCACCATTGCTTTGGCTGCTTCCCTCTTTGCCCTCTCCCCTCAGAGTTTGTTCCTGTCCCAGTTATCAGCTCCTGTGCTGCCTTTCCCACTCCGTTGGAAATCTCCAATCACACAGTTGTGTGTGCTCGGAACCCGAGCTGCTCTCCCCACGCAGTTCTCGGGTGGTCTCAGCACACAGGGACAGGTGGGCTCAGGTCCCTGGGACAAGGGCCCCACGCCATGCAGCTCCATCACGGATGAGCTTGGGACTGGGGCTCCCTGGGGTGGTTTGGGGGTCTCAAGTGAGAGGTTCTGCAGTAGTTCCAGGTGAGGGGGTTGGGGGATCCTGGAGGAAGGTTGAGAGTCCCCATTGGATTTGGAGGTCCCAGGGGCTTTTAGAGGTGCTCCAGAAAGTGGTTGAGTGGCCCCAAGGGCATTTGGGGGGCAGAGGAGGGGTAGAACTGGGGACTCAAGGAGGTATTTGGAGGACACCGGAGGGGGATTGAGGTTCCCAGGGAGAGTCTGGGTGGACTTGGGGGGGTGGTTCCAGGGGGGGAAGTTCAGGCAGGGTTCAGAAAGGGAGGGTTGCGGGAGTTTGGGGGTCTGGGGTGGGTTTAGGGCTGCCAGCGAAGGCTAGAGGGGTTCCAGAGGAGGGCTTGGGGGATCCCAGAGAAGAGTTTGGGGGGTGCCAGGGGGGGTTTTGGGAGTCTCAGACCCTCCCAAGTTATGTGACTCCCCAGTGTGAGACCTCCCAAGTATGATCTCCCTCAAATTGTAAGCCCCCCAGTCGTGCAACCCTCCAGGAATTTGACCCCAAGACAGAAACCCCAAACTCACGGAAACCCCCAAAATCTGAACCCCATTCCCATGATCCCCCCAAGCTGTGACCCTGAAATCTGAGCCCCTACAAATTGTGACCCCCAACATCTGACCACCCCAAGTCATGCAATTCCCCACAAATTGAGACCCCCATCATGTGAGTGTCTAATCTGCTCCCCCAGGGCTGTGTGACTCTCCCACTCCTACCACACCCCCAAGTCATGGCACCCCCCCAGTCTGAGCCCCCGCCACTCTGAGTCCCCCACTCTGAGCTCACCCAACTCCACTGACCCCTCCTCCCATTTGGGGCCCACATAAGTCAAACAAACCCCCCAGAGTCCAAACTCCCCAACATCTCACCCCCATTCCCATGACCCTCCAAATTGCGTCACCTCCCATTCTGAGCCCCCCCCCAAGCCGTGTGGCCCCCTCAAACCTGACCCCTCCCATTCCCACCTATACCCAAAATCTGAAGCCCCTCAAATCATGCGACTCCCCCACATTCCCACCCCCTCACATCCCCTGCCCCAATTCCCCCATGGTCCTGCCCCCACCACCTCCAAAATATCCCCAAACCCCCTCCAACTCTCACCTTTTTCCCCTCTTGCTTAAAAAACTTTCGCGGAGCTTCAGGAATGATAAAAAGCTCTCGCCAACACCCACGACCGCAACGTAGGAATGATGCACGCTCCCCAGTCGTGGTATAACTGGAAACATTTATTAAAAGTCCACATAGCTTTCATTATATTTTCACTATTTGAGAACACAATCTTATTGAGCATGTGCAGAAAGCAGGAGTGAAAAGCTCAAGCCCAAGGAAGGCTTATGAGCCTTCGTCCAAAACGACCACCAGGAGGCTGACGACCGCCTCGTGCAGAAACCGCCCATGTGCTACAAGGGCTGACATCATCATCATGTGATTAGAAAATATGTTGCACTATGAAGGTTAGGAAAGTAGAATGGGTGCATTCAGTACAAAAGTGTAAAAGCTAGTACTGTGTGAAGAATGGACGAGTGAGTTTGTGGTGGAGCTATCCCCCTCACTCCCGGCATCGCATAAACAAATACCTGCTCTCTAGGCCTTACACTATGGAGCACTGTTTGCTTGCCTAGGTTTCAGGCATCAATACAAGAAAATATACATGCCAAACATGTATAAGTATATAGTATAGAGTATATAGTATATAGTATAGAGTATATAGTATATATAGTATTAGTATACATAGTATATATTATATATAGTATTAGTATATAGCTCTAAGCCCTACTAGAGCAAAGCCAATGACATGTTTAACCCAACGTCCAAAACGGAACCTTCCCAGCCAGGAGAAGAGGCCAAAAGGATCCCTGCTTTTGCTGCAGTTCTCCAGACAGTTCCTTCAATTCCTGCATGCTTTTGGAAATGGATTCCCAATGGTCACTCAGGTTCATACAGCACATTCCATCAAAGTCTTCACATCTGTGTCCCTGGGCTAGCAACAAAAACTCTATTGCTGCTCTACTTTGCAATGTTGCATGACGTACACAGTCGACATCTGTTAACAATCCTGTTGAAGCATTACTGGTAGCGTTCCTTTCCCTCGCAAGCCAACAGCCTGGTTTATTAATTGTGATCAAGGCCTGTGCCGTACCAACAGAGGCAACTAAGGAACTAAAAATTCTTTTTGTAGGATTCCAGAATTTAACCTCAGAGTTACAGTCAGGGGCAAGTGATTGAACATCACGCTTATTTTGCCTATGTCGCAGTGTCCAATTCGTTAGTGCTTCGAGATTGGGATGAAACATGGTTAAACAAACAAAAGTAATGGACCTCGCACTGCTTTTCCTGGAATGCCTTCCCATGCTCTGTTGCCACATATCAAAAATATGTTATCGGGCAGGCTGATTGCATTGGTCCCTGTTGCGACTTGGGAGGGAGTAGTGACATTGCACCAGGCAGAGGCATCACGGTAAATGCCAGTGCCGCTTCTATCAACTCCTGTGTTGTCTGTGTTTGGATCGTTAGCATAATTAGGGTAGAAACACACAGGAGCTTTTATAGACCCGAGCACATCCAGCTCTTGCGGCCACAGTGAGAGAGCAGAAAAGTTATTTATTTTTCTCATGCCTCCATTAGCATTGCCCAAATGCCATCCCACAGACTGGCCAGCATCAGACTGCCGGGATCCCAAACACGCCCACGACGATCTCTGCTTACCTGCAGTTGTACAATCACGTGTCCCTGTCTGATTGTAGAACTTGTTCCATTCATCCTTTGTCAAAGGAATGCCAACCAGACATGTCTGAAATGGATCACTAGCACTGGTCATGGAAATACAAAGGCTAGGTTGCTAAATTGCTTTGGCTAATGGCAGCCAAACATTGCTCTTGGGTTGTGGGACCCGTGCTTCATTCACAATCCTCGAGAATCCGCTGAGGATGGCAAAAAAGGCTTCCCATGTTGTGCCAGAACTCATTGTAACTGATTAGCAAACTAAAATTGAGCTGCCTTCAAGTCTTCATTCCTGCTGCAGCGGCTTTGATGTTCTTCGCAGGTAACCAATAGGGTCCTGGGGATAGAGAAACACAGCCACAACCACGTCCCCACGTTAGCAAAGGCACGGGGCCTAACCATTGTCCGCTCTGCAGACCTTTATAATAGACAGGCGGTTGAGAATCCCTTAAGGTATCACGGGAACACCTTCTCTCACTTGCTGGAAATATTTCAAAAGTTTAAAACAAATGTTGCTTTGTCCCAGTTGTTCCTGAGCTGTTATACCAAGGGGATCCCCCCTTCTTTTTCTTTAAGAAGCATTTTCGTTAAAAGGGCATGAGTGCGTTCCACAACAGCTTGACCTGTCGAGGAATGAGGTACGCCAGATACGTGACGTATACCCCAAGAGTGAAAAAAGGTTTTCACTGATTGGGAGACATGTGCTGGACCATTATCAGTTTTTACTACCTTTGGGACTCCTAAGGTGGCAATAGCTCACAACATGTGCTTAATGACATCTCTTGCCTTTTCCCTTTTATGAGCGGAGGCAACAAAAGATTTGGAATAAGTGTCAGCTGAGACATGCACGTATTTTAAGGTGCCAAAAGAAGAAATGTGGGTAACATCCATCTGCCAGACTTCCTTGACCCATAACCCTCTCGGATTTGTACTTACCGTGGTAGGTAAAGGAGTTGAGTGTGCACAACCAGGGCAAGAATGAACAATTTGTCTGCCTTGAGAAAACGTAAGATCAAATTGTTTACTCAAAGCTTTTGCATTCTGGTGATAGAATTCGTGGGACACCTTTGTCTGGGCAATTTGAGTTGGAACTGCTGCCATCATTGTTAGAGTGTCTGCGACTGCATTGCCTTGCACCAGAGGCGCAGGCAAAGATGAGGGAGACCTAAGATGCGTAACATAATGTCCTCGGTTACAATGTAAGATGGAACCAAAAGTATGTATTCCATTATCATCGTCACAAGCTCTTAAAGCAGGTGGGGCTGTGCTTTTTGTCTCCTACCATGACTCATCCCTGATAACTCTCTCCGGGGTCTATCTCTGTTTAATGGCATGTCAAGCACCCACCACATGACTCACAGAATTACATCAGCCCATTGGGGGATGCTCTGCCCAGGGGGAGCAACCAAGCATTCCCACCTGCATATAATCTGGCCTTTGGAACAGCACAAGCAGCCCTTCCCTGCTGGATTCCCAGAGGACAAGAGCTGCATAACCACCACTGGACCTTCAGAGGAGGACCAGACCTTTCTACAGGATCACCACTTCAACAGAACCACTTCAGGAGGACTGCAGCCACTGCTTCATCGCACTGCTACCACCACCCTGCCCGGCAGGCTGTCAGCTCGTATCCTGACTCTGTCAGGTTAAGCCAGTATTTCTGTACTATTGCCTTGTTATGTATACTACTAAAGAACTGTTGTTCCTATTTCTCATATAATTGCCTGAAAGCCCCTTCATTTCAAAATTATAATAATTCACAGCGAAGGGGCTTACATTTTCCATTCCAAGGGAGGCTCCTGCCTTCCTTAGCAGACACCTGTCTTTCCAACCAGACACATAAAAACAACACGATCGGCCTTGAACAGAATTTTACTGAGTAGACAACAGAACCAACAAATTCTTGTTGTGCACTTGCTTTAAGTAGGAATGTTCAATATGGCTTAGAATGCCAACTACGTATAAGCAACCTGATATTAGGTTGAACGGTTCATTTGAAACAATCGCAAAGCCTCTACGGCGGCTGCTAATTCTACCAGCTGTGTTGGCCCTGGCTGAAAAATCACAGAGTTTTCCCAATCCCCTGTGGAATTTTTCCAGGCAACAACTGCTTTCTCAGTTTTCCCAGAGCCATCGATGAAGACTCTCTTTGCTCCACGCAGGGGTTGTGACCATGCTAGAAAACGCAGCTGCAAAGAAAGATCTTTTAAAGATTGCAGAAGTTGACTTTTCAGCAAAGAATTAACAATGTTTCCCAAAAAGTCTCTCAGGGAAGTCTGTAAAGTAAATGATTCCCACAACATATCCTGAAAAGCGTCTGCATGCAAAGGAATGTGGATGTGAGAAGGATCTTCCCCACTTAGGCTCTGGCATCGTTTTCGTCCTGTGGAAACAAGTCTAACAATCATGTCAAGTAAAGTGGTCACTGGCTTTGAAAATGTGTGAGGTAAAAATACCCACTCTAGCACCCACAACTGTTGTTTATCAACACACCGCTGTGCTATTAGTGCATCTGGTTGGAATTCTGCCAGGATAAGGAAAAGCCTCAGCGGTAACTCTGCTTGTCGTCTGGATACAAAGGATGTCTGCATTTTATCTGCCACAAGTTGCAGTGCTTCACGGGCTTCTGGATTGAGTTTGTGAGGACACGTTAAACCTGCGTCTCCCTTAAGCAAATTAAATAAGGGTGACAGTTCCTCAGTGGAGGTACCAAGGGTAGGTCTGAGCCAATGAACAGTTCCTAATAATTTTTGCAAATCATTTAGCATTTCAATAGAGGTCCTCAGCACAATGGGCTGAGGAACAATTTTCTGTCCAAATAATAGAAACCCCAGGTATTTCCAGGGTGGGACAGTTTGAACTGCTGCAATATAAAGACCAAATTTGTCAAAAGAAAGACGCAAAAAGGCAAAACAGTTTTGCAACACAAGAGTCATCTGCTACTAGCAGTGTATCATCCATATAATGATACAATGGAACTGTTGAAAACTGTGGCCGCACCGGTTGTAAAGCACTTGCTACCACAACCTGGCATATTGTAGGACTGTTTGCAACCATCCTTGAAGCCCACCCTTGGTGCAGCCCGGAAACGTTGCAGGTCTAGGATCATTTCAGGAGACTCTAAGTCTCTGTTCAGGGAGCCATTTGCAACGTATGAACGATGCACGGTCCCCAGCCCTGGTACCACCAGCAACATTTATTGAAAGTGTACATAGCTTTTATAGTATTTTCACTCCCAGGTTAGAATAGCGTGAGCCTGGATAGCCAATAGTATAACTGCTGTGAGAAACAAAGCCCACTCCTCTTTTTTGGGGGTTTTAGAAATTTAATAAGGGACAATAGGAGATAAAGGTCACTTAAAGCAAAACCGACAGTGCTGGGTGCTTGGCCGTGGCCAGAGGCACACAAAGTTACACAAACTTTCCGTTTATATGCTTTAACACTATACATATTAATAAACCACAATGCGTATGCATCATTTTTCTAAGAACTAATTTATGTTTCCTTAGAAAAGATTAACATAGTTCCTCCCCCGATCTGCCTTTTTAGACAATGTGTAACATGATCGTGAGGGTCTTCGGGGCTCTTCTTCGATGAAGGCTCAAGGTCTTCCTCGCATCTGAACTTTTCAACTTCGTCTTTGGAGCATGTGCAGTTATGGTGTTCCTTGGTCTTTCTGGATCTAACTGTTTTAACGTCTCCATTTTGTGGCTAATTGACTTCACATTTGCCAATTTCTCATTAGTACACCCTGCTGCTTCCCAAAATAGCTATACTTGCCTATTTTTGAGATTATTCACCTGCTGAGTTTCCGCTTATTTAAGCATTAAGCGATTAGTTAACCATATACCAGCTATTACATTGGATAGAAGGTTATGATTCAGGTTATATTTGTATCTTATAACTCAACCTATATAAGCATCTTGTAACTTTGACCCCGGTTAGAACATTAACTAGTTAATATCTGCGTAGCACAGTCATTCTTAACATAGTTGCACATAATATTTCCTAACATATTCTGATAGATAATATTTCTTAAATTTTACTACCTGTGAAAGCCAATGCTATAATAGCTGTTTATCACACTGGTCATACGTCTGCTAACCAGTAATATACGTGATCGAGTCCCTAATAGCAACCTCAGCCTTTCTTCCCTGAGACAAGTGCTTGTAGAACAATTTCTTCTGCAAAACTACTGTGCTTCTGCTACTTGTTCCATTTTACATCTCTCCTGCCTTGACTGAATAGTCCTTTCTTTCTAACGAAACCTCTTTGTTCTCTTATTACAACTTTTCTTTGTTTTCCTTCCCCACACAAAACACATCACAATACACCGTAGAAAAGGGGAGATCCCCCAATCCTCACTCCAAAACCCCCTCGGTGAGCCCCCCAATTCCACACCAATTTCCCCCGGGGACTCCCAGTCTCCCCACAACCTCCCCATCTCAGAGGGGGTCCCTGACACCCCCAATGTCACCCCCAGGCCCTGCTTGGGGTGGAGGGGCTTCTCCTCTTCCTCAAGGGGACGGCGATGGCCTGGGGGGGGAGCAAAGGCTGATGTTGTGGGCCCCTGAACCGTAAAACCACCACAAAACCGCCCTTTTCACCTCAAGTCATCCCCAATTCTGCCACCCACAGGGGGTCTTCTCCTTCTCCTCTTCTTCCTCCTCCTCATCATCCATGGGCGTGGCAGGAACACAGGAGAGGCTGGGGTCCCTCCAAAACCCAACCCTCCCCTAAAACCTCACATACTCCCCTTTCTACCCCACTCCCCCGTTCCCCCCCAATCCATATTTTCTCCTTTCTCCCACTTTTTGGCCTCAAGGAGCCCCTTTTGCACCTCAAATCCTGCTCCCAAGCCCCCACATTCCTACTCTGCACCCTAGAAGGGGACCTTCTCACAACAGAAATCCCCCATTCACACCCCAAATTCCTCCCAAGACCCCCAAATCCCCTCAATGCCCCCTCCCCTCCCTCGCCACGGCCCCTCCCGTCCACCGAATTCTCACTAATCCTGCTCTTCCCACCCCGAAGCACCCCGCACCCCCCCTTCTCCCTTCTCCCCTAACCCGACCTCCCCCTCGCATCCCCTCTCCACCCCTCCAACCCCCCCAGACTGCCCCACAACCACCCCGATCCCCCCCGACCCTGCCCGGGCCCTGCCGCCAGCTGACCGCGCCTCTTCCGCTCCCTAGCGTCGCCTGCCGGGGGGGAGGACCCGCGTCCCGCTGCCTTGCCAGGCGGCACTGCCTGCCCGGCCGCGCTCCCTCCCGGAGCACCCCCGCTCCAGCCACGCCACGCCCCACCCACGCACTCAAGGCCGGCGGCGTCTCCGTGTCCCTGCCGCATCCCCCGACCTCGCTGCCCTTGGCCACGCACCTTCCTCTTCTGCCTCATCTCCCACACGAGAGCCCTGCTCAGCCCAGCCGCCTTTCTGCCTTCTCACTTTTACTGAAATCCCTTTGCAAGAATAAAACTCTTAGGATTTTCCATCGCCCCACTGTAGTCCGTTTCCTCCCATCAGTTCTTGCCAAGAGGCCGTTCCCTTCCGTGGGAAGCAAGGTGATAGGAATGTGACACGGCTTTGGATTCTCCAGGTCAGGGTCAGTGGTGTGGACCGCCAGAGCCAACAGCGCACAAGCGAACCCTCTGCGTGCTGGCACCACCCGAGAACTGCATGGGGAGAGCAGCTGGACTTCCAGGAACACACGGTTGGACACGGAGATTTCCAGCGGCGTGGCAAAGGCACAACAGGAGCTGATAACTGGGGCAGGAACAAATTCTGAGGGTAGCAGGCAAAGACGGGGGACCACCAAAAGCAATGGTGCAAGGACTTGCTGTGGCCATGGCAGTGTTAAGGAACAATCCAGTGTGACATTGCAGAGTCCCTCTGGGAGAAATCCCAAGGCCACAGATTTTAGCTGCTGGGACTGGAGCATATTCACAGCAGCGGCTCCAGTGACTCCACGCATGCCAACTTGAGTCCCCACGGAACCACTCCCACAGTCACACCAGGTTTCCTCACTGCTTCAAGCCCAGCTTTGCCATGGCCGAGTCTCAGATGTCTTGTTCCACAAAGCCATTTATTCATGGTGCAGTAACACAGAAACAGCTCGAGCTGCTGAATCCAAGCAGGACCCCAAACAAAGCACCCCTGGGCTCCTGTCATTTGTCCCACCATTTTCCCGTTTTTATTCATGTTTCCCACCCTTTTCCCCTCAAGTTTCCCACCATTTTTCCTCTCACGCTTCCCACCCTTCCATCCCCTCACATTTCCCATCATTTTTGGCCTCATGTTTCCTGCCCTTTTTCCCTTTATGTTTCACACCCATGTTTCCTCCTGTTGCCCTTCTTTGTCCCTCACGTTTCCCGCCCTTTTTCTCCCCTCATGTTTCCCGCCATTTTTCCCCCTCAGGTTTCCTGCCTTTTTCTTCCCTCACATTTCCCGCCCTTTTCTCCCCTCACCTTTCCCGCAATTTTGTCCCCTCATATTTGCCATTTTTTACTTCACATTTTCCACCCTTTTCCCCCTCATGTTTCACACCCTTTTCCCCTCACATTTCCCCCCGTTTTCTCCCCTCCTGATCCTGCCCTTTTTTCCCATCATGTTTCCTGCCCACAAGTCTCCCTTTCCTCTTGAGTTGTCCACTCATGCTGGGTGTCTCCGTGTCCATCCACCTGGCTGTCATCACAGGCCTTGCTCTCCTTTGTCATCCATAAGGTTTGGCAGCTCAGGGCTCTGGCTTTCTTTCATTGCTGGTTTTAGTCAATTGTTCATAACTCAACCTGTGACCTTTCACTTTTTAGCCTGCAGTTCTCCTCTCCAGCCTGCTGCAGGGGAAAGGGGAGGGGGAGTGCGAGAAGGGAGCAGTGCATGATTTGGAGTGTTCCCCCACCATAGTGGGGGAACTGGGGTGTCACAAAGGGCCCCCTGTGACCCGCCACCTGCCCCTAGCAACAGCTCAAAGGGTTTGTTGACGTGGAACCAGCGCCCAGCCTGCAGTGTCCGGCAGGACAGCGACGGGACAGGACGGGAGCACACAGCTGGCGAGAAGCCCGCTGGTTTTAGCTCACGTCTTGCTCTGCAGCAGGGAGTAAGGTATTAAACCAAACCTTCCCCCTTGCCTATTCTCAGAACTTCATCTCCATTCAGTAGAATGGAGAAGAGACCTCCAAGCCAGCCCACGGTGGCCTGGGAGGAGGACGCGGCTCTTCAGGAGAGCAGCTCTGCAGCGGAGCCCGCCGAGGTGACCACGGTGCAGCCATTGCAGCCCAGTGAGTGAGGGGCCCTGTGGGACTGGGCAGGGCTGGGATCAGGTTTCCCCGGCACACGGGCAGATGGGGATCACAGGGGTGGGAGTGATGCCGGAGTGCCAGAGCTGCTCGGGGCAGGACACCAGCCCCGGCACAGCCTGTGCCGAGGAGGGGGAGAGCAGAAGGGGGCCCAGCTGCTGCTCTGGAGCGTGGGCAGCGAGGGTCAGTGGCTGGCAAGAGGCAGTGGTGCTGTGGGATGCTGGACGTGTCCCTCTCATCTGCCAGAGCGCTCCTCAGCCCGGGGCACTGGGCATTGCCCTGCCATGGTGTGCTCCAGCAGGGCAGCTCCTCTGATGGGCATCCTCCAGCCGGAAGCCGCATGGGAAGGCCGTGCCAAGGGAACGGGCACAGCCTGGGCAGAGGGCAGATCTCCTTCCTCTGCTCTCTCCTCTCCCCTCACCCTCTTCAGCTCTCTCTTCTCTCCCCCTCCATTAGATGCTGTGTATGGACAGGAAGCCATGGACTTCATCCAGGCCTTTGCCAGCAGCCCCGACCAGGTACCCACGGCCTGCTGGACAGCGGCTGTGCCCGGCCAGGGGTGCTGGCTCTGCAGAGCAGCTGCTCCCACAGGGCACTGCACCCTAAGGGCTCTGGTCCTACTGGAGGGGTGTCCTCGCTTCACGCTGCCCTGTTGTCTCTGTCCTCCAGCTCCAGGATGAGGACCTGAAGCTCAAGTTCCTCGACGGCATCTGTATCCTGTGCCGAGCTGCCAAGGACTGTGGCTTCTGCAAGGACCTGGATGCTTTCTACCACAAATACAAGCTGGGAGAGAAGATCCAGGTGAGGGGGCACCCGGCAATCTGGGGAAGGGAGCAACGAGCCCCAGCAGCCAGTGAGGGCAGTGCATGAGCAGGGCAAGGCTCTGGTGGCGCTGGGTGCTGGCAGCTGCCAGGTTGCAGCCCAGCTGTGCTCTGCAGGTGCTGCTGCAATTGGAGCCCAAGTACGAGATTTGCACGGAGGTGCGGCGGCTGGCCATGCTCGCTATTGCCGGACTGAGGTACCGGCCCATCACACCTGCAGACCCCTGCCCAGCACTCTGTGCCCACCTGCCCATCCCTCCTGGAAGCCCAGCCCCAGTGCTGCAGGAGACCTTGAGACACTGCTCCCAGCACCAGTGGCCAGCTGGGCCCCTCTCTCTTTGCAGCACGCTGGGGACGGTGCTGGAGAACAGAAGAAAACTCTTAAGACTCTGCTTCGACAGCATCTTTTTCCTTCCCCCAAGTGGGGAAATGACGAGCCGGGAAGCGTCTCTGTATTCTCAGGTAAGTGCTGGGTGAACTGGAGGAGCCTCCAGTCTGTCCAGGCTGCTCCACCAGCCCGTGCTGCCTAAGGACCAAAGATCCAAGGCAGGCCACGGTCTCAGCTTCGTTTTCCTACCCTCATCCCTTCATGCCTTGCCAGGCTCCAGCCACCTCCGGCAATGCCGGCTGCTCTGCCCCCCAGCACACGGCCTGCTCCTGTGTCCCTCCCCTCACACTGGCACTTCAGATCAGTCTCCTGGGAGTGGGAGGGACAGCAGAATCACAGCCACTGCTCTCTGTCGTCCTTGCAGACCCTGCATGCCATGGACACCATGCTGGAGGTGATGGTGTTCAGCTCTCCTGCCTCCAAAACCAGCAAGATGCTGCAGGACGTCTTGGAGGTCTGGCCTGTGCACAGAGTGGGGGTCGAACGACTGTTCCTCACTTAGGAGGGGAAGGAGCCCGGGCTTGTGTCCAGTCTTGTCCTGGCTCCTGCCAAATGAACCCTGTCCCGGCCAGAACCAGGACATTCCCCCAGTGCTGTGCAGGCAAGAGCGCACTGCGGGGAGGCTGCCCAGCTGGCCCAGGGAAGCAGAGGCTGGCCCCAGGCGCTGCTGGAGCACAAGGAGCATTGCCTTCCTTGCTGCCCACCAGCTTTGCCTGGGGCCTTTGTGCCAGGCCTGCCAGGGCCCCCAGGGGCAGGATCCCCCCTGAAAGCTCTGCCTGAGGGCACAGGAAGTCTGGAGGGAGGGTGCAAGTGTGTCTCATGAGTGCGGCCCTGCCACTGCTGCTGCTGGAGTGGGCGTCTGCTCACGGGGCTCACCTGCAGCTTCTCTCTTCCCAGGTTCTGCTGCACTACTGCCTTTATGACACCGTGGCTGTGCAGGAGAGGCTCATGGGCAGGGTCAGGCTGCTGAGCCATTTGCTGGCCGACTCTTCCACTGTGCAGGTAAGGACCGGGCACCCTCCAGCCAGGCCATCTCCCCATCCCTGTGCCCTGGCACAGCCACAACTCCAAGGTGCCTGCAAGGCCTCAGCTGCCCACCCTCAGACCTTCTGCTCTTCTGCCTGCCTCCCCCAGGCTGCCCAAACTGAGGACAGCGGTGCTGCCAGCAGACAGGGCCGGATCCCAGTCCTCGGGAAGCTGCTGGGCCATCTCTTTTTCAAGTTATTCAGGAAAGAAGAAACCAGCTTGATGGCACTGGACATTCTCTGCTTCCTCTTGACGTTCCTCTCTGAGCAGAAATGTAAGAGAAGCTGTGGTGGGCGGCATCCCCCGTGCACCGCCACATGCCCAGATACAGCTGCTTGTCTTCCTGGGTCTTGCAAAGGCTCCTTGTTGTGCTTGGTGCAGGTGGCACCATGTCCCCAGAGCTGCTGTCACCTCTGCTCCTGCCCCTCGCTCTCTGCCAGGCTCTTGATGCTCCCGTGTAGCCGAGCTGCTGCTCCGCACAGGACTCAGCCCCAATCCGCCCCTTCCCCATGTCCCCTGGTGAGCTCGTGTCCTGCCCTGCCACCCTCCAGCCCCGCAAGCCCTTCCCCCTGAGCAGTACTGCAGCCACGGTGTAACTGGGAGCTGCATGTGGAGCTCCAGGGGCTCGGAGCTTCCCAGGCCAGCTTCACTGGGTACGGACACTGGAGGCAGCTCCCCCTTTCCACCAGTGCCCACCACCTCCTCCCGTGACCGACTGCTCCCAAGCCATTCCTGCATCCCGACGCTTGCCGGGGTTGGGTCAGCTGCTGGCACAGCGGCTGTGTCTCAGCCGCACATTGGTGTTTTCCCTCTCTTTAGGTGCCACACCGCCAGCGGTTCGTGCCCAGCTCCCAGCATACTGGCAATCTGAGATCACCTCCCTGCTGGATACGCCCAGCTCCTGGAGAGTTCAGGTGACCAGCCCTCCCCCTTGCTGGGCCTCTCATCCGTGGCATCAGCAGGGGATTGGTGCGCACAAAGGGGCGCAGAATCAGCGGGGCTGACCCTGGCGAGAGGCTTCCCACTGTCCCCGAGCAGGGAACACTGCGGTGTCCCAGCAGCAGCAGAAGCAGCAGCTCCAGCCCTGCTGGCCACCAGCGAGCCCTGGCTCTCTGTAGGGTGCGTGCCGCATGCCTGAGAGCCCAGCCCTCCTCCTTGTCATGGGGCCCTCCTCATCCTCCCCTGCATAGGGACTGTGGGCACTGCTGCCAGCTTTCCTGCGGCCACTGCCGCCAGCACTGCCCGGCACCTCTGGCCAGGGCTGCTCGCGCTGCCCAGCCAAGCAGAACCCTTTGGGCACTGGCTGGCACTGGCCTCCACTCCCTTCCTTCCTGCCACAGGCCTTTGGGAGATACCTCAGGCCAGCTGAGAGGACGGGCATCGTCCTTGTGGCCATTGAGATCCTGGGCCGCTCCAGCCTCCTGGACAAGAAGGCGCCCAAGGAGTTTCTGCAGGTGGCCATGGAATTCCCTGAGCTGTGGCTGATGGATGTAAGTGGCCTGTGGCTGGATTGCTCTGCCCTTGAGCCCTGACAGGTTCCTCCCTCCCTCCCTCCCATAGCCAGGATTGGGGGGGGTGCCTGAAACCACCTTGAGGCAGCAGAGAGTGCGTTAGGATCCCACTTCTGACACCCAAATAATGGTAAGATCTGGTCATTTAAAAATTCCTCGGCCAAAATTAAGGTGCAAACAAGACCACATGCCAAGGCCAACAGTACGGATTTCATTTAAGAGTAAATGGGAGATAGAGAGAGAGGGGGAATGAGGAAGAGACACAAACACACACACACATTACTTAGAAAGATGGTCACCCGCACACGGGTCCCTGCGGCATCCCCCCTGGCCCTTCTTCTTCTGATCCTCTTGGTGGTGGGGATTTCCAAACACCCCCCTCGCCTGTCTTCCCTCCAGGTGCCAAAAGTTGTGAGACACATCTTTGAGCACTGTGATGAGAAAATCACAACAGCCGCTCACAGCTTTCCCACACTGCTTGACCTGATGGCCAGTAAGTGGCCTCGGCGAGTCGTCGTGACAGCTCTGAAGGTCGCCCCAATATTCAGGTACTGGCCCTGACCGCACAGAGGGCTTGTTCCCTATGGGGAGAGGGACCTCGAGACTCTCTGGCTGCCAGACACAAGAACACTGCAGCACCCCCCAAAGCAAGCGGGGCCCTCCATCCCACCATGCTCAGCCCAGGCCCACAGCAGCCAAAGCTGGCTGGGCCAGCCCAGAGCCAGCACGCTGCTCCCAGTCCCACCGGGAACACCCCGTCAGCCATGTCCACCTGCCCAGGCTGGGCCCCTGTGCACCCCAAGTCCTGCAGGGCTGGCGCAGGCCACACTGCAGTGGCCGAGGCAGCCCTGCTGACAGCGCTCTGCCTTGCAGCGACAAAGTCTGTCTGTGGAAGGCCATGTTCTCCGTGCACCAGACTCTGGAGGAGGTTTTGAAGGAGCTGCACGTGAAATTCTGGGACCGGCAAAGGAACATCTCTCAGCAGCAGAAGTCCTGCCTCGCTTTCTTGGCTGTGAGTCATCAGGAAAAGCCCATGTGCCCTTGCCCTCTGCTGCCGGTGGGAAGCGGGAGCTGAGCCAGGACAGCCCTGCCAGCTCTGCCCAGGCTCTCTGCCGCTTCCTTCCAGATGCTGGCCTCTGATGATGTTGTAGAGAACAAAGTGGGTCCATTGTACAAAGCCTTGAGACTTCTGAGGTCGCCAAGAATGGAAATGGTCTCTCTGGTGCTCAGGGCCCTTTTGACGCTGTCGGAGAGAGCTGAGACGGTGAGCAGGCTGCTCTCAGGGGCAGACATGTGGCACCTGGACTCTGAGGCCTCGGGGAAGGTGGTGGCTTGGCCTGGGCTGTGAGTCAGGTGCTGGGGTGACTGCTCCAAACGCCCTGCCTGCCATGGGATGGCCTGGAGGCTGCCTGGGGAGCTGACCAGGCACAGACGTTCTCAGGGAATGGAAACTGTCTTTCATACAGGCACGAAAAATGAAGGGCCTCCTGTCCGAGTTGCTGAAATTCCTGTGGCATCGGTCTTGGGACATTTCGGTGATGGTCATGGACATCTTCCAAAATGTGCTGGGGCACCTGAAGAAGAGAGAGGCCAGCGCCATGATTGTGAAAGCGGTGCAGAGGCTCTGGCACCTCTTTGACGCCGTAAGGCTGATGTGGGAGCCTGAGCCCCGCAGCAGGGCCCTGGGCAATGACAGCTGCCCTGCAGCCCAGCCCTGCAAGTAGCACTGGCAGCAGGCCCCGCTCTCTGGGCTCCCCTGGGATGGATTCTGGGCCTTGCAGCCCAGCGCTGATCCTGCCCGCTCTGGGCTGTGAGCCCGCAGCATCGCCCCTCACCTCAGGCACCTCAGCTCAGCCCCTCCTGGCCGCGGGCAGGGAGCCGCTGTGTGCGGAGCTCACCTTTCCTCCTTCCTACCAGGAGGAAGACTTTGTGCGGGAGCACTCCATCCGCCTCTTCAGAGACCTGCTGGGCAAAACGGCGTGGATGGACAAGAAGGCCATGAAGGAAAAGGCCTGGAAAGTCCTGGTCCGGCTCCTGCTTCACATGAGTGACCAGGCCCCCAGCGTGGCCAAGGTACCCATGTCCAGGCTGAGCACTGACCAAGAGAGGCGTGGCTGACACCCCCTGGGGGGGTCCCGAGCATCAGGGCAAGGGCTGCTGGCAGCGGGCAGCGTTCCCCCAGCACAGCCCCTGGGAACCAGCGCCAGCAGGGCCAGACAAGCTGGCACGGCCATTTCCATCTCTGCCCTGCCTGCTCCAGCAGGGCTCGGCAGCAGCCCAGCACCACCGAGGCCTGGACACGTGTGTCCCCAAAGGCTTCTCAGCTGTCCCCACAGGTGTCCCTGCAGGGCTTTGCACCTCAATCCCTGCTGCCCAGGCCCATCCCCAAGAGACCCCTGGACACTTTGGAGAGGGCATGTCCCAGCTTCCTAAGGGCGCGGTCACCCCAGGAACAAAGCCCAAGGCTCCTTCCACAGGCAGGCCCTGGTGCCACCTCCCAGCTTCTGTCCCACAGGCATCTACAGAAGCCGTTCTGGCTATAGCAGAGCTCCTCAAGTGGAAAGAGCTCAAGCAGCTGGCGCAGACGGAGCAGACGTGGAGGATGGGCGAGTGCTTGGTGAGGACGAGACCACGCTGGACGAGGGCTGCCCACAACACCGTGCCGGGGCTGTGAGCTCTGCAGCTGGGACTCCCCAGGGCTGTTGCGGCCCAGAGCGCCCAGCCTGGAGCTGCAGCCTTGCTCCTGTCTCGGGAACAGGAGTCTCCTCTAGGCCCATGTTCCCTTCCTTCCCCCAGCATGAGGGAGGGCTCTGAGCCATGGGGGTGCTGGCAGGAGGGGCTGATCTGACCAGCTGGGGCCCTCTGAGTAATGCCCACAGCCTTGTGCTCCCTGCAGTTGGCCAAGGACAGCAGCAGGGCCGAACAGTTTGTGTTGGACAGCCAGCCCTACCTGCGGAGCCCTCAGGCCCCCATGCGAGAGGCGGCCCTCAGGTTCATTGGTGAGTCCCAGCCCCCAGGGTCCCTCTTTGGGCAGCCTGGCCCCGTCCCCCCAGCCCTGGGGCTGACACGGGCAGGGCCTCGGCCTCCCTGTGCCCCCCTGCCAACACAGGTGGCTTTGGTGGCCACCTTGCCAGTGCCACCCCCGGGCTGCTGAGGGGGTCAGGCAGGGCCGGGGGCCACGCTGCTGGGAGCACGCTGGGGAGCAGGGGCTGACGGAGCTCTGTGCCCAGGGCTGGCTGCGCGGCACCTGACAGAGCAGAGTGAGGACACCGTGGCTGAGGTGCTCTGGGGTGAGTGGGGAGCCTGGGCTCAGGGGAGCTGAGGCGTCTCTGCACACACGGGGGCTCATCTGGGCTCTCTTTCTGTCATAGAGCTTGACAGACTGCAAACAGGAGACAAGGATCCCGCCATCTGTTCCCTGGCAGTTCAGACCAGCTTGGTCCTGAAGTCTCCAAGGAAGCAGCGAAGATCAGGATTCTCCCTGCGTGCGCTGTGCTGCTGGTGCCGCTGAGCAGAGAGGGACCTTGATGTAAGGCTTGGCAGGGACACAAACTCAAACACCTGCTGAATGATCAGGTGTGAAAAGGATGCCCTGGCTTTCTAAGGTCCTTCTCAAAGCGCAAGCCGGCATTTCCATGACTGCTGACTCTGCCATTGCCCTGACCAGGAGGGACCCATTCCCCCCAGCCCCTGAGCATGGCGTGAGGTGGTCTAGAATAAGCCCAGGGTCATGGCCAGTCCCCTCCTGGCTCCTGCCAAATGGCTCAGCTGCCGGCCCTCAGCCCTTCTGCTCTTCTGCCTGCCTCCTCCAGCCTGGTCAAAATGAGGACAGAGGTGCTGCCTGTGGACAGATCCAGATCCCAGGCCTGGGGAAGCTGCTGGCACATCCATTCAAGTCACTCAAGAGAGAAGAGACCACTTTATGGCGCTGGATGCTCTCTGTGCCCACTTCAAGTTCATCTGTCAGCAGAAAGGTAAGAGAAGCTGTGCTGGGCTGCATCCCTGCGCACGGCCGCATCGCCCCGATGCATCTGCTCGTCTTCCCGGGCCTTGCGATGGCCCCTTCTGTGCAGACACGGGGCTCATGTGGGCTCTGCTTCTGGCACAGAACTTGAAATACTGCGGGCCAGAGAGAAGGATCCTGGGCGCTCAGACCCGCCTGCCTAAAATCCTGCGAGAGGACTCGGTGTGCCTGGATCCAAGCCCAGCCACAGACCTGTCCAAACTGTATATAGTTCTAGAAAGTTAATTACCTTCTAGATATAATTTATATAAGTTAACCATATCTATAAATTATATATTTGATAAATATATCTAATATATGAAAATTATGAGTCAATAAAATATATAGATTATATCTATTATGTCATGTATATAAATTCTATATAGTATGAATACATATTCTATATATTAGCTATATATATAGAGATGAGCTTTTCAAATAAAAGAAACAATGTCTTGAAATCGATTACAGAAATGATAATGACTGCAGCACACAGCTCTATCTATGAGTATAGTGCACCATTTTTGAAGCAATATGGAAGCAATTATGTTAAAGCTAGCAGACTTGGGAGGAAAAGTGAGAATTGTGGGTGGGAAATGTGCGGGGAGAAAAGGGCGGGAAACACAAGGGGACAAAATGGTGGGGAAACATGAGGGGAGAAAAGGGCGGGAAATGTGAGGGGAGAAAAGGGTGGGAAATGGAACGCAAAAAAGGACAGGAATCTTGAGTAAAAAGGATGGGAAATGCGAGGAAGAAAGAGTGCGAAACCTAGGGGAGAAAAGGTGAGAAACATGAGGGACAAAATGATGGCAAATGTGAGGGAACAGAAGGGCAGGAAGTGTGAGGGGGAAAAATGGTGGGAAACGTGAGGGCGGGAAAAAAGGTGGAAAATGTCAGGGGAGAAAAGAGCAGGAAATGTGTGGGGGAAAAGATGGGAAACGGGAGGAGAAAAAGATGGGAAATGGGAGGAAACATGGGGGTGAAACATAAGGGGAAAAAGGCAGGAAACATGAGGCCAAAAATGATGGGAAATGTGAGGGGACGGAAGGGAGGGAAGCGTGAGAGGAAAAGTGGTGGGAAACTTGAGGGGAAAAGGGTGGGAAACATGAATAAAAATGGGAACATGGTGGGACAAATGACAGGAGCCCAGGGGTGCTTTGTTTGGGGTTGTCTTGGGGTGACCTTATGATGTGTATCCCATATCGCTGCCTATGCCCAGGAATTAATTCCTGTGCCTTTCTATGCCTCTTAACTGAGCCTGAGAGGGGGAAGGAAAAAACGGAGCAAAACTTTTGCAACGCAGTTTGCAGCTTGTTCAAGGTCACACACAGATAGCAATCGGTTTTCCCCGCTGCGGCAGGGGAGGGAGGAAGCACCCGGCTTGCTGCGCCCAGAACAGGTTTTTTGGCCAGTGGTTCAGCTGCTTTGTTCTCCGGAGACAGACTGAGAGTTGAATTTTTTCCTTCTCTGCAATATCGGATTTTCTCCCTTTTCTACTGGACTGCTTGATTGCTTTAACATCAGAACACATCGGGAGGACTTTCCACCGGGCACAGAGGGCCTGGCCCTGAGGACTCTCTGAGGAGACCAAAGGCAGGACTCTAATGCTTTCCCAGGGTTTGCCTCCACAGCAAAAGATTTTACCATTTAACATTATTTTCCTTTCCCATGTGTTTGTTAAAGAAACAGTTTTATCTTCTTCACTTTCCTTCGAGGAAACTTTATTTTTTCCCGAACCTGGTGGGGGAGGGGTGGTTGTGCCTTCTCTCAGAGGATCTATTTCTAAATTTGGCCAAACCGGTACAGGGGTCCTGCTTGGATTCAGCAGCTCGAGCTGTTTCTGTGTTACTGCACCATGAATAAATGGCTTTGTGGAACAAGACATCTGAGACTCGGCCATGGCAAAGCTGGGCTTGAAGCAGTGAGGAAACCTGGTGTGACTGTGGGAGCAGGGACGCGTTGGGTCACTGGAGCTGCCGCCGCTGTGAGAAGGCTCCAGTCCTAGCAGCTAAAATCTGTGCCCTTGGAGGTTCTCCCAGAGAGACTCAACAAGCTCACACTGGATCGGTTCCTTAACACTGCCATGGCCACAGCAAGTCCTTGCACCATTGCTTTGGCTGCTTCCCTCTTTGCCCACTCCCCTCAGAGTTTGTTCCTGTCCCAGTTATCAGCTCCTGTGCTGCCTTTCCCACTCCGTTGGAAATCTCCAATCACACAGTTGTGTGTGCTCGGAACCCGAGCTGCTCTCCCCACGCAGTTCTCGGGTGGTCTCAGCACACAGGGACAGGTGGGCTCAGGTCCCTGGGACAAGGGCCCCACGCCATGCAGCTCCATCACGGATGAGCTTGGGACTGGGGCTCCCTGGGGTGGTTTGGGGGTCTCAAGTGAGAGGTTCTGCAGTAGTTCCAGGTGAGGGGGTTGGGGGATCCTGGAGGAAGGTTGAGAGTCCCCATTGGATTTGGAGGTCCCAGGGGCTTTTAGAGGTGCTCCAGAAAGTGGTTGAGTGGCCCCAAGGGCATTTGGGGGGCAGAGGAGGGGTAGAACTGGGGACTCAAGGAGGTATTTGGAGGACACCGGAGGGGGATTGAGGTTCCCAGGGAGAGTCTGGGTGGACTTGGGGGGGTGGTTCCAGGGGGGGAAGTTCAGGCAGGGTTCAGAAAGGGAGGGTTGTGGGAGTTTGGGGGTCTGGGGTGGGTTTAGGGCTGCCAGCGAAGGCTAGAGGGGTTCCAGAGGAGGGCTTGGGGGATCCCAGAGAAGAGTTTGGGGGGTGCCAGGGGGGGTTTTGGGAGTCTCAGACCCTCCCAAGTTATGTGACTCCCCAGTGTGAGACCTCCCAAGTATGATCTCCCTCAAATTGTAAGCCCCCCAGTCGTGCAACCCTCCAGGAATTTGACCCCAAGACAGAAACCCCAAACTCACGGAAACCCCCAAAATCTGAACCCCATTCCCATGATCCCCCCAAGCTGTGACCCTGAAATCTGAGCCCCTACAAATTGTGACCCCCAACATCTGACCACCCCAAGTCATGCAATTCCCCACAAATTGAGACCCCCATCATGTGAGTGTCTAATCTGCTCCCCCAGGGCTGTGTGACTCTCCCACTCCTACCACACCCCCAAGTCATGGCACCCCCCCAGTCTGAGCCCCCGCCACTCTGAGTCCCCCACTCTGAGCTCACCCAACTCCACTGACCCCTCCTCCCATTTGGGGCCCACATAAGTCAAACAAACCCCCCAGAGTCCAAACTCCCCAACATCTCACCCCCATTCCCATGACCCTCCAAATTGCGTCACCTCCCATTCTGAGCCCCCCCCAAGCCGTGTGGCCCCCTCAAACCTGACCCCCCCCATTCCCACCTATACCCAAAATCTGAAGCCCCTCAAATCATGCGACTCCCCCACATTCCCACCCCCTCACATCCCCTGCCCCAATTCCCCCATGGTCCTGCCCCCACCACCTCCAAAATATCCCCAAACCCCCTCCAACTCTCACCTTTTTCCCCTCTTGCTTAAAAAACTCTCGCGGAGCTTCAGGAATGATAAAAAGCTCTCGCCAACACCCACGACCGCAACGTAGGAATGATGCACGCTCCCCAGTCGTGGTATAACTGGAAACATTTATTAAAAGTCCACATAGCTTTCATTATATTTTCACTATTTGAGAACACAATCTTATTGAGCATGTGCAGAAAGCAGGAGTGAAAAGCTCAAGCCCAAGGAAGGCTTATGAGCCTTCGTCCAAAACGACCACCAGGAGGCTGACCACCGCCTGGTGCAGTAACCGCCCATGTGCTACAAGGGCTGACATCATCATCATGTGATTAGAAAATATGTTGCACTATGAAGGTTAGGAAAGTAGAATGGGTGCATTCAGTACAAAAGTGTAAAAGCTAGTACTGTGTGAAGAATGGACGAGTGAGTTTGTGGTGGAGCTATCCCCCTCACTCCCGGCATCGCATAAACAAATACCTGCTCTCTAGGCCTTATCCTATGGAGCACTGTTTGCTTGCCTAGGTTTCAGGCATCAATACAAGAAAATATACATGCCAAACATGTATAAGTATATAGTATATAGTATATATAGTATTAGTATACATAGTATATATTATATATAGTATTAGTATATAGCTCTAAGCCCTACTAGAGCGAAACCAATGACATGTTTAACCCAACGTCCAAAACGGAACCTTCCAGCCAGGAGAAGAGGCCAAAAGGATCCCTGCTTTTGCTGCAGTTCTCCAGACAGCTCCTTCAATTCCTGCATGCTTTTGGGAATGGATTCCCAATGGTCACTCAGGTTCATACAGCACATTCCATCAAAGTCTTCACATCTGTGTCCCTGGGCTAGCAACAAAAACTCTATTGCTGCTCTACTTTGCAATGTTGCATGACGTACACAGTCGACATCTGTTAACAATCCTGTTAAAGCATTACTGGTAGCGTTCCTTTCCCTCGCAAGCCAACAGCCTGGTTTATTAATTGTGATCAAGGCCTGTGCCGTACCAACAGAGGCAACTAAGGAACTAAAAATTCTTTTTGTAGGATTCCAGAATTTAACCTCAGAGTTACAGTCAGGGGCAAGCGATTGAACATCACGCTTATTTTGCCTATGTCGCAGTGTCCAATTCGTTAGTGCTTCGAGATTGGGATGAAACATGGTTAAACAAACAAAAGTAATGGACCTCGCACTGCTTTTCCTGGAATGCCTTCCCATGCTCTGTTGCCACATATCAAAAATATGTTATCGGGCAGGCTGATTGCATTGGTCCCTGTTGCGACTTGGGAGGGAGTAGTGACATTGCACCAGGCAGAGGCATCACGGTAAATGCCAGTGCCACTTCTATCAACTCCTGTGTTGTCTGTGTTTGGATCGTTAGCATAATTAGGGTAGAAACACACAGGAGCTTTTATAGACCCGAGCACATCCAGCTCTTGAGGCCACAGTGAGAGAGCAGAAAAGTTATTTATTTTTCTCATGCCTCCATTAGCATTGCCCAAATGCCATCCCACAGACTGGCCAGCATCAGACTGCCGGGATCCCAAACACGCCCACGACGATCTCTGCTTACCTGCAGTTGTACAATCACGTGTCCCTGTCTGATTGTAGAACTTGTTCCATTCATCCTTTGTCAAAGGAATGCCAACCAGACATGTCTGAAATGGATCACTAGCACTGGTCATGGAAATACAAAGGCTAGGTTGCTAAATTGCTTTGGCTAATGGCAGCCAAACATTGCTCTTGGGTTGTGGGACCCGTGCTTCATTCACAATCCTCGAGAATCCGCTGAGGATGGCAAAAAAGGCTTCCCATGTTGTGCCAGAACTCATTGTAACTGATTAGCAAACTAAAATTGAGCTGCCTTCAAGTCTTCATTCCTGCTGCAGCGGCTTTGATGTTCTTCGCAGGTAACCAATAGGGTCCTGGGGATAGAGAAACACAGCCACAACCACGTCCCCACGTTAGCAAAGGCACGGGGCCTAACCATTGTCCGCTCTGCAGACCTTTATAATAGACAGGCGGTTGAGAATCCCTTAAGGTATCACGGGAACACCTTCTCTCACTTGCTGGAAATATTTCAAAAGTTTAAAACAAATGTTGCTTTGTCCCAGTTGTTCCTGAGCTGTTATACCAAGGGGATCCCCCCTTCTTTTTGTTTAAGAAGCATTTTCGTTAAAAGGGCATGAGTGCGTTCCACAACAGCTTGACCTGTCGAGGAATGAGGTATGCCAGATACGTGACGTATACCCCAAGAGTGAAAAAAGGTTTTCACTGATTGGGAGACATGTGCTGGACCATTATCAGTTTTTACTACCTTTGGGACTCCTAAGGTGGCAATAGCTCACAACATGTGCTTAATGACATCTCTTGCCTTTTCCCTTTTATGAGCGGAGGCGACAAAAGATTTGGAATAAGTGGCAGCTGAGACATGCACGTATTTTAAGGTGCCAAAAGAAGAAATGTGGGTAACATCCATCTGCCAGACTTCCTTGACCCATAACCCTCTCGGATTTGTACTTACCGTGGTAGGTAAAGGAGTTGAGTGTGCACAACCAGGGCAAGAATGAACAATTTGTCTGCCTTGAGAAAACGTAAGATCAAATTGTTTACTCAAAGCTTTTGCATTCTGGTGATAGAATTCGTGGGACACCTTTGTCTGGGCAATTTGAGTTGGAACTGCTGCCATCATTGTTAGAGGGTCTGCGACTGCATTGCCTTGCACCAGAGGCGCAGGCAAAGATGAGGGAGACCTAAGATGCGTAACATAATGTCCTCGGTTACAATGTAAGATGGAACCAAAAGTATGTATTCCATTATCATCGTCACAAGCTCTTAAAGCAGGTGGGGCTGTGCTTTTTGTCTCCTACCATGACTCATCCCTGATAACTCTCTCCGGGGTCTATCTCTGTTTAATGGCATGTCAAGCACCCACCACATGACTCATAGAATTACATCAGCCCATTGGGGGATGCTCTGCCCAGGGGGAGCAACCAAGCATTCCCACCTGCATATAATCTGGCCTTTGGAACAGCACAAGCAGCCCTTCCCTGCTGGATTCCCAGAGGACAAGAGCTGCATAACCACCACTGGACCTTCAGAGGAGGACCAGACCTTTCTACAGGATCACCACTTCAACAGAACCACTTCAGGAGGACTGCAGCCACTGCTTCATCGCACTGCTACCACCACCCTGCCCGGCAGGCTGTCAGCTCGTATCCTGACTCTGTCAGGTTAAGCCAGTATTTCTGTACTATTGCCTTGTTATGTATACTACTAAAGAACTGTTGTTCCTATTTCTCATATAATTGCCTGAAAGCCCCTTCATTCCAAAATTATAATAATTCACAGCGAAGGGGCTTACATTTTCCATTCCAAGGGAGACTCCTGCCTTCCTTAGCAGACACCTGTCTTTCCAACCAGACACATAAAAACAACACGATCGGCCTTGAACAGAATTTTACTGAGTAGACAACAGAACCAACAAATTCTTGTTGTGCACTTGCTTTAAGTAGGAATGTTCAATATGGCTTAGAATGCCAACTACGTATAAGCAACCTGATATTAGGTTGAACGGTTCATTTGAAACAATCGCAAAGCCTCTACGGCGGCTGCTAATTCTACCAGCTGTGTTGGCCCTGGCTGAAAAATCACAGAGTTTTCCCAATCCCCTGTGGAATTTTTCCAGGCAACAACTGCTTTCTCAGTTTTCCCAGAGCCATCGATGAAGACTCTCTTTGCTCCACGCAGGGGTTGTGACCATGCTAGAAAACGCAGCTGCAAAGAAAGATCTTTTAAAGATTGCAGAAGTTTACTTTTCAGCAAAGAATTAACAATGTTTCCCAAAAAGCCTCTCAGGGAAGTCTGTAAAGTAAATGATTCCCACAACATATCCTGAAAAGCGTCTGCATGCAAAGGAATGTGGATGTGAGAAGCATCTTCCCCACTTAGGCTCTGGCATCGTTTTCGTCCTGTGGAAACAAGTCTAACAATCATGTCAAGTAAAGTGGTCACTGGCTTTGAAAATGTGTGAGGTAAAAATACCCACTCTAGCACCCACAACTGTTGTTTATCAACACACCGCTGTGCTATTAGTGCATCTGGTTGGAATTCTGCCAGGATAAGGAAAAGCCTCAGCGGTAACTCTGCTTGTCGTCTGGATACAAAGGATGTCTGCATTTTATCTGCCACAAGTTGCAGTGCTTCACGGGCTTCTGGATTGAGTTTGTGAGGACACGTTAAACCTGCGTCTCCCTTAAGCAAATTAAATAAGGGTGACAGTTCCTCAGTGGAGGTACCAAGGGTAGGTCTGAGCCAATGAACAGTTCCTAATAATTTTTGCAAATCATTTAGCATTTCAATAGAGGTCCTCACCACAATGGGCTGAGGAACAATTTTCTGTCCAAATAATAGAAACCCCAGGTATTTCCAGGGTGGGACAGTTTGAACTGCTGCAATATAAAGACCAAATTTGTCAAAAGAAAGACGCAAAAAGGCAAAACAGTTTTGCAACACAAGAGTCATCTGCTACTAGCAGTGTATCATCCATATAATGATACAATGGAACTGTTGAAAACTGTGGCCGCACCGGTTGTAAAGCACTTGCTACCACAACCTGGCATATTGTAGGACTGTTTGCAACCATCCTTGAAGCCCACCGTTGGTGCAGCCCGGAAACGTTGCAGGACTAGGATCATTTCAGGAGACTCTAAGTCTCTGTTCAGGGAGCCATTTGCAACGTATGAACGATGCACGGTCCCCAGCCCTGGTACCACCAGCAACATTTATTGAAAGTGTACATAGCTTTTATAGTATTTTCACTCCCAGGTTAGAATAGCGTGAGCCTGGATAGCCAATAGTATAACTGTTGTGAGAAACAAAGCCCACTCCTCTTTTTTGGGGGTTTTAGAAATTTAATAAGGGACAATAGGAGATAAAGGTCACTTAAAGCAAAACCGACAGTGCTGGGTGCTTGGCCGTGGCCAGAGGCACACAAAGTTAAACAAACTTTCCGTTTATATGCTTTAACACCATACATATTAATAAACCACAATGCGTATGCATCATTTTTCTAAGAACTAATTTATGTTTCCTTAGAAAAGATTAACGTAGTTCCTCCCCCGATCTGCCTTTTTAGACAATGTGTAACATGATCGTGAGGGTCTTCGGGGCTCTTCTTCGATGAAGGCTCAAGGTCTTCCTCGCATCTGAACTTTTCAACTTCGTCTTTGGAGCATGTGCAGTTATGGTGTTCCTTGGTCTTTCTGGATCTAACTGTTTTAACGTCTCCATTTTGTGGCTAATTGACTTCACATTTGCCAATTTCTCATTAGTACACCCTGCTGCTTCCCAAAATAGCTATACTTGCCTATTTTTGAGATTATTCACCTGCTGAGTTTCCGCTTATTTAAGCATTAAGCGATTAGTTAACCATATACCAGCTATTACATTGGATAGAAGGTTATGATTCAGGTTATATTTGTATCTTATAACTCAACCTATATAAGCATCTTGTAACTTTGACCCCGGTTAGAACATTAACTAGTTAATATCTGCGTAGCACAGTCATTCTTAACATAGTTGCACATAATATTTCCTAACATATTCTGATAGATAATATTTCTTAAATTTTACTACCTGTGAAAGCCAATGCTATAATAGCTGTTTATCACACTGGTCATACGTCTGCTAACCAGTAATATACGTGATCGAGTCCCTAATAGCAACCTCAGCCTTTCTTCCCTGAGACAAGTGCTTGTAGAACAATTTCTTCTGCAAAACTACTGTGCTTCTGCTACTTGTTCCATTTTACATCTCTCCTGCCTTGACTGAATAGTCCTTTCTTTCTAACGAAACCTCTTTGTTCTCTTATTACAACTTTTCTTTGTTTTCCTTCCCCACACAAAACACATCACAATACACCGTAGAAAAGGGGAGATCCCCCAATCCTCACTCCAAAACCCCCTCGGTGAGCCCCCCAATTCCACACCAATTTCCCCCGGGGACTCCCAGTCTCCCCACAACCTCCCCATCTCAGAGGGGGTCCCTGACACCCCCAATGTCACCCCCAGGCCCTGCTTGGGGTGGAGGGGCTTCTCCTCTTCCTCAAGGGGACGGCGATGGCCTGGGGGGGGAGCAAAGGCTGATGTTGTGGGCCCCTGAACCGTAAAACCACCACAAAACCGCCCTTTTCACCTCAAGTCATCCCCAATTCTGCCACCCACAGGGGGTCTTCTCCTTCTCCTCTTCTTCCTCCTCCTCATCATCCATGGGCGTGGCAGGAACACAGGAGAGGCTGGGGTCCCTCCAAAACCCAACCCTCCCCTAAAACCTCACATACTCCCCTTTCTACCCCACTCCCCCGTTCCCCCCCAATCCATATTTTCTCCTTTCTCCCACTTTTTGGCCTCAAGGAGCCCCTTTTGCACCTCAAATCCTGCTCCCAAGCCCCCACATTCCTACTCTGCACCCCAGAAGGGGACCTTCTCACAACAGAAATCCCCCATTCACACCCCAAATTCCTCCCAAGACCCCCAAATCCCCTCAATGCCCCCTCCCCTCCCTGGCCCCGGCCCCTCCCGTCCACCGAATTCTCACTAATCCTGCTCTTCCCACCCCGAAGCACCCCGCACCCCCCCTTCTCCCTTCTCCCCTAACCCGACCTCCCCCTCACATCCCCTCTCCACCCCTCCAACCCCCCCAGACTGCCCCACAACCACCCCGATCCCCCCCGACCCTGCCCGGGCCCTGCCGCCAGCTGACCGCGCCTCTTCCGCTCCCTAGCGCCGCCTGCCGGGGGGGAGGACCCGCGTCCCGCTGCCTTGCCAGGCGGCACTGCCTGCCCGGCCGCGCTCCCTCCCGGAGCACCCCCGCTCCAGCCACGCCACGCCCCACCCACGCACTCAAGGCCAGCGGCGTCTCCGTGTCCCTGCCGCATCCCCCGACCTCGCTGCCCTTGGCCACGCACCTTCCTCTTCTGCCTCATCTCCCACACGAGAGCCCTGCTCAGCCCAGCCGCCTTTCTGCCTTCTCACTTTTACTGAAATCCCTTTGCAAGAATAAAACTCTTAGGATTTTCCATCGCCCCACTGTAGTCCGTTTCCTCCCATCAGTTCTTGCCAAGAGGCCGTTCCCTTCCGTGGGAAGCAAGGTGATAGGAATGTGACACGGCTTTGGATTCTCCAGGTCAGGGTCAGTGGTGTGGACCGCCAGAGCCAACAGCGCACAAGCGAACCCTCTGCGTGCTGGCACCACCCGAGAACTGCATGGGGAGAGCAGCTGGACTTCCAGGAACACACGATTGGACACGGAGATTTCCAGCGGCGTGGCAAAGGCACAACAGGAGCTGATAACTGGGGCAGGAACAAATTCTGAGGGTAGTAGGCAAAGACGGGGGACCACCAAAAGCAATGGTGCAAGGACTTGCTGTGGCCATGGCAGTGTTAAGGAACAATCCAGTGTGACATTGCAGAGTCCCTCTGGGAGAAATCCCAAGGCCACAGATTTTAGCTGCTGGGACTGGAGCATATTCACAGCAGCGGCTCCAGTGACTCCACGCATGCCAACTTGAGTCCCCACGGAACCACTCCCACAGTCACACCAGGTTTCCTCACTGCTTCAAGCCCAGCTTTGCCATGGCCGAGTCTCAGATGTCTTGTTCCACAAAGCCATTTATTCATGGTGCAGTAACACAGAAACAGCTCGAGCTGCTGAATCCAAGCAGGACCCCAAACAAAGCACCCCTGGGCTCCTGTCATTTGTCCCACCATTTTCCCGTTTTTATTCATGTTTCCCACCCTTTTCCCCTCAAGTTTCCCACCATTTTTCCTCTAACGCTTCCCACCCTTCCATCCCCTCACATTTCCCATCATTTTTGGCCTCATGTTTCCTGCCCTTTTTCCCTTTATGTTTCACACCCATGTTTCCTCCTGTTGCCCTTCTTTGTCCCTCACGTTTCCCGCCCTTTTTCTCCCCTCATGTTTCCCGCCATTTTTCCCCCTCAGGTTTCCTGCCTTTTTCTTCCCTCACATTTCCCGCCCTTTTCTCCCCTCACCTTTCCCGCAATTTTGTCCCCTCATATTTGCCATTTTTTACTTCACATTTTCCACCCTTTTCCCCCTCATGTTTCACACCCTTTTCCCCTCACATTTCCCCCCGTTTTCTCCCCTCCTGATCCTGCCCTTTTTTCCCATCATGTTTCCTGCCCACAAGTCTCCCTTTCCTCTTGAGTTGTCCACTCATGCTGGGTGTCTCCGTGTCCATCCACCTGGCTGTCATCACAGGCCTTGCTCTCCTTTGTCATCCATAAGGTTTGGCAGCTCAGGGCTCTGGCTTTCTTTCATTGCTGGTTTTAGTCAATTGTTCATAACTCAACCTGTGACCTTTCACTTTTTAGCCTGCAGTTCTCCTCTCCATCCTGCTGCAGGGGAAAGGGGAGGGGGAGTGCGAGAAGGGAGCAGTGCATGATTTGGAGTGTTTCAGTGGGAGCACCATAGTGGGAGAACTGGGGTGTCACAAAGGGCCCCCTGTGACCCGCCACCTGCCCCTAGCAACAGCTCAAAGGGTTTGTTGACGTGGAACCAGCGCCCAGCCTGCAGTGTCCGGCAGGACAGCGACGGGACAGGACGGGAGCACACAGCTGGCGAGAAGCCCGCTGGTTTTAGCTCACGTCTTGCCCTGCAGCAGGGAGTAAGGTAATAAAACAAACCTTCTCCCTTGCCTGTATTCATCTCATTTCTCTATTCAGTAGAATGGAGAAGAGACCCCCAAGACGGCCCAGGGTGGCCTGGGCACAGAATGTGGCTCCTCAGGAGAGCAGCTCAGCAGCGGAGCCCGCCGAGGTGACCACGGTGCAGCCATTGCAGCCCAGTGAGTGAGGGGCCCTGTGGGACTGGGCAGGGCTGGGATCAGGTTTCCCCGGCACACGGGCAGATGGGGATCACAGGGGTGGGAGTGATGCCGGAGTGCCAGAGCTGCTCGGGGCAGGACACCAGCCCTGGCACAGCCTGTGCCGAGGAGGGGGAGAGCAGAGGGGGCCCCAGCTGCTGCTCTGGGGTGTGGGCAGCGAGGGTCAGTGGCTGGCAAGAGGCAGTGGTGCTGTGGGATGCTGGACGTGTCCCTCTCATCTGCCAGAGCGCTCCTCAGCCCGGGGCACTGGGCATTGCCCTGCCATGGTGTGCTCCAGCAGGGCAGCTCCTCTGATGGGCATCCTCCAGCCGGAAGCCGCATGGGAAGGCCATGCCAGGGGAGCAGGTGTGGCCTGGGCGGAGGGCAGATCTCCTTCCTCTTCTCTCTGCTATTGATGCACCTTCTGCAGTTTCCTTTCTCTTCCCCTTCGTTAGAGGCCTTATGCACGCAGAAAGCCATGGACTTCATCCGGGCCTTCGCCTGCAGCCCCAAACAGGTACCCACAGGCCGCTGAATGGCGGCTGTGCCTGGACAGGGGTGCTGGCTCTGCAGAGCAGCTGCTCCCACAGGGCACTGCACCCTAAGGGCTCTGGTCCCGCTGGCTGGGTGTTCTCACTTCACCCTGCCCCGTTGTCTCTGTTCCCCAGCTCCAAGACAAGGATCTGAAGCTCAAGTTCCTTGACAGCATCTGCACATTCTGCAGAGTTGCCAAGGATCCTGGCTTCTCCAAGGACCTGGATGTTTTCTGCCACAAATACAAGCTGGGAGAGAAGATCCAGGTGAGGGAGCACCCAGCAATCCGGGGAAGGGAGCAACGAGCCCCAGCAGCCAGTGAGGGCAGTGCGTGGGCAGGGCAAGGCTCTGGTGGCACTGGGTGCTGGCAGCTGCCAGGTTGCAGCCCAGCTGTGCTCTGCAGGTGCTGCTGCAATTGGAGCCCAAGAACGAGATTTGCACGGAGGTGCGGCGGCTGGCCATGCTCGCTATTGCCGGACTGAGGTACCGGCCCATCACACCTGCAGACCCCTGCCCAGCACTCTGTGCCCACCTGCCCATCCCTCCTGGAAGCCCAGCCCCAGTGCTGCAGGAGACCTTGAGACACTGCTCCCAGCACCGGTGGCCAGCTGGGCCCCTCTCTCTTTGCAGCACGCTGGGGACGGTGCTGGAGAACAGAAGAAAACTCTTAAGACTCTGCTTTGACAGCATCTTTTTCCTTCCTCCAAGCGGGGAAATGACGAGCCGGGAAGCGTCTCTGTATTCTCAGGTAAGTGCTGGGTGAACTGGAGGAGCCTCCAGTCTGTCCAGGCTGCTCCCGACCAGCCCGTGCTGCCTAAGGACCAAAGATCCAAGGCAGGCCACGGTCTCAGCTTCGTTTTCCTACCCTCATCCCTTCATGCCTTGCCAGGCTCCAGCCACCTCCGGCAATGCCGGCTGCTCTGCCCCCCAGCACACGGCCTGCTCCTGTGTCCCTCCCCTCACACTGGCACTTCAGATCAGTCTCCTGGGAGTGGGAGGGACAGCAGAATCACAGCCACTGCTCTCTGTCGTCCTTGCAGACCCTGCATGCCATGGACACCATGCTGGAGGTGATGGTGTTCAGCTCTCCTGCCTCCAAAACCAGCAAGATGCTGCAGGACGTCTTGGAGGTCTGGCCTGTGCACAGAGTGGGGGTCGAACGACTGTTCCTCACTTAGGAGGGGAAGGAGCCCGGGCTTGTGTCCAGTCTTGTCCTGGCTCCTGCCAAATGAACCCTGTCCCGGCCAGAACCAGGACATTCCCCCAGTGCTGTGCAGGCAAGAGCGCACTGCGGGGAGGCTGCCCAGCTGGCCCAGGGAAGCAGAGGCTGGCCCCAGGCGCTGCTGGAGCACAAGGAGCAGAGGGCAGCCCCTGCCTTCCTTGCTGCCCACCAGCTTTGCCTGGGGCCTTTGTGCCAGGCCTGCCAGGGCCCCCAGGGGCAGGATCCCCCCTGAAAGCTCTGCCTGAGGGCACAGGAAGTCTGGAGGGAGGGTGCAAGTGTGTCTCATGAGTGCGGCCCTGCCACTGCTGCTGCTGGAGTGGGCGTCTGCTCACGGGGCTCACCTGCAGCTTCTCTCTTCCCAGGTTTTGCTGGACTACTGCCTTTATGACACCATGGCTGTGCAGGAGAGGCTCATGGGCAGGGTCAGGCTGCTGAGCCATTTGCTGGCCGACTCTTCCACTGTGCAGGTAAGGACCGGGCACCCTCCAGCCAGGCCATCTCCCCATCCCTGTGCCCTGGCACAGCCACAACTCCAAGGTGCCTGCAAGGCCTCAGCTGCCCACCCTCAGACCTTCTGCTCTTCTGCCTGCCTCCCCCAGGCTGCCCAAACTGAGGACAGCGGTGCTGCCAGCAGACAGGTCCGGATCCCAGTCCTCGGGAAGCTGCTGGGCCATCTCTTTTTCAAGTTATTCAGGAAAGAAGAAACCAGCTTGATGGCCCTGGACATTCTCTGCTTCCTCTTGACGTTCCTCTCTGAGCAGAAATGTAAGAGAAGCTGTGGTGGGCGGCATCCCCCGTGCACCGCCACATGCCCAGATACAGCTGCTTGTCTTCCTGGGTCTTGCAAAGGCTCCTTGTTGTGCTTGGTGCAGGTGGCACCATGTCCCCAGAGCTGCTGTTACCTCTGCTCCTGCCCCTCGCTCTCTGCCAGGCTCTTGATGCTCCCGTGTAACCGAGCTGCTCCTCCGCACAGGACTCAGCCCCAATCCGCCCCTTCCCCATGTCCCCTGGCGAGCTCGTGTCCTGCCCTGCCACCCTCCAGCCCCGCAAGCCCTTCCCCCTGAGCAGTACTGCAGCCACGGTGTAACTGGGAGCTGCATGTGGAGCTCCAGGGGCTCGGAGCTTCCCAGGCCAGCTTCACTGGGTATGGACACTGGAGGCAGCTCCCCCTTTCCACCAGTGCCCACCACCTCCTCCCGTGACCGACTGCTCCCAAGCCATTCCTGCATCCCGACGCTTGCCGGGGTTGGGTCGGCTGCTGGCACAGCGGCTGTGTCTCAGCCGCACATTGGTGTTTTCCCTCTCTTTAGGTGCCACACCGCCAGCGGTTCGTGCCCAGCTCCCAGCATACTGGCAATCTGAGATCACCTCCCTGCTGGATACGCCCAGCACCTGGAGAGTTCAGGTAACCAGCCCTCCCCCTTGCTGGGCCTCTCATCTGTGGCATCAGCAGGGGATTGGTGCGCACAAAGGGGCGCAGAATCAGCGGGGCTGTCCCTGGCGAGAGGCTTCCCACTGTCCCCGAGCAGGGAACACTGCGGTGTCCCAGCAGCAGCAGAAGCAGCAGCTCCAGCCCTGCTGGCCACCAGCGAGCCCTGGCTCTCTGTAGGGCGCGTGCCGCATGCCTGAGAGCCCAGCCCTCCTCCTTGTCATGGGGCCCTCCTCATCCTCCCCTGCATAGGGACTGTGGGCACTGCTGCCAGCTTTCCTGCGGCCACTGCCGCCAGCACTGCCCGGCACCTCTGGCCAGGGCTGCTCGCGCTGCCCAGCCAAGCAGAACCCTTTGGGCACTGGCTGGCACTGGCCTCCACTCCCTTCCTTCCTGCCACAGGCCTTTGGGAGATACCTCAGGCCAGCTGAGAGGACGGGCATCGTCCTTGTGGCCATTGAGATCCTGGGCCGCTCCAGCCTCCTGGACAAGAAGGCGCCCAAGGAGTTTCTGCAGGTGGCCATGGAATTCCCTGAGCTGTGGCTGATGGATGTAAGTGGCCTGTGGCTGGATTGCTCTGCCCTTGAGCCCTGACAGGTTCCTCCCTCCCTCCCTCCCATAGCCAGGATTGGGGGGGGTGCCTGAAACCACCTTGAGGCAGCAGAGAGTGAGTTAGGATCCAAATTCTGACACCCAAATAATGGTAGGATCTGGTCATTTAAAAATTCCTCGGCCAAAATTAAGGTGCAAACAAGACCACATGCCAAGGCCAACAGTACGGATTTCATTTAAGAGTAAATGGGAGATAGAGAGAGAGGGGGAATGAGAAAGAGACACAAACACACACACATTACATAGAAAGATCGTCACCCGCACACGGGTCCCTGCGGCATCCCAGGACATGGCAGCACCACCTTCACCTGTGTTCCCTCCAGGTGCCAAAAGTTGTGAGACACATCTTTGCATACTATGATGAAACAAATGCAGCAACAGCCGCTCACAGCTTTCCCACACTGCTTGACCTGATGGCCAGTAAGTGGCCTCGGCGAGTCGTCGCGACAGCTCTGAAGGTCGCCCCAATATTCAGGTACTGGCCCTGACCGCACAGAGGGCTTGTTCCCTATGGGGAGAGGGACCCCGAGACTCTCTGGCTGCCAGACACAAGAACACTGCAGCACCCCCCAAAGCAAGCGGGGCCCTCCATCCCACCATGCTCAGCCCAGGCCCACAGCAGCCAAAGCTGGCTGGGCCAGCCCAGAGCCAGCACGCTGCTCCCAGTCCCACCGGGAACACCCCGTCAGCCATGTCCACCTGCCCAGGCTGGGCCCCTACGCACCCCAAGTCCTGCAGGGCTGGCCCAGGCCACACTGCAGTGGCCAAGGCAGCCCTGCTGACAGCGCTCTGCCTTGCAGCGACAAAGTCTGTCTGTGGAAGGCCATGTTCTCCGTGCACCAGACTCTGGAGAAGGTTTTGAAGGAGCTGCACATCAAACTGCAGGGCCGGCAGAAGGACATCTTCACACAGCAGGAGAAGTCCTGCCTCGCTTTCTTGGCTGTGAGTCATCAGGAAAAGCCCATGTGCCCTTGCCCTCCACCGGTGGGAAGCGGGAGCTGAGCCAGGACAGCCCTGCCAGCTCTGCCCAGGCTCTCTGCCGCTTCCTTCCAGATGCTGGCCTCTGATGATGTACAAGAACAGGAACTGGGTTCACTGTACAAAGATCTGGATCTTCTGAGGTGTCCAAGAGTGGAAATGGT
Organism: Coloeus monedula; assembly: GCF_965178545.1. Taxonomy (NCBI): domain Eukaryota; kingdom Metazoa; phylum Chordata; class Aves; order Passeriformes; family Corvidae; genus Coloeus; species Coloeus monedula. The sequence continues at coordinate 1,696,714 of NC_138814.1, read as the reverse complement.
CTCTCTGGTGCTCAGGGCCCTTTTGACGCTGTCGGAGAGAGCTGAGACGGTGAGCAGGCTGCTCTCAGGGGCAGACATGTGGCACCTGGACTCTGAGGCCTCGGGGAAGGTGGTGGCTTGGCCTGGGCTGCGAGTCAGGTGCTGGGGTGACTGCTCCAAATGCCCTGCCTGCCATGGGATGGCCCTGAGGCTGCCTGGGGAGCTGACCAGGCACAGACGTTCTCAGGGAATGGAAACTGTCTTTCATACAGGCACGAAAAATGAAGGGCCTCCTGTCCGAGTTGCTGAAATTCCTGTGGCGTTGGTCTGGGGACGTTTCAGTGATGGTCATGGACATCTTCCAAAACGTGCTGGGGCACCTGAAGAAGAGAGAGGCCAGCAGCATGGCTGTGATTGTGTTGCCGCGGCTCTGGTGCCTCTTTGACATGGTAAGGCTGATATAGGAACGCTCCCCTGGGCTCCCCTGGGATGGATTCTGGGCCTTGCAGCCCAGCGCTGATCCTGCCCGCTCTGGGCTGTGAGCCCGCAGCATCGCCCCTCACCTCAGGCACCTCAGCTCAGCCCCTCCTGGCCGCGGGCAGGGAGCCACTGTGTGCGGAGCTCACCTTTCCTCCTTCCTACCAGGAGGAAGACTTTGTGCGGGAGCACTCCATCCGCCTCTTCAGAGACCTGCTGGGCAAAACGGCGTGGATGGACAAGAAGGCCATGAAGGAAAAGGCCTGGAAAGTCCTGGTCCGGCTCCTGCTTCACATGAGTGACCAGGCCCCCAGCGTGGCCAAGGTACCCATGTCTAGGCTGAGCTCTGACCAAGAGAGGCGTGGCTGACACCCCCTGGGGGGGTCCCGAGCATCAGGGCAAGGGCTGCTGGCAGCGGGCAGCGTTCCCCCAGCACAGCCCCTGGGAACCAGCGCCAGCAGGGCCAGACAAGCTGGCACGGCCATTTCCATCTCTGCCCTGCCTGCTCCAGCAGGGCTCGGCAGCAGCCCAGCACCACCGAGGCCTGGACACGTGTGTCCCCAAAGGCTTCTCAGCTGTCCCCACAGGTGTCCCTGCAGGGCTTTGCACCTCAATCCCTGCTGCCCAGGCCCGTCCCCAAGAGACCCCTGGACACTTTGGCGAGGGCATGTCCCAGCTTCCTAAGGGCGCGGTCACCCCAGGAACAAAGCCCAAGGCTCCTTCCACAGGCAGGCCCTGGTGCCACCTCCCAGCTTCTGTCCCACAGGCATCTACAGAAGCCGTTCTGGCTATAGCAGAGCTCCTCAAGTGGAAAGAGCTCAAGCAGCTGGCGCAGACGGAGCAGACGTGGAGGATGGGCGAGTGCTTGGTGAGGACGAGACCACGCTGGACGAGGGCTGCCCACAACACCGTGCCGGGGCTGTGAGCTCTGCAGCTGGGACTCCCCAGGGCTGTTGCGGCCCAGAGCGCCCAGCCTGGAGCTGCAGCCTTGCTCCTGTCTCGGGAACAGGAGTCTCCTCTAGGCCCATGTTCCCTTCCTTCCCCCAGCATGAGGGAGGGCTCTGAGCCATGGGGGTGCTGGCAGGAGGGGCTGATCTGACCAGCTGGGGCCCTCTGAGTAATGCCCACAGCCTTGTGCTCCCTGCAGTTGGCCAAGGACAGCAGCAGGGCCGAACAGTTTGTGTTGGACAGCCAGCCCTACCTGCGGAGCCCTCAGGCCCCCGTGCGAGAGGCGGCCCTCAGGTTCATTGGTGAGTCCCAGCCCCCAGGGTCCCTCTTTGGGCAGCCTGGCCCCGTCCCCCCAGCCCTGGCGCTGACACGGGCAGGGCCTCGGCCTCCCTGTGCCCCCCTGCCAACACAGGTGGCTTTGGTGGCCACCTTGCCAGTGCCACCCCCGGGCTGCTGAGGGGGTCAGGCAGGGCCGGGGGCCACGCTGCTGGGAGCACGCTGGGGAGCAGGGGCTGACGGAGCTCTGTGCCCAGGGCTGGCTGCGCGGCACCTGACAGAGCAGAGTGAGGACACCGTGGCTGAGGTGCTCTGGGGTGAGTGGGGAGCCTGGGCTCAGGGGAGCTGAGGCGTCTCTGCACACACGGGGGCTCATCTGGGCTCTCTTTCTGTCATAGAGCTTGACAGACTGCAAACAGGAGACAAGGATCCCGCCATCTGTTCCCTGGCAGTTCAGACCAGCTTGGTCCTGAAGTCTCCAAGGAAGCAGCGAAGATCAGGATTCTCCCTGCGTGCGCTGTGCTGCTGGTGCCGCTGAGCAGAGAGGGACCTTGATGTAAGGCTTGGCAGGGACACAAACTCAAACACCTGCTGAATGATCAGGTGTGAAAAGGATGCCCTGGCTTTCTAAGGTCCTTCTCAAAGCGCAAGCCGGCATTTCCATGACTGCTGACTCTGCCATTGCCCTGACCAGGAGGGACCCATTCCCCCCAGCCCCTGAGCATGGCGTGAGGTGGTCTAGAATAAGCCCAGGGTCATGGCCAGTCCCCTCCTGGCTCCTGCCAAATGGCTCAGCTGCCGGCCCTCAGCCCTTCTGCTCTTCTGCCTGCCTCCTCCAGCCTGGTCAAAATGAGGACAGAGGTGCTGCCTGTGGACAGATCCAGATCCCAGGCCTGGGGAAGCTGCTGGCACATCCATTCAAGTCACTCAAGAGAGAAGAGACCACTTTATGGCTCTGGATGCTCTCTGTGCCCACTTCAAGTTCATCTGTCAGCAGAAAGGTAAGAGAAGCTGTGCTGGGCTGCATCCCTGCGCACGGCCGCATCGCCCCGATGCATCTGCTCGTCTTCCCGGGCCTTGCGATGGCCCCTTCTGTGCAGACACGGGGCTCATGTGGGCTCTGCTTCTGGCACAGAACTTGAAATACTGCGGGCCAGAGAGAAGGATCCTGGGCGCTCAGACCCGCCTGCCTAAAATCCTGCGAGAGGACTCGGTGTGCCTGGATCCAAGCCCAGCCACAGACCTGTCCAAACTGTATATAGTTCTAGAAAGTTAATTACCTTCTAGATATAATTTATATAAGTTAACCATATCTATAAATTATATATTTGATAAATATATCTAATATATGAAAATTATGAGTCAATAAAATATATAGATTATATCTATTATGTCATGTATATAAATTCTATGTATTATGAATACATATTCTATATATTAGCTATATATATAGATGAGCTTTTCAAATAAAAGAAACAATGTCTTGAAATCGATTACAGAAATGATAATGACTGCAGCACACAGCTCTATCTATGGGTATAGTGCACCATTTTTGAAGCAATATGGAAGCAATTATGTTAAAGCTAGCAGACTTGGGAGGAAAAGTGAGAATTGTGGGTGGGAAATGTGAGGAGGAAAGGGTGGGAAATGTGAGGAGAGAAAAAGGGCAGGAAACGTGAGGGGAGAAAAGGACAGGAAACTTGAGTAAAAAGGACAGGAAATGAGAGGAAGAAAGGCTGTTAAACAGAGAGGAGATAAGGTGGGAAATGTAAAAAACGAGGTTCACTCTTAGTAAAATTTTAAGAAAAATTTAATAAAAGGGACAATTAGGAGACAGCAGCAAAAAGGGTGTTACAGCCAGCCGGGTGCTTTGGCAGAGATCCAAAGGCACACCTTTACATCCAAAAGATCATCTTCAAAAGTACACAGCTTATTTCATATTCATCACCATCATGCATAATTCATTAATTCTTTGGAGTTGCTGAGTATCATCCTATCAGTCTTATCTTCCTCCTTGGCTCCATTCCCTCTGGTTTGGGGTTTTTTTTCTTCTGATAAGATTTTCCAAGGATGTGAAGACCCCCCCATCCTTCCCAAACTGACCACACAAACTAGAGACATTCTACAGCATTACATTACAGAACCTAGGCCAAGCCCCCCCCCACAATTAGTAACAGGCAAAAACCAACATCACAATACATTCATAATAATTTTGTAATCATGCAAAAAGCCAATACCACAGTACATTTATAACAGAAACATGCGGGAAAAAATGATGGCAAATGTGAGGGGACAGAAGGGCAGGAAGTGTGAGGGGAAAAAACGGTGGGAAACATGATGGGGAAAAGGTGGAAACGGTGAGGGGAGAAAAGTGCAGGAAATGTGAGAAGGACAAGACAGGAAACATGAGGAAAAAAAAGACAGGAAATGGGAGGAAAAATGGGGATGAAGCATAAGGGGAAGAAAGGCAGGAAACATGAGGCCAAAAATGATGGGAAACGTGAGGGGGCAGAAGGGCGGAAAGTGTGAGAGGAAAAGTGGTGGGAAACTTGAGGGGAAAAGGGTGGGAAACATGAGTATGGTGGTTTAGCAAAACTTAGGGCTGTGGTTTGTGTGGGAGAGGAAAGAAAAAGAGGAAAGGAAAACAGCTGCTCGACCTCTGTGACCGGCATAGAGCCTGTGGTTGATAGACACGTTACTAAACCAGTTAAATAAGCTGCTAACGCCTCTGCGATGTACATATTTAAAAGAAGAGGAAGCGCGAGAAGTTCCCTTTTGTTCCTGCTTCCCCACTGAGGGGTGGCCAGGGGAGAAGCCCAGAGCCCTGTCCCGGAGCAGGCCCAGGTTCCCCCCCAAGCCCCGCAGGGCCGGGCTGCCGGGAGAAGCCACGCCGGTGCTGGAGGCAGCCCTGAGCAGCCACACAGCCCGAACCGCGTGGTGCAAATCTCTGCAGCCAGCGCGGCCTGCGCGGGGCCAGCGGGCCCTCCCCACTGTAGGTACAAAAATGCTGTTAGTGAGGATTTTCTTGTTATTTTTCTAAGTCCGTGAGAGACTTTTCTCTCTCACAGAAGAGGTAGCAGGGAATGTAAACAACCAAGCCACCTGCAACCTTGGAAAGTCTTGTTTATGGTACAGTAGAAAATATTTTGATAATGGATGTTTTAGGATTTTGGCCAATCACCCCCAAGGGGTGGCTGGTCCTTTGTCCAATTAGACTATGAAGAAAAAAGTCTATAAGAGAGTTTGTAAAATAATTAAATAAATCAATCTTGCTGCACAATTCCTGCCTGCTGGATCTCCTCCTCCTCCTCCTCCTCCTCCCTATAGCTGCGGGACACGGTGATATACCGTAGGAACCAGGCCTGTGGTAATACCCCACAGCCGGCACGACTCACGCCAAACCGAGAAAGAGACCACGCAGCCAGCAATGAGAAACATGGCAAGTGTTTTCCCCGACGCAGAGCCCAGACAAGACCAACTTTCTTCCAAAGAGAGAGAAAAGAAAGGCAGAGTCACGTGAAGAGGCCAACATGGTGGCACCAAGGTCAGTGTGGGGGAAGAGAAAGAGAGCAGAGGCGCTCCCAGCGCCCAGACCTGAAATTCTCCTTGCAAGCCATGGTGAGCACTCAGACTTTAATAGAGCAATTCGTTTTCCCTAGAATTCACGAAATTAAGGATGTGGGTGTCGCAGGTTCGGTTTGTAACCGGGCGGAAACACCAATTTAGTGTAGTGGTTTGGTCCAAAATACTCATTACTGTTTATCTGCTGTGAGATAAGAATTAGGAGAAATGCAAAGCAGGCATCAAACTTGAAAGAATATAAAGAAGTTTATTAACAGACCTAAAAGAAGGAAAAGAAAAAAAAAAATTATACCACCTTCAGAACTCTCCTCCTCCCCCCACCTTCCTCCCTTCTCCCACTGACAATGTGAAAAAACAACCCTTAAGATGTTCAGTCTGTTTACCACTTCCATAATAACCTTGTTTAGTCCATTTAGAAAGAGAAGTCTCTTCTTGCTCATGCTATGAAACAGTATCACAACAAGACAGCCGCCCACTTCCAAATATTGTTCAGTCCATTTAGGAAGAGGAGTCTCTCTGCTTGCGTGTGAGTCCTTTCCCCCGACTTGCAGCTTTTCCCGCAACTGCTTTCGAGGGTCCACTCTTGAAGTTTTTTGGGGTACAATTTTAAGGTTGAGCCGTTCAGAAACAAAAACAGAGGCCCTTCTCCTTCCCTGGGAGCAAAGGGTCTTCCTCATCTTCATTGTTAAGACTATCTCTGGGAGCATCTCTAGGAACTGAGGTTTCTCCTTTCCCATTTGGAGCAAAAGTCCTCATCTGGTTCATCTCTAGGGACTGAGGTTTTCTCCTTTCCCGTTTGGAGCAAAAGTCCTCATCTGGTCCATCTCTCCCTGTCCAAACTTCTCATGAAATTACAGCTGCGTCAGCATCTGCCTATCTCAGCGCAGGTGCTTTTGCTTACGAGTTGAACACTCCACCCCCCATATCTTCATGAAATGACAACAGGATACTCTGATATATCATAGCTTCACAACAGAATTTCAGCTTTAAGCATCTCCTCTCTCTCTTCCCTCAGGTTTTCAGCTCTTCACAGCAGTAAAAGGGTTAATCTCACCTCGGCCTTGCAGCTTTGCAGCTGGAATGTTGAATTTTTCTTATCGCAGGGGAGAGGGGGGAGAGCCGAGCCGCTCCGGCTGCCCACGGCAAGGCAGTGGGGGGGGGTTCCATGGCTGGAACAGGTCCATGACTCCAGGATGGCCGTGGCCCGGCCCGGCCCGGCCCAAGCAGGACCTGGCTGGGCCCGCTGGCCCCCACACGGGGCCCGCAGCCACCTGTCCCAGCGCCGGAAACGAGAGAGAGCTTGGAGGGGGAGTTTGCCTATTCTTAAATGTGGATCACAGAGGTGTTCACAACTTTAAGTGGCTTAGAGAATCGTCCATATTCAAACTGGCCAGCTGATAGGTTCTATCAGTTCCCAGAGGAAACTGTAAGCACCCCTTAGCAAGGACATCCCTTCCGGGACCATGCTTGCTAACCTATGACAGTGGGGGAATGCAGAAATCCATGTGCAGCTTGTGAAAAATGCTCAACGCCAGAGCTCATAGACATTGTGAAAGGCTCTTAGAGATTGAAGAAGAGAACCTTTGTTCTCAGGCTGGAATAGCTCATCCTTAACGGACTGAAACCCCATAATTGTCATGACCCATGATTAGCAGTGTGGGAAGACTACAAGACTCATGGGAGGGATATTTTTCACTGCAGCAGGTTTCGGGCAAACTGTTGTTTGTGAAAGTTTGAGGCCACATTAAAGAAGTTCACAGAGAACTATCTTCTGTGGGAGGAATCCCACGGCACAGCAGAAGAAACTCTTTTCCTTAAACATAAAGAAAGACTCTTGAGAAATGAAACACTGACCAAACTCTATGTCCGTTTCCTTTGTATGGGTTGGTGAAAAGAGGGAGGTACTGGAAGAGAAAGGTGTTCTGGAAGTTTGCTTTAGTTTCTTATTATTCTTTTTACCTTTAATTCTGTTAGTAAATTTTCTTTATACTGTAACTGTTTAAGCGTGGACCTGTTTTGCCTTGAAGTTTTTTCCGTTTTCCTTAACAATCCTTATTTCACCTTATGAAAATGAAGTTTTAATTTCCCTTTCTCTGGTCAGTTTGAATCACGCCGCAACCGGGCCAGGAGACACTTCAGAGACAGAGAAGTGGGTATTTGCTTTATTCGGCGTGCCGGGTGTGTGGGGATTGCCCCTCCAAAACACACACACCAGTGCTCCCTACAACACAGTATTAAGGGTTAAATTATGAATATTCATTACATTCCTTGGGAAAGGTGTGGTTATACAAATTATTTCTCAGAAGTCATTAATATCATTAGCATACAGGCCACGCATGCACTGTGTGTCCTGGTGGTCGCGCTGAGGAAGGCTCCTCTTCTTCCTCGGGGGTCTCTCTGATGAAGGCCAGTAGTCATCCTCACAGTGCACTTTTCACCTTTCTCCCTGGGCATGCGTAGTCCTTTGAGGAATGATTCAGCAGTCCCTGGGATAATCCTTGTCCCCTCTATCTTGACAAGATTAGGGTGAATTTGGCTTCTTAGATTTTGTAATTAACATCTGCTGTCTGAACTAACATTTGCTGTCTCCCAATAGTTAACTTGTGCTTACATGAGTTAGTTACTGACTGCCCTTTCCTCAAGTTATAGCAGAGGCAAGTAAATAAATAATTTTTCATTGGTGCTTGGCACCTAACCAGTGTCAAACCACGACAGGAAGTAAAAAAGGAAAAATGGTGAGAAAAATGACACAAGCCCAGGTGATGCCATGATGATTTTTTGCCTTTTCTTTTATACAGCTTTGTGGAGATACAGCTAGAAAGCAGAAGTGAGAGCACTGATAAACTCATGTCAGAAGTGGACGCGCTAACGCTGCTAGGCCGCAAACCATGGCAGGCAGTAAGGCCTATAATGAAACAGTCAGCATAAAAGGCATGCTTGGTATGTACCTGTGATAGTGCTAGCTTGTAGTTTTGCAATGTTATTAAGAAACATAGATATGGTTGTTATAGTGATTCCTGCTTATATAACTGCTAAAAAGGTATAAATACTCAGCTCTGTATCAATAAAATTGGCTTATTGCATCCAAGCAATCTGCCCCGTCCCTTTCATCGCCGACCGTCTCGCGACAACTGGTGCCTCCGTGTGAGGACTGGGCTACCTCCTCCGTGACAGTCGGCGACACCCTGCAGAACTTCAGTAACTTCACCAAAGGTTAAGCTGCAGGGGAGCGGGAGTCTTCGGAACTGTGGTTAAGCTGCGGGGAGAAGCGGGAGCCACGCCGGCTGGCAATTGATCCTCTGAAAAAGAGGTGAGTCACTGCAGGGAGCTATGGGCCAGGGTCAGGGGATGACCACCCTAGAAAGAGACGTGCTTGCAAATAGCCAGAGATCTGCCGGGATGAACCACGCTTCTCATAGAGATATGATGGAACTCCGTTTATTCTATTGCCAGACCCATAGTTATACTCTAATTCCTCAAGCACACATAAGCAAGCTCCATACTATTGGGTTACAGCTACTGTTCATGCGGCCTTTAATAGCAAGCGATTGGTTACAGATTAATATGCACGCCACTAACTAACATAAGTTTTTCTCTTTCTATGGTCAGCATCCCCCTCCCCAACATCCTGTTGGCTTGCCACATCAGCATTGCTCCTCACTTTTTTCCCTAGTCAAGGACAGTTCACTAATACAGCTTGGATTGTGCACGTACACATGTCCCTGTTCACTCAGCCATTTCTCTACAATTCCCCCTTTTTCTTCTTGCACAAGCCAAGCCCAATGAACAACTTTCTCTAAAGCTTTCCGTATGCACCCAAAACCACAACAAATTATTATTGCCACAATTACTACTGTAGCTAGCAGACGTAATCCTTCTTGAACCAGGTTTCCTAACCATCCTGTCAGACCAAGCTAGGACAGCTACTCAGAGAAGCTGTCTGTATGGATCTGTATCTTTTGAAAAGCATCCTGCAGTTCTGAGAGCTGTCGATGGATACTCTGGGAATGGTCTGACAGGTTCATACAACACATACCTTCAAACTCTTTGCAGCCATGGCCGTGAGCTAGCAATAAAAAATCAATCGCAGCTCGATTTCGTAGTACAGCATGCCTAATGCTATCTACATCAGTTAAAAACTCATTTAATATATGGGGAGTCCTATTAAATCCTTTTCTGACCAACAGGCCAACTTTTTCAGATTGTTATAGCCATGAGCTACAGCACCCCCTGGGTTAAAAATAGCCAGTGGTATAAACACACTCAAACTCATAATGTTTACCTTATCATTACAATCTTTACCAAACATGGAAACACTATGCTGGTATCTATTTCACATCCTATTTTTCTGATGCTGTAATGTTTTTCCATGCTCATATAGAAGGGGCAAACATAGTTATTAGCTTTCCCAGGTAGCAAGGACCCCCAGTTGGACTATGTGGAATCCCATTCCATGCTCTATCTCCGCATATCAAAAACACTCCAGGAGGCAAAATCTTTCCTCCGGTTGTGTCAATAGACTCAGCTCCTCCCAGCGTGGCCGGCACATTCCAGCCTCCAATGGAGTGTCCTGATACGTTCTGTTTCTATGGAAAGGAAGCCATGCCCTGTCATGCCTGGTAGTCCTTCTCCAAAGAAGAAAACCCCAGACCCATTGGCATATTGCATTGGAGGCACCACATTGGAACAGTTGGTCCATGGTGTCACGTTAACAAGCATACTGGGAAAAAGGGACCCATAAAGCTGTAGCTCTTGAAGAGGCAAGGTTGCATTTTTTGTTAAATTGGCAACAATACGGGTTTGCTGCAAGGAGTGATGATAACTAGACCAACAACCTAAGCACTCGCCCCAGTTTCTTTTGTTTTGCATTTGTTGCTCCACTTCCTCATTGATTTTCCCTATATCTGTCTCCCATTTTTGAAACGTGTCCTCGAGTGAGATCCATGGCACGCCAATTAGACATGTGCGAAATGGATCTGCTGCCAATGCCATGGCCAGACAGAAATCTGTTTGGTTCGCCTGGTGAGCCCACGTTACCCGCATGTTTTCTCTTTCTGACACTATCACAGCTTTACTCAGGGTGAAAGTACTTGAGAGGAGGAGCCACATGTAGGGCACCATGCCTGGGTTACAGTGGTCTTTTTACTCACTTGCAGACGTCTGATGGCTTCCTTCCCTGCCCACACTTCCAAGCTTCACACAAACTCATGTGGATCCCTGAATGAGCTAACTCTTATCTGTTGTGGTGGAATTCCGAACATGATAGACGCACACTGCCTAAAACTTCTTGTCTCAGGCCCTTGATAACATTCTCAGCATAAACTACCTCGCTCATCTACATTCCAAGTTCCCCTAGTAAGCTCTTCCCCACAGCTCCCACAGCACAAGCGCAAGCACAAGCTATTATTATGGGCTCAACTTGAGCCCATTCCTGTAGTTGCAGGGCCGTCTGGACCACACCCTTTCGGGACTCAGTGGGACCCTGTTGTGGCTCGTGCTTCTGATGGAGCTTTTCTTCCATAGAAGACAGAGCACAGTCAAAGTGTTGTTTCATTTGATGCATTGTCTCTTCTACTTGACGAGCCCATCTTTCCAATGCTTGTGGGTTCACGCAAGATCCTGGGGGATGAGCACGTAGCTCATTTGTCGCCTCTGCCATTGGTATGTCATCATCTGGCAGAGGAACAGTCTATGGCTCCAGCCAAAAAAGCAGTCTGTGGCAGAGAAGCAGTCTGTGGCAGAGGAACAAAGAGTCTGTGGTCCAGGATGAATCTCTGCTGGCAGCGGAGGTGGAGGGGGCGGGCAAGCAGGGTAGAGGCGCGGTTGACAAGAAGGACCGCCTGTTTCACTGCCCATTGACTGGTCGACTGTAACTTCCGTGTTTGCCTTCAGCTTGCTCTGAGGCACGGTGGCAGTAACTTCCTCTTTTGGCTCTGATTGCAAGAGCTGTTTCTCCTGGTCCCGCAGGAGCTCACTAACAGTCTCAAAGTGTTTTTCTGCTTTCTGCCCTTTTATCGTGCTCGGGCTTTTAAACAGTCCACTCAGCCCCCCGTGCTGTGTAGTTTGGGCAGGAGCGATAACCCCAGCCGGTGTTGCAATTGCCTCCACCACAGCCGCAGCTACTTTTGACTCGGCTTGCATATTTTTCAAGGCATTTATAACAGTTCTCCAGGTGGGCCCTAAGTTTGTAATTTCTTTCCCTTTTCCCTGGATAGTACAGTCCCAGAGGTGATCCCCTACTTCCCTCCACTCGGCTGCTTCGAAGAAGAGGAGGGGAACTTGCAAATGTCCATGCTCCTGTGCCCATAAAATGAGCTTATTTAGATCCTTTTCCTTGACCTCCTCCCCTCGCTTAGCAAGGATACTGAGTATTTTCTGTGATGCCGCAAACTCTAAATCCATGCTAGCAGGGTATCACAGAGGGAAGGTAGCGACCTGTGGAAGGTATCTTTTCAGCTTTATACCAGCTAGGCTAGTAGTTTAATGCCTTAGAAAGCCTCGAGCAGCCTAGAGAGGTAGCACGGGTGATCTAGCACTTTGGTAGCTCTAAAATCGGTACCTGAATCAGCTGCAGAGCAAATACCATCAGCAGAAGCAAAGAGGGAGAAATATAGCTCTCTGCTCGCTCAATTTCCTGCAGTTAGAAGCTTTCAAATGGGACAGACAACAAGAGATGTTCACAGGAAGATAGCTGAGCCAAGAGAGGGCAGGGCCTCCCTCGACTGTCTCTTTTACTAGGAGAAGGGGAAAGGGGAGGACTGGGGGCGGACCCGGGGTGAGCGGCCAATCAGACACTGCTCAAGAGTTTGAGTTACATTTGGTTTTGCCCGCGCTTAGAACAAAGAAGCTTGGAGCACATGGCAGGAGCAAGTGTCTTTGGGAGGGGATGGGGAAGCTCAGAACAGGCAGCAACAGCGACCCTTCTTACCGGCCTGACCGATGTCCTTTGACTCATGGTCGACACTCTCCGCCAGCAGTGTCTCTGTCACTCGTCGTCGTCACCCTCCTTTTGGTGATCAGCCAGCGTATCTTCCTCTGAGGAACGGTCCCTGGTCGGGCACCAGAAATAGCCAGAGATCTGCCGGGATGAACCACGCTTCTCATAGAGGTGTGCTGGAACTCCGTTTATTCTATTGCCAGACCCATAGTTATACTCTAATTCCTCAAGCACACATAAGCAAGCTCCATACTATTGGGTTACAGCTACTGTTCATGCGGCCTTTAATAGCAAGCGATTGGTTACAGATTAATATGCACGCCACTAACTAACATAAATTTTTCTCTTTCTATGGTCAGCATCCCCCTCCGCGGCGTCCTGTTGGCTTGCCACATCAGCATTGCTCCTTTCTTTTTTCCCTAGTCAAGGACAGTTCATTAATACAGCTTGGATTGTGCACGTACACATGTCCCTGTTCACTCAGCCATTTCTCTACACTTGCGCTTATGTCTACGCTGCTTGACAAGCAAGGCAAATCTTTGCCTGCGCACGATTTAAAAACTATACTTTGATGGACTGCTTCTAAAATAGAAGGAGTAACTCAGTCCACGATTTTTACGGCAGATTTACGGGATAAAGTACGAGTGGAACTTTGGAATGCTGCGGCTAAGGGTGATAAAAATGCTGCACAAATTATTTCCTCCTGGAAAATAATTTTTGAAGCTTTAAAAGCTCACAAAAAATCTCTTGCTAAAGATAATGGGGGTGCCCTTTGCTCCCCCTCCGCAGAAGTGGAGCCTCAGAACTCTTTACAATTTGAAGAGACTGTGCCTCCTTCACCAAAGGCTTCAGCTCCCCTTGCAACAAAGAGGGAGGAGGGCTCCTCATGATCTATAAAAGCATTTACCGCTGGCTACGGTCCAGCTGACAGCAGCGAGGATGAAGGAGAGGATCCCTTTGACCCCGGATCTATCAATCCTGAAAAAGAGCCAGATTTATTTCCCCCAATGCTCATGAGACCTGGGTCCACTTGAAACAACAAGCATTAAAAGAAGGGGACTTAGATTTTGCAGACAAGATTGTGGCACCGGTCTTGTATACGGGACCGAGAAAACGGAATGCCCATTGGGAACAAATATCTTTCTCAGAGATTGAAGAGCTTCAGTGGGCAGCCACAGAGCACGGCATCAGTTCACCGTATTTTGTGACTTTGCTAGATTCTGTGCTTGCAGCTCATGTTATGACACCATATGATTTAAAAACTCTGGCACGGCTGCTGCTATCTCCTGCTCAAAACACTTTATGGGAAAAGGAGTGGGAAAAAGGTCTACAGGATCTGCTTCTAAGTTATGTGTGTCATGCTAATCAGACCCTGGAGACCTTCACAATTAGACAGCTTATGGGAACGGGACCATATATCGACCCTAATGTCCAAGCCCGAGAGATTCCTCAGGAAGCTCTTGAAGGGGTCTGAAACATGGCTCACCAAGCTTTCCTGAAGGTCCCTGATGCAAAGGCCTCAGAAATCATTTACGATCATTGTCCAGGGGCCCCAAGAATCCTATATGCAGTTTATCGACCGACTTAAACAGGCCCTCGAACGCCAAACTGATAATGCAGCAGCTCGTGAAATTTTACTTTTGAAGCTTGCTGTTGAAAATGCCAGCGCAGACTGTAAAATCTCCTTAAGTCTCTGCCTAACCAGAATCCAACTCTGGTTGAAATGATTGAGGCATGCAATCGTGTTGGCACCCTAGAACACCAATATTCAGCCATGGCTGCAGCCCTTGCAGCCATGAGAGGGCCCCCTGCAACTTCAGGAGTCTGTTTCAGCTGCGGCAAACCCGGTCATTTGAGAAGGGACTGTTCTGCTCCAAAAAGAAATAAACCTAAACCCACTCCTGTGTGCTCACAGTGCCACAGAGGCGCACATTCTCCTAACCAATGTCACTTTAAGTATGATTCTAAGCCTGCTCCAAGGATACCAGGGAAACTGGAACCAGAGCGTGGGACAGCGGCGCCACGCTCTGACACGGATGGCTCAGCCGCCCCTGCAGATGCCTGCTCCTCAGATGCCTGCCCTGCAGGATGCCTGCTCCTCAGATGCCTGCCCTGCAGGATGCCTGCTCCTCAGATGCCTGCCCTGCAGGATGCCTGCTCCTCAGATGCCTGCCCTGCAGGATGCCTGCTCCTCAGATGCCTGCCCTGCAGATACCTGCTCCTCAGATGCCTGCCCTGCAGGATGCCTGCCCTGCAGGATGCCTGCTCCTCAGATGCCTGCCCTGCAGGATGCCTGCTCCTCAGATGCCAGCCTCGCAGACGTCCAGCAGCAGCATCCCTCAAGTCTTCACCCGGCAACTGCAGAGAGTGCCAGATTGGACCTACACACCTCAACCACAGTAACGTTAAACAATTCTTCTGTTCATTTGCTCCCTAAGGAATTTTTGGACTGCTAGGGCCCCAAAAGAGCACCCTACTCTTAGGGAAGTCCTCAAACAGCCTTCCAGGACTTTCTGTTCTCCCTGTAGTTATGGACTTAAATATTAAAGATGAACTTAAGATCATAGTTTGGACCTCTAACCCTCCATGTTTTATCCCACAAGGTACCTGCATTGCTAAATTAATTCCTCTTCCACATGATTCACCATCCTTTGTAGAAAAATATGGTACCAAGGTGGGAGAATTTGGTTTTGTAAGGACCCCACAAATACTATGGGCACAATCAATTTCTGATAAGCGTCCTACCTGTCAGTGCACCCTGTCATTGCAGGGACAGCGAATAACACTCACTGGTATTTTAGATACCAGAGTTGATGTTACTGTCATTTCTCAAGATAAGTGGCCCTCTAACTGGGCCCTTATGGAGATGCCTATGGCCCTCACCGGAATAGGAGGGAGTAGTCGCAGTTATCAAAGTCGCCATTTGATTCAAGTGACAGGACCAGAAAACAGCCTCTGTAAGGCCATTTGTTCTACCTGTGCCCATAGTGTTATGGGGACGGGATGTACTCTCACAATGGGGTTTCAGAATTCAATCAGATTTTTAATAGGGACCATTGAGGCACGCAACACCCTGAAATTAACCTGGAAAACAGAGACACCCATTTGGGTGGATCAGTGGTCCCTACCATTGCCTAAACTGCATGCACTCACTGAATTAGTCCAGGAACAGCTTCAAAAGGGACACATAGTCCCCTCTACCAGTCCTTGGAATTCGCCTGTGTTTGTTATTAAAAAACAATCTGGCAAATGGCGCTTGCTCCATGACCTCCGCAAAATTAATGCTGTTATGGGGGACATGGGAGCCCTTCAGCCTGGTGTCCCATCTCCTACCATGATTCCCCGTAATTGGCACTTGACAGTCATTGACTTAAAAGACTGCTTTTTTGACATTCCCTTGCATCCTGATGATGCACCGAAATTTGCCTTTTCTGTCCCAAGCACCAATATGCAGGCACCCTTGCAAAGGTATCACTGGGTTGTCCTGCCCCAAGGCATGAAAAATAGCCCCACTATTTGCGAGTGGTTTGTTGCAAAAATTCTCAGTCCCATTCGCTTAGACATGCCTGATACTCTTTTGTATCACTATATGGATGACATTTTAATTGCTGCAGAAAAACAAGAAGTCATGGAGAAAGCCTTAGCCCTTGTCAGTAAGGCTGTAACTCAAGCAGGACTTTGTGTTGCTCCTGAAAAAATTCAGCGTCAACCCCCTTGGAAATACCTGGGCTGGCGAATTGGGACCCAGAGTATTTCTCCTCAACCTTTACAAATTCAAACTAACATTTCTGCTTTGCATGATGCTCAGAAACTTTTGGGGACAATTAATTGGGTTCGTCCCCTGCTAGGAATCTCAAACACAGACTTGAGCCCTCTGTTTGCTCTGTTAAAAGGAGAGCCTGATTTACTATCACCTCGGCAGCTTACACTGGAAGCTCGCCAAGCATTGCAAAAGGTAGCTGATGCTATCTCAAATCGGCAAGCAGCTCATTGGGCTCCAGAGTTGCCCTTTTCTTTAATCATTTTAAATCCAGCTAAACAGCCTCATGCTTTAATTTTTCAGTGGGACCCTAACTTGCCAGACCCTTTATTAATTATTGAATGGATTTTTCTGCCACACCACATGTCAAAAACTGTCAGTACCCAACATGAAATGTTTGCTTTGCTCATTGTAAAAGCTAGACAGAGACTTGTTACACTTGCAGGTGCTGATTTCTGTTTGATTTGTTTGCCTGTTACTGTGTTTATTTACAGTGGCTTTATCAACAGTCCGAAGTGTTTCAGATGGCTCTCACCGATTTCTCTGGACAGCTTTCCACACACCCCCCGAAACACAAGCTCATGGCAGCAGGATTCAATCTCCTGACACAAACCAAAAGAAGCGAGGTTCCCTTGCAAGCATTAACTGTTTTTACAGATGGGTCTGGTCGCAGCCACAAATCTGTGATGTTGTGGTGGGATTCGAATCTCAACCGATGGGACTCAGATGTCGCCACTGTTTCAGGATCTCCTCAAATTGCTGAGTTAGCGGCCGTTGTACGAGCCTTTGAACGCTGGTCTATCCCTTTTAACCTAATAACTGATTCTGCTTATGTTGCAGGACTTGTAGAAAGAGCTGAAGTTGCTGTGTTGAAAGATGTGACAAATGCAGATTTGTTTTATTGGTTACAACAACTTGTTTTCCTTTTAGATAACAGACAAGAATCATTTTGTAATGCATGTTAGATCTCACCCTACCTTACCCAGTTTCATTGCAGAAGGGATCTGCCAAGCGGATTTACTTACGCTACCTGCGCAAGTAGTGCCTGATCGCTTTTCCCAAGCAAAAAATCAGCCACTCATTTTTTCATCAAAATGCTGCTGCACTTGCAAGAACTTTTGCTTTGTCTTCTCGCCAAGCCTCTAACATTGTGGCTGTGTGCCCAGACTGCCAAAGACACTCCTTTCCTTCTCTAGCTGGAGGTGTTAACCCTAGAGGACTCCAGAGCCTCGATATTTGGCAAACAGATGTTACTCATTTTCCCGAATTTGGCAGACTTAAATATATACACTCCTCTATAGACACCTTTTCAGGTGCCCTGTTTGCATCCTGTCATACAGGAGAATCGGCAAAAGATGTTTGCCGTCATTTTGCAAGTGCCTTTGCAGTCTTGGGAATTCCTTCACAGATTAAAACTGATAATGGTCCAGCGTATATTTCCCAGAGAGTTGCAAATTTTCTTGCCCTTTGGGGACTTATACACAAAACGGGGATTCCTCATTCCTCCACAGGCCAAGCTATTATTGAGCGAGCCCACTGTTCACTAAAACGTCTTTCATTACAACAGAAAGGGGGAATGGGGAATGCTACCCCAGCTGAACGCTTACAGAAAGCATTGTATGTGTTTAACTTTTTAAATTGTTCCCTGATGGATCCCAACGCCCCAGTTGTAAGGCACTGCGGCAGTAACCGACAGTTGGAAGTCAAACAGAAGGCCCCGGTCCCTGTTAAAGACCCAGAAACAGGTAAGATCCTGGGACCTTATCCCCCCATCACATGGGGAAGGGTTTTGCCTGTGTTTCTACAGAGAATGGCCTGAGGTGGATCCCAGCCAAGAGCATGAGACCCTTCAGAGAATCCTTAAAAGCTTCTCCTGAGGACTTTGAAGATCTCGGTCACCCTGGCACACTATCAGCAGAGACCCCGTCCATCCCAGCCTCTGCCTCAGCTCCAGAGACCACAGAGGACACCTCACCCTGATCATCAGCTCGGCCAGCTTCTACTTGACTACAGGGGACTTATTGACTTTACACCACTTTTTAATTTCCAGGGACAACCCACTCCAGCAGAAGTACAAAATATAATTGCAGGTCAAGTCTCTCTTCGTGAACAGCACTGGAAACAGTTTAAAGAGAAACTTGGACTTGAGAGAAACCCTATTCCTTGTTTTATTTGCAAAAATTATTCTCATCAAGTGTGGGTTTTGTGTCGGTGTCGAAAGTGTCAGAAGCAGTATCGCATCGCACCGTGGCCACTGTCCGCAGCGTGATCCTTTGTGATATTCTTACGATAATTGTGTAGCACAAAGGATCACACTGTGGAAAGAGTATGGCTGGCTTCCACAATGTATCTTTGGGAGCCAGACCTGCCTTCTCAGACTAGTTCTCTTAGCAGGGCTCCTTCTCGACAACGGAGAGGTGGCCGCAATGCCACCCCTCCCAGAACGTAATGTTTGGCTTACGCTTGCTGAATCCTTAAATGAGTCTACGCTGTGCCTGTTCATGACCTCCCCTGGTGACCCTTTCCAAACCTATTTGGTAGCTATACCCTTAGTGAAAAGTGAATGGGATACCTTATTCAATTTGACAGTTTGAAGGGAGTGTACTGCCATGGGCCGAATTGAGCCAACCTGGTGGTGCCAGGAAAGTTGGCGAAAAAGGGCTGGAGAATCAGCTGGATGGTACTTTTCTAATGACAGGGGTTTAGGAGGAAATAAGGTCCTTAATTTTCCCCCTCTCCCTATGCAGCCCCAAGAATTCGATATTTTTGGGTCCACGCAGTCCTTTGCATGTTTTTATTTAAACTATACTAACCACCCCAGCAGAAAATTTGGCTTAGATGTTTCAGGAACAGGAGTTTACACCAATGCTTCTGCCTGGTGTAATCATACATTGCCCCAACCAGTCACTCCTGGAAGTGATGCTATGGGACTGCTGGACAATATATTTTTGATATGTGGAAACAGAGCATGGAAAGGAATACCAGGCAAAGCTATAGGAGGTCCTTGCACTTTCGGGCGACTAACTATGTTTCACTCGTTTTGAGGAAATTTGCCATCTCTGCATAAACTGGTGTGAGCAAAACGCAGCACACACACATATAGCCAAGATTGTGATGATAATGTTCAATCTTGGAACCTGGGAGCCCGAGTGTCTGCATCTATTATTCCATCCATTGGAATGGCTCATGCTCTGAAAACCTTGAATAACCTTGGCTGCTGGCTTGCAAAACAAACTAATGCTACTAGCTCTGCCTCAACACGCTTGTTAACAGACATAGATAGCGTGAGACGTGCTACACTGCAGAATAGAGCTGCAATTGACTTTTTGCTTTTAGCACATGGACACGGCTGTGATGAATTTGAAGGCTTATGCTGCATGAACCTGTCTGATCATTCCCTGTCTATTCATGCGAACATACAAGCCCTTCGAGATAGTGTTAGCAAACTGAGAGTTGTAAATGACAGTGACTGGCTTGGAAGCATACTTGGAGGATGGAGACTCACTGGCTGGCTTAAGCATTTAGCTAAAGCAGGAATTTATATTTTAGCCATGCTGTTGCTTATGATGTTTTGTCTGCCATGTGTTTTGCAATGTGTTCAGAGACTGATCGATAAGTCAACAAAGAAAATTCTACTTGTGGATAAGAAAGGGGCAGATGTGGAGATACAGCTAGAGAGCAGAAGTGAGAGCACTGATAAACTCATGTCAGAAGTGGACGCGCTAACGCTGCTAGGCGGCAAACCATGGCAGGCAGTAAGGCCTATAATGAAACAGTCAGCATAAAAGGCATGCTTGGTATGTACCTGTGATAGTTAGTGCTAGCTTGTAGTTTTGCAATGTTATTAAGAAACATAGATATGGTTGTTATAGTGATTCCTGCTTATATAACTGCTTATATAACTGCTAAAAAGGTATAAATACTCAGCTCTGTATCAATAAAATCGGCTTATTGCATCCAAGCAATCTGCCCTGTCCCTTTCATCACCAACCATCTTGCGACACAGCTTTTATATAGCTTTTATGTATCCTCAGTGCTCTTAGCATGCATACTTCAATTCCTTAAGTCCAATAACTTAGCATAGTCCTAGTATTCTGTTAAGCCAGGAGACCAAACATCCTGGAGGCCTCGCAGTTGGAGGCCACAAAGCCCTATGCTATCCTGAGAAACCAAGGTCCTCTCTAGAACACATCCTGTAAACTAAGATTAGGCCCATCCAGGGAAGAATTCCTCGAGATGGGGGAATATCACGCTAGTCATTCAAGCCTCTCACTGAAGAATCTTTGTTAGATATGCTAATTTGCAATGTCTATAAATTGTATACATGATCTATCGTGTGTGGGCATTTTGGCACATTCTACCTTGGCAAAGTGGTGCACCATAAGGATCCTTACTAAATACCGAGGTAGAAACCCTTTTTTCCCTTAACCGTGTCTGGCTCTTAAGTTTTTAGACCAGGAAAAGGCATCACAGAGGTGTTTCAGTTGCTTAACACTGCCATGGCCACAGCAAGTCCTTGCACCATTGCTTTTGGTGGTCCCCCATCTTTGCCTACTACCCTCAGAATTTGTTCCTGCCCCAGTTATCAGCTCCTGTTGTGCCTTTGCCACGCCGCTGGAAATCTCCGTGTCCAGTCGTGTGTTCCTGGAAGTCCAGCTGCTCTCCCCATGCAGTTCTCGGGTGGTGCCAGCACGCAGAGGGTTCGCTTGTGTGCTGTTGGCTCTGCTGGTCCACACCACTGACCAGATGGTGGAAGGATCTCGGACGAGTTCCCCGTTTGTACAGCAAATCACACTATGAAAAGCCAGTGTCCATAAAGGAGACAGAAGAGTCCTGCAACTTTATTCAAATAAAGGGAGAGAATCCACTGAAGCACATGCCCGTAGGATTTTGTCTCTCAAGGTTTTGGAGAATGCAGCCTCCTTTCTTTCTGAACTCCCGGCTGCATGTTGCCCTCTTCTTTTCCCCACTGGCTGGGGTACTAGGAAGGTACAACCTTCCTGAACTGCCTACCGCCTGCCGCCCCTTGAACCTGTCATTTTCTCCCAAAGTTCAGAAACTCAGGCTTGTGTGGACCCATTTGTCTGTTTCAGGAGTCAAACTGTCTGGGTTCTGTAACAAACCTGCGGCTTGAAGTTGGTAGAGACATCAGGACTCATTTAAAAGACATTGACACCCATACCTTCACCCATGAAATTGCTTGTAAAGACATTAGCACACATCTTTCCTATCAATAACAACCATTAAACACATATAAACAAACATTACATTCTAGTCCTATTATGTGTGAACTCCTGTCTGTGCTGAGCTTACAGGAATAAGTTTAGGCTTATTCCAAAGTTTTAAGTGCGTGTTTCCTGCTGAAGTCCATAGCGTTGCTCTAGCTTGTGTAAGATAAATTGTAAATCGTCTTCTTGTTTCTTTCTTTTCCAATCTCACCTGCTTAATCATGATCTTCTGGGCTCCTATTCTTTGACTAGCAGCTGCCAGGTTTGGGTTCACTGGCAGGCTGCTCACCTGCATTCTCTCTGCTCTCAATTAACCTGATAAAACAGGGAATAAGACAAGGTACAAGCAATAGTTCCACAAAAGCACAGTTACTAGGACCAAAATTATAATCCAGGCAGTGGAATTTAAACTCTTCTTTTTTTTTCGTCCTTCTCTTTCTTTTTTCTCTTCTGGCCACAAGCACGCCCTCTACCCCTCCTTTTCCATCAAGGTCTGGTATGACGTATTTCCACCGCTCAACACCTGACAGTTTTTTCCTCCTCCTCTGTAAACAGCGGGATTTTTATATCTTTTAGTTCATTGCTAGGTATTAAAGCAAGCATTCTGTTTTCTTTTTCCATGGTGGCCTCCTTATCTAGTTCATCAGCCAACTGACAATGTCAGCCAGGGATGGCCTGGATGCCTGCAAGCTGCAGCAATGTTATAAATGTATTGTGATGTTGGCTTTTCGCATGTTACATAATTGTTAGGAATGTATTGTGATGTTTGCTTTTTTTTATGTTCCTTAAAGTTAGAAAAACTTTGCCTAGGTTCTGTAATGTAATACATGATATAGAATGTCTATTGTTTCTGTAGTCAATTTAGAAAAGATAGGCAGAGAAAGCCTTCACATTCCTGGAGTATCTTATCAGAGAAGAAGCAAAACCAGAAACCAGAGAGAGAAGAATTTATGGAGGGAGCAGAGACGGAATGGAGCCAAGGAGGGAGATAAGGCAGATGGGATGATACACAGAAACTCCAAAGGATTTATGAATCATGCATGATTGTGCTGAATATGCAATAAGAGATGTACTTTTAAAGATGATCTTTTGGATGTAGAGGTGTGCCTTTGGCTTTCTGCCAAAGCACTTGGCCATAATACCCTTTCTGCTGTTGTTTCCTAATTGTCCCTTTTATTAAACTTTCCTTAAAATTTTACTAAGATGCAAGAAGCCAGGAAATTGACTTTGGGACAAAAGATAATAGTGTATACTCCACATGCTGTAAGCACTGTGTTAGGCCAAAAAGGGGGGCATTGGTTTTCCCTGAGCCATATGCTGAAATACCTGACTGTTCTAATGGAGCAAGAAGATGTGGAGTTGAAAGTTACCACAGCAGTAAACCCAGCCCAATTCCTGAACAGCCCAATGCAAGGAGAAGAGCACCTAAATTGAGCAAGTTTATGCAAGCTGACCAGACCTGCAAGATGCACCCACTGAAGATCCAGAGACAAAAGTAGCTTTGTGCAAGATGGAAAGCAAAGAGCCGGCTATGCCAATGTCACGTCAACCGAGGTAAGAGAAGCTGCACCGCTGCCTGTGGACACAGCGCGAAGGGTAAAACTCATAGCATTACAAAGAGACAATTAGCAGCAGGAAAATGAGTAAAAACATATAGACTGACTCGAAATGTGCTTTTAGCATTGAGCCATAAGGTTAGAGACAGGTCTATTAACAGCACAGGGATTTCCAGTTGTATATAAACAAGAAATATTGTCCCTCCTTGTTGCTATCCAACTGCCCAGAGAAGTGGCCCTACTACACTGCAAAGCACACCAACAAGGGGATTCCCAAATGCATGCAGGGAACAGATTTGCAGATAAAGCTGCACAAGAGGCTGCACAACGAGGTAACCTGTGTTAACACCTGAGAAAGCTATTTCACTTCCAGAAGTTAGACCTGGTCATAGCCAGGCAGATTTAAAATTAGCTACCTATCTAAAAGCCCAGAATAAATAGGGTGGATGGCTAGTAACTCCTAGTAACCAGGTCATAGTCCCACCACAGCTAATATTAGAAATTGTTCAGGAGAAACACCAGCAAACCCACTGGGATTTCTATGCTATGGTGATAAGTCTATGGACTCAGATACTCAGTGTCCATATGACAAATACGAAGTCTGTTACAGAAAAATGCCTGATATGTCTTAAAAATAATCCTTTCAATTAAAAAAAACTGCATCCAGGGATCACTAAAAGAGGAAACACTCCTGGAGATTACTGGCAAATTGATTTTTCTGAGCTACTACGCCCACAAGGATACAGGTATCTCCTAGTATTAGTGGATACCTTTTCTGGGTGGCCAGAAGCCTTCCCCTGCTGCGCCAACAAGGCTAAGGAAGTAACCAAGATACTTCTCAAAGAGATCATACCCAGGTTTGGGGTGCCTTTAGGGATGTCATCTGATAGAGGATCTCATTTAGTATTTAAAATGCTATAGCCACTCCATAAGCAATTTCATTGGGGAAATCCTAAAATGAATTAGAAGGTTTATCTTTCTCTCAGAAGTTCTTACCCTCAACCCCAGTTCATTCATTTCAGCCCAGAGATCAAGTACACATCAGAAACAGTGGACCTTATCTAGTTCTGGTGATTACAAGAATGGCAATGAAAGTGAAAAGACTTAATTCCTGGATTCATTGCACCAGAATTAAGAAAGCTCTCAACTCCAGGAGAAACACTGGACAGTGAAAAACATCGGAGTCCTGAGGCTGAAAATTTAGAAGATATCTGTAGACAAGTCCCCACACTCCTGCATTCCCTGAGCTCTGCTGCTGAGGAACACATCTGGTGCAGGAGCTGGGTGTGCAGCTGCAGTTCCAGAGGCAGACGGACATGCAGGATGAGATGCAGGCTGAGCTCTGGCTGGGAGCCCAGAGAGACCTGAAGCCGTGCGCTGCCAGCCTTTGTAACAAAGGACAGAAACCCAGTGACCGCAGCGAGGTGGACGGACACTGAGAGACAAAGCAGGGGCCCTGAGCTGCCAAACCTGATGGATAACAAAGGAGAGCAAGGCCTGTGATGACAGCCAGGTGGATGGACACGGAGACACCCAGCAGGAGTGGAAGGCTCAGGAGGAAAAGCAAGACTTGTCAGAGGGAAATGTGAGGGGACAAAATGGCAGGAAACAGGAGAGGATAAATGGTGGGAAATGTGAGGGGGAAAGGGTGGGAAACATGAGGGGGGCAAAGGGTGGAAAATGAGAGGTAAAAAATGGGAAACGTGAGGAGGAAATGGCAGGAAACGTGAGGGGGAAATGGCAGGAAACGTGAGGGGGAAGTGGCAGGAAACGTGAGGGGGAAATGGCAGGAAACGTGAGGGGGGAAATGGCAGGAAACGTGAGGGGGAAATGGCAGGAAACGTGAGGGGGGAAATGGCAGGAAACGTGAGGGGGGAAATGGCAGGAAACGTGAGCAGTCCATGCTGAGGGGCCTCTGGCAAGGGCCTATCCACTAATGCAGCCCCTGTGGGGAATAAAGATGAGGCAGAAGCTGGGCCGTGGCTTCAGGGCTGGGCTTTGTTGAGATCGTGGAGATGTTGTGGAATGGCTCCCCTGACTGGAGGAGCCACACGGGGTTTTTAGGGAGGCCAGGCTGGGAAGACGCAGAGGGGGATTTTCCCACTGTGTGAGAGAGCAGCTGGAATCCCTGGAGCTCCCTGGGGGTGGCTGAGGAGCCCAGGGAGCCTCTGCAGACACAGGATCAGCTCCACATTCACAGGACCTGGTCCTCGTGGGGGATTTCAACAGCTCCAGTATCTGCTGCAGGGACAGCCTGGCAGGATATCTCCTTCTTCCAGGACAGGGAGAGTCAGCATGTCTGACTTATTATTCAAGTCTGACATTAATAATATTATTTATATTATTGTCACCTATTTATATTATATTTATATTATTTATATTATAATATTATTTATATTAATGTCACCTATAATTTATAACAATAATAAAAGAGACATAAAATCATTATTGTAACAAATATCATTACTATTTTAATTTATTCCAGTATATTTATATATATTATTATATGGCTACATTATTGCATATTTTATTTTATTTATATTATATCCATATTGTCATATTACTAATACAATACAATAATACAATAATAATGATGATGTTAATAATAATAATAATAATAATAATAGTAGTAGTAGTAGTAGTAGTAGTAGTAGTAGTAGTAAAAAAATATTTTGGAGTAAACCCCGGAAATCCCTCGCTCAGGGGCAGGAAGGCAACAAGCAGCTCTCAGGACAGCCGGAGGAAATCAGTAGCCACGGAAAAATCCAACTCAAGTAATTTCTGTCTCTTTCGCTGCCCGGAAATGGGTTTGTGGACAAAACTTTTGAGCAGTTTTGGGATTAAATGAGCCCAAAAAGCTCCAATTCCACATTCCGGGCGGCCGTTCTCGCTCGGGCCCGCCCTGTCTGGGGCAGCCCCGCCCCGCTCTGCTTCCTCCCTGCCCTGAGCCGGGCGGCTTTTTCACTTAAAATCCCCGAAAACTTCGGGTTTCTCTGCAAAATCATCAGGTTTTCCCCCAAAACCCAATGAATTCCACGCTGTGGGAGCGCTCGGCAGGAGCCCGGATAGCTCAGTCGGTAGAGCATCAGACTTTTAATCTGAGGGTCCAGGGTTCAAGTCCCTGTTCGGGCGGGTCTCCTTCTCTTTTTCCCAGCCCAATCCCGGGGGTTTCTTTGCTCTCCCCGCCCCTCCCCCGCCCCCCCACGGGGGCGGCCCGGGGTCTCTTTTTCCTGGCGGAGGGAGCGGCGCGGAGGGGTCTGGGACGGGCGCGGGGCGCAGCGCGAGCCGGTCCCATGGTGTAATGGTGAGCACTCTGGACTCTGAATCCAGCGATCCGAGTTCGAATCTCGGTGGGACCTGCGCCTCCTTTTGCGGTCCCCCCTCCCCTGTCCTGCCGTGGACGGGAACTGGGGGTCCTTGCTTGTCATGGGGACCGCAGGGGACACTCGCGTGAGGGCTCTGTGCCCCGGGTCTGCCTATACATGGGTGGGACATTCCCGCTTCTCCCCTCTTTGGGGGGGACCGTGTGGGGCACCCCACCGGGGACTTCCTGTTACCTCCAACAGATGACACCTCACTGGCGAGCTCGTGACATCCCCTCGCCGCGGTGGCACTTTTGACCTCGGTAACCCCAAACCCGCATGATCTCAGAACTGCAAAACGCCCACGAGCAAAGGACGGTACCCCGGCAACTGCGAAAAAAATCCTCGGGATGATTTGGCAGCAAATCGGAGGCGAAGGTGAGGCCGTGCCCAACCTGCTGTTTCTTGGGAAAGGAACGGGAAGATTAATGATCCAGTGATTATGCCCAAGCTGGGCGTTCCGGCATTCCTCAGCTTTTCTGTCGGCAGGGAGGGAAAAGCCCTGTTTGTGTGGCAGGGAAGTGGCAAAAGGCTCCGCTGTCAGGGTGGTCCCACTCGGAGAGGCGTGACGATTCTCCATGGAAACGGGAGAGGAAGGGTTGGAGTGGGGTTTCCACGTGGGAGAGCCAATAAAGTAAAAGGGGGCTGATTTCCTGGTTTTTATAAAGGAAGGAGAAATGCTAGGGATGTTCAGGGTCAGCTGGGGAATTTGGGGTCCAGTGGAGACGGGAGGGGGGGCCCCACCTGCCCCTCAGGTGTGCCTGGAGCTCCTCCTGGTGCTGACGGAGCTGGGGCTGCTCCCAGAGCCCCCAGTCCACAGCCCAGAGCTGAGGGGGGGGGTGGGAGGAGGGAGAGAGGGCTAGAGGGGGATGGACAAGGCTGTCTGGGTGTCAATGGAAGGATGGGCACACAGCTATGTCCCACCTGGACACAGGGACACACAGACACGGGGACATACAGACAGGCAGAGCCCAGCCTGTAGCTGGATGGCAACTGTCCAGTCCTGCTGAGCAGCCAGAAGGATACGAATGGCCAGGCTGGATGGCCGGACAGAGGGACAGCTGGGGTGGCAGGGGCCAGAGAGCCACCCGCAAGTCGGAGATACTGCTGGGTGCAGAGCCACGCCCCGAGGTTGGGAAGGGAAAACGAAAAAAAAAGAAGGAAGGAAAGTAAACAAACACCGAAGCGCCAAGAGCAACGAACTCCGGACCCCGGCAACGCCGCAATCTCGGCACGGCCGGGGCAAAGGTTGGCCGGGCGGACCTTGGCCACCGGCACCGCGGGTGCCACCGGCGCCCCGTGGCCATGGCGGTGCTGGCGACCCTCGCGGCGGCCCTGGCCGGGCTGCTCCTGCTGCTGGTGCTGGTGCCGGCAGCCACAGCCCAGCTGGTGCCCTTCCTCTGGGACGACCTGGTGGCCTTCGGCACCATGGTGAGGTCAGCGCTGCGCTGCCGCCGCCGCCTGTCCCGCCGTCCCGCCGTCACCCTGCTCGACGTGTTCCAGCTGCACGCCCGGCGCCGGCCCCACCAGCCCCTGCTGCGCTTCCAGGATGAGATTTACACCTACGAGGACATGGACCGGCGCAGCAACCGCGCGGCCTGGGCCCTGTCCCGGCACCTGGGGCT